>NC_055992.1:48379798-49004798 GCF_018446385.1 Zingiber officinale | reverse complement strand
TTGCCTTTATATGTTGTTTTATGTGTTGTGATATGTGTAATATGATGTGTGTGCTGTGATGTGTGTGTTGTGATGTGCGTGCATGATTAAAATTTCTCAATTTAAATAATTAATTAGGAGAGGGATTATTTAAATAAATCCCACGGTCTCCATTACTGGTTTGTAAGTGATGCATTCAAACTTGCGCGTTGGCTTTAAGTGCCTTCCTCTATATCGGATGAGTTTGTTTGCGGATCACTAGATCAAACTTCCTCAATGGATGATTATAGGAAATTACTTAGGTATGTGTGATTTTCTCTATCTGAAGGGGCACAATCCTAATTAATGGACTAAGTATCAAGTAATGGAATATACTTAGGCACATTTAATAGTATCCTCCCTATCTGAGTCACTGCTATTATTTGTGTGACCGAAGATGAACCAACTATTAGTTTTATTTGTCATAAAGTTAGGTTGACAAGATAATAAAATTAATGGGTAAGACCTCCTCTTACAAATGTTTGAATTAGTATACATCTGTCCCTAGGGGCATGGTGTCGCGGTAGGACATTCAGGTTGTCTCCCAGACACCCAAGGTTTGAACCCCAACTATGGCGTATTTGTAGGGATTTTTCCTCCAAATGGGGGGCGTAATCAAAGGATGCTGGGCTTCTGGGCTGGTTGTCGCGTGCGCTTCCCGATTTACCCTGGTGGCTGGTGGGAAACATCCATGGAACCGGGCCGGTCACCCCTAGAGATAGTCAATAAGGCTAATTGGAATTATCATTTTTTTTTTTGAATTAGTATACATCCACACTATCGTGGCATACAAAGTTCACATTATTTTGAGGTGTTGGTGAATTTAAATTATATTGTTTGAGGAATCAATATTATTTTAAATTCTAAAGTTTTGACCAAATATTTTATCTTGTGATTCTCAGGATTTCAAAATGGCTTTCAAATCTCTTGCTGTTATTTTAAAAGAAAAAAAACTTACTGGTCCAAATTATATTGATTGAAAATGAAACTTGGACATTATCCTAACTATTGAAGAATACAAGTTCATGTTGGTGCAATCAACCTAGGTTTTGAACGGTACGATCATAGTTTTAATGTGTGTGTCAAAGAGTTTAAGTTAGGTTCATCCTTGTATGTGATATGTGTATTTGAGTTGTGCAGGTTCGCAAGATACACATGCGACTCAGGTTGATGGCTTCGAGTCCGGTGAAGGATGATGCATCTGAGGGACCGTGGACAAGGCAGCAAGGACAAAGGCCGAGGCAAGCAATTTCGAGGCATACGCGAAAGATGGCATTGGGGACGAGCCGCAGGCTTGAATGCATCCGAGGGACGAGAGCCAAAGAAAGTATGCTTGAAGGTTCTGGTAAAGCTGCAAAGGAAGCGTCAAAAGAGTCGTAAGGGTGAGGGTACACGAGAGATTGTACTCGGAGTAAAAACATAAATTCTAGGGTTTACTGTAGAAGTACTGTAGCTGTATTGTAGCGTTACTGTAGCAGCACTGTAGCAGTACTGTAGCAGTCGACTGCATGCTTTAGCAGTCGACTGGTGCAGTCGACTGCACAGTCGACTGGGCGCGAACAGAATGGTTCTGTTCGTTCGGTCGGTGTAGATCAATCGACTGCAAGTTTTAGCAGTCGACTGCACCAGTCGACTGCTAGTTTTAACAGTCGACTGGTATATGACCGTTGGTGCTGGAAAGTAGCCGTTGGCTACCTCCAACGGTAACACCAGTCGACTGCATGTTTTAGCAGTCGACTGGTGCCGAGATGAGTTGATATGATGATCAACTCTCTCCTCTTATTTAAGGGAAGCTTTGGGGCTTGAAGGAGGTTACTCATGCTTATTGAATAACTCCTTGTCATTGCCCAAAAGCTTCCAAGCCTACTCTCTTCCTCCGAAACCTAAGTTCATCATTGTAAAGCGGAAGAGATCCTTTGTGAGAGGTTTGCTCCACCGAGAAGGAGACAGCTCTAGCCGGAGATTGCCGGGGACTGATCCACCGAAGGATCAAGGGCTCGTCCACCTCAAGGACACGCCGTGGAGTAGGAGCAAGCAATCTTCGAACCACGTAAAAGAATCGTGTTAGCGTTTGTGTTCTTACTCATTGCTTTCTTGTTTTAGTTTCATTTCTGCTTGCGCAAACTAACCGTGTAGAGAAGAAATCAAAGTTGAGGGTGACCTAGCTATCCAACCCCCCTTCTAGCCGGCCACCGATCCCCTACAAGTGGTATCAGAGCAAGGACGCTCTTCAACGGACTAATCGCCAAGAAGAACAACATCATCAATGGCCGGCTCAAACATTCATCCACCCAAATTCAAAGGGGACTTCTCTTGGTGGAAGAAGAGAATGGAGGTATTCTTCGAAACCGATTTTGATATTATGCTAATCATGGAAAATGGTTTCGAAGTGCCTAGGGATCAAGACAATAAGATACTTGAGAAAACAAGGTGGAGCAAGAAGCAAAGAGAAGAACATTTAGCAAATTCAAAAGCCATCCATCATCTACTAAATGTTCTTCCCCAACAAGAAGTAACAAGGGTGGGAACCTACTCAAGCGCCAAGGAGTTATGGGAAAAGCTAGTGGAGCTTCATGAAGGCACATCGGAGGCAAAATTGGCAAGAAGAGATCTTCTCCGAACTCAACTCAACAATGTAAAGCTTGAGAAGGGAGATAAGGTATCTACACTTCATGCTAAAATTAAAGAAATTTTAAGTGGACTAACAAGTGTAGGTGAGAAACTCTCCAACTGAGACATCATAATGAAAGCCATCAATGCCTTCCCAAGAAACTCGACATGGAGCTCTATCGTAGATTCATTCTACATTTCAAAGGATCTAGAGAAGAGCTCTCTAGATGAATTCTTCTCAACAATGGAGCTTCATGAAATGAGGGTGGAAGGATTAGAAGGAGAAGCAAATAGATCAAGAGGAGTAGCCCTTGTGGCAAACAAGGGAAAGGGTAAGAAGAAGAAGTCTTCATCCCCACCATCCTCCGACTCCGAAGAATCAAGTGCCTCAATGGATAGTGATCAAGAGGCATATATGGTAAGAAAAATGAGAAAAGCATTTAAATCTTTTTCTTCTAACAAATCACATGCTAGGAGAAGTTCAAGGGGCAAGAGTAGAAGAAGAAAGATCAAATGCTACAATTGTCAAGGAGAGGGACATATGAGAGATGATTGCCCTCTCTTGAAGAAGAAGGAAGGGAAGAAGAAGGAGGAGAAGAAGACAAAAGAAAAGGGGAAGAAGGCTCAAAACCTAAAAGCAACATGGGATGATCCTTCATCATCATCGGAGGAAGAAGAGCACCATGTAGTAAATTTTGCTTTAATGGGAATTGATGATGTAGCCTCCACCTCATCCGAGCAAGAAGAAGGAAGGAGCTCAAGCGAAGATGAAGAGGGGATCTCAAGTGAAGGGGGAGGTCAAACTTCGGATTCGGACTTCTCGGTAAGTGAGGTACATAATCTTCCTCCCCATATTTTAATTAAAATTATTTCAAGCACAAATGATGATTTATTTAAGGTAAAAAGAAAGAACAAATCTTTGAGAAATGACATTTGCATGCTTAAAGAAAAATTAGAATCCATGCCTATTAGGGATGATGATTTGCATGCTTCCTCTACAAGTTCAAATGATTTATGTTTAGAAGAGGAAAATAGGAAATTAAGGGAAAAGGTAGAATACCTCACCATAGCCCTTAGAAAATTTGAAATTGGCTCAAATACCTTAAACATGATTATTGGGAGCCAAAGGGCAAGTTTTAAGAAAAATGGGCTAGGATACAATGAACCCAATAATGAAAAGACTTATCATTGTCTACTTGCTAGGGGGAAATCAAAGACAAAGACCATAGATAGGAAATGGATCCCTAAGGAGTACTTGGTCAACCCAATTAGAGAAAACTTCTATTGGGTGCCAAAATCAATCCTCAAGGGTTAGAGGATTTTAGGTTTAGTCAACCAATGAAATCATAGTTCAAATCCTTGAAAAATGGTTGACTTGAGACCTTAAGGGGGAGCACTTAGCCTTGATAGAAATTCATGATCAATAGAGCTAAGTAGAGGTTACCTTTATCTCACAATGACTTGAATTATATTCTAACCATAAATGTGAGATACTAGGATGATACAAATAATTCACTTATACTTATTGCATTTTGATGAGTTATGAAATGTATCAATTTTTAGTGATCATAGACCAACTATGGGGAAAGCAAATGTTTAATTAATGGACATCTTGCCCATAGATCATAGTTGGATATTTCAAATGTTTTGAAAACAATTCTATGATTTATTTACTGTGGTTTAGCTATTTTGAATCATATGATTGCAAAACAAGGTTTCAAATTGATACAAACTTGATTGATTTTTAAAGTGTTTGAGTTTTTATCAAAACTTCAAAAATATGATGAATTTTCATGAAAACATATTTTTCCTTGTTAAATAACATTATAAGAAATATGTGTTCAAAATTTCATGATTTTTCAAATTTTCTAGAATTTTCTATGCATTTCTGAAGTTGACTGTAAAATGCTGAAATTCGGGTTGGTTTGTGCCAGTCGACTGAGACAGATAGCAGTCGACTGGTAGCTGTTTTCCAGCACTTTCAAGAGCTGGTTTTGGGTACTTTTAAGTCCACATTGATACCATAGTATGTATACATGTTTGGTACAATTTTTGATGGTGTCAAAGAGGTAGAAATGCAAAGGTTTAAGTTAAAAACCTAACTATGTGCAAAACTTGAAAATTATGGTTGAGAGCATATGTTAAGGGGGAGCTTGGGTATTATGCTTTGCTTCTAATTTTCATGTTGATATTTATGCCTAACTTAAACATATTGCCACACATCAAAAAGGGGGAGATTGTTGGTGCAATCAACCTAGGTTTTGATCGGTACGATCATAGTTTTGATGTGTGTGTCAAAGAGTTTAAGTTAGGTTCATCCTTGTATGTGATATGTGTATTTGAGTTGTGCAGGTTCGCAAGATACACATGCGACTCAGGTTGATGGCTTCGGGTCCGGTGAAGGATGATGTATCCGAGGGACCGTGGACAAGGCAGCAAGGACAAAGGCCGAGGGAAGCAATTTCGAGGCATACGCGAAGGATGGCATTGGGGACGAGCCGCATGCTTGAATGCATCCGAGGGACGAGAGCCAAAGAAAGTATGCTTGAAGGTTCTGGTAAAGCTGCAAAGGAAGCGTCAAAAGAGTCGTAAGGGTGAGGGTACACGAGAGATTGTACTCGGAGTAAAAACATAAATTCTAGGGTTTACTGTAGCAGTACTGTAGCGTTACTGTAGCAGTACTGTAGCAGTCGACTGCATGTTTTAGCAGTCGACTGGTGTAGTCGACTGCGCAGTCGATTGGGCGCGAACAGAATGGTTCTGTTCGTTCGGTCGGTGTAGATCAGTCGACTGCAAGTTTTAGCAGTCGACTGCACCAGTCGACTGCTAGTTTTAGCAGTCGACTGGTATATGACCGTTGGTGCTGGAAAGTAGCCGTTGGCTACCTCCAACGGTAACACCAGTCGACTGCATGTTTTAGCAGTCGACTGGTGCCGAGATGAGTTGATATGATGATCAACTCTCTCCTCTTATTTAAGGGAAGCTTTGGGGCTTGAAGGAGGTTACTCATGCTTATTGAATAACTCCTTGTCATTGCCCAAAAGCTTCCAAGCCTACTCTCTTCCTCCTAAACCTAAGTTCATCATTTAAAGAGGAAGAGATCCTTTGTGAGAGGTTTGCTCCACCGAGAAGGAGAAAGCTCTAGCCGGAGATTGCCGGGGACTGATCCACCGAAGGATCAAGGGCTTGTCCACCTCAAGGACACGCAGTGGAGTAGGAGCAAGCAATCTCCGAACCACGTAAAAGAATCGTGTTAGCGTTTGTGTTCTTACTCATTGCTTTCTTGTTTTAGTTTCATTTCCGCTTGCGCAAACTAACCGTGTAGAGAAGAAATCAAAGTTGGGGGTGACCTAGCTATCCAACCCCCCCTTCTAGCCGGCCACCGATCCCCTACAGTTCATACTTCTTGAGGTCTATCCTAGCGTTCCTAATAAGGATTCTAGTGAAGAGGCAATAGAGAGACATAGGAAATGGGTTAAGGTATATGAGATGGTGCGGTGTTATATTTTTGCTTCTATGTCAAATGTGCTGCAACATCAGCATCAGGCCCTACACACTGCCTATGATATGATGATCAATCTCAAGGAACTCTTCGGATACCAGAATCAGACTGCCAGGTAGGAGAATAATAAAGGTATATCTTATTGTAACGCCCGAAAATTCTCGAAACTGCATTATAAATATTCTACGATTTTTCTGAAATTTTTAGATATTTTTCCGGAATTTTCCGAGTAGCGGAAGCAGCAAAAATAAATAGAACCGCAAAATAGCTTAGGCGGGAATCGAACCCGAGACCTATGGTTTAGGGATAATGTTAGTAACCGGTTGAACCCAGCAGGGCCGTGCTGAAAGGAAAGGGAACCAATAAAATTTATATTGGAGTTGGGCGAATTAAGTCTTTAATATAAATAGGAAAATTAATCAAGTGAGGAGGTTATTTTTTTTTCACCGTGACCTATCCTCTTCCAAAACCTCACCGCCGCCCACACCTCTTCCTCGTCCTCTCTCGGCGCCCAAGCCCCAAGGACTCTCGGATCATCCTCCGGTGACGACTCCAACACGAAAGAGGTTCTTCTCCGCGAGAGGAACGCGAAGACGTGAGCGGATCGTCGAGAAGGTCTTCTCCACCGGAATTCTAGCGAATAGAATTGTAAGAAATTACGAACCGGAGGTAAGAAACCCCTCACCTGCAGTATAATAGCTACCGTGTGATTTTTCTGTGCATTAGTTTAGTTATATGCTTATGTTTTCGACACATAGGGTGTATTTAACCCTCCTCGCAGGTTTAGGGATTTAGTGAGTACTTTAGATGGGTCGGACACATATTTTCTCCTTCAGTTCGAGGTTTAGATGCTGTTGGGTGCCTAAAGGTAGTCTCCCTAATAGAGAGGGGAGTTAAAGCGCACTAGGTGTTCGATTAAATAACCAGCTTAGAAAAGAATGCAACTTAGGCATTTTTATTAGCACGGTTGAATGCATTAGAAGCATCTAAATTAGTAAATCAGTTTATTCTAGCTTATATGGGACTACGGTCCAATGGGTGGGCTCCCACAGTCGCCTCTAGGTTTAGACAACCTAGCTCTAGGTTCAGATAACCTAGAAAGAGCAATTTAGAACAGTTTAGCTATACTCAGTATTTTACTTTTCAGTTGGCACTGTACTGGATTAGATATCCATTGGGCTGGGCTCCCATAGTCGGTCCCTAGGTTTAGATAACCTAGTAGCTCTACTAAATTCGGGACTTGAAACCCCGGGTCTAGTTAGAGATGCGCGCATAGCACGTACAGTTGTCGGGCCCCTCAGCAGCATGTTTAGTATTTTCACTTATTATATGTATACGGTTTTCAACCTTTCACAAATTAGTTCGTGAATTCAGTACAGTTCTAGCAGTGGCTCAGTATTAGCGTAGCGCAGTTCTTAGTATCAGCTTAGTTTTTCCCTGTGAATATGCATGATGACTTTATGTTCAGCTTTAGATATGTCATGATTGTATGCTTATATGCCATGCCATGCTTAGTTTATTTAGTATATCCAGCATATGTTTTAAACAGCATGATTTAAAATCATATTTGCATCGTTGCATGTTTTGTGAGGTAGATGGTTTCTTACTAAGCTTTTTAGCTTATAGATACTACTTTTCTTATACTGCAGATAAAGGTAAAGGAAAAGTGGATCAGTAGCGGAGGCTGGAGGGCAGTGCTATCAAGATGTGTGTGGGCAGGAGTTGGAATAAAGATCTTTGGGATCTAAACAGTTTTACTTCAGTATTAGCACTTTGCGTTTTTAGTTTTCATTATTCAGTTTTGATTGTTAAGTGTTATGAGATAGTAAACCATGCACTATGTAGTATGTCAGGTTTAGAATGTTAGTAGTTTTATATTAGTGTGATTTGCATTGGTTAAGAGTTGTTGTGTGAGGTTTTGGCACGCCAAAGTGCTGAAATCAGATTCCCGGGAGAAATCAGAACGCTGATCGGTCTCCAGACTGATTAGGGCCTGAGCAGTGCCACTGGATCGGTCAGCCGACCGATCCAGACAGATACAGTATGCTACTGTATCCTCCTGGATCGGTCAGCCGACCGACTCAGCACGATACAGTAGTTTGCCGACCGATCCAGACACACCTGGATCGGTCTGCCGACCGATCCAGTTGGGAACAGAACGACCGCAGCTCCGATCGATCTGTGGATCGATCGGCAGGTCTGTAGGTAGTTGGGAAGTTCAGTTTCTAGTCCCTAGCTCAGTTGGGATGTTCAGTTTCCCCTCCTTAGCATGTGTACACCAGCAAAGAAGGTCTTTAGACCTTTCTTATCAGTTATATCCATCCTTAGTAGAGTAAAATTTTAATTAGCCCAGCTTTCCGCACAGTATAGTTTAGCATAAATTATAGCGACCGGCCTTACAGCCAGTACCCAGAAGGTGGGTCGTTACAGAGTTGTATCAGAGCAGTGTTCCATACTTCCTACACACACATCAGCATTGAACCTGCAGCTTCCAAGTAAGAATACCTCTACTTTATTTATGCTCCTTGTTTTGTTATTACAGTTCATGTTTATATGCCTATTGCTTGTTAGTATGTGATAGTTTTTAAACATGACATTAGTAGTTATATAACTGTGATTACATTAGTTTTGTTATGTTCTCTACGTCTTTAGAAATGGCACGAGGACGCCCAGCTAGAAGGGCACTAGCTACTGAGCCCCAGCAAGAGGTAGGCAGTTCAGTGCCTCCGCCAGATCTTACAGCTAGCTGAACAGCAACAGGAAATAGCCACCTTAAAGGCTAATCAGCAGAGTACCCCCACAGTCACCCCGGAACCGAATTTGACGACTCCGGTAGTCTTAGAGGTTCCACCAGCTCAGCCTACAGCACCAGCACCAGCACCAGCAGCCCCAGCAGCTGAGCCAAGAAAGGAAGCCTATCTGATCCAGTGGCAGCGGGTCAAGCCAGAGAACTTCTCAAGCACTAGTGAACCATGGGATGCACAAGCCTGGTTCAAAACACTGGAGAGCACGATGGAGCTTCTGGACTGGCCAGAACACGAGAAGGTGAAGTGTGCCTCCTTCTGCCTGACAGGAGACGCACGCATGTGGTGGGAAAGAATCAGAACGAAGCGCCCAGTGAACCAGATGTCATGGGCTGACTTCGAGAAGGAATTCTTCGAGGAGTTCTTTCACATACGGGTTACAAACCGCCACTACGACGAGTTCACTGAGTTTCGTCAGGGCAACCTTTCAGTTGAGGAAGCCGTGAAGAAATTCAACAGGTTGGCTCGTCTATGCCAGAGCTAGTCAGCACAGAGAAGGAACGAATCCGGTTGATGCTCAAGATGCTGAGGCCAGAGATAGCAGTGAACGTGGCTGGTGGCATACATAGGCCACAAACCACAGAGGAGTTAGTGAGCAGTGCCTTGACCACAGAGCATTACCAGAACAACATAAAGCAGCAGAAGCAAGTCTCCTCAGAGTCCAAAGGCCAAGGAAACTCTCACACTCAAAAACAGCAAGGCCACAGCTCTAACTGGAAAGGGAACTCCAACAGCAAGCGCAAATCAGGGAGTGACCCAAAAGGAGGACCATCTAGCAAGCGACCCAGTTATCCAAAGTGTGCTACTTGTGGGAAATTCCACCCAGGGGTTTGTCGCAAGGGCACACGAGGATGCTTTGAATGTGGACAAGAAGGGCACATGGCCAAGCAGTGCCCGAACAAGACCGGTCTTCCTCAGCCACAGCAGATTCAGTATGCAGGCCAGCCAGCTCAGTTATATCAGATGCAGGCCGCTCTAGAAGGTCCACTTATCAGCCAGGGCAGATTAGAAGCCCCTCCAGCTATGGCGAATGTGAGGATCTACTCACTCACCAGAGAGGACGTAGCCAATGCCTCGACAGTTGTCACAAGTCAGATTAGCATTTTTCAGTATAATGCTACAGTTCTATTTGATATTGGGGCAACCCATTCATATATAGCCCGGATGTTCTCCGAAAAATTAGAAATACCCTTAGAGGTACTCAGTGGTCAGTTTTTGACGGCACTACCTTCAGGAGAGATCAAGGCATCCATGCACTGGCTCAGAGCAGTGCCGGTCATTATAGCAGACAGAGAGCTCTTTTGTGATCTGATAGTGCTAGAGATGACCGACTATGACGTTATCTTTGGAATGGACTTTCTGATCAAGTACGGTGCTACCATAGAGTGCCGTAAACAGAAAGTTATCTTCCAACCTGAAGTGGCAGTGCAATTTGAATACAGCGGGGAACCAAAGAGAAAGGCCAAGAAGTTTCTCTCAGCTATGAAAGCACAGAAGCTACTGGATTCAGGATGTACAGGATTCCTAGCACGCATAGTCAACGCCAGTCAGGACAAGAACCAACAGCTAGCAGAGGTTCGAGTCGTATGTGACTACCCAGCAGTCTTCCCTGAAGAGTTACCAGGCTTAGCACCAGACAGGGAGATTGACTTTGAGATAGAGCTCATTCCCGGTACAAATCCTATCTCCAAAGCGCCTTATCGCATGGCTCCAGCAGAATTGAAGGAACTTCAGGAGCTGCTTGACAAGGGTTTCATACGCCCGAGTCACTCACCATGGGGAGCGCCTGTATTGTTCGTGAAGAAGAAGGATGGAAGCATGCGACTGTGCATAGACTACAGATCACTGAACCAAGTCACGATCAAGAACAGGTATCCCCTTCCCAGAATCGATGACCTGTTCGACCAGCTGAAGGGAGCAGCAGTGTTCTCTAAGATAGATCTCAGATCAGGTTATCATCAGGTGAAGGTTAAAGAAGGGGATATACCCAAGACAGCATTCAGAACCAGATACGGACACTACGAGTTCGTAGTCATGCCCTTTGGCGTAACCAATGCTCCAGCTACATTCATGGATCTCATGAACAGAGTATTCAGGGAGTATTTAGATAAGTTTGTTATTGTGTTTATCGATGACATTCTTATCTATTCAGGAACTCACGAAGAACATTCAGAGCACCTGAAACTAGTATTGCAGACCCTTCAGCAGAACCAGCTATACGCCAAGTTCACGAAATATGAATTTTGGTTAGATCAGGTGTCCTTCCTGGGTCACATCATCTCAAAGGATGGTATTATGGTAGATCCCAGCAAGATAGAAGCAGTAAGTAACTAGAAGAGACCTAAGAACGCCAGCGAAATCAGGAGCTTTCTGGGATTAGCAGGATATTACAGAAAGTTTGTAGAGGACTTCTCCAGGATAGCCTCCCCACAGGAAATTTCAGTGGACAGAGGACTGTGAGAACAGTTTCAGCGAGCTGAAAAGGAGATTGACCAGTGCTCCCATTTTGGCTCTACCAGACAACACCAGCAGCGTTGACATCTATAGTGATGCCTCTAAGCTGGGACTAGGAGCAGTGCTGATACAAAACGGCAAGGTGATCGCCTATGCCTCCAGACAACTCAAGGATTATGAGAAGAATTATCCTACTCATGACCTTGAGCTTGCAGCAGTGGTGTTCACTCTAAAAATTTGGAGACATTATTTGTATGGAGCTCAGTGCAGAGTGTATACAGATCATCAGAGTCTGAAGTACTTCTTCACTCAGAAGGATCTGAATATGCGACAGCGCAGATGGTTAGAGCTGATCAAAGACTACGATATAGACATCCTCTACCATCCAGGGAAAGTAAATAAGGTAGCATATGCACTTAGCAGAAAGTCCAGTGCTACCTTATTATCTCTAGCAGCCATGTCACCAACCGTACAGAAGGAGATCATAGATTTCGGTCTTGAACTCATCGTTTGACAGCTCTCTACTATGACCTTAGAGTCTACCTTGCTTGGTGATATTCAGTTAGCGTAGGAGCAGGACCCTGAAATTCAGAAAATCAAGCAAGGGCTAGCAGAACCAGAAAGTAGAGAATTCAGAGTGTCCGATAGAGGGGTGTTGTATTTTGGTGACAGACTCTGTGTTCCAGATCAGGAGGAACTACGGAGACAGATTTTAGATGAGGCTCACAGGACTCCCTATGCGATGCATCCAGGTTCCACCAAAATGTATCAAGACCTGATGAAACGTTTTTGGTGGCCCAGGATGAAGCGAGACATCGCCAGATATGTTAGCATCTGCCTCACCTGTCAGAGGGTCAAGGCAGAACATCAGCGACCAGGAGGAGTTCTGCAGCCTATACAGATTCCAGAATGGAAGTGGGAGGATATCTCTATGGATTTCATAGTGGGACTGCCCAGAACCACGAATGGTTTTGACGCCATCTGGGTAATAGTCGACAGGTTGACTAAATCAGCCCACTTTTTAGCTATCAAGATATCCTACTCCATGGAGAAGCTAGCTCAGTTGTATCTCCAGGAAATCGTCAGACTTCATGGAATCCCACGTACCATTATTTCAGACAGAGACAGTAGATTTACATCACACTTCTGGGAGTGTGTACAGTCAGCATTGGGCACGAAGTTAAAGTTCAGCACAACATTCCATCCGCAGACAGATGGTCAGACAGAGCGAGTAAACCAGGTACTCGAAGATATTCTCCGAGCGTGTGCCCTAGATTTCAAGCGAAGTTGGTGCAAATATCTGAGCTTAGCAGAATTTGCATACAACAACAGCTATCAGGCCACTATCGGCATGGCACCTTACGAGGCTCTCTATGGGCGGAGGTGTAGATCTCCAATCTGCTGGTATGAGAGTGGTGAACAGAAGGAACTAGAGCTTCAGACAGATCTAGTAGCAGATACCACAGCAGCTATACAGCGGATCCGCCAGAGGATAGAGACAGCTCAGAGCCGCCAAAAAAACAATGCTGATACACGGCGCAGACCCTTAGAGTTTTCAGTTGGGGATTCAGTGTTCCTCAGAGTAGCTCCCATGAAGGGAGTAATGCGTTTTGGGAAGAAGGGCAAGCTAAGTCCCAGATATGTGGGACCATACTTTATCAGCAGAAGAGTGGGCAAGGTAGCATATGAGCTAGAGCTACCCCAGGAAATGTCAGCTGTCCACAACGTATTTCATGTCTCTATGCTGAAGAAGCATACCCAGATGCCACCCAGGTGATTGAGTCCCAGTCGGTACAGATCCGCGAAGACCTCAGCTATGATAGTCGGCCTATTCAGATAATAGACCGAGCAGTTAAGAAATTGCGGAACAAGGAAGTACCATTAGTCAAAGTCATTTGGCACAGTCACACAGCAGAAGAGGCAACTTGGGAGACAGAAGCCAGTAAGAAGTACCCATAATTGTTCTAAGTTCGAGGATGAACTTTTATAAGGTATGGGGATTTCCCGAAAATTCTCGAAACTGCATTATAAATATTCTACGATTTTTCTAGAATTTTAGATATTTTTCGAGATTTTCGGAAGCAGCAAAAATAAATAGAACCGCAAAATAGCTTAGGCGGGAATCGAACCCGAGACCTATTGTTTAGGGATAATGTTAGTAACCGGTTGAACCCAGCAGGGCCGTGCGGAAAGGAAAGGGAACCAATAAAATTTATATTGGAGTTGGGCGAATTAAGACTTTAATATAAATAGAAAATTAATCAAGTGAGGAGGTTATTTTTTTTTCACCGTGACCTATCCTCTTCCAAAACCTCACCGCCGCCCACACCTCTTCCTCGTCCTCTCTCGGCGCCCAAGCCCCAAGGACTCTCGGATCATCCTCCGGTGATGACTCCAACACGAAAGAGGTTCTTCTCCGCGAGAGGAACGCGAAGACGTGAGCGGATCGTCGAGAAGGTCATCTCCACCGGATTTCTAGTGAATAGAATCGTAAGAAATTACGAACCGAAGGTAAGAAACCCCTCACCTACAGTATAATAGCTACCGTGTGATTTTTCTGTGCATTAGTTTAGTTATATGCGTATGTTTTGGACACATAGGGTGTATTTAACCCTCCTCGCAGGTTTAGGGATTTAGTGAGTACTTTAGATGGGCCGGACACATCTTTTCTCCTTCAGTTGGAGGTTTAGATGCTGTTGGGTGCCTAAAGGTAGCCTCCCTAATAGAGAGGGGAGTTAAAGCGCACTAGGTGTTCGATTAAATAACCAGATTAGAAAAGAATGCAACTTAGGCATTTTTATTAGCACGGTTGAATGCATTAGAAGCATCTAAATTAATAAATCAGTTTATTCTAGCTTATATGAGACTACGGTCCAATGGGTGGGCTCCCACAGTCGCCTCTAGGTTCAGACAACCTAGCTCTAGGTTCAGATAACCTAGAAAGAGCAATTTAGAACTGTTTAGCTATACTCAGTATTTTACTTTTCAGTTGGCACTGTACTGGATTAGATATCCATTGGGCTGGGCTCCCATAGTCGGTCCCTAGGTTTAGATAACCTAGTAGCTCTACTAAATTCGGGACTTGCAACCCCGGGTCTAGTTAGAGATGCGCGCATAGCACGTACAGTTGCCGGGCCCCTCAGCAGCATGTTTAGTATTTTCACTTATTATATGTATACGGTTTTCAACCTTTCACAAATTAGTTCGTGAATTCAGTACAGTTCTAGCAGTAGCTCAGTATTAGCGTAGCTCAGTTCTTAGTATCAGCTTAGTTTTTCCCTGTGAATATGCATGATGACTTTATGTTCAGCTTTAGATATGTCATGATTGTATGCTTATATGCCATGCCATGCTTAGTTTATTCAGTATATCCAGCATATGTTTTAAACAGCATGATTTAAAATCATATTTGCATCGTTGCATGTTTTGTGAGGTAGATGGTTTCTTACTAAGCTTTTTAGCTTATAGATACTACTTTTCTTATACTGCAGATAAAGGTAAAGGAAAAGTGGATCAGTAGCGGAGGCTGGAGGGCAGTGCTATCAAGATGTGTGTGGGCAGGAGTTGGAATAAAGATCTTTGGGATCTAAACAGTTTTACTTCAGTATTAGCACTTTGCGTTTTTAGTTTTCATTATTCAGTTTTGATTGTTAAGTGTTATGAGATAGTAAACCATGCACTATGTAGTATGCCAGGTTTAGAATGTTAGTAGTTTTATATTAGTGTGATTTGCATTGGTTAAGAGTTGTTGTGTGAGGTTTTGGCACGCCAAAGTGCTGAAATCAGATTCCTAGGCGAAATCAGAACTCTGATCGGTCTCCAGACCGATCAGGGCCTGAGCAGTGCCACTGGATTGGTCAGCCGACCGATCCAGACAGATACAGTATGCTACTGTATCCTCCTGGATCGGTCGGCCGACCGACCCAGCACAATACAGTAGCATTCCAGGAGAGTTTCAGGTGCCTGGATCGGTCAGCCGACCGATCCAGACATACCTGGATCGGTCTGCCGACTGATCCAAACACACCTGGATCGGTCTGCCGACCGATCCAGTTGGGAACAGAACGACCGCAGCTCCGATCGATCTGTGGATCGATCGGCAGGTCTGTAGGTAGTTGGGAAGTTTAGTTTCTAGTCCCTAGCTCAGTTGGGATGTTCAGTTTCCCCTCCTTAGCATGTGTACACCAGCAAAGAAGGTCTTTAGAGCTTTCTTATCAGTTGTATCCGTCCTTAGTAAAGTAAAATTTTAATTAGCCCAGCTTTCCGCACAGTATAGTTTAGCATAAATTGTAGCGACCGGCCTTACAGCCAGTGCCCAGAAGGTGGGTCGTTACACTTATTCATTAGTTGTTGAAGCATGTTTAGCGGTGTTATCTACCGTGTTGGTTGGTCCTAGGAAGATCATACCGGTTCCACTGTACAAAAATTTTGTACACTGTCGAACCTTTCCTAAACAACCTATTGTCATAATAGATAAAAATAATAATCATGCTACTGATGGGCCCGGCAACTGTACTTGCTATGCGCGCATCCCTAACTAGACCCGAGGTAGCTAGTCCCGAATCTAGTAGGGTTTACTAGGTTATCTAAACCTAGGGATGACAATGGGAGCCCAACCCAAGGACAACTGAGAGTCCAGCATACTAGGTTATCTAACCTTAGGGATGACTATGGGAGCCCAACCCAAGGGCAACTGAGAGTCCAGCACAGTGCCACTGATAAATGTAAAATACTAATTTATAAGCTAATTTATCTTAATTACTTTTTCTTTAAATGCCTTGGCATTTTAACGAGCACCTTGTGTGCCAAAATCCCTAAAGTCTTGACTTTGGGATGTACTTAAGGCCTTGGCCTTTTTCTTTCTTTTCTATATCTTTCTTATACTTGTTAATACCTCTAATAAAAGAATGCTTCTTTAAAAACTGAAATGTTTAAACAAATTCTAATTTTGAAATGCATAAACAAAAATCTACATACTATGCTAATCAAAATTCTGCATACTATACTAATCAAGATTCTGCATTCTATTCTACACTATTTCTGCATACTATGCAAACATAAATTCTGCACTATAATACTTAACCAAACTGTACTATAATCTTTTTATTTAAAAACTGCACTATGAGTTCCACCAAAAATCTGCACTACAAGTTCCACCAAAAATCGGCACTATAAATTCCACCAAAAATCTGCACTAAAAGTTCTACCAAAAATCTGCACTATAAACTTTAAAGAAATCTGCACCATAAGCTCTTAATTAAAATTTGCACTATAAGCTTACATAAAAATCTGTATTATAAGCTTAATTAAAATCTGCACTATAAGCTTAATTAAAACTCTGCACTATAAGCTTAATTAAAATCAGCACTATAAGCTTAATTAAAATCTGAACTATAAGCTTACATAAAAATCTGCATTATAAGCATAATTAAAATCTGCACTATAAGCCTACATAAAAATCTGCACTATAGGCTTAATTAAAATCTGCACTATAAGTTCCATCAAAAATCTGCATTATAAGCTTAATTAAAATCTGCACTACAAGCTTAATTAAAATCTGCACTATAAGCTTACATAAAAACGGTATTGTAAGCTTAATTAAAATTTGTACTATAAGCTTAATTAAAAGTCTGCACTATAAGCTTAATTAAAATCTGCACTATAAGCTTAATTAAAATCTGCATAAAAATTTGAATTTCTAATTACAAGGAAAAACAAATCTTGGATCTACTCTAAATTCCCAAGCAATCACAATCCTTTACAGCATATTCTGAAAACTAAACGAAACACTAAATCAAAGCTCGAAACTACCCTTACCGCAGGTGAGTAGCACTTAACTTGCTTCTTGGACTCACAACCGAACAAGAAGGGCTTCTAGGACCTTGGCCGACCGCCAGAGATGATGCCCTAACTCCCTTTCGTTTTCTGCCCGAGCTCCGCCGTCGCACGCAGAAGAGAAGGAGAGAATGATTTAGGTCACGGGAATAAAACCCTCTCCTAACTTATCCCTTTTATAACCTAGTATTTCTGTTAACTCCTTAAATAAATTTTTTTTTCCTAAACAGAACCGCTGCTTGGATTCTTGGTTAGCCAAATCTTTGATCGGGTCAGAGGTCACGGGTTCAATTCCTCAGCCGAACCCCTTTTCTCCTATTTATTAATTACTGCTTAAATAAATTTCGTTCCTTCTTTTAATCAGCATCACTCGCTGGAACACTTGGTCAGCTATGCTTTTGCTAAATCAGAGGTTGCGGGTTCGATTCCTTATCCGAACCCTTTTTCTCCTATTTATTTCCTATTTATTAACTACTGGTTAAATAAATTTGTTCCTTCTTTTATTCAGTATTACTCGTTGGAACACTTGGTCAGCCGTGCTTTTGCTAAATCAGAGGTTGCGGGTTTGATTCCTCAGCCGCCCCTTTTATTCCCATTTATTTTTCGTTTCCTATTAACTATTACTTAAATAAATTTCATTACCCTTTTTAATCAGCAACCTTCGCTGGGACACTTGGTCAGCCGCGCGTTGCTTAAGGTTTGGCTCATCGGTTCAACTCTCAACTGCAGCCTTTTTCTTCCTATTATTTCTTGTTATCAACTTCTACTACTTAAATACATTTCATGCTTCTTTTAATCAGTAACGACTGCTTGCACACTTGGTCAGCCGACTCTCTTAAAGCTTGGTTCGGTCGGAGGTCTCGAGTTCGAATTTCGGCTTGGACATTTTTTTGTCGAAACTTCTTTCGTTTAGTAAAAATACCAAATGACCTCCAAAAATTGTATAAAAATACTCTAAAAATTTCTAAAAAATCTCTATAATATTTCTAAAGTATTTCTAAATATTTTTAACCACTATTAGGAGTCGTAATGAGGAATTTTGGGTCGTTACAATTCCCCATATCTTATAAAAAGTTCATCCTCAAACTTAGAATAATTTCGGATATTTTCATCTCATACTGTCCTCACGCTCCCAAGTAACTTCCTCGTGCTTCTGGTTCTGCCAGATGACCTTCACTAGTGCTACTTCTTTATTCCTTAGTCTCTTAACTTTCTTATCCACTATCACCCATAACTTCTCTGTCCTTTTTGTTCTCCTGTACTCGGTCCTCAGTACAAGCGGTACGAGGATGTCCTCTTCTTAACATCTAGTTATGTAGAAAGAAACTAAGCAGAATTCTTAACTTTATAAGCACTTCTAAACATCTCCCTATTCTGTACATATAATCTAATACTTCTAAGGATTTCTTTTTACTGTAAAGAATAAAGAAAGCATACTAAAAAAAAGATTAAATACTTTCTTACTTGAACACGGCAAGGTTGGTGCTGATGTGTGATGTTAGAGAATAGGAACTGCTCTGATACCAACTTGTAACACCCCACCCTCCTCGCTACTAGTCCGTGAGGGCGGAGCGCTACTGGACTACTGACTTTACTTAACTATCCTTGTTCACATGTTGATAGAAATTCCTAAAACTCTCGGTGAACTCAAAACATACAATTAACTAGCAGCGGAAGACTAAATGACTCATCTAATACATTCTTAATAAATGGCAATCTTAATAAATTCTTATGCTAGGTCCCAAGACTTCTATAGTCCAGGCATCACACATCCATCCGCACCTCCTTGTCGCCTTCCTTTGCTATAACTTTTCCTTTCCTTTATCTGCAGTAAGAGGAAATGCAACTATATGCAAAATTGCTTAGTAAGCGCTATCTAACTCACAAAACTCGAATATGCATGTGAATAAAATAAATCTAAAACTGAATACTTTAAAGGAAATACTACACATGCTCATCTAAAAGCAAAAGAACAAGACATGCTGAAATGTTAAACATGTAAAGCTTATTTCACTTGTTCAAAACTTATCCTTTTATACTTCAGAATAATAAGTTTAACTGAACTGATACATAAACTAAGCTAAACTGATACTAGGCTAATGCTGAATCTGAACTGTATTCACGTAACTTATTTGTGAAGTTTTGAAAACTATTTTCATAATAGATAAAAATAATAATCATCCTGTTGATGGGCCCGGCAACTATACTTGCTATGCGCGCATCCCTAACTAGACCCGAGGTAGCTAGTCCCGAATCTAGTAGGGTTTACTAGGTTATCTAAACCTAGGGACGACTATGGGAGCCAAATCCAAGGACAATTGAGAGTCCAACATACTAGGTTATCTAAACCTAGGGACGACTATGGGAGCCCAACCCAAGGATAACTGAGAGTCTAGCACAGTGCCACTGATAAAAGTAAAATACTGATTTATAAGCTGATTTATCTGAATTACTTCTTCTTTAAATGCCTTGGCATTTTAACAAGCACCTTGTGTGTCAAAATCCCTAAAGTCTTGACTTTTGGATCTACTTAAGGCCTTGGCCTTTTTCATTCTTTTCTTTATCTTTCTTATTGTAACGACCACCCTTCTTACTACTACTACACTCTAAGGATGACCGCTACTTGACTACTAACTCTACTTAACCGGTATGATTAAAAATCACATAGAAACTCTACCGAAAAATTTCGGCAGAGTCTCCCCTGTACCGGTGACCCCAAACTGGGATACATAACATGTATACTCAGCCACAGGCGGCTGGAACATATAATTTCACAACCACGCAGTATAATAGCACAATAAAAATATGAAACTACTCTAGCAATGGCAAACAACCATATCACTCCAACAATAGGAGGTATCAAACTACAAATGCGGAAATAAACTCAATTTCAATATAACATTAAAAGAGAACTAAAAGAAAAGTCTTGACAATTTTGCCAGCTAATTCTGGATCTCTCCATAGTCCACACATCACACACCGTCACAGCACCTCCTTGTCGCCTTCTTCCTTATACTTTAGCTTTTTCCTTTATCTGCAGTAGGAGGAAATGCAGTCTATAAGCATAAAGCTTAGTGAGCGCTATCTACTCACAAAAACTCGATATGCATGTATATGAATAAAAACATGCTAAAACTGAATGCTAACATGTAAAGCTACTCATGCTCATAAATAGCAAAGGAACTAACTGAAAAGCTAACATGTAAAGCTAATCATGCTCATAAATAGCAAAGAAATCTAACTAACTGAAATACTAAACATGTATAGCTAATCATGCTCATAAATAGCAAAGAAATCATGCTAACTGAAATACTAAACATGTATAGCTAATCATGCTCATAAATAGCAATAAAGGAATCATACTAACTGAATTAATAAACATGTATAGCTAATCATGGAACTATCATGTGTATCAACAGAAACCGAACTAATACATAGTTGAACTAATTAATGCTAAACTGAGTCTAACTTGTATTCACATAACTAATTTGTGAAGTTTTGAAAACTATTTACATAATAGATCAAAATAATAATCATGCTGCTGATGGGCTTGCCTTGCGCGCATCCCTAACTAAACCCGAGATTGCAAGTTCCGAGTCTAGTAGGGTTTACTAGGTTATCTAAACCTAGGGACGACTGTGGGAGCCCAACCCAATGGATATCTAATCCAGTACAGTGCCATTGCTGAAAATAAAATACTGATTTCATAGCTAATTTTCTTATCTTGCTTTTACTAGGTTATCTGAACCCAGAACTAGGTTATCTAAACCTAGAGGCGACTGTGGGAGCCCACCCATTGGACCGTAGTCCCATATAAGCTGAAGCAAGACTAAATAAGTTATTTTAAATGCTTCTATTGCATTAACTGAGCTATTAAAATGCCTACTGTAGCATTATATTGAGCTAAGCATTTTATCAAGCACTTGGTGTGCACTAGAACACACCCTACGTACTGAAAATCTGTATACAAAGCTTAACAAAAATCTGCATATTAAGCCTATCAAAATCTGCATACTTTACTTATAAAAATCTGCATGCTATAAAAATAGAACTGCTCATGTTATTCCAATAGCAAATAGGAAACTAGAACAACTTAAGCATGCTATGAAAGTAAAACCAATTCAACTACTAGACATGCAATAGAATCTAGAAAATAAAGGAATCATTGCTGCATGGAATTAACAGTATATCATGCTTCATCAGGAAATACTAAACAGCAATGAAAGGAACTCAACTAAGTTCTGCATTTGCTAATAAAAGCATGCTTATTCATATCCAGCAAATAGCACAAAACAAAACTAATACATGCTGGAATTAAAACCTTTATAATGCTTGTTTCAATGATATAAATGAAATATCAATCTGCACATGTACAAGACTAAATTCAGGACATGCATGCTATAACAGAACACAAGCATCAAGCAAATAAATACCTTTAAGCATGCTATAACAGAACATAAGCATCAAGCAAATAGGTCCCTAGCTACCCTATTCTATAAAGCATGATCTGGAAGCCATAGGAAAAATCCGAATACAAAGGAAGGAACTAAAACTCAACCTTAAGCTTAAAACTGTTCATGCTCGAAACATTAGTTAGGGCATCCAAAAACCAAACTTAATCATGCATATTCTTCCTTTAAGACTCACGGCAGAAAACTAAAGGAACCAACAAATTAAACTAACTCATAATACTCAATGTGCATATATTTGTATATACATCAAAACTGAAGCTAAAATGCCTAATAAACACATGCTGGTCCAGTAAGCTATAAAGGAAATCAAATTGGCATGTCTAATTAAGCTACAAAAGAATAAGTCTACTAAGGAACATAAACAACCTTGAATCCGATCCAAAATTTGCTCACAAGAAACAACAAAGCAGAAAGGGAACACATCTTCAAAGAAAACCTGAACCTGTCCCCAAAACTATAAGTTATCTTGAAGAAATCAAGAATCCGAAATCTCCATACACGGCAGCAAGCTTCTAAAGCAACAAGATCTAAACTCTACAACGTAAAATCCGAAAGCCATGAAAACAAATCGAAGCTCGGAACAACTCCTACTGCAGGTGAGAAGCAACTCACAATGATTCTTGAATTCAAACCGAAAGAGGAAACCTCTAGGGTTCGCGGAGAAACTTCAAATTTCAACCCTTCCTCGTGCCCACGAGCTCTCTTCGACGAGGAGACCTCGAATCTGTGAAGAATCGACGGAGAGAAGTGCTCATCGGCCGCCGGAGACGAAGCCCTAGCTTCGTTTTCCTTCGCTCGGGCAGAATCGGCGCCGACGCCGTTCGTGAGGGAGAAGAGGAATTTTGAGAAAAAACTTAATTTCTCTCTTAACTTATCCCTTTTTATAACCTAGGGTTATTTCTGTTATCAATTATACCTTAAATATTTGTCGCTGCCTATTTAATTAGCAACGATCGCTATCCCAGTTGGTCTGTTGGGCTTTGCTTGAAGTCATAGGTTTGGGCTTCGATTCTTGGCCACACCCCTTTTTCTCCGATTTATTTTAAACATTCCATCTACTGCATATATACAATTCGCTCCATATAAGTTTAACAAAACGAGCGTAGCTCGTCTGGTCGGCTGTGTCCGGTTACAACCTTGTTCGGGTCCGAGCTCTTGGGTTCAAAACCCGGCTTCAACATATATATTTTTGTCGAAACTTACTTCGCTTAGTAAAAATACCAAACGACCTCCAAAAATTCCATAAAAATACTCTAAAAATTTCTAAAAATCTCTAGAATATTTCTATAGCATTTCTAGATTTTTATAAGAACTTTTAGGACTCCAAATCATGAAATTTGGGGTGTTACACTTATACTTGTTAATACCTCTAATAAAAGAATGCTTCTTTAAAAACTGAAATGTTTAAACAAATTCTAATTTTGAAATGCATAAACAAAAATCTGCATACTATGCTAATCAAAATTCTGCATACTATACTAATCAAGATTCTGCATTCTATGCTACACTATTTCTGCATACTATGCAAACATAAATTCTGCACTATAATACTTAACCAAACTGCACTATAATCTTTTTCTTTAAAAACTGCACTATAAGTTCCACCAAAAATCTGCACTACAAGTTCCACCAAAAATCTGCACTATAAATTCCACCAAAAATCTGCACTATAAGTTCCACCAAAAATCTGCACTATAAACTTTAAAGAAATATACACCATAAGCTCTTAATTAAAATCTGCACAATAAGCTTACATAAATATCTGTATTATAAGCTTAATTAAATTCAGCACTATAAGCTTAATGAAAAGTCTGCACTATAAGCTTAATTAAAATCTACACTATAAGATTAATTAAAATCTGCATTATAAGCTTACATAAAAATCTGCATTATAAGCATAATTAAAATCTGCACTATAAGCCTACATAAAAATCTTCACTATAGGCTTAATTAAAATCTGCACTATAAGTTCCACCAAAAATCTGCACTATAAGCTTAATTAAAATCTGCACTACAAGCTTAATTAAAATCTGCACTACAAGCTTAATTAAAATCTGCACTATAAGCTTACATAAAAATCTGTATTACAAGCTTAATTAAAATTTACACTATAAGCTTAATTAAAAGTCTGCACTATAAACTTAATTAAAATCTGCACTATAAGCTTAATTAAAATCTGCATAAAAATCTGAATTTCTAATTACAAAGAAAAACAAATCTTGGATCTACTCTAAATTCCCAAGCAATCACAATCCTTTACAGCACTTACCGTAGGTGAGTAGCACTTACCTTGCTTCTTGGACTCACAACCGAACAAGAAGGGCTTCTAGGACCTTGGTCGGCCGCCGGAAATGATGCCCTAACTCCCTTTTGTTTTCTGCCCGAGCTCCGCCATCGCACGCAGAAGAGAAGGAGAGAATGGTTTAGGTCACGGGAATAAAACCCTCTCCTAACTTATCCCTTTTATAACCTAGTATTTCTGTTAACTCCTTAAATAAATTTTTTTTTTCCTAAACAAACCCCTGCTTGGATTCTTAGTTAGCCAAATCTTTGACCGGATCAGAGGTCACGGGTTCGATTCCTCAGCCGAACCCTTTTTCTCCTATTTATTTCCTATTTATTAATTACTGCTTAAATAAATTTTGTTCCTTCTTTTAATCAGCATCGCTCGCTGGAACACTTGGTCAACTGTGCTTTTGCTAAATCAGAGGTTGCGGGTTCGATTCCTTAGCCGAACCCTTTTTCTCCTATTTATTTCCTATTTATTAACTACTTCTTAAATAAATTTGTTCCTGCTTTTATTCAGCATTACTCGTTCGAACACTTGGTCAGCCATGCTTTTGCTAAATCAGAAGTTACGGGTTCGATTCCTCAGCCGGTCAGCCGCGCGTTGCTTAAGGTTTGGCTCGTCGGTTCAAATTTCGGCTGCAACCTTTTTCTTCCTATTATTTCCTGTTATCAACTTCTACTACTTAAATACGTTTCATGCTTCTTTTAATCAGCAACGACTGCTTGCACACTTGGTCAGCCGACTCGCTTAAAGCTTGGTTCGGCCGGAGGTCTCGGGTTCGAATTTCGGCTTGGATATTTTTTTTGTCGAAACTTCTTTCGTTTAGTAAAAATACCAAAAGACCTCCAAAAATTACATAAAAATACTCTAAAAATTTCTAAAAATCTCTAAAATATTTCTAAAGTATTTCTAAATATTTTTAACCACTATTAGGACTCGTAATGAGGAATTTTGGGTCATTACACCTTCAAAACAAGGCCTGTCGTGAAAGGATACACTCAGAAAGAGGTAATCGATTATGAGGAGACCTTTTCACCGGTAGTCATGCTTAAGTCTATCCAGATACTCTTATCCATTGCTGCTCATATGGATTATGAGATTTGGCAAATGAATGTCAAGACAACTTTCCTTAACGGAAGTCTTGAAGAAAACATCCATATGAAGCAACCAGAAGGGTTCATTGAAAAAGGCAAAGAGCATCTAGTATGCAAGCTGAATCGGTCCATTTATGGACTAAAGCAAGCTTCAAGGTCTTGGATCATCCGGTTTAATGAAATAATCCAGTTATATGGATTTATTCAGTGTCCAGATGAGCCTTGTGTATACAAGATGTGTAACGGAAACGTGGTGGTATTTCTTGTACTATACGTAGATGATATTTTGTTAATTGGCAACAATGTCAAAGTGTTATCGGGCGTAAGGGTATGGTTGTCCAAACAATTCGATATGAAGGACTTAGGAGAATATGCACACATTCTTGGGATCGAAGTCATAAGGGATCGCAAGAAAAGGATGTTGTGCATATCTCAAGCTTCATATATAGATACAATCCTTGCTCGTTTTAGCATGCAAAACTCCAAGAAAGGTTTCTTACCTTTTAGGCATGGAGTAGCTTTATCTAAAGAGATGTCTCCGAAGATATCAAAGGAGATAGAGGGCATGAAGGCAGTTCCTTATGCTTCGGCTGTGGGAAGCCTAATGTATGCAATGATGTGTACTGTTGGATGAAAAGCGCTAGAGGGGGGTGAATAGCACTCGTGCCTATTTCACACATTTCGGAATCGTAAAAAAATGTATTGAGTTAAGGCAGTGGAAAGATAGAAGGAATAAGCATAAACACACAGAAGACAGAGGACACGAAGAATTTACTTGGTTCAGAGCCTAGGGTGACTCCTACTCCAAGGCTCGTGATCGTTGATCGCTTTCGGTGGGCAACAACTATAATATCGAAAAAGATTATTACAATTTGAATTACAGTTAAGTGCAATAAAAAAAACTATACCAACGAAATGAGAATAAAGAACTTTGGAGCTTTAATTTGTTGGAGTAGCAGAGCGTTGTTGGAGCGTTTGTGCAGCACACGGAAGAGCACAGGTTGTTATGTTTGAGATTGTTTGAAGCTACACCGCGAGGCACCTTTTTATAGCTCTGAAAAAACTGATCCAGATCCCTAAGGCTCGAGATCAAGTTAGACCTGAGGCGGATCGGTCAACCGATCACCAGTTCAGTCAACCGATCAGATGACCTCCACCTCATCTGATCCTCTCACTCCGCCTCGATCTGGTCAACTTTTATCCGAGGTTCAGTCGACCGATAATCAGGTTCGGTCGACCGAACAGCTGCTCTGACTCAGTCCACCCGGCATGATCTAGTCGACGTCCATCCTGGGTTTAATCGACCGATCCCTAGGTCCGGTCGACCGATCCCCTGGTCGAGCTAGGTCCAACCTCTGAAAATCTGATCTACTAGCTTAGGGGTTCGGTCGACTGATCCCGGTCAGTCCTAACCCTGTATAAAAATATTAGTTTCCTGCAAAACAGAGTTAGAACACAAACGATAATATATAGAAATAAACTTGACAGTCTCCAGACTGTCCGGGTCTGACTTTAGATTTCCGACCGGAAAATCCTAGGTTGACCCGACACCTACTGTTCCCCTTGTGGGGAATGCGTCCTCACCTACTCCTCTCAGGAGAGTTACCTAATGTCAGCTCGATCCTCCAGATCGACTGGACTTTTGCTCGGCACTCGATGCTTCCGGACTTTCTACTGGACTCCCGCTTCCCGGCTCGTCCAATCTTCCACCTGGTTCGCGACACCAGGACTTTCCACCTAGGGTTACCACCCCTAAGACTTTTGCCTGAAGCCCTCGACCCGCCAAGACTTTCCGCATAGGGTTACCGCCCCCTATGACCTAGGGTTACCACCCCCTAGGGTTTTCCACCTGCCTAACCGCAGCTAGGACTTTTGCCTAAGTACCACTTAGGACTTTCCTGCAAGCTCCATGAACCTTGTTAGATAACAACATAACCTTAACTTTGAATTCATTTGCCATTATCAAAACAATGGTTCGATCGTCGGATACTTCCCGCACCAACAATCCTCCCTTTTTTATTATGGCAACTGAAATTCAGAGTTAAGTAAAATAGATAAATATTTTTCAAAGTTTAAGTAAGTTAAACGGAATGCAAGCATAGTTAAGCTAAAACTGACTTAAACTTTGTAAGGCTCCCCCTTAATAAAGGCTCTTTTTATAGAGTTGAATTTTCCTACTTTGAATTTCCCGATTCTCCCCCTTTGCCATTTATCAAAAATGAGCAAGTTTGAATAATTCCAACTTTTCAAACAGATTTTATAGTTAAAAAATAGAGAATTATATAAACATTAGGCTTTAAAGAGGGATAACGATACTTTGATAACACTTAGCTTGTTGAAATTTATTGTAGAACTCTTAGCTAAGTGAAAAAGGGTATAAAGAGATATATTTCTTCAACTGAGTTTAAAAAGCTAATAACACGTTGATTTTGAAGGATAATGTTAGCTAATTTTTGAAACTGAGTTGAGCTCTTTGAAAAATATGTTGTAAAATTTGAAAAA
The DNA here is from genome assembly GCF_018446385.1 of Zingiber officinale. NCBI lineage: Eukaryota > Viridiplantae > Streptophyta > Magnoliopsida > Zingiberales > Zingiberaceae > Zingiber > Zingiber officinale. Next base: position 48,977,217 of record NC_055992.1, on the reverse strand, counting down.
CTTATTGAAGCATACTTCAGGTAAGTTGAAATACTTTGAAAGTCTTAGCTAAAGTTAGAAAATATGTTAGAAAAAAATACTTAGCTAAATTTTGAAAACCTGTTAGAAAAATTACTTATCTAAATTTTGAAAATCTGTTAGAAAAATTACTTAACTAAATTTTTAAAATAAATTTGAAAGGTTTTGTTTGGTATATATTTTCTTAATTTTGAAAAAGCTTTTTGAACAATAATTTGGAAAGAGAGAAAATATTTAACGGAATAAAGTGTTTAAAGATACTTAAGGGCAAAGGAGGATAAGTTTAAAACCTTAATGTCCAAGCATGAGCTGAGTTAAAGAGTTTGCAAATTAATTTCTTTTAGTAAGGTATAAGAGCCCTAATGTCTAAGCATAAGAAAATTTAAAATCAAGCACTTAAGTTCTTGGCCACATGTCTAACCATCTAGAGGACAACAGCCTTCACTTGGTTAGTCAAGTTAAGTCAATAGATCCAGTTAGATTTGACTAGGGCAGGATTACTTAACTTGATTGATGTATTTTTGGTATTTAACGCCCAGACTTATGTCGATGCACTGACATAAGCATTCTTAAGTCCAGGCAGTACCCTATACACCTCACACCGTTCTAAGTATTTTCAAACACAAGCAAGGTAGTCCTAGTGTGCTTGTGAGATGCTCTGGTTGAAACTAGGGGTACAAGATTTCTAGGGGGAAAATCCTATGCTAACCAGATTTTAAAAAACTAACAAAATTTGAAACTTTGAAAATCATTTTTCCTAAGATTTTAAAGCCAAACTAATTTAAAGACAAAATTTTCAAGGAAAGATAAGTCCTATTCTACTAAGCACATCCCTATTTACCTTCTAAGTGAGCTGAACTCAAGTTCAGGTAAGGGCTTTGTGAAGATGTCAACTAGATTTGATTTTGACTCAACATAGTTGAGTACAATATCACCCTTAGCTATGTGATCCCTTACAAAATGGTGCTTCACTTCTATATGTTTAGTCCTTGAGTGATGAATTGGGTTTTTTTGTTAGATTTATTGAACTTATATTATCAATTGAGATTTTTGTTTTCTGATATTCCAGTTGATAGTCTTTAAGGGTATGCATCATCCATAGCAACTGAGATGCGCATTCACCTAAGGTTATATATACAGCTTCAGTGGTAGATAAAGCAACACAGTGTTGCTTTCTACTTGACCAACTTACTAGGCATTGTCCTAGAAATTGACATCTACCACTTGTGCTTTTTCTATCTAGCTTGCACCCGTCATAATCTGAGTCAGAGTAGCCGGTTAGGTCAAGGGTGCCAGATCTAGGGTACCATAGTCCTACATTTAGGGTTCCCTTAATATACCTAAGGATTCTTTTGACAAGGGTTAAGTGAGACTCTTTTGCACAAGATTAGTATCGTGCACACATACCTACTGTGAAAATAATGTCTGGTCAGCTCGCAGTTAGATACAGTAGACTTCCTATCACACTTCGATAATATTTCAAGTCTACTGGTTTACCTTCTAAGTCTGAGTCAATTTTAGCATTAGTAGCCATTGGTGTATTAATGATTTTTGAGTTCTCCATTCCAAATTTTCTAATTATTTCTTTAGCATATTTAGTTTGATAAATATAAATTCCATCTTTGGTTTGCTTAATTTGTAAACCTAAGAAGAAATTAAGTTCACCTGCCAGACTCATTTCAAATTCATTTTCCATTAGTTTTGTGAATTCTTTTAGAAATTTAGAGTTGGTTGATCCAAAAATAATATCGTTGACATAAATTTGGCCTATAAAAATGTTGTTTTCTAAGGTTTTTACGAAAAAGATTGGATCTATTTGACCTTGGTTGAATCCTTTTGATATTAGATAATTGGACAGACATTCATACCAAGCCCTAGGTGCTTGTTTTAGTCCGTATATGGCCTTTTTTAGTCTAAAGGCATAATTTGGTTGTTCTAAGTCCTCAAATCCTGGGGGTTGACCTACATATACCTCTTATTTAATAAATACATTTAAAAATGTGAATTTTATATCCATTTGAAATAGCTTGAATCCCTTGTGTGCTGCATAGGTCAGCAACATCCTAATGGATTCAAGTCTTGCTACAGGGGCATAGGTCTCATCATAGTCTAACCCTTCTACTTGATTGAACCCTTTAGCTACTAACCTAGCTTTGTTTCTAACTATTTCACCTTGATCATTTAATTTGTTTCTAAAAACCCATTTAGTGTCAATTATGGTCTTGTTAACGGGTTTAGGCACTAATTCCCAGACCTGATTTCATTCAAATTCAGCCAATTCTTCTTGCATTGCTAGGGTCCAATCTGGGTCTGGTAGGGCTTCTTCTATAGTTTTGGGTTCAATTTTTGAAATTAGGGTTATTTGGCTCCGATTCCTATAAGATGACCTAGTTCTGACTCCTAAAGTTGGATCACCCAAAATTTGGTCAGATGGGTGATTTGTGCTTGTTCTTGTTAGTCTTATATACCATTTGAGTTAGTGATTTGTTCTTCAGATTCAATAGGTTCAGGTTGAATTTCATCATCTTCTCTGTTTATTGAGTTAGCATTTTTTGTATTTTCATTTATTATGTTGGGTAATTTATTTTCTTCATCAAATATTATATTTGTTGTTTCTTCTACTTTTAAGGTATTTTTGTTATACACTCTATATGCCCTACTGGTTGTTGAATACCCTAAAAATATTCCTGGGGTTGTTTTTGATGTAAATTTCCCTAAGTAGTCTTTCGTGTTCAAAATGAAGACTTTACACCCAAATACCTTTAAATAGTTTAAGTTGGGAATTTTATTATAATAAATTTCATAGGGTATTTTATTTTAAAATTTGTTAATTAAAATCCTATTTTGAATGTAACAGACTGTATTAACTGCTTCAGCCCAGAATTCATTAGATAATTATATTTGTTTAACATGGTTCTAGCAGCTTCTTGTAGGGTTCTATTTTTACGTTCTACTAGACCATTTTGTTGAGGGGTCCTAGGGTAGGAGTATTCATGTTTGTACCCATTTATTTCACAAAGTTCAGTAAAGTTGTGATTCTCAAATTCTCCCCCATGGTTGCTTCTGATTCTTTTTATTTGAGTGTCTTTTTCATTTTCTATTAATTTGCAAAAGATTTTAAATGTTTCAAAGGTTTCATCTTTAGTTTTTAAAAATTTTACCCAAGTATATCTTGAGTAGTTATCGATTATTACTAAGCAATATTGGTTTTTGCTTAGTGACTTGGCTCAATGCGAATCAAACAAGTCTAGGTGAAGGAGCTCTAGTATTGAAGTTGTTCTATTTAAGTTGGTTAATTTATGGGTTGGTTTGGTTTGTTTACCCTGTTGACAAGCATTGTAAATTGAATTTTCAACAAATTTTAATTTGGGCAGACCTTTAACTAGACCATTATGACTTATTTTTGAAATAAATCTAGTGTGAGTGTGGCACAGTCTCTTGTGCCACAGCTCAGTTTCCTCTTGTTGTGTCAGGAGACACTTTTTTTAGAATGTTGATAGGTTAATTGTGTATACATTATTTCTTCTAATGCCCTTAAGTATAATTTCAGGGTTATAAGCATTTTTAATTGTACACCCAGATTTGGTAAAGTTAACTAAGTACCCACTATCACATAATTGGCTAATGTTGAGTAAATTAAAGTTAAAGTTTTCAACTAATAAGACTTTTCGAATAATAAAGTCTGAGTTGAGTTCGATGTTACCCCTTCCGATTACCTTAAGTTTACCGTCGTTGTCGAATGCAACTGAGCTTAGATTCTTTAATTTGAGCTTTGTGAACTTCAATCTGTCTCCAGTCATGTGCCTGGAGCATCCATTATCCAACATCCACTGATCCAATTCCTACACATAAAGTATCTGAATTGGAATCATTTTGATGAAAAAGATAGTTCGATTGAAGTTAGCTCCATTAAAGTGAGATGATTGGTTTAATCTTATTGGATTTAAGTAGGTGTTGGTTAAGTTAATTAAATTGGTTAAGGTAAATTTAAAAATTAAAATATTTTTTTTTAAATAAGTTTTTTTTAAAAAAAAATTTAAATAAGTTTTTAAAATAAGTTTAAGTAAATTTATTAAAAGAATTTTAAATAAGTTTTTAAAAGAATTTTTAAATAAGTTTTTAAAAGAATTTTTAAATAAGTTTTTAAAATAATTTTTAAATAAGTTTTTAAAAGAATTTTTAAATAAATTTTTAAAAGAATTTTTAAATAAGTTTTTTTTTAAAATAAGTTTTTAAAAGAATTTTTTAAATAAGTTTTTAAAAGAATTTTTAAATAAGTTTTTAAAAGATTTTTTAAATAAGTTTTCAAAAGAATTTTTTTAAATAAGTTTTTAAAAGATTTTTAAATAAGTTTTAAAAGAATTTTTTAAATAAGTTTTTAAAAGAATTTTTAAATAAGTTTATAAAAGAATTTTTAAATAAGTTTAATTCAATTAATTTAATTTTAATTTAATTTAATTTGATTAATTTAATTTAATTTGATTTTAATTTGATTTTAATTTAATTTTAATTTAATTTAATTTGATTTTAATTTAATTTTAATTTAATTTAATTTGATTTTAATTTAATTTTAATTTAATTTAATTTGATTTTAGTTTTTAGTCATCTCACCCGATCTAGATTTTTCAATCAAGGGATCCTACAATTTTGTGAGATGAATTAGGTTCAATTATAGGGTTTAATTTAACTTTGTGTTAGATTCAGGTTTAGCTTTGGGCTCAGCAAACAGGCATTCTTTGGACAAACCTCTAGGCTATAGTGAGTCACTCGGACATCATTAAAGTAACCATGTCTTCAAAGTTTTCCAAATAGTCCTATCCACTGAACTTAGTACAAAATCTTGGTATAACTGGTTAGGATCCATAAAGGGTAGCTTCGGTCAGTTCCACTTAGCTAAATGCACCAGGTCGAAGCCATATCTTCCTAGACATGCATAAACTAAGCTTCCCTAACATACTATCATCCAATACTTCACCAATACCGTGGATCAAGTTAAACTTAGCCCTTTTTATTCTAGTCCTAATTACCCTGCCAGGTAGGTTGCATTCGGTTACCTTGTCGGGTAAATTCCTTTTAGAGGTGCCAGCTATTCTGGAGCCTCCATTATTGAGTTTCCTTTAATTATGTTCCTTTAAGATACTTTTTATTAAAATAATTTAATTTAATTGTTTGTTTATTAAGATAATTTTAATTAATTATTTATTTAAATTTATTTGTTTGTTAAAATAATTTTCCTTTTTGCTCCCCCTGGATCAATTTGATCTATTGACTAAGCTTATATAGGATCGATATTTCTTTTTGGTCTTAAAACCAAATCCAGATTTGTTGTAAACGGCTCTTTGTGTCCCAAGAATTAGGTCAAGATTCTTGGAACCAAAAGAAAATCATTCTAACATTTTCTTCAAATCCTTAACCTGAGTTTTCAGACTGGAGTTTTCTTCCTCAAGCTTTTGGACTTGAGTTGAGTTTCGAGTCTGAACTGGGTCAGGCAAGGATTCGAAGTTGGTCACTTCTTTGAGGTTTGTTACCTCCTTTAGAAGTGACTTGATCCTAATGTTTTGATTTTGCTAATTTTCGCTTTAAGTAATTTACTAAATTGTGTAAACGTGGGATACTTACAGTAGGATCAGGCCCTTCGGAAACGGATACGGATCCATGGCTTCTCTCATACTCAGCTTCCGATTCGTCCTCGCTTCCGAATTCTTGAATGTACTCCCGGGCTGTCTGTAACAACCCAAATTTCTCCCTTTCGAGTCCTAAAAGTAATTTAAAAATATTTAAAAATGCTATAGAAAAATTCTAGATATTTTTAGAAATTTTTAGAGTATTTTTATGTAATTTTTGGAGGTCGTTTGGTATTTTTACTAAACGAATGAAATTTCGATAAAAAAATATTCAAGTCGAGATTCGAACCGTGGACTTTGGACTTGAACAGAGCCTTAACCGAATCCAGCCAGCCAACTGTTCCAGCGGACGTTTGTTATTAAAGAAGGAGAAATATTCTATTTAAGCAGTAGTTAATGAATAGAGAATAAATAGGAAGAAAAATGGTTGCAGTCGAGAATTGTACCAGCGGCCTTTTGACTCAGTTAAAACCCGACTGACCAGGTGTTCAAGCCATTGGTTCTATTTAGAAAAGGTAGGAAATTTTATTTAAGTTAATAGAATTCGGGAATTTAAAAAGGCACTTAAGGCTTTTCCAGGACCGGAAACCAAATTTTCCCCGATCTCTTCCTCTCTCGCGCGACAAAGGCAGCTCGTGCGGAAACAAGCCACAGCTAGGGCATCTCTCCGGCGGCCGGCGAGGGTCGAACTTCGGGAGTTCTTCGTCGATCCGAGGTCTCTCGTCAAGAAGGAAGCTGTGAGCGAGGAAGAGGCCCCGATTTCAAGTTCACCCGAACCCTAGAAAGTCCCTCTTCAGTTGTAAGTCCAAGAAATCACATGGTAAGAGCTTCCTCACCTGCAGTAGAGTAGCTCCGGATTCTAGTTTCGCCTTGTTTTCGAGTTTTGCGGTAGAGATTTCTAGTTTAGAGCCTTACTGCCGTAAGGTTTATAGAGAAAATGAGAAGAGATTTTTATGGATTGTTGCTAGATCTGAATAGGGCCTGCGAATGGATTTTCGCAAGATTTTTGGAGCATTTATGATTGAATGTCGTTGCTGTTCTGTTCTTCCCGAGCTAGCGACGATGTAGAGGACAAGTCCTTTAAATCCTACTTTGCTTTTCATCGGACTTCAAGTGTTCTTGCCTTAAAGGGTTGCTGTGACTCCTATCCTTTTTAGATGAGATTCCTGGTAGGTTGTGCTGTGTTGTTTTCATGATAATGCCTTACTTGGTCCTCTGAGTTTTGCTGTGGATTTTCTGGATCGACTGAAAGATGCTGAATAGGTTATTGTTGCATTCTGGATTCGATTGTTTCCATGTAGTTCTGTTGTAGCAAGCTTAAGGAAGATAGATTGCTCCTGTTGCTTTTGGGTAGTTCAGGTTTTGATGCAGAGTGGTTGAAATTGAATCCTGTTTTGGGTTGTAGCTCAGCTAAGTTTTTGTGAATTTTTGACCATGGGATTCATTGAGTCTGCCGTGTTTTGAGTTTTGGTTTTTCTTGATTAGTAGTTCTGAAGTGGGATATTCTTTCAGTTGCATGGAATCAGATTTGTTAGGTTCATACTAATTATTGTAGTTGCTGTAGTTCAAGTTTTCTATGCTAGTTCTAATACCTGTGAGCTAGTCTCTAGTTTTACTATGCAAGAGATGAATTCTTCTTCAGTAGCTCATTGACTTTATGCATGAAAATTGGTTATAGGAAATGAATAAAGTTCCTTTGCTGCCATGAAACTCAATTCAGTACAATGTAAAGATTTTGTTCAGTGCTGGTTTTGTAGATTTAGTACAGTATAGATTAGGATACTGTTTTTATCCCAAGTAGGAAGTTAGATTCCTTGTGGATTGGAACTTTTCCTTTAAGTATCTAGTTCCTTTCCGCAAGTTAGATCTTGTTGTTTCTTTAGCAATGAAGATTTTGTTTAATTGCTATTTTCATTGAGTATGCAGTATAGGTTTTAATTCCAACAAGTTTTAGATTTAGTTTACGCTTGTATGATATGCAGACTTTCATACGTATTGCTTGTAGATTTTAGATAAGCTTAGTATGCAGATTTTAGATAAGCTTAGTATGCAGATTTTGTTAAGCTTAGTATGTAGATTTTAGATAAGCTTAATATGCAGATTTTTGTTAAGCTTTGCATGCAGATTTATGTTAAGCTTTGTATACAGATTTTTGTTTAAGCATTTCAGTGTTAGAATTTGTTTAAACATTTTAGTTTTGTAAGAGACATTCTTTTATAAGAAAAGTATAAGAAAGATAAAGGAAAGAAAGAAAAAGGCCAAGGCCTTAAGTAGATCCCAAAGTCAAGACTTTAGGGATTTTGGCACACAAGGTACTAAGGAAAAATGCCAAGGCATTATATATTAGAAGTATTAAAAGATAACAAGTATTTTACTTTTATCAGTGGCACTGTGTTGGACTCTCAGTTGTCCTTGGGTTGGGCTCCCATATTCGTCCCTAGGTTTAGATAACCTGGTAGTAATGACACGGCCGACAGTCGACGGTCGACGACCCGAGGGTCGCCAAATGGGCCTCCGAATGGGTCGGGTCATTACAAAAGTAAAAGCACAGTTGCCGGGCCCAAGAGAAGTTGATTATTATTTTGAAGTATTATAAGTATAAGTTTTTGAACAAGTAAAATGAGTTTTACATAAACATAAAGTATTAAAGATTAAGTTTAGAACAAATGAAATAAGGTTCATATAGTTCTAAAAATCAGTAAGTTTAGTTCTTTATTCTACCATGTTTATCTAGTAGATGAGTATTTTTTCATGTTTACCTATTAGATGAGCAGCATGATTAGCCATTAGAATTACATGAGTAGATTCCTTAGCTTTTCTTTACTATTAGTTTGACATGAGCAGTTATGTTTATGCTTTATTTCTTTTTAGAGCATATAGTTTCTAGTTCATTTCGTTTACATGCACATTCATTATTTTGTGAGTTAGATAGCGCTTACTAAGCAAATTTTGCTTATAGATTGCACTTCCTCTTACTGCAGATACAAGAAAGGAAAAGATATAGAAAGGAAGGTGACAAGGAGGTGTTCGAAGGATGCGTGATGCCAGGACTATGGATGCCTTGGGACTAGGAAAGAAGTTTTAATTTTAGTTTACGCATTTTAGTTATTGTAAACATTTGAGTTATATTTTAAGTTCATGTCATTTGAGATTATTCTGTTTAGATTGCATGTAGGATGAGTTCAGTTTAGTAAGTAGATATTTGTCTGTTTGATACTTATTTAACTGCGTGGTTGATTGATATGTGTTCCAGCCGCTTGTGGCTGAGCATATATTGCATGTATTGTTGATATGGTCACCGGTACAGGAGAGACTCTGTCGAAATTTTTCGGTAGGGTTTCCATGTGATTTTTAATCATACCGGTTAAGTAGATATAGTAGTTAAGTAACGGTTACTCTTAGGTAGTAGTAGTAGTAAGAAGGGTGGTCGTTACACTGTCATTGTAACACCCATAAAGTGTAAGATATCGGAAAATTAAATAATAAATATTATTGGACGAAAAAATTTATTGAATTTTTTTTTCAGAATTTTTAGAAATTTTTCGGGATTTAAACGGAGTCCGTATCACTCGTTTTGAGGGGATGATTCGGTAGGTTAGGTGGAAGCCTGTTTGGGATACCCATTTAAATGGGGAAAAGTTTTAAATTATAAATTCTTTTCCTTTATTTTTCCTTTCTCCCCCAAACGCCGATCCACCCAACCCGAGCCTTTCTTCCTCTCTTCCCCGACGCCGAATTCCCCCTTCATTCTTCGGTGATTTCTCCTCGCCTGATCACCGGCCGCCGCGAGCCCATCGCCGACAACAATCTCTTTCTCCAGCGTGTCTTGGCTGAGCCTCCCCCTCCTCTCGCCTCTGCCCTAACTTCCCTTCTCTAGCGATTTCTCTCCCAACGACATCGGGTGCTTTGTGGGCATCCTGATCGCGTCGATGCAGCTTAACCTACTGTTGGTCGAGCCCCTTTCTTTCTCTCCCTCTCTGGCAGCATGGAGCCTTTCTTCTCCCTTACCTTTCTTGCGATCGAGTTACAGCCGGCTGCCGAACATGAGGCCTAGCTGCCTCCTCACCACGGGATCTTGGATTAAGGAGATCCATTGCCCTAGCTTGGGTTAACACAGCGTTGCTCTATATGGCCGGTGTCACCCTACCTTCTGCCTTTGCTCATGATCACAACAACAGCATTCATCCAAGAGGAGTTTATGGAACTGGATTGATTCTTGAAGGTAATTGGTTAATCCTAACATTAAATTTGGGCATTTGATCTTGATGTAGTGTTGATTTAGGGTTGTTGTTCGGTAGGCAGTGGCTTCGCTTGGCTCCAGACTCCACATTTCTGATTGTTTGTAGCCATGGCCACCGGATCGTTTTGCTCTGGATTTCAGTGGCTACAACCGAAGGTTGGTGAACCTTGTGGTGGTGAGGGTAGCTGGACAAAACGAAGCTTTGTGCCGTGGTGTGGAGGTAACAAACAGTAATCATTTTTCCATTGTTGTATTAGTATTTGATTAAGGGAAGTTGTTGCAGAATCCAGATTGAGGTAAGGGGCTGTTAAGGTGAGTTTTGTATTGTGGATTATGGCTTCAGCAATCCTTTGCTGTATAATGGATTTTCTAGATTGATTCTTGGAGAGATAAATGTGTGTATGTGCTCTTGTAGTTTCCGGACAGGGGATCATAGTGTTGTGAGCTGCTGAATTTGCTGTCAAAATCTCACGGTAAGTGTTTTCCAAAGAGGTACACCTGTTATCCTCATTTGTATGTGCTAAATTAGGTTTCTAATGGGTTGTGGGGCTTTATTCTGCTTAGATTTATGAGTAGTGTGATGTAGATTGGATGAATTATTGTGGTTGGATTAATTGAGGTGGATGAACTATGTGGATTTGATTCATTTATGTATTTTGGAGATTAGGTTGCATTTCGATGATGAATTGGTTAATTTGTTGTGGTTGTGGTGATTTGTTGTTGTAGATTGTTATGTGATCATTCTTAGGATCATTGGATGGATTAATAGAGTGTGGATTATGTTGGGATCTAGAAGGAGTGTGATTAAGGATTGTTTGGAGGATTAATCAGAGATCAGGTTTGAGTGGAGTTATCCTGATTGGGTGGGGATTTTATTTAGCTATTTTAATTCATATGAATTTGGCTAAATAAAGTAAATATATATTGATTGATGCAGGACCTTGATATGGGACGATTATCACGACATGAGGTTTATTTTGGACACGATCTACAGATAAAGGCGGGTATTTCTTCCTTTGCCTTTATGTATTTTCTTTGAGCTTAGTGCATGGTTGTTATTTGCCGGATTAGGTTACTTTACCTTATATCGGGTGCATTTGCTGTTTTTCTTGCTTGATACTTTTGCTTGAGCTTAGAGATGATCTAGTTATATCATATACAGTCTCAACTCTTGATTTCTACTCTGCTGTGATTACGCGTGTAGAGTATGTATTGTAGGGATTGTCGAGTGATTGGATTTACCATGCTGATTTTGCATATAATGGGGATTGTACGTAGCTTGGTATGTGTTTTAGGAGTCATCATGTTGACCGTACATTTGCATGTTGTATGTACACACGTGTTTGGTTTTGTACTTTTGGAGGAGTTGTGTTGATTGTATGTTTGTGGTTTATACACGTGTCTGATGTGTTTATTACTGGAGGATACATGTTGATTGTATTTATGTATCTGTGTCTTGTGGGATTATTGGAGATTTTTAGTTGATTATACATGTGTAGTTGTGTACATGTGTTTGGTGGGATGTGTGGATTTATCATGACGATTATATTCATGTTATGGAGTGCTTATGTGGAGTTAGAGTTTGCATGGATGATGACGGTGTCTGTATCATGATTATATATATATATATATATATATATATATATATATATATATATATATATATCATGTTCATCATTCATTGCATACTGACGACTATCGTCTCCTTTATAGTTGAGAGGGTTGTCAGTTTTTATAGTTGTCCACTCTACCACTGATGGAGAGTGGTAGCTGGGAGTGGAGCTATGTCCTGTCACGCTTACTCAGCTGCTCAGTATTTTTACTCTGTCAGCCTCGACCACTCTGGAGTAGTGGATCTTGAGGGTCAGTTATCAGGGAGCTTGAGTTGTGACTGGTCAGGGACCCTTAGCTATGTAGTTAGATAACTACATAGTATATTGTCGCCTCAGTCGCTTTATAGCGGTTACGTGCATGAGGCTTGTACGATTTGTCACGGACCCAAGCCTCTCGGCCATACAGGGGGCGTGGTGTCTGGAGAGGTGGCGGGGTGACCATGGAGCATGCATGCACATTTGCATTTGATGCGCGGTGCATCATTGGAGATATATTTGCATACATGCCTAGTAGATACTAGTTGCATGTGTTTGTGGTATGTTGCATTTGTTTGCGATATGATTGTTGCATATGGTTGTCATGCTGCATACATGTCATTTATTTTACATGTATTTGCAGTCGTATTTATATTGCACAGGTGTCACGAGTAGGTCTGTTGCAGATCTGGTGAGTTTACTGACCATTGTACCAGGTGTTGATTCCAGATTGGGTATGTATCTATCATTATGTCGGTTGTGGTTTGTACAGTATGTATGTCAGGTTAGTAGGTCTGATATGTTCAGATGCATTGATTATGATAGTAGGATCATGTTCTTTGATTCCCTACTGAGACTGTATACTTGTGATCTCCATGTTGTTTATGGACCATGCACTATCTTGTCTATTACCCGCTGAGTTACCTATACTCACCACCGCATGTATACATTTATGTTTTCAGGTAGCTTGTAGATGGTTGGTGTCGCTCGGAGTATCCTGTCTACCGGGTCCTACGTCACATCCGAAGACTGTGTTTGTTTTCTTTTGTATATCTTTTTATTATTTTTGGCATTGTATTTGTGTTTAGCCATGTGGCTATCTTATTCTTTTGGTGTTGTATTTGTGTTTAAGTCGTGCCGGCATGCATTGTATTTATTTGGTTTGTGTGGGCTTTCCTTCATTTTTTCGTTGTGTTTTAGTACAACCGTGTGGGTTGTTTTATATATTACTGCGTGGTTGTGATTGTTTCATTCCAGCCGAGTGTGCTGTTATTATAACTGCGTGGTTGTGTATATAAATATTCCAGCCGCATGTGGCTGATGTATTTTGCTTGTATTGATGCTTCAGATTATCACCGGTACAGGGGAGATGTTGCCGGATTTTTGTCTGGCAGAGACTCCTTTGGGGGCGTGACATAAAGTCTCTTATAATTTTATATAGTTTTTGCATGATTAGAATGGGTTTTATGTGAGTTCCATCTACAAAAAAAAAAAAAAAAAGAAGAAGAAAATAGAACCAAAAAGAGGCATGGCCAACGTGTGAACCTTGAACCTCTTAACAAGTGGCAAGCTTTAAGTGGTATGGAATAACCAATAGGCCAAGAGGAAGTATTGTTAGAAAGGAAATGGATTTATGGTTAAAGGTAGGGAAGGTAAGGGGACACTTTTCTTCTTTCACCAAGAATAAGTGAGAGGGATGAAGAGAGAAAGCAAGAGAATGACAAGTTGTGTTCTTCCCTCATCCTTTTATTTAGAATAAATAGGAATAAAAAGATGAGGGAAAGAAAAGTTCATTCTTCCTTCTCCTTTCATTTAGAATAAAGAGGAATAAGAGGGCATGGGAAATTGGTTTTCTCCTTCCTTCTTCTCCTTCTTCTTCCTCCACTGAAATTCTAAGTTTCCCCTCTCCCATTTCCGAAAACAAACTTAAGGTTTCTCCCTAAGAAAACTACACAAGGAAGAGTCCTTAAGGCCTAATCCTTCTCACAAGCAAGGTACACAAAGGGGAGTCCTAGAAGCGGAAGTCTTCTTCTTCTCCTCCACCAAGGCTACTTTTCTTAGTATATCAAGCAAGAGGATGTAAGTATTCCCCTCACCTGTAGTACAAGTGATTTTTCCTTATTGTTTTCTTTTTTTTATGTTGCTCAAAACCTAGAAACATGTCCTTGTAAGTTTCGGCCAAGAAAGAAATAAAAGGATTAGAGAAAGTTAAAAACCTAAACTATGCTTGCTTATGATTCCTCATGGTGTGTAATCCATTATATGATGTTGGTTTAAGATTTTCATGCTTTATGTTGCTTAAGAACTTAGAACCATGCTCCTTTAGGTTTCGGCCAAGAAGAAATAAAAGGATTAGAGAAAGTTTTAAAACCTAAATTATGCTTGCTTATGATTCCTCATGGTGTGTAATCCATTATATGATGTTGGTTTAAGGTTTTCATGTTTTATGTTGCTTAAAAACTTAGAACCTTGCTCCTTTAGGTTTCGGCCAAGAAGAAATAAAAGGATTAGATAAAGTTTTAAAACCTAAATTATGCTTGCTTATGATTCCTCATGGTGTGTAATCCATTATATGATGTTGGTTTAAGGTTTTCTTGCTTTATGTTGCTTAAAAACTTAGAACCATGCTCCTTTAGGTTTCGGCCAAGAAGAAATAAAAGGATTAGAGAAAGTTTTAAAACCTAAATTATGCTTGGTTATGATTCCTCATGGTGTGTAATCCATTATATGATGTTGGTTTAAGGTTTTCATGCTTTATGTTGCTTAAAAACTTAGAACCATGCTCCTTTAGGTTTCGGTCAAGAAGAAAAAAAGGATTAGAGAAATTTTAAAACCTAAACTATGGTTGCTTATGATTCCTCATGGTGTGTAATCCATTATATGATGTTGGTTTAAGGTTTTCATGCTTTATGTTGCTTAAGAACTTAGAACCATGCTCCTTTAGGTTTCGGCCAAGAAGAAATAAAAGGAGTAGAGAAAGTTTTAAAACCTAAATTATGCTTGCTTATGATTCCTCATGGTGTGTAATCCATTATATGATGTTGGTTTAAGGTTTTCATGTTTTATGTTGCTTAAAAACTTAGAACCTTGCTCCTTTAGGTTTCGGCCAAGAAGAAATAAAAGGATTAGATAAAGTTTTAAAACCTAAATTATGCTTGCTTATGATTCCTCATGGTGTGTAATCCATTATATGATGTTGGTTTAAGGTTTTCTTGCTTTATGTTGCTTAAAAACTTAGAACCATGCTCCTTTAGGTTTCGGCCAAGAAGAAATAAAAGGATTAGAGAAAGTTTTAAAACCTAAATTATGCTTGGTTATGATTCCTCATGGTGTGTAATCCATTATATGATGTTGGTTTAAGGTTTCCATGCTTTATGTTGCTTAAAAACTTAGAACCATGCTTCTTTAGGTTTCGGCCAAGAAGAAATAAAAGGATTAGAGAAAGTTTTAAAACCTAAATTATGCTTGCTTATGATTCCTCATGGTGTGTAATCCATTATATGATGTTAGTTTAAGGTTTTCATGCATTTTGTTGCTTAAAAACTTATAACCATGCTCCTTTAGGTTTTGGTTAAGAAGAAATAAAAGAATTAGAGAAAGTTTAAAACCTAAACTATGTTTGCTTATGATTCCTCATGGTGTGTAATCCATTATATGATGTTGGTTTTAGGTTTCCATGCTTTATGTTGCTTAAAACCTAGGACTATACCTTTTGTAAGTTTCGGCCAAGAAGGAAATGGAATGGATTAGGGATGTTTAACTCCAACTAGACTTGCTTATGTTTTCTCCCATGTTATGCTATGTATTATGTGGTATTAGTTTGATGTTCCATGCTTAATTGTGGCTTAAAAACCTAGTACCATGTCTTGTAAGTTTCGGCCAAGAAGGAAATGAAAGGGCTTAGGGAAGTTTACTCCAACTAGAATTGCTTATGTTTTCTCCCATGATATACTATGTATTATGTGATGCTAGTGGGATGCTTTCCTTGTTTAAAGTTGTTTAAGATTTAAGATCATGTCCCATGCAAGTTTCGGCCAAGTTATGAGTTAGGGTTTGTAGAAAGGTCAAAACCCCAACTATGCATGATAATGACTCTTCATGATATGCTATGTGATATGTGAACTTTATGTCACCATGTTATGCTTATGCAAGGCTTATGTATGATGAAATGCCTAAGAGATGCTTCCCTATAAGTTAGGACTAAGAGCACTCTTCATGATATGACAAGAAACATGATATGCTATTTTACTTTTGTATGGCCTGTACCGGACCCTAAAAATGGTCCATGCAATGGGCTCCTAAGTTGCCCCTAGGTTGAAGCATGGGCCTAGTTCCCTAGTAGGTTCGGGATTAGCTATCTCGGATTTATTTAGGGATGCGTGCAATTCATGTATGTGGTACAATGTTGGGCCCTCATATTGAGATTTATGTTTAAATACCTATATGATATATGTTTACAAAAGAACATCTTGCATATACTTATTTCATGCTATATGATTATGATATATGTTTCCAAAAGAACATCTTGCATATACTTATTTCATGCTATATGATTATTATGCTTTAGGAAGATGCTCTCTTGAGATATGTCTATGATACCTAGATGAACATGCTACTACCTTATGCTTATGCTCTCATATGCTATGTTTATGATTTGCCCAAATGAGTAGGACACTACTTTATGCTAGCATGAAATGTTAAATCTAGATGTTGGTTAAATGAATATATCACTACTCCATGTTTAATTCATGAATTATGGCTTTTGTGAGTAGGAAAGGATCTTACTAAGCCTATGTGCTTATAGTTTTAAATTTCCTTGTACTGCAGAAAAGGGTAACGAATGGCTAAACTAAAGGAAGCAGCAGGAAGGGCAAAGATGTGTGTAGCAGTGGCATGGTAGAAGAGATCTGTTTTTGTGTTTCAAGACTTATATAGGTTTTAAGCTTTTGCATGTGAACTATTTCTTTTCTTGCTACTTTTGATGGTTGCTACTTGATATTAATTTGGACTGGTTTGGATGGTTTATACTTAAAGTGAACTTAAACAATCTCTTGTTTCCATGAAACCTTGAAAGGTTAAGCACTGGTTTAATTAGAGAATTGTTAGTTATCATGAACTCTAGAGAAGAATATCTAAAACAACCCAAATTTCTTCATTACGAGTCCTAATAGTACTTAAAAATATTTAGAAAGGATTTAGAAATATTCTAGAGATTTTTAAGAATTTTTAGAGTATTTTTATGTAATTTTCGGAGTTCGTTTGGTATTTTTACCAAAAGAAACAAAGTTGAGGCAAAAAGAGATTGGGCCGAGGTTCGAACCGGAGATCTCTAGTTAAGAAAAGTCTTAAGTTGTTTCGGATGACCAGGAACCCAGTAGGGTCGTGCTGATCAAAGAAAGGGCGAAAGTAATTTAAGTAGTAATAGATAACAGAATATCCTAGTTATAAAGGGAGATAAGAGAGGAACTTAGGCTTTTAATTCTCGTGACCTAACCCTTCCTCTCCTCTCTCTCTCGCGTGCGACGGTTGTGCTCGGTCGGAAACGAAGAAGGAAGCTAGGGCTTCGTCTCCAGCTGCCGGCCAAGGGTCAATCCGAGGGATTTTTACATCCTCACGATCCTCTCATCAAGGAGAACGTTTAGACACGAGGAGTCGCCGGAAATTTCGAGCTATCCGAAACCCTAGAAGCCTATCTCGACTGTGAGTAAAGGGAATAAAGGTAAGCATTACTCACCTGCGGTAAGGGTAGTTTCGAGCTTTGATTTTCTTTTCTCTACTGCTGGAACACGCTATACCGAATTGAGGTTGCTAGGGATTAAGTTTTCCTTCTTGGCTTTCGAAATATGCTGTACAGAATTGGTTTGTTAGAGGTTTAAGAATAGTTTCAAGATTTGCCTTCTCCTTTGCATTTCTGCTGTAGCATGCTTAAAGATTTCTGTTACTATATAAAAGTATAAGCTTTGAACAAGTTTTACATGGGTTTTGTTTTAAAATTCCAGCAAGCTTAACTTGATTTGTGCTACAAGAGGGACACGAACAGCCTTGGGGCTTACTGTTTGGGTTTGTTTGTGTTGTGCAATAGGCATGAACAGCCTTAGTTTTGGGAGTATTCGGTAGATCTTTTATTGCTATTTCTTTAACGTGCAGTTTAGATCTTTTCTCTGTCTAGTTTAGCAATTCTAGTACAAATTACTTTGTGAATTCTGAGCAAGAACAACCACCAAGTTCATATTAACTGTAGGTCCTTTGCTGATTTGTAACCAGGCGTGAACAGCCTGTAGTAGCAGTGCAGATTTATTGCATCTGCCTTGCAGAGTTATCATTTTTCTAGCTTTGTTTAGTGTGAACGGCTTTAAAAAATAAGCATTGTATGCAGATTTTTATTTAAGCGTTGCAGTTTTAGAATTATTTAAGCGTTGCAGTTTTGTATAAGGCATTCTTTTATTAGAAGTATCAACAAGTAACAAGTATTTTACTTAAAGAGGCTAGTACCCGACTTCCGAGGTTGTCGTTAAACAAATCCAAGTGACCGGTTCCGAGGTCTCGGCCCTAGTAAGACCAAGGTCTTTACCCTCGTAGGACTGGTGGCTCGCTACCTCAGTTTCTATTAGGGAGCGCGCAATGGTACTAAGCCCGGGCCCAAGAGATTATTATTTTGAAGTATAAGAGTATAAGTTTTGGGAATAAATGAAATAAGTTTCTCATGGGTTTAAAAATCAGCAAGTTTAGTTCTTCTTTTCTGGCATGTTGCTTAGCTTTTCTTACTGTTATTTGCTATTAGATGAGCATCCTTACATGTTTAGCATTTCAGTATGTTTTGATTCCTTTGCTATTAGAAGAGCATGAGTAGTTTTTCTTTTAAAGCATTCAATTTTAGTTTTTGGCATAGATATGTATATACATTCATATCAAGTTTTGTGAGTTAGATAGCGCTTACTAAGCATTCGCTTATAGTTGCATTTCCTCTTACTACAGATAAAGGAAAAAAGGAAAGCTACAGTGAAGGAAGGCGACAAGAAGGTGCGGGATGGATGTGTGATGTCTGGACTATGGAAGCCTTGGGACCTTGCTAAAGAATTTATTAAGATTTTTTTTTTGTATTTAGACTGTTAGTGAAATTTAGTGTGGATTAAGTCCTTCTTGCATTGTTGGAGTTATTCTTCCGTATTGCTGGTTTTGTTCATAGAATATTTTTATGCTTTTAGAAGTCTTTCATTTAAATTGTTATGCACATTAGTCCCATTATTTGAGTTGTATCACTTTCGCATGCATGTACTGATTTATACATTTTAGTTATGGACAAATGCTTGAGTAGAATGTTGAAATGAGTCATTTATGTTTTCATCTGCTACTTAATTGCATGATTTGAGTTTTTCGTGTAACACCCACTAAGCTTTTAAGATAAATATGAGAATGATGAATTTGCCTTAGAAAAATATTAGTAGAATGTTGAACCAAAAAGAAATAAAAAGAAATAAAATAGGGAGTTGTCAAGGATTGAACCTTGAACCTCTCATGATGTAAATGATAGGATTAATGGGTAATAACCAGTTGGGATAGGAATAATATATTGATAGCAAAGGAGGGAAACTCATGATAAGGGTGAGAGTAAAGGCTAGCCAAAAGAAAACAAGAAAAGAGCAAGAGAAAGGCAACTTGCCTTCCTTCTTTTCTCTCCCTCTTCTTCATCTTTTGCCGTGACTTAAAGAGGAGAATTAAGGGGATTCATTCCCCCTTGTTTCATCATGAATGATGAGAACAAATAAATAAATAAAATAAATAAAAGGAAAATGAAAAAAAAAGGCTAAGGGAGAAGGAAAGCAAAAACTAATTTTGCTACCTCTTCCCCCTTAACATAAAAGAGAGTATGTAAAGAGGAGATTTTATTTTTCTCTCATTCTCTCCTCTCCCTCACCGAACCCTCAGTCCCCTCTCCTCCATCTTCGGCCCAAGCCAAGGTTTTCTCCTAAGAAAGCCTAAGATACAAGGAGGACTTAGCAAGGAATCAAGGGAAGGGAACTAGAAGAAGAGGCTACTTCTTCCATCACCACACCTTAGATCCACAAGCGAAAAGGAAGTAAGCTTCCCCTCACCTGTGGTACAAGGAATTTTATGTGCTTTTCGGATTTTATGAGGATTAGAAAACCTAGAATAGAATTTAAGAAAAATTCGGCCAAAGAAGAGTTTTCAAATCTAGGAAGGTTTAAACAAGTCCTCATTTCATGATATTTTTCTATGCTATGTAGGAAGGTTTTCCTTCATGTTTTTATACCTATATGATGCTTGGTCAGAGGAGTACCTAACCCTAGAATTTCGGCCAATAATATTTTAAGGAGGTTAGGGAAATCATTGTTTAACCAAACTAGTACAAGATTCCCTCCATGAATTACTAAGGGTCTTTTGTTGGTTCTTCTTGCTTAAAAGTTACTTGGAACCAAAAGAAATCCACTCATATGTTTCGGCCAAGAAAAGAGCTTAGGGTTAGGAAGACCTTTAAATTTAAGTAACCATGTTTATATGATAGAATATAGAGTTCTCTTAAAGAATTGCATGTTGAATATTGCTAGAAATTCATGAACTCTTCATTAAGATTTTCGGCCATGATAAGATGGATAGCTTAGAAAAGCTTAAACAAAATTTTAACATGCTCAAGACCTCTGTGATATTAAGATATGAAAGTTGTTTAATGCTCTCATGCTTAATTAGGGTATAGAGAATTTAGTTACATGATATATGACATGTAAGATCATAAGGGTCCTAGCTTGTTTATGAACCAAATTTGTATATGATGTTCTTAGTAATTTTTGCCATGAAACTTACTTAGGTTTTCCATGCTTTAGGCCACTTAAAAACCTAGTTTAGAGATTGGTAGGTTTCGGCCATGAGGAAAAATAAAAGAAAAAGGAAAGAAACCTAGGAAGCCTAAGACACAATTCACATGTATGTTTATTATGCTTGTCTTTATACATGCTATGAAACTTGTATGACTTCCTATGCTTTTAGGCTATTTGAAGCAAAGTTAAACACTGATGAGTCTCGGCCAAGTAGGGTTTAAATGACCTAGAGGCCTTAGAATTGAAACCAATTGTGTTAAAAATGCTTCTTATGGAAATATGATAATATGTTTATTGAGTCACATGCTTGTATAATTTTTCCATGACCTAAATGGACCATTGTATGTTTCGGCCATGAAGGGATAGATGCCCTAGAAACCCTAGAACAAAAATTAAATATGCTCATGTCACTCTACATGAAATATGATAAGTAGAAAGCCAAAGTTCTCATGCTATATGTTGTTTAATGACCTAAAATGAGGCTAGGGTAAGTTTCGGCCATACCCATTGTATGATGCCTTATTATGAATTTATACATGATGTTAGTTCAAGTTCACATGCTTGTATGCTTGCTTTTAGCCCTAATGAATACTTGTTAAATTTCGGCCATGACATATATTAAGGGCTTGAAGAACTTAGGAACTAGCTCAAATATGCTTACTATGTTACTTGGAAAAAAATGCTATAAATATGGTTTAAGGTTTCCATGCTTTCATGACATTTGGGACCTTGTTTCACACCTGATAGGATTCGGCCACATGAAGTTTAGGGACTTGAAGAACTTAGAAACCAAGTTAATCATGCTTATAATGCTTCCTATGAAATTGATGTGATGATAATTTAGGTTCCACATGCTTGGAGGTTGTCTTTACCTAAATTGAGATCTAAGGGGGGGTTCGGCCATGATAAGAACCCAAGGGATTAGGAAGCTTAGAACCCAAGCTAACTATGTTACCATGTTTCTTATGATAGTATAATCACATGATACACCCTTATGCTTAAAACATGTATGCTTGTGATTTATACTTTCCATGATATGATATGTGCTTAGAAATATGCATGCTTTGATGATATGCTATGTGCTTAAAATATGCATGCTTTCATGATATGCTATGTGGATAGAAATATGCATGCTTTGATGATATGCTATGTGCTTAAAATATGCATGCTTTCATGATATGCTATGTGGATAGAAATATGCATGCTTTGATGATATGCTATGTGCTTAAAATATGCATGCTTTCATGATATGCTATGTGGATAGAAATATGCATGCTTTGATGATATGCTATGTGCTTAAAATATGCATGCTTTCATGATATGCTATGTGGATAGAAATATGCATGCTTTGATGATATGCTATGTGCTTAAAATATGCATGCTTTCATGATATGCTATGTGGATAGAAATATGCATGCTTTGATGATATGTTATGTGCCTAAAATATGCATGCTCTCATGATATGCTATGTGGTGAAAATATGCATGCTTTTATGACATGATGTATGCCTAAGTGATGCATACTGTTTATGACATGATGTATGCCTAAGCGATGCATACTTTTTATGACATGATGTATGCCTAAGTGATGCATACTTTTTATGACATGATGTATGCCTAAGTGATGCATACTACTTATGATATGATGTATGCCTAAGTGATGCATACTTTTATGACATAACGTATGCCTAAGTGATGCATACTTCTATGATATGCTATGTGACTAAATGATGCATTTTTATACATGCTACTTTACTTTGTAAGGCTTGTACCAAGGGTGGGCTCCTAATCAGCCCTTAGGCCTTTGGCTGTGTGATCCAGGCTAGTAAAAACAAAGGGATGGGCTCCTTAGTACGCCCCTAGGTCTATGGCTGTGTGATCCGGACCTAGTTCCTAGTATGATTCAAGACTTGCTACCTTGGATATACTTAGGAAGCGCGCATATCTACGTGATTTATCTGTGTGGTACAAGCCGGGGCCCTGATTATGTTGATATTATGTTCAAGTATATATGTAAGAAGAAATGGTTTTAAAGATCATGAGACATACACATGTTTTTCGGATACATGTTTTCAAAATCATATTGCATATACCTTATGATCATGTTGTGATGATGCTATGATTTATGATATGCCATGATTAGATACGATTATGTTATGTTTCATGCTATGCTTTAAGAGCTTGATATGTCATGCCACCTTATGATGATACTATGATATGCCATGATTAGATATGATTATGTTATGTTTCATGCTATGCTTTAAGAGATGATATGCCATGACTAGTTATGATTTTGTTATGTTGCATGATATGCTTAAAGAGTATGATATGTTATTGTAATACCCACTAAGCTTGTAAGATAAATATATGAATGTGGGATTTTGCCTTAGAAAAATAATAGGAAGTGAGTTGAACCAAAAAGGAAATAAAAAGAAATAAAAATAGGGAGAGGTCAAGGATTGAACCTTGAACCTCTTATATTATATTTCATAGAATTAATGGGTAATAACCAGTTGGGATAGGAATAATATGTTGATAGCAAAGGAGGGAAACTCATGATAAAGGTAAGAGTAAAAGCTAGCCAAAAGGAAACAAGTAAAGAGCAAGAGAAAGGCAATTTGCCTTCCTCCCTTCCTCTCCCTCTTCCTCTTTGATTTTGCCGAAATGTTTAAAGAGGAATTAAGGGGATTCATTCCCCCTTATTTCACCATGAATTATGATGATGAATAAACAAATAAAAATAAAAATAAAATAGAAAAAAGGGCTAAGGGAGAAGGAAAGCAAAAACTAAGTTTGCTACCTCTTCCCCCTTAACATAAAAGAGAATATGTAAAGGGAAAATTCTATTTTCTCTCATTTTTCTCATTCTCTCCTCTCCCTCACCGAAACCTCAGTTCCCCTCTCCTCCATTTTCGGCCCCAAGCCAAGGTTTTCTCCTAAGAAAACCTAAGATACAAGGAGGACTTAGAAAAGGAGTCAAGGGAAAGGAACTAGAAGAAGAGGCTACTTCTTCTTCTTCATACCTTAGATCCACAAGCGAAAAAGGATGTAAGCTTCCCCTCACCTGTGGTACAAGGCTTTTATGTGTTTTTCGGATTTTATGAATATTTTAAAACCTAGAAACAAGTTTGATAAAATTCGGCCAAGAAGAGCTTCCAAAATCTAATGGTGTTTAAACTAGTCTTCACTACATGATAGATTTTTCTATGCTATGTAAAGGGGTTCTTCTTCATGCTTTTATACCTATATGATGCTTGATCAGAGGAGTACTGAACCCTAGAATTTTGGCCAAAAATATTCTTAAGAGGCTAGGGAAATTTATTGTTTCACCCAACTAGTACAAGGTTCTCCCTATGAAATATTAAGGGTTATGTATTAGTGTTTCTTCCTTAGAAGATATTTGAAACTAAAAGAAAACCACTCATATGATTCGGCCAAGAAAGGGTTTAGGGTTAGAAAGACTTTTAAATTTAAATAACCATGCTCATGTGTTAGAATACAAAGATCTTAAAGGATTGGTATGCTTGAATATTGCTAGAATTCCATGAACTCCTTCTTAGGGTTTTTCGGCCATGATGAGATGGATGGCTTAGAAAAGCTTAAACAAAATTTTAATATGCTCAAGACCTCTGTGCTATTTAGATATGAAAGTTGGTTAATGCCCTCATGCTTAATTAGGGTGTAGAAAAATTAGTTGCATGACATATAACATGTATGACCACAAGGGGTCCTAGCTTATTCATGAACCAATTTGTATACATGTTTCTTAGTAACTTTTGCCATGAAACTTACTTAGGTTTTTCATGCTTTAGGCCACTTAAAAACCTAGCTAAGGAATGGTAGGTTTCGGCCATGAGAAAAAAAAAAGAAAAGAAAAAGAGGAAAAGAAACCTAGAAAGCCTAAGACACAATTCATATGTATACTCATTATGCTTGTCCTTATACATGCTATGAAACTTGTATAAATTCTCATGCTTTTAGGCTATTTGAAGCAAGTTCATATTCTGTGAGTTTCGGCCAAGTAGGGTTTAAAAGACCTAGAGGCCTTAGAAATGAAACCAAATGTGTTAAAAGTACTTATTATGAAAATAGGATAATGTGTTGATTGTTTCACATGCTTGTATAATTTTTCCATGACCTAAATGAACCCTTGAATGTTTCGGTCATGAAGGAATAGATGCCCTAGAAACCCTAGGACTTAAATTAAATATGTTTATGTCACTCTACATGAAATATGATAAGTAGAAAGCCAAGGTTCAATTGCTATATGTTGTTTTATGACCTAAAATGATGCTAGGGTATGTTTCGGCCATAACTATTGTATGATGCCTTGTATGAATTTATACATAATGTTAGTCCAAGTTCACATGCTTATATGCTTGTTTGTAGCCCTAATGAGAACTTGTTAAATTTCGGCCATGACATTTGTTAAGGGCTTAAAGAACTTAGGAACTAATTCAAATGTGTCAAATGTGTTTACCTTGTTCCTTGGTAAAAATGTTATAAATATGATTTAAAGTTGTCCATGCTTTTATGTCATATGGAACCTTGTTTCACACCTTAAGGTTTCGGCCATGTAAAAATTAGGGACTTGAGGAACTTAGAAACTAAGTTAATCATGTTTATAATGCTTCCTATGAAAATGTTATGATGATAATTTAGGTGCCACATGCTTGGATGTTGTGTTTAACCTAAATTGAGCTCTAAAGGGTTTCGGCCACAAGGGTTTAGGAAGCTTAAAACCAAGATAAATATGATACCATGTTTCCTATGATAGGATAATCACAAGATACACCCTTATGCTTAATATGTATGCTTGTGATTTATGACTTATGATATGATATGCATGCTTTTATGATATGATATGCTTTGTGCTTAAAATATGCATGCTTATGTTATGATATGAGGTTAAATTATGCATGCTTTGATGCTATGTTTAGTGCTTAAAATAAGCATGCTTTCATGATATGCTATGTGGTTAAATCATGCATGCTTGATGATATGCTTTATGCTTAAGATATGCATGTTTTTATGATATATGCCTAAGTGATGCATATTGTTATGACATGATGTATGCCTAAGTGATGCATACCTTTATGATATGATGTATGCCTAAGTGATGCATACCTTTATGACATGATGTATGCCTAAGTGATGCATACCTTTATGATATGATGTATGCCTAAGTGATGCATACTTTTATGACATGATGTATGCCTAAGTGATGCATACTTTTATGATATGATGTGTGCCTAAGTGATGCATGCTTTTATGATACATGATATGTATGACATGTACTTTACTTTATATGTGAGTGGATTGTACCAAAGGTGGGCTCCATAAGCGCCCCGGGGACTAAGGACCTCGTTAGGGATGGGCTCCTAAGTGCCCCTAGGACTAAGGGCCTAGTATGTTTGCCTCGTAGGGTTCAAGACTTGCTACCTTGGACCTACAAGGTTGCGCGCAATATGTAAGTGGTACATAGCCGGGATCCCCCTTATGTTGAGATTATTTTCAAGTATATATGTAAAAGAAAATGGTTTTAAAGATCATGAGACATACACATGTTTTTCGGATACATGTTTTCCAAAATCATATTGCATACACCCTTATGATTATGCTATGTTTCATGTTATGCTCTTGATTATGATATGCCATGATAAGGTATGATTATGTTATGTTCATGCTATACCTTATAGACATGTTTCGGCCATGGATTTGTGGATGCTTGATATATAAATTTCGGCCATGGATATGATGATGCCTTGATGTACATGTTTCGGCCATAGTATGATGCTTTGATATACATGTTTCAGCCATGCTTTGATATACCATGATACTTGTTTGTTATGCCATGTCTAGCTATGTTTTATGCAATGCACTATGTATATGTTTCGGCCATGGTAATGCTTGATATGCTATGACTAGTTGTGATTATATTATGATGCATGATATGTTTGAATAGAATGCTATGTTATGCCATGATTAGTTGAGATTATGACTTGTTGATGCATTCTTGATTATGTGCTGATTGTTGGTTTTAGTGAGTAGGAAAGCAACTTACTGAGCCATGAGTGCTCATAGCTTACTTTCCTTGTACCACAGATAAAGGAAAAAGCTGGATGAGTTAGAGGAGCAGCAGGAGGGGCAACGAAGATGTGTGTGGCAGTGGCTAGGCAACCAAATAAATAAGAACCTGCTTAAAGTTTCTTGAAAGAACTATGCATTGGTATTTTATGACTTGTGATACCTAAACATGTGTGGCTTGACATTATGGTTTCACTGGATTTGATGTTATGATTTTGATGCCATGTGATAGTATAGTTCAAAAGAAATTTAAAAGAAAAGTTTTATTAAAACTATGAAAATTATTTTAAGTCTTCCGCTGTTTTAAAAAGAAAAATTTATACGTAGAGTATCGTAGCCCCGTCCCTTAGGGTAGCAGGGAGGGCGGGCGTTACAGTTATGCCATGACTAGTTGAGATCATGTTATGTTGAGACATTCTTTGATCATGTGATAATTTTCGGTTTTAGTGAGCAGGAAAGGAACTTATTGAGCCATGAGTGCTCATAGCTTACTTTCCTTGTACCACAGATAAAGGAAAAAGCTGGTTGAGCTAAAGGAGCAGCAGGAGAGGCAAAGAGATGTGTGTGGCAGTGGCTAGGCAACCAAATAAGAACCTGCTTTAAAAACTTTTAAAGAACTATGCTTTGGTATCATGAATTGTAGTACCGTATGTGTGACTTGATGTTATGTTTCTACTAATTTTGATATCATGTTATTGATGCCATGATAGTGTAGTTCAGATTTGATGAAAAGAAAAACAAAAGAAAAGTTTTTATTAGACTAAGAAAATTATTTTAAGTCTTCCGCTGTTTTAAAAAGAAAAATTTGTACATGGAGTATCGTAGCCCCGTCCCTTAGGGTTAGCAGGGAGGGCGGGCGTTACATTTCGAGAGTTATAAGTATTACTATCCACAGGTGAGCAACACTAGTTAAGTAAAGTTATAGTTAAGTAACGGCAACACCCTCACAGACTTGCTAAGGGGAGGGTGGGGTCGTTACAATATACATGTTTAGTTTCCCTTTTATTTAGTACGCTTTATGCTCTAGTTAAACAAGCATGTATCATGTTTCAAGAAATAGATAGTAAATTCAATTTTATATGCATGAATGCTGGCATGTTCACCTAGTTTGTTTATATGCATAAGTTTTAAATTTTCTTCCGCTGCAATGATTGCATATGCATGTATGTATGTTCGCGTAGCGCCACCCTTGCTATCAGTAGGGGAAGGGCGGGCGTTATAGTTTGGTATCAGAGCAGGTCTGCATTTCCACTACACACACATCAAGCCTCCATCCTGCCACTCCAAGTAAGAAGTTCTATGCCTACTCTATTTCTTTTATGTATGATAAGGAATGCTTTAGTTTAAGTATGCATGAATGTAGGTTAAGATGATAATAATCTTATGCTAGCCTCGTTGTCATTGATGAAGATAAGCATGGCTAAAAGACGCAATAACAGAGTCGATGAGACAGTACCCCTACCTGATCTGATGCATGTAGTTACTGAACTCCAGCGTCAGG
The DNA here is from genome assembly GCF_018446385.1 of Zingiber officinale. Lineage (NCBI taxonomy): Eukaryota > Viridiplantae > Streptophyta > Magnoliopsida > Zingiberales > Zingiberaceae > Zingiber > Zingiber officinale. Next base: position 48,949,325 of record NC_055992.1, on the reverse strand, counting down.
CTACAGAACAGCAGCAAGCAATTAATACTCTGATGAATTAGCAAGAGAATCCTGCCACCCCACAAGTGAACCAGAATCAGATGCCAGTCGTACCTACAGCTGCACCAGTACCACTGATAGGTCCAGCCCCAGTAGTTCGACAAGATGCATATCTAATTCAGTGGCAGAGACTGAAGCCGGAAAATTTCTCTGCCACTTGTGAACCATGGGACGCCCAGGCCTGGTTCAAGACTGTGGAAAGTATAGTAAAGCTACTGGATTGGCCTGAACATGAAAAGGTCAAGTGTGCATCATTCTGCCTTTCGGGAGATGCCAGAATGTGGTGGGACAGGGTTAAAGCAAAGAGGCAAGTGAACCAAATGAGATGGACGGATTTTAAAGCTGAATTTTTCGAAGAATTCTTCCACATGCGTGTGACAAACAAGCACTACGACGAGTTCACCGAGTTCCGGCAAGGTGACCTATCAGTTAATGAAGTCGTGAAAAGATTCAACCGACTAGCAAGTCTATGCCCAGAGTTGGTTAGTACGGAAAGAGAAAGGGTGAGACTCATGCTAAAGATGCTCAGACCCGAAATAGCTCTGAATGTGGCCGGCGGGGTTAATAGACCGCAGACCGTAGAAGAGCTATTCAGTAGTGCCCTGATCACCGAACACTACCTGAAGGCGTTGAATGAAGGCAAGAGTCGAGCCAGTCAAGAGGACAGAAACCTCAAAGTACCAAAGCTAGCTGGAAAGGAAACCCCAATGGTAAGAGAAAGCAATGGAACAACTCTAAGGGTGGTCCAGCAAACAAATGACCCACGTACCCTCAGTGTACTACATGTGGAAAGAAGCAACCCGGGGTGTGCCACAAGGGCACAAATAGGTGCTTCAACTGTGGACTGGAAGGACATAGAGCCAGGGACTGCCCTACCCAGGTTCAGGCACCTCCTCAGCAATATATTCAGAACCGGGGTGCTCCCTCACAGCTACACCAGATGCAAGCTGCGATAGAAGGTACTCAGATAAGCCAAGGGAGATTGGAAGCTCCGCCAGTTACGACAAATGCTAGGATTTTCTCTCTCACCAAGGAAGACGTGGCGAATGCTTCTACGGTTGTCACAGGTCAGATATTTATTTTTCTGTCAGCATGCTACCATATTATTTGATACTGGGGCAACGCACTCGTTCGTCTCTATGCCTTTCACAAAGAAGATAGACATGTCACCACAAGCTTTAGATTGCAAGTTCTTAACGACCCTGCCCTAGGGAGAAGTGATGTCATCGACCCATATGCTGTGAGCCGCTCCTATCAGAATCACATACAGAGAACTCTATTGTGATCTGATAGTGCTCGACATGCAGGATTATGACATTATATTGGGCATGGATTTCCTGAGCAAGTATGGTGCTTCGATTGAGTGTCGTAAAAGAAAAGTGGTCTTCCGGCCTGAAGCAGAACCGATGTTTGAATTTATTGGAAAGCAAAGGGAAATTATGGGTTACGGGGTCGAAAGCATGTCCGGACACCTCTCTACCCTGACAATAACATCGACATTGTTCGATGATATATTAGAAAAACAAGCACATGACCCAAGCATCCAAAGGATCAAGCAAGAGGTCCTAGAAGGAAAGAATGATGGATTTCGTATCGCTGATTATGGAATACTATACCTCAGAGATAGCTTATGTATTCTCGACGATCCAGAGTTGCGAAAGAAGATATTGGAGGAGGCTCACGGAACACCTTATGCGATGCATCCTGGATCCACCAAGATGTACCAAGACCTGAAAGGGAAGTTCTGGTGGTTCGGTTTGAAAAGAGATGTGGCTCGGTATGTCAGTACCTGCCTGACCTGCCAAAGGGTTAAAGCAGAACACCAGAGACCTGGAGGAGTACTGCAGCCAATTCAAATTCCAGAATGGAAATGGGAAGATATTTCTATGGATTTCATCTCAAGACTACCCAAAACGACGAACGGATATAATGCTATATGGGTAATCGTGGACAGATGGACAAAGTCTGCCCACTTCTTAGCAATCAAGATAACTTACACGACTAAGCAACTGGCTCAATTATATGTTAAGGAAATTATCAGATTACATAAGCTTCCTAAGACCATCATTTCTGATATAGATGGATGCTTTATTTCACATTTCTAGGAATGTGTTCAGAAGGTCCTTGGCACAAAGCTATTATTCAGTACTGCCTTCCATCCTTAGACCGACGGACAAACGGAAAGGGTGAACGAAGTGCTGGAAGATATGTTACGAGCTTGCGCCTTAGATTTCAAGGGGAGCTGGTGCCGATATCTATGCTTAGCGGAATTCACCTACAATAATAGCTACCAAGCTACTATTGGAATGGCGCCATACGAGGCTCTGTACGGGAGGAGATGTAGGTCTCCTATATGCTGGTACGAAGGTGGTGAAAAGAAAAAGATGGGACTCCAAACATATTTCATTGACGACACCACCCAAGTTATACAGAACATCCGCCAAAGAATAGAAACTGCTCAGAGCCGACAAAAGAAATATGCGGATATGCGGTGTAGGTCGTTGGAATTCAGTGTCGGGGATTCGGTATTTCTCAAATTAGCTCCTATGAAAGGAGTGATGAGATTCGGGAAGAAGGGTAAGCTAAGTCCACGCTATGTGAGACCATATCAGATCCTGAAAAGAGTCGGCAAGGTAGCTTACGAGCTAGAGCTGCCCCAGGAGATGTCGGCTATCCACAACGTGTTCCATGTTTCAATGCTCAAGAAATGTATTCCCAGTAAAGACCAAGTGATCGAGCCACAGACAGTGCAAGTTCAAGAGGACCTAACTTATGAAAGTTGACCTATTCAGATACTAGATCGAGAAGTCAAAAGACTAAGGAACAAAGAGGTGCCCTTAGTAAAGGTCCTGTGACAAGGTCAACGGTTCGAAGAAGTCACCTGGGAACGCGAGGACGATATGAAACGAAAATACCCAGAGCTATTCTAAGTTTGAGGATGAACTTTTTATAAGGTATGGGGGATTGTAACACCCATAAAGTCTCTAGTAATTTTATATAGTTTTTGCATGATTAGAATGGGTTTTATGTGGGTTCCTTCTACAAAAAACAAAAAAGAGAAAATAGAACCAAAAAGAGGCATGGACAAGGTGTGAACCTTGAACCTCTTAACAAGTGGAAAGCTTTAAGTGGTATGGAATAACCAATAGGCCAAGAGGAAGTATTGTTAGAAAGGAAATGGAATTTGTGGTTAAAGGTAGGGAAGGTAAGGGGACACTTTTCTTCTTTCACCAAGAATAAGTGAGAGGGATGAAGAGAGAAAGCAAGAGAATGACAAGTTGTGTTCTTCCCTCTTCCTTTTATTTAGAATAAATAGGAATAAAAAGATAAGGGAAAGAAAAGTTCATTCTTCATTCTCCTTTCATTTAGAATAAAAAGGAATAAGAGGGCAAGGGAAATTGGCTATCTCCTTCCTTCTTCTCCTTCTTCTTCCTCCACCGAAATCCTAAGTTTCCCCTCTCCCATTTCCGAAAACAAACTTAAGGTTTCTCCCTAAGAAAACAACACAAGGAAGAGTCCTTATGGCCTAATCCTTCTCACAAGCAAGGTACACAAAGGGGAGTCCTAAAAGCGGAAGTCTTCTTCTTCTCCTCCACCAAGGCTACTTTTCTTAGTAAATCAAGCAAGAGGATGTAAGTATTCCTCTCACTAGCAGTACAAGTAGTTTTTCCTTGGTGTTTTCTTCTTTTTATGTTGCTCAAAACCAAGAAACATGTCCTAGTAAGTTTCAGCCAAGAAAGAAATAAAAGGATTAGAGAAAGTTTAAAACCTAAACTATGCTTGCTTATGATTCCTCATGGTGTGTAATCCATTATATGATGTTGGTTTAAGGTTTTCATTCTTTATGTTGCTTAAGAACTTAGAACCATGCTCCTTTAGGTTTCGGCCAAGAAGAAATAAAAGGATTATAGAAAGTTTTAAAACCTAAATTATGCTTGCTTATGATTCCTCATGGTGTGTAATCCATTATATGATGTTGGTTTAAGGTTTTCATGCTTTATGTTGCTTAAGAACTTAGAACCATGCTCCTTTAGGTTTCGGCCAAGAAGAAATAAAACGATTAGAGAAAGTTTTAAAACATAAATTATGCTTGCTTATGATTTCTCATGGTGTGTAATCTATTATATGGTGTTGGTTTAAGGTTTTCATGCTTTATGTTGCTTAAGTACTTAGAACCATGCTCCTTTAGGTTTCGACCAAGAAGAAATAAAAGGATTAGATAAAGTTTTAAAACCTAAATTATGCTTGCTTATGATTCCTCATGGTGTGTAATCCATTATATGATGTTGGTTTAAGGTTTTCATGCTTTATGTTGCATAAAAACTTAGATCCATGCTCCTTTAGGTTTCGGTCAAGAAGAAATAAAAGGATTAGAGAAAGTTTAAAACATAAACTATGCATGCTTATGATTCCTCATGGTGTAATCCATTATATGATGTTGGTTTAAGGTTTTCATGCTTTATGTTGCTTAAGAACTTAAAACCATGCTCCTTTAGGTTTTGGCCAAGAAGAAATAAAAGGAGTAGAGAAAGTTTTAAAACCTAAATTATGCTTGCTTATGATTCCTCATGGTGTGTAATCCATTATTTGATGTTGGTTCAAGGTTTTCATGCTTTATGTTGCTTAAAAACTAAGAACCATGCTCCTTTAGGTTTCAGCGAAGAAGAAATAAAAGGATTAGAGAACGTTTTAAAACCTAAATTATGCTTGCTTACGATTCCTCATGGTGTGTAATCCATTATATGATGTTGGTTTAAGGTTTTCGTGCTTTATGTTGCTTAAAAACTTAGAACCATGCTCCTTTAGGTTTCGGCCAAGAAGAAATAAAAGGATTAGAGAAAGTTTTAAAACCTAAATTATGCTTGCTTATGATTCCTCATGGTGTGTAATCCATTATATGATGTTGGTTTAAGGTTTTCATGCTTTATGTTGCTTAAAAACTTAGAACCATGCTCCTTTAGGTTTCGGCCAAGAAGAAATAAAAGGATTAGAGAAAGTTTTAAAACCTAAATTATGCTTGCTTATGATTACTCATGGTGTGTAATCCATTATATGATGTTGGTTTGAGGTTTTGCTTTATGTTGCTTAAAAACTTAGAACCATGCTCCTTTAGGTTTCGGTCAAGAAGAAATAAAAGAATTAGAGAAAGTTTAAAACCTAAACTATGCTTGCTTATGATGCCTCATGGTGTACGTGTAATCCATTATATGATGTTGGTTTAAGGTTTCCATGCTTTATGTTGCTTAAAACCTAGGACTATACCTTTTGTAAGTTTCAACCAACAAGGAAATGGAATGGATTAGGGAAGTTTAACTCCAACTAGACTTGCTTATGTTTTCTCCCTTGTTATGCTATGTATTATATGGTATTAGTTTGATGTTCCATGCTTAAATGTGGTTTAAAAACCTAGTACCATGTCTTGTAAGTTTCGGCCAAGAAGGAAATGAAAGGGCTTAGGGAAGTTTACTCCAACTAGAATTGCTTATGTTTTCTCCCCTGATATACTATGTATTATGTGATGCTAGTAGGATGTTGTCCTTGTTTAAAGTTGTTTAAGATTTAAGATCATGTCTCATGCAAGTTTCGGCCAAGATATGAGTTAGGGTTTGTAGAAAGGTCAAAACCTCAACTATGCATGATAATGACTCTTCATGATATGCTATGTGATATGTGAACTTTATGTCACCATGTTATGCTTATGCAAGGCTTATGTATGATGAAATGCCTAAGAGATGCTTCCCTATAAGTTAGGACTAAGAGCACTCTTCATGATATGACAAGAAACATGATATACTATTTTACTTTTGTATGGCCTGTACCGGACCCTAAGAATGGTCCATGCGATGGGCTCCTAAGTTGCCCCTAGGTTGAAGCACGGGCCTAGTTCCCTAGTAGGTTCGGGATTAGCTACCTCGGATTTATTTAGGGATGCATGCAATTCGTGTATGTGGTACAAAGCGGGGCCCTCATATTGAGATTTATATTTAAATACCTATATGATATATGTTTTCAAAAGAACATCTTGCATATACTTATTTCATGCTATATGATTATGATATATGTTTCCAAAAGAACATCTTGCATATACTTAATTCATGCTATATGATTATTATGCTTTAGGAAGATGCTCTCTTGAGATATGTCTATGATACCTAGATGAACATGCTACTACCTTATGCTTATGCTCTCATATGCTATGTTTATGATTTGCCCAAATGAGTAGGACACTACTTTATGCTAGCATGAAATGTTAAATCTAGATGTTGGTTAAATGAATATATCACTACTCCATGTTTAATTCATGAATTATGGCTTTTGTGAGTAGGAAAGGATCTTACTAAGCCTATGTGCTTATAGTTTTAAATTTCCTTGTACTGCAGAAAAGGGTAAAGAATGACTAAACTAAAGGGAGCAGCAGGAAGGGCAAAGATGTGTGTGGCAGTGGCATGGTAGATGAGATCTGTTTTTGTGTTTCAAGACTTATATAGGTTTTAAGCTTTTGCATGTGAACTATTTCTTTTCTTGCTACTTTTGATGGTTGCTACTTGATATTAATTTGGACTGGTTTGGATGGTTTATACATAAAGTTAACTTATACTTTCTCTTGTTTCCATGAAACCTTAAATGGTTAAGCACTGGTTTAATTAGAGAATTGTTAGTTATCAAGAACTCTAGGGAACAATATACATGTTTAGTTTCCCTTTTATTTAGTACGCTTTATGCTCTAGTTAAACAAGCATGTATCATGTTTCAAGTAATAGATAGTAAATTCAATTTTATATGCATGAATGCTAGCATGTTCACCTAGTTTGTTTATATGCATAAGTTTTAAATTTTCTTCCGCTGCAATGATTGCATATGCATGTATGTATGTTCGCGTAGCGCCGCCCTTGCTATCAGTAGGGGATGGGCGGGCATTAGAGTCATCGCGAGAAAACCTGTCTGTTCGAGTTCTTCGTCGTCGGACTCTTTCGAGGATGACTTGTTAGATTCTTCGGGCCGCGAAAACCGCTTTTTCGCGTCGCGGAAACCCCGAGTCACCCAAAGCCGTAGATCCGTGCAAAGATTCGTAAACAAAACTTTTCGAAAAACCTTTTCTTGTACGAGTTTGTAAAACCTTTAGATCTACACTAGATAAGGGTTATACCTTCGAAGCGTGCCTTTCGCTTATCCCGCTCGTCCAAGTAGTTGCCGGATCTCTAGACCGTCAAGCGCCGGTCCTCTAGAAGTATCCACACGGACACGTAGGTGGAGAAAACCTCACACAAAGGTGTGCTAGCACCTTGGTGAGATTCGGCCAAGCAAGGAGGAAAGGGAGAGGGAGAGCTTGAGAGGAAGAAGGAGGAAGAATCACCACACTTGAATGAAAAATGAATTTACATTCATTCACAAAGTGGCCGGCCACTTTCTTCTAGTGTAACTCCCCATTAAATGCAATTAATGTGAAGTTAATAAGAAAATGGCTTTGTAACTTCCATGAGGTGGCATCCATGATGATGTGGAATATCATCATTGGTCCACCTAATGCCAACTCACCAATGAGGTGGCAAAAGGTCAAGTCAAAATTGACCTTTGGTCTTCCTTCTCTAGTCAAGTCAAACTTGACTCAATCTCTACCATGGTTGATCTAATCCAACCATTTGATTCGAGCCAATTTAATATAATGAATCTAATTCATTAAATTAAATTGATTTAATAAGTCATAATCTAAATTAGACTCATTAAATACATGAATCAACTTGAGTCGAACTCAAGTTAGCCCAATTAGGATTACTCTTAATCCAATTTGATTCATCAAATGAATCTAATCCTCTTGGTTCATCATATGAACCTAATCTCCATCTAATTGTCCTAAGTGTGTGACCCTATAGGTTCTTGTAACGTTGGCAATGCCCTAAACCCATTTAGGAGCATAAGTAATGAGCGGTATCTAGCAACACATCATTACTACCCAAGTTACAAGAATGTCGAGATCCGACATCACCTTGTGACTACCAATTGTGACTACTCACAAAATAATGATAAGTGTCCTTCTATCCTAGACATCTAGATTGATCAATATGAGGCATAGACCGTGTCATCCTCTAATCAATCTAAATCTTGAACTCCAAGTAGACTCACTCGATCAAATGAGCTCAACATCTAATGTTGACTCATTTGGGCATGGCCATGCACTTAGTGGTCTCACTCTATCAAGAATACCGATGTCGCTCCCGTCATATGGGAGGGATAGATCTCATCTACATCACTCACATCCCTCTACATAATTCGTTATATACCCAGTAATCGCCTTTATAGTCCACCCAGTTACGGGTGACGTTTGACGAAATCAAAGTACATAACTCCTTATGTAGGGATCCATGGTGACTTCAGGTCTAAGGACTAATAGTCATACTAATAGCCACATGAGAAAGTATATGACACTCATATAACGATCCATGATACTTTCTCATGGCGGGTCATTCAGTATACATTCTCTAATGCATACCCATGTGTCAGCTTGATATCTCTATATCCATGACTTGTGAGATCAAGTCATCGAGCTGACCTACATGCTAGTCTTATTGTATTAACATTGTCCCTGAATGCTAATACTCGACTAGGAATGCTTTAGAGTAGTGTTCCCTATATCATCTCACTATCGATTCAACTAATCGATTGATATAGGTATGAACCTTCTACTCAAGGACGCTATTATACTTAGTTTATTTGGCACTAATATAAATAAGTATAATAACCAAACAAATGCCTTTATTAATATACAAGAATATGATACAATGAGTCCATACAATCATCAAATGATTGGCTCTAGGGCTCTAACTAACAATCTCCCACTAGCACTAGTGCCAATCAATATAGGCTCTAAGGCCCAAAGACCTAGTGTGACCATCATGCTTCCTCTGTGCCAAAGCCTTGGTCAAGGGATCTGCGATGTTAGCCTCAGTGGGTACTCTGCAAATCTTCACATCTCCTCTATCGATAATCTCTCGAATGAGATGGAAGCGCCGTAGTATGTGCTTGGTCCGCTGGTGTGAGCGAGGTTCCTTCGCCTATACTATAGCTCCATTGTTGTCACAATAGAGCTCAACTGGGTCAGCGATGCCACCCCAAGTTCGTGATGAACTTGCGGATCCAAACCGCCTCCTTTCGCCTCCGATGTAGCAATATACTTTGTAGAATCACATCGTATCCCGCTTGAACTCTTCCAGTGACACCACCATTAACGCAAAATACGAACCCTGACTGCGATCGGTAATCATCCTGATCGGTCTGAAAGCTGGCATCACTGTAACCCTTTACAGTTAGCTCATCATTGCCTCCATATATCAAGAAATATTCTCTAGTCCTTCGTAAGTACTTAAGAATATTCTTGACCGCTATCCAGTGACTTTCACCTGGATCTGACTGGTATCTGCTCGTCATGCTCAAAGCATACGAGACATCAGGTCGAGTACACAGCATGGCGTACATGATCGATCCTATGGCTGAGGCATAAGGGATCTGATCCATGCGGTCTCTCTCCTCTCTAGAAGAGGGACCTTGAGTCTTCGAAAGACTCACGCCATGTGACATCGGCAGAAATCCCTTCTTGGAATTCTGCATGGCAAACCGAAGGAGTACCTTGTCAATGTATGTACTCTGACTTAGGCCAAGTAATCTCTTAGATCTATCTCTATAGATCTGTATCCCTAGAATGCGGGATGCCTCACCTAAGTCCTTCATTGAGAAGCAACTCCCTAGCCATGTCTTGACAGACTGAAGCATAGGGATGTCCTTCCCAATGAGTAGTATGTCATCCACATACAATATGAGGAAGACAACTATGTCCCCTACAACCTTCTTGTAGACACAAGGCTCATCTTCGTTCTTGATGAAACCAAACTGTTTGATCGCATCATCGAATCGAAGATTCCAGCTCCGAGAAGCTTGCTTTAGTCCATAAATGGACCTATGCAGCTTGTATGCTGTGAATCTACAAAACCCTCAGGTTGTGTCATGTACACATCCTCGAGTAGGTTTCCATTCAGAAACGCGGTTTTGACATCCATCTGCCATATCTTATAGTCATGGTAGGCTGCAATAGCAAGCATGATCCGAATGGACTTAAACATCGCTACTGGAGAAAAGGTTTCATCATAGTCAATACCATGAATCTGCTTGAAACCTTTAGCTACCAAGCGACCCTTATAGATAGGTCCATCCATGTCAGTCTTTCTCTTAAAGACCCACTTGCACCCAATGGGTTTTACCCCTTCAGGTGGATCAACCAAAGTCCATACTTGGTTGGTGTACATGGATTCCATCTCGGATCTCATGGCTTCTAGCCATTTCTCGAAATCTGGTCTCATCACAGCTTCTTGATAGGTGGTAGGCTCATCCTCTATGAGCACAATGTCGTCATGGTCAGACAAGAGAAATGAGTATCTCTTAGGCTGACGTACCTTGTCAGACCTGCGAAGAGGTATGTCTACTTGAACCGGTTGTTGTTCCTCAACTCCTTGTGGAACAACATCATCCACAACACTTTGTGGTTCCAGTTCAATTTCCATCGAGGCATTAGTGCTATTGTTCGCATCTTGAACTTCTTCAAGATCGAACGCGCTCCCACTAGTCTTTCTAGAAACAAAGTCCCTTTCTAGAAAGACCCCAGTCTTTGCCACAACTACCTTGTGCTGACTGGGAATGTAGAAGTAATATCCCTTAGTTTCCTTGGGATATCCGATGAAATAGCACTTGTCGGATTTGGGTCCTAATTTATCTGAGACTTGACGTCGTACGTAAGCCTCACAGCCCCAAATCCTCATGAAAGACACCTGGGCATCTCTCCCAGTCCATATCCTATATGGTGTCTTTATCACGGCCTTTGATGGAACTCGGTTGAGTATGAAAGCTGCCGTGTCTAGAGCATATCCCCATAGATATGTCGGAAGATCTGTGTGACTCATCATAGATCGTACCATATCTAATAGGGTATGATTCCTCCTTTCGGATACACCATTCCACTGTGGTGTTCCAGGAGGAGTGAGTTGGGATAGAATCTCACACTCAGCTAGGTAGTCACGAAACTCATGGCTAAGGTATTCTCCACCTCGATCTGATCGAAGTATCTTAATACTCTTGCCAAGCTGGTTCTGTACTTCATTCTTGAATTCTTTGAACTTTTCAAAGGATTCGGACTTATGTGTCATCAAGTACACATAACCATATCTACTGAAGTCATCAGTAAATGTGATGAAGTATCTAGAACCGCCTCTAGCAGCAACATTGAAAGGGTCACATACATCACTATGTATGAGTCCTAACAAATCAGTTGCTCTCTCGCTATGCCCACTAAAGGGGGTTTTGGTCATCTTGCCTCGTAGGCATGACTCGCATATCTCATATGATTCTAAATCAAATGAATCCAGCAAACCATCCTTATGGAGCTGGGATAAGCGCTTGTCACTTATATGACCTAAGCGGCAGAGGTAGGTTTGGTTCATGTCATTTGACTTGAACCTCTTGGTACTAATGTTATAGATAGGGCTCTCAAGGTCTAGAATATAGAGTCCGTTTATTAGAGGTGCACTACAATAGAACATATCTTTTAAATATACAGAACAACATTTGTCTTTTATTATAAAAGAGTATCCTTTCTTGTCTAAACAAGAAACTGAAACTATGTTCTTAGTAACAGCAGGCACATAACAACAATCATCTAAATCTAGTACAAGCCCAGAGGGCAGAGATAGCTGATAAGTTCCTACAGCAACAGCAGCAACCCGTGCTCCATTGCCTACTCGTAGGTCCACCTCGCCCTTTGCTAATGCTCTGCTATTTCTCAGCGCCTGCACATCAGTACAAATGTGAGAAGCACATCCAGTATCTAATATCCATGATGTAGATATAGATAGATTGACTTCTATAACATATATACCTGAAGTGGAAGTCTCACTTCGCTTCTTCTTAAGATCCTCCAAGTATACCTTGCAGTTCCTCTTCTAGTGCCCGGTCTGACCGCAGTGGAAGCAGGTAGCATCCTTGGCGACCCCTCCTTTAGGCTTCAGTGCCTTGCCTTTGCCCTTGGTTTGGGACTTTCCCTTACCTTTGGGCTTGCCCTTGCCCTTGTGCTTCTGGACCATCAGAATGGGCTTAACCTTCTTAAGGTTAATCTCAGCAGTTCGTAACATACTAAGTAGCTCGGGCAGTGGCTTGTCAATCTCGTTCATGTTATAGTTGAGAACGAATTGACTATAGCTATCCGGCAAGGACTGCAAGATCAAGTCAGTGGCCAGCTCTTGGCCAAGTGGGAACCCCAGTCTTTGTAGGTTCTCTATGTACCCAATCATCTTGAGTACATAAGGACCTACGGGAGCCCCATCTGACATCTTGCACTGAAACAGTGCCTTAGAGATCTCAAATCTCTCATGCCTCGCTTGTCCCTGATATAGTTGGCGAAGATGCTCAACCATATCGTAAGCGCCCATCAACTCGTGTTGCTTCTGAAGCTCAGAGTTCATGGTCGCAAGCATTAGACAAGACACATCTAATGCGTCATCTTGATGCTTCTTGTAAGCATCTTTGTCTGCTCGCGGGGCATTGGCAGGAGGAGCCTCCGGAATGGGCTGCTCCAGAACGTACAGTTTACGTTCCTGGGTGAGAACTATTCTCAGGTTCCTATACAAGTCCAGGAAGTTTGCTCCGTTGATCTTGTCCTTCTCAAGGACAGATCGCAGGGAGAAGGAATTCGTGTTTGACGTCATGGTTATCTACAACAGAAAATTTACAGAAATAAATATCATATTCTTTTAAAATCATTTAACTAGGCCTTTAATTTAATGATGCTCTCACTGAATTCTATAATTCTTGTGGGACAAGATCCACATCATACTAACCCTTGAGTTAGCTTTGGCTAATACGCCCAAGGCTTAGTATGATCGGTAGGTAACGATTACCAATTACATCTCTATGCAACTCTTGTTTATAGAATCAATATCCGCATTTATATTAAAACTTGAGTTAGCTTTGGCTAATACGCCCGAGAGTTAATATAGATGTGATTTTGACCTATCTTTTCCAACCGTTGGAAGAATGCCTATAGTTGACTCGATCCAACCGAGTAACTAGGAATACTCAATCTAATTGAGTTTGTATTCACCCATGTGTTGATAGGCGGGACCAAGATTGTCCCTCCGTACCCTACCAAGATAATATGTATTGCTTTGCTTTGGCAGATTCAACAATACATGTGATCGAGGTAGTGATAGGTATCACGGCACGGTTAGGCATTTTAGAGTTGGTTCGATCTAGATCTAATCTAATCGAGAAGGATGCATCTTGTGCATGACTTAGATCTAATCTAATCGCAAGGGTGCATCATGTGCACGACTTAGATCTAATCTAATCGTTAAGGCACTAATTAATTAATTAATTATTAAACATGCATCAAATACATAACAATTAATTAATTAATCTATTTGTGATTTAGTCATGGCCCTACTACGATCTTCTCAAGCCAATGAGAAGATCGAATGGTCAACCTAGGGTCAACAGCTTCTCCAAGCTCCTCCCTTTGACCACCTTGTGTTGCTCGTGCCCGCCTCGGAACTCCGTCTCGTGTGGACCCTCCACCGCTCCAATTTGTACATTACAATTTGAAACTCGAGATACATTCGAGTCTAAATCTAATTTACAACAAGAACATAAGAGAAGGCACGACGCGCAGGTCACGAATAAATAAAAACATACAGCACGCGCAAACACATAACGGCACGCAGGCCGTATTATGAATTACAACACAACCAATCATATTGGGTTTTGGGCCATGACTATCACAAAATTTATATATAATTCAAAATTATATATTTTCATAATTTTCTATAATTTTAAAATTAATTTTTAAAATTTTTACGAGTAAAATTTCCCGGCGGTCCCGTTTAGCGGTTTCGGGCGCAATCGCGGAACAGATCCCCTTGCGGGGCCCAAGGGCAGCGCCCCTACCCGCGATCTAACCATCGCGAGGGTTCCTTTGCGATCCAACAGCGCCTAAACCCGCTGTCCCAAAACGATTTGGGCCGACACATTGCCGATTCGGAAAAATCTTCCCGGCGGGTTCGTTTTTAACGATTTCGGGTGCAATCACGGAGCAAATCCCCTTGCGGGGTTAGGGGCAGTACCCCTACCCACGATCTAACCATCGTGAGTTGCTCCTTTGCGATCTAATGGCACCCGACCCCGCTGTCCCAAACGGATTTGGGGCAAAACGAAGCCGTTTAGAAGAAAACTTTCCGGTAGCCGAAGCCTACAAGTGCCGAGACACTTGTGCTTCGCTTCTACGGAAAAATTAATCATAAAAACTCTAAAAACTCAATTTTTACAGAAAATCACAAAAGGTATATTTTTCATAAAAATACAAACGAACTCGTACAAGTCTTTGCACGTGGCTCTGATACCACTGTTAGGTTCTTCGGGCCGCGAAAACCGCTTTTTCACGTCGCGGAAACCCCGAGTCACCCAAAGCCGTAAATCCGTGCAAAGATTCGTAAACAAAACTTTTCGAAAAACCTTTTCTTGTACGAGTTTGTAAAACCTTTAGATCTACACTAGATAAGGGTTATACCTTCGAAGCGTGCCTTTCGCTTATCCCGCTCGTCCAAGGAGTTGCCGGATCTCTAGACCGTCAAGCGCCGGTCCTCTAGAAGTATCCACACGGACACGTAGGTGGAGAAAACCTCACACAAAGGTGTGCTAGAACCTTGGTGAGATTCGGCCAAGCAAGGAGGAAAGGGAGAGGGAGAGCTTGAGAGGAAGAAGGAGGAAGAATCACCACACTTGAATGAAAAATGAATTTACATTCATTCACAAAGTGGCCGGCCACTTTCTTCTAGTGTAACTCCCCATTAAATGCAATTAATGTGAAGTTAATAAGAAAATGGCTTTGTAACTTCCATGAGGTGGCATCCATGATGATGTGGAATATCATCATTGGTCCACCTAATGCCAACTCACCAATGAGGTGGCAAAAGGTCAAGTCAAAATTGACCTTTGGTCTTCCTTCTCTAGTCAAGTCAAACTTGACTCAATCCCTACCATGGTTGATCTAATCCAACCATTTGATTCGAGCCAATTTAATATAATGAATCTAATTCATTAAATTAAATTGATTTAATAAGTCATAATCTAAATTAGACTCATTAAATACATGAATCAACTTGAGTCGAACTCAAGTTAGCCCAATTAGGATTACTCTTAATCCAATTTGATTCATCAAATGAATCTAATCCTCTTGGTTCATCATATGAACCTAATCTCCATCTAATTGTCCTAAGTGTGTGACCCTATAGGTTCTTGTAACGTTGGCAATGCCCTAAACCCATTTAGGAGCATAAGTAATGAGCGGTATCTAGCAACACATCATTACTACCCAAGTTACAAGAATGTCGAGATCCGACATCACCTTGTGACTACCAATTGTGACTACTCACAAAATAATGACAAGTGTCCTTATATCCTAGACATCTAGATTGATCAATATGAGGCATAGACTGTGTCATCCTCTAATCAATCTAAATCTTGAACTCCAAGTAGACTCACTCGATCAAATGAGCTCAACATCTAATGTTGACTCATTTGGGCATGGCCATGCACTTAGTGGTCTCACTCTATCAAGAATACCGATGTCGCTCCCGTCATATGGGAGGGATAGATCTCATCTACATCACTCACATCCCTCTACATAATTCGTTATATACCCAGTAATCGCCTTTATAGTCCACCCAGTTACGGGTGACGTTTGACGAAACCAAAGTACATAACTCCTTATGTAGGGATCCATGGTGACTTCAGGTCTAAGGACTAATAGTCATACTAATAGCCACATGAGAAAGTATATGACACTCATATAACGATCCATGATACTTTCTCATGGTGGGTCATTCAGTATACATTCTCTAATGCATACTCATGTGTCAGCTTGATATCTCTATATCCATGACTTGTGAGATCAAGTCATCGAGCTGACCTACATGTTAGTCTTATTGTATTAACATTGTCCCTGAATGCTAATACTCGACTAGGAATGCTTTAGAGTAGTGTTCCCTATATCATCTCACTATCGATTCAACTAATCGATTGATATAGGTATGAATCTTCTACTCAAGGACGCTATTATACTTAGTCTATTTGGCACTAATATAAATAAGTATAATAACCAAACAAATGCCTTTATTAATATACAAGAATATGATATACATGAGTCCATACAATCATCAAATGATTGGCTCTAGGGCTCTAACTAACATGACTCATCCTAGGTCACCTTTAGAGCCTTCTTTTTCCGTTGCTGCTTCTTTGCATCCTTTTGATTTGGGCAGTTGGCTTTGACGTGCCCCTTCTGATTGCAGTCGTAGCATGTCACTTCGAATTTTACTTTTGACTTTGGTTGAGCCTCCTTGGATTGAATTGCCTTCTTGAGATCCTTCTTTGTGAAGCCTTTCTTTTTCTTGTAGAGTTTCCTTACTAGGTTGATGAGCTCAGTCGTAAGTTTGTCGTCTTCATCGTCTGAGTCAGGTTCTTCTTCTGACTCTTGTTCGGTTCTGCGCCTCGATCTCGGTTCACGCGTTATGCTAGTACCTACAACGAGAGTTATACCCTTCTCGACCGGGCCACTACAAGAAAAAAGCCTAACAACAACGGTTTTTCACCGTTGTCGTAGCCCATTTTGAACTATTGTTAAAGGCCGTGTTGTTAAAAGGGGTGCCCAAAGACAACAGTTTTTAACCGTTGTCTTTGAAAGCAAAGACAACATTTTTACAACAGTGAAAAACTGTTGTCTTTTCCTTTAAAGACAACAGTTTTTCACCGTTGTCTTTGAGCGTCTACCTTTAATAACTGGGTCTTCAATAACAGTTTTAAACTATCTACGACAAGGGTGAAAAACCGTTGTCTTTTTTAGAAAAAAAATATAAAAAATTAATACACAATTTTCCAATATTATAAATCATTCAAAATACTAAATTTCAAAATAAAATTTAATATATAATTGTCTAACATTCAAAAATAATATCTATAACATTCTGAAAAATTTCATAAGCAACCAACAAAATGATAACATTATTAAAACAAAGGTAGAATAATATAACACGAGATTTTCTACATAAATTTAGGCGTCAAATTTGACTAAGCATGCTGAGATGAGAAGCATCAAGGACCTTGAGATCAATAGAATTGCGGAAAGCAAATGCTGGAAATGAATACTTCTTGATTTCAATCCATCTGCCGACTCCGCAATGAGAAACACCTTCAATAAGCTTAATCACCTCTGTGAGTGTCCAAATCTTATTGTGCTTCTTCCTTCTAAATCCACATTTTAAATTTCTAATTCTCATGTTCCAGTTTTCTGATGCATCATCTCGCAATTCAGACTCAAATGTGGGTTTAGATTCAGCTGCTGAAGTTGAGAATTTGTCCTCATTTATCATGGTCTCTTTTACCTGAATGGAACTTTGTATTCAAGGACTTCAATTGCAACCAAAATATAAAATTAAATTTTCTTTAAACTCAACTAAAAAATAAACAGAAAATAACCAAGCAAAGAAATTTGCACATCTCAGTGGTTTTACCTCATCAATTTTTGGACGAATTCTAGGAGTGCGTAGACTTCTCGGTTTCTTTGGAATTGCACCTGTGGTAGGCAAGTTGAACAACAAGAAAAGAAACAATTTCAATATAGATGGACTTCTCTTATGTATTGAACAATTAGCCATTATACCATGAATAAGATTACCTCTGGTTTCTCCGTAGCATCTGGATTTAAAGTTTGAAGCTTGTTTAGTACATCTTCTCGTCTTGCGCAATTTCTTGTTTGATATACCAGCATTTTCTTTATTTTCCCAAATCAAAAGCTCAACATCACGATTCTGTGCTTCATAAAGCCTTTCCATTCCATTCCCAAGAGAATGTTCAATCTGTTTAGCAACCTGGATGCCGTTAGACATACTTCTGCACTCACTAGACACTCCAAAATGATTTTCTGGAATCCAAACCATTTCATCAATATAATCATTTGGAGTAGAGAAAAACTTGAAGGGACTGGAAAAATTATCAATTTCAGTAAGGTTGCCAGATCCACAATATGGATGATGCCCGAGAACCTGCTCATAATACATTTCTATGTCCTGCCCAAAATTGCTACTGAAGTCATCTGGAAATTGTTTAGCGGTTGCATTGTTAATGAAAATTGTCTCTCTGTCAGGTGTAGTTTCAGCAAGAGAATCAAGAGCATTGGGCATGTCAGAAATCTCATTAAGATCAGTAAATTTCTCACTCTTTTAGCTTGCAACTCATATCTGGCGCTTCTAATACATGATGTACTCGAAGAGGCAGATTTCATCTAAAAACATTCTACATGACCATAATATTAATAAACAGAGATAACTTGGGAAAAGTTGCAAGAATCAGTTAGAGCAAGAATCATTTAGACATCATTATAATGAAAGGAAGGTACCCAATAATAAAGCTAACTTAACATGATAATTGGTACTGAAAGAATTTCTTCTATAAAAGAGCTAAACTCCAACAATAAAACTAGCATACATGGCAATTGGTATAGAAAGAATTATAGAAAAACTAAATCTCCAGCATGTTGCATTAAATACTAAAGGCAGTTTTCTATTGGATCAGAATTAACTTTAGAAGGAAGAACTACATAACTTTATATCTGCTACTAAATGAGCTAAAAGTGAGGTTGATGATTCTATCAGTACTAACATTCTAATTGGTGCAAAGGAAAGATAAGTAAAACAACTAACAATTAACTCTCAATAGTAGAAAGAACAAACATTCTTCCTCCAAAAGCATACGTTCACTTATTAGAAGTTGGTAAAAACTCTTCTATAGGTGTAAATACCAAAACATCTTTTACTGAACCTATCCTAGCAGTCAATTAGAACACAATGACAGCATTATGTTATAGCATCAAAGCAACTCTTTCTTTGCACTTGTTACTTCATTCATAAAGGTACCGTTTGCCATATACTTTAGAAATCGGAGAAAAAAACAATTGCATCAATAAAGAAAAGAATTAATCCATTAACCATATCCCTAGTTGCATAATACACCTAGCTAACAAACAATACCACTCATTCATAGTTAACCACTAAAGCCCAAAACATTATCAACAACCCTTCCCAAATTCGGCCACAACCCCATCACCAATTCCAAACAACCTTCCAGCAGAACCAATACTTTGGTAAGAAAGGAAGCCCAATACAGCAGGAGCATCAAGTAAGCCACCTAACAGAATTCGTTCAAAGAATCCGATCAGTAAAGAGTTCCATAAATGGAAAAGAAAAATAGATCTCAAAATTAGGAAGTCGATCCATCAAAACACAGTGAGTTATCTTGCATACCACCTTCAGTTATCCAAAACCAAATCCATTGGTGTACCGATTTTCATACCAGAACTCTGCAATCCACAAACACACACAGGTACAAAGAACCCTTGCCGTAAATCACACAAAGTCTTCACAACAAAATTGAATAACTGTTATAAGAATTCAAAACAACCCAAAGATCCCCAATGAGCATTCACTCCTGCAAAGTAAACTTCGAAATCTACTGCAGAAATCCGAGAGAAAAGAAGTAAAGCACAAGAACAACAGATTGAACAAGAACACCTCAAACATCCCAAATCGCAGCTCAATAAAATCGAACATCCTACCAATAAACCCTAGAACCAATCTTCCCTATTATCTATCTAGTCCAGCCAAATCCCATACCCATATAAGTAGAATGTATTTGCCTTTTCTCCTTCAATGTCTTTGCCGGAACTGATCTGCACCTTGTGCTGCCTAGCCGGAGCATCAAGCGCTTGCGGATCGTCGCTTGGTCACGTTGGCGGAGACGGTGAGACGAAGCGGCGTCTTTCTAGGGTGAACAACGCGTGGAGAGGAATGCGGCGACACTGCCAGGCTGGGCTCGACACCGTGAATAGATGGCAATGCCCTAGCGTGAGGAGGCGGCGGTAGTCGAGTGGTGCCAGCGTGATCTACGATAGCGGCGGTGCGACTGTAATAGGAAACTAGGGCACGGGAGAGGGGAAAGGGCGGCGGTGACTGGAAGTAACCGGCAGCACCCTCGACGGCTGGAGATGGCTGTGGCTTCGGGAATGTGAGGGCAGTAGCAGCTGCGTCGGAGGTCAGCAATGAAGAGGAGATCGCGGTGACAGTGAGATCGGCAGGAGAAGAGGAGGAATGGGGAAAAAACATGAGATTGTTTAGATTTATATGGGTAGGTTATTAAATAAATAAATTCCCACTTTTAAGATTCAACAACATTCAATAGACAACAGTTTAATAAAACTGTTGTATATTATCACATAAGCAACACTAAAAGACAATAGTTTTTTAAAACCGTTGTCTTTGACACACATTAGACAACAGTTTTTTGAAAAACTATTGTTATTTAAAAAACATTAGGGTGAACAACAACAGTTTTCAATAAAACTGTTGTTAAATGGAAAAAAGACAACAATTTCTTGAAAAACTGTTGTCTATTAGGTGTGGTTAAATCTAAAATTTCTTGTCGTGGGCGTGCATTAGTCTGCTCATGCAATTCAAATTCAGAGAAAAGTTCATCTAATTTAATGGAAGATAAATCTTTAGAAACCTTGTAGGCAACTACCATGGATGCCCACAAGGCATTTCTTGGGAAGGCGTTTAAAGCATACTTTAATATATCGTGGTTCTCCACTTTCTGTCCGATCGCGTGAAGCCCGTTGAGTAGATCCTGAATCCGGGCGTGGAGTTGACTAGCCGTCTCATTTTTCTACATTTTAATGTTATATAATTTATTGAAAAGCATATCTCGCTTACTTACCTTGGTTTCTGGAGTACCCTCATGTAGCTCGATTAGCTTTTCCCATAGCTCCTTTGTACTTGAGAACGGTCCTACTCTATTTAGTTCCTCCTTTGTCAGACCACACTGGAGTATGCAGGTAGCCTTTACGTTTCTTCTACTTTCTTTATCAGTGTTGCGTCCCAGTCCTCATATGGTAGTTGTTTGCCGGCGCCGTCAATCGGTAGTTGGAGCCCGATTTTGACAATCATCCAGACTTCAAAATGAGTCTGGAGATATGCCTCCATCCGACCCTTCTAGTACCCGAAGTCGTCTCCGGTGAAGAGCGGTGGTCGAGCGGTGCTATAACCTTCTTGAAGTGCCATTTTAAAACCTGCGCACAAAGACAGGGAATCTGTTCCAAGATAGGGAATCTGTTCCAAGACTGGGTCTTGGATTAGTAGTGCGACATGTATAAAGGAAAAATGAACTCGAGTGGTGTTGCACCAACTTTGAGAAAAAATCGATTCGAATGAGAAATAGATCGGAATATAGTAATTATACTAATTCCGGTCGACTCTGAAAAACTGGAAATACCACGAAAAATTGCTTGATTGGTGGTTGCACCAAATGTAATGCCCAAAAATTCTCAAAACTATTTTAGAAATATAGTATAATTATTCTGGAATTTTTAGATATTTTTCCGAAATTTTTAGAGTAGCGGAAGTAGCAAAAATAATTAGAAAAGCAAAATAGCCTAAGCGGGGATTGAACCCGAGACCTATGGCTTAGGGATAATGTTAGTAACCAGTTGAACCCAGCAGGGCCGTGCTGAAAGAGAAGGGAAACATTTATATTTAAGTTTAAGTTGGGCCGAAATTACCCACTTAATATAAATAGGAAATTAGAAGAGGAGTTATGAGATTTTTATTCGTGACTTTCTCCTCCTCACCCTAACCTCACGCCGACTCCCCTTCTTCTCTCCTTCTCTCGGCGCCAACCACAGGGAAGACCTAGGGTTCTCTCCCTAGGGCCCCAAGGACATCTTCCGGCGATAACTCCGGCACGAGGACACTCTCCTTCGCGAGGGGAACGCTTAGACGCGAGAAGATCGTCGAGAAGTCGTCTCCACCGAAATTCTAGCGAATAGAATTGTAAGGAAATTAGCATACGAGGTAAGAAACCCCTCACCTGCAGTATAAGTAGCTTTCGTTTAGTTTTCTATGCATTAGTTTAGTTATATGCAGATTTTTCGACATATAGGGTGTATTTAACCCTCCTCGCAGGTTTAGGGATTTAGTGAGTACCTTTAGATGGGTCGGACACGTCTTTCCCCCTTCAGTTGGAGGTTTAGATGCTGTTGGGTGCCTAAAGGTAGTCTCCCTAATAGAAAGGGGAGTTAAAGCACACTAGGTGTTCGATAAAATAGCTAGTTAAGTAAAAAAATGCAAATTAGGCATTTTAACAGCTCAGTTGAATGCATTAGAAGCATCTAAATCAGTAAATCAGTTTATTCTAGCTTATATGGGACTACGGTCCAATGGGTGGGCTCCCACAATCGCCTCTGGGTTCAGACAACCTAGCTCTAGGTTCAGATAACCTAGAAACAGTAATTTAGGACAGTTTAGCTATATTCAGTATTTTACTTTTCAGTTGGCACTATACCGGATTAGATATCCATTGGGTTGGACTCCCACAGTCGTCCCTAGGTTCAGATAACCTAGTAAACCCTACTGAATTCGGGACTTGCAAACCCGAGTTTAGTTAGGGATGCGCGCATAGTAAGTACAGTTGCCGGGCCCAACAGCACATGATTATTATTTTGATCTACTATGTTATTAGTTTTCAAAACTCATAAAATCAGTTATGTTAGTTGAGTTTGATTTCAGCTTCAGGTTAGCTCCAGTTAGCTTAGTTCTCTATTATTGTTCTATGTGATTAGCTTGCTATGCCATGTTTCAGCTTACATGTTCAGTTATTTCAGTTTATGCTTGCAATCATAGTATACCATGCCAGTACATGTTTTCAAATAGCATTCTTTAAAAGCATGTTTGCATCATTGCATGTTTTAGTGAGGTAGATGGTTTCTTACTAAGCTTTAAGCTTACAGATTCTACTTTCCTTATACTGCAGATAAAGGTAAAGGAAAGATGGACTAGCAGAGGAAGCTGGAGGGCAATGCAGAGATGATGTGTGTGGCAGGAACTTGGAATAAAAGATTCTTAGGGGATTTAGCAAATTCCAACAATTGAACTCTCAGTATTTCTATTTCCATGCACTTTTAATTTGTTAAATGCCACGAACTAGTAAACCCTGTTTTTTTCAAGTTTAGAATGCTAGCTTTATGTTATTAGGGTATGTTCTGTGTATAGCATGAGTGAAATGTGAGATTTTGGCACGCACAAGTGCTGAAATCAGGGGTTCTGATTCGAAATCAGAAACCCAGATCGGTCTACAGACCGATCAGAGATGGGATGTGTCACTGGATCGGTCAGCTGACCGATCCAGTCGCGAACAGAGAGTTGGCCTCTGTTATGGATCGGTCAGCCGACCGATCAGTGAGCCACTGGATCGGTCAAGCCGACCGATCAAGGTACTCCTGGATCAGTCGGTAGACCGATCCAGCCGCATACAGAAGCGTTGTAGCCTATGGATCGGTCAGCCGACCAATCCAGAGTTTCCCTCCGTGCCAGTATCAAGCTGGATCGATCACTGGATCGATCCGACAGCCCCAATCGATCCACGGATCGATTGAAGTGCCTGATTATAGCTAGTAGGACATCCGAGAGGCATAGATTGTCTTCCCTAGCATGTGTACAACTCCTAGGTACACCTAGAATATTAAGATCAGAGTTTATAGTAATCAGTCTAGCAAAATTTTAATCAATCCAGATTTCTGCAATAGTAGTTTAGCACAGCATTATGTAACGATCGGTCTCGCAGCCTAGTCAGTAGGAGGCGGGTCGTTACACCAAATCAAAGCTACCCCGCTCTGATACCAATTGTTGGATCAAAAGCGCTAGAGGGGGTGAATAGCGCTCGTGGCTTTTTCACACGTTTCGGAATCATAAAAAAAAGTTTTGAGTTAAGGCAGTGAAAAGATAAAAGGAATAAGCACAAACACACAGAAGACAGAGGACACCAAGAATTTACTTGGTTCGGAGCCTAGGGCGACTCCTACTCCAAGGCCCGCGATCGTTGATCGCTTTCAGTGGGCAACAACTATAATATCTAAAAAGATGATTACAATTTGAATTACAGTTAAGTGCAATAAAAAAAACTATACCAATGAAACGAAAACAAAGAACTTTGGAGCTTTAATTCGTTGGAGTAGCAGAGCGTTGTTGGAGCGTTTGTAGCAGCAGACGGAAGAGCACAGTTGTTTTGTTCGAGATTGTTTGAAGCTGCACCCTGAGGCTCCTTTTTATAGCTCTGTAAAACTGATCTAGATCCCCAAGACTCGGGATCAAGTTTGACCCGAGGTGGATCGGTCGATCAATCACTGGTTTGGTCGACCGATCACCGGTTCGGTCGACCGATCAAATGGCCTCCACCTCATCTGATACGCTCGCTCCGCCTTGATCCGGTCAACTTTTATCCTAGGTTCGGGCGACCGATAATTAGGTTCAATCGACCGAACAGTTACTCTGACTCAGTCCACCTGGCATGATCTAGTCGACGTCCATCCTGGGTTCGGTGGACCGATCCCTAGGTCCGGTCGACCGATCCCCTGGTCGAGCTCGGTCCAACCTCCGGAAATCTGATCTGCTAGCTTAGGGGTTCGATCGACCGATCCCTGTCAGTCCTAACCTTGCATAAAAACATTAGTTTCCTGCAAAACAGAGTTAGAACACAAACAATAATATATAGAAATAAACTTGACAGTCTCCAGACTGTCCGAGTCTGACTTCGGATTTCCGACCGGAAAACTCTAGGTTGACCCGACGCCTACTGTTCCCTTTGCGGGGAACGCGTCCTCACCTACTCCTCTCAGGAGAGTTACCTGATGCCAGCTCGATCCTCCAGATCGACTGGACTTTTGCTCGGCACTCGATGCTTCCGGACTTTCTACTGGACTCCTGCTTCCCGGCTCGTCCAGTCTTCCACTTGGTTCGCGACACTAGGACTTTCCACCTAGGGTTACCACCCCCAGGACTTTTTCCTGAAGCCCTCGACCCACCAAGACTTTCCGCATAGGGTTACCGCCCCCTATGACCTAGGGTTACCACCCCAGAGGGTTTTCCACCTGCCTAACCGCAGCTAGGACTTTTTCATAAGTACCACTTAGGACTTTCCTACAAGCTCCATGAACCTTGTTAGATAACAACATAACCTTAACTTTGAATTCCTTTGCCATTATCAAAACAACGGTTCGATTGTCGAATGCTTCCCGCACCAACATGTACGATACCTGATATATGTTTTGTCGTGGGCATGGTTAGCAGATATTAGAGTAACCCTGGACAAGGACATTGGACTGCTGTAAATCATATATTGAAGTACCTGAGAAGGGCTAGAGATTATATGCTAGTTTACCAAGCAGACGATTTGCTCTCTGTGGGTTACACGGATTCAGACTTCCAATCAGAAAGGGACAACAGTAAGTCTACATTAGGCTATGTGTTTACTTTAGGAGGTGGAGCCATTGCATGGAGAAGTGTTAAGCAGAAATGTGTTTCAGACTCAACCATGGAAGCTGAGTATGTGGCAGCCTGTGAGGCAGCCAAAGAAGTTGTATGGCTCAGGAACTTCCTATTAGACTTAGATGTGATTCCTGGTTTGCCCAAAATAATCACAATTTATTGTGATAATAGCGGTGTAGTTGCAAACTTGAAGGAACCACGAGCCCATAAGGCAAGTAAACATATAGAGCGCAAGTACCACCTGATACGAGACATCGTCAAGCGAGTAGAAATTTTTGTCGTCAAGATTGCATCAGCAGATAACCTAGCAGATCCTTTCACTAAGGCCCTTTCGGCGAAAGCTTTTGATCGACATGTGGAGGGGATGGGAATCAGATGTATGGCAACAGATATGACAGCTTAGTCTTTTAGTATAACTGGGAGATTGTTAGAGTGTATACTAAAAGCCTAGCTTTTGTAAACATTTATTTTGAAATAAAGAATCACTTTTGGTCAAAAGTATCTACATTTATGATGAGTGTAGTTGTTTAATTAATTTATATCGTAGATAATATGGTGTGTGGTGTCACACACAGAAGATCATGTTATCAGTTTTTTATAAATTATAAACAGTTGCTCACGACTAAGATGAAAAGGAACAAACCATTGGAATAGTCGTAGTGTAATTAGGTATTAGTTTATCTTGACTAATAAATTATACTAGTACACTATAAGTGTATTGAGTGGGATCATTTTAGGTAAGTTCTTTTTATACTGACTTAATAAAAGAACTAGACCTTAGTTATTATGGAAGTGTGTGCTCTTAATCCTAATATAATAACAAGCACATATATTTAATATTTATTTATTTGACTTATCAAAGGGTGAGGTTTAGCTCGATAAATCAATAGACCCAATAAGTTAGGAAATTATATTACTTATAGTGTGTGTTGTTGATTATAGAAGGAAACTGTGTTCTAGTTATCTAGGTTGAGAATGCCCCCAAGAGGAGCTTATAAGGATTGTCATGTTAAACCCTGCAGGTGGACTTACTCCGACATGACGATGAAGTTGAGTGGTACTACTCTTGGATCTAGATATTAATTAAGTGAGTTGTTAGTAACTTACTTAATTAGTGGACATTCATTATCTTAAACACAGGGAGACTAACACACTCATGGTAAGAAGGAGCCCATAATGTAATTTAGGATTGGTGCGGTAGTGCAACAATAACTCTCTAGTGGAATGATTTATTGTTGATGAACTTGAGTTGTGTGTTCGGGGCGAACAAAGGATACTCAAGCTCATCGGAAGGTCAAAACCAATTTCTCCTCTAGGTTCCTATTGTAGCCTCATTAGTGCCTCATAGTCCACTCATGAAAGCCCTTCTTGGTGTCCAAGAAGAGGCTGACCCATGGCTTGGTGACCAAGCCAAAGGGGTCATCCAATCTCCTTCACAAAGGGGCCGACCCTTTGCTTGGTGTCCAAGCAAAGAGGGGCCGGCCATGATTAATTCAAATAGGAGGCATGTTTTGAATTTTTAAAATCTTCTCTTTGTAGAAATCTACAAGTTGTAAAAGAGAGATTTTAAATTTGAAAACTTTCCTTATTTGAATTAGGCCACATGGTTTAAAAGAAAGTTTAAAAGTTTTTAAAACTTTCCTTTTTTAACTATCCTCATGGTTTTAAGGAAAAAGAAAGAGAAGTTTTAAAATTTAAATTTTCTATTTTTGTAACCATGTTAAAAAAGGAAATTTTTAGAAGAGAAGTTTTAAATTTTAAAACATGGTTTTAATTTTTAAAACTTTTCTTTTTTAACTTCCACTTTAGGAAATTAAAAGAGAGCTTGTAAAATTTTATAAAAGGTTTTCTCCTTGGCTTATAAAATTTTTACAAAATTATTATTCCTTTCCTATTGGGGTCGGCCACCCTTGCTTGGTGCCCAAGCAAGGGGCCGGCCAAATAAAACCAATCAATGATTGGTGATTGAATCAATCAAGATGAAATAAAAGGAAAAATAAAAAGGAAAAAGGAAAAACAAGAGGAAGATTTTAATTTTTGTAAAAAGTCTTTCCTTATTTGCCTTGGGCAAGTAATATAAAAGAAGGGGAGGGGAGGCCTCATGAGATAACAGTTCTTATTCTCTTGCTTGGTGATCCTCTTGTGGTCGGCTCCTCTCTCCCTCTTTTTCCCTTTGCTCTCTTTTGCTTCCTTGTGGTTGTGGTGGTCGAAACTTAGAAGAAGGAGGAGAAGTTCTTTGGGTGGTGTTCATCTTGGAGGATCATCGCCCACATGACGTCCAAGGCGAGGCAAGGAATACTGCAGAAGATCTCAAGGTCATTAGCATACAAAGAGAAGGTATAACTAGTAATTTTCTTCCGCATCATGCTAGTTATTTTTTCTTTGTATGAATTCCAAACACAAGAAGCATTAGATTCTAGTTTTTCAGATTTGTTTCAAAGTTGTGTTTTCTTTGTTTTGTTTTTCGAATTTGTGATTCAATTGTTCCTTTTGGTTAAACCTAGAGTTATATAAGGAAATTAAATATTAGCTTTCCTTAAAAGGCTTTGCTTAGGCGGTGGTGGATGCTCTCATACCCAAGAAGGCCATGTACCTCGCCATACAGTCCTGGAAGCCAATTTTGGAAATTAATATTTAATGGAATTTATAACGTAGGTGGATTTAAATCAATAGTGTTAAGTTCCGCTTGTGATTCAAATCTAAACCATCAAGAACAGATAAGTTAAATTTGGAATCAATGATGTTAAGTTCCGTCTGCGATTCCTAATTTAACTTCTAAAGAACATAATAGGTTATTTAGGAAAGGTTTGACACTTGTACAAAATTTTTGTACAGTGGAACCGGTACGATCTTCCTAGGACTAACCAACAACGGGAGTCCCCTCTGTCATGGTGGTTGTCATTAACTTTCTCATAGCTTCTTGCCTAGCGGCCCGATCCTGGTGACCAAAGAGATCCTTGAGATTGTTCATTATATCATAAGCTGTTGGTAAATCCTGATGCTGATGTTGCAGCACATTTGACATTGAAGCCAAAATATAACACCGCGTCATCTCATCTGCCTTTACCCATTTCCTATGATTCTCAATCTCCTCTTGGGTAGACTCACCATTAGGCGCATTAGGGCACTCCTTTGACAATACAAACTTATAGCCCTCAGCAGTTAAGATAATGTCCAGGTTTCTTTTCTAATCTATATAATTGGGACCAGTAAGTTTGTTCTCTTTCAGTATGATGGCCAATGGGTTGAAAGTCATCCTAAGAATCACAAAATAAACTTTGTTCAAGACTCTAAATTTAAAATAATATTGATCCTCAAACAATACTATCTAAATTAACCAACACCTCAGACACCGTGAATTTTGCATGCCACGATATCGTGGACGTATACAAAATTGAGCATTTGTAAGAGGAGGGTTTTACCCATTAATTATCTTGTCAACCTATGACAAATAATTAATAGTTGGTTTTCCTTCGGTCACACAAATAATAGCAGTGACTCCGATGGGGAGGATACTATTAGACGTGCCTAAGTGTATACCATTATTTGACACTTAGTTCATTAAATAAGATTGTGCCCCTTCCGATGGGGAAGATCACACGCTCCTAATTAATTTCCTATATTCATCCAAAAAATAGAAGTTTGATCTAGTGATCCACAAATAAACTCATCCGATATGGAGGAAGGCACTCAGAGCCAACGCGTAAGTTTGTTTGCATCACTTACAAACCAGTAATGGAGACCGTAGAATTTATTAAAAAAAATTCCTCTCCCACTTATTTATGGTGAGGAATTTTAACCAAGTAAGCACACATCACACACATAATAGTAAATAAAAACAATAAATATGGAAATTATTTTTCAACTATTATGGTTTTTTCCATCACTGTCCTTCGAGTGCTGCTAGCCCTAGGGTTCATGTCGTCGGGTCCATCGAGCTTCCTTTTTCCGCTAAGCTTCTGGTCCTCCAATAGTACCACACCTTGCAAGGATACGATCCGCGACAAAAATAGAATTTTACATATATCAAGCCTATATTCCATAGAGGAATGTACATATAATCTAGATCGAAACAAAAATGTAAAATCCTAATAACTAATATAGTTCTGTTGTATTTAATATTACAATCATGCACACACAATAAAATGCCCTTGACATGTCCAAGGGTCCAATCACACACAACATCTATAAGCCACAATAGTTGGAGCCTGCAACCACAGAGTTAGCATATCCTACTATTATCCTGCCTAAATTATGTATGACATGTGCATAATTAATTTGAAACCCAAAACACACAGAGGCAAACCCTAGCTCTGATACCAATTGTTGGTTGGTCCTAGGAAGATCATACCGGTTCCACTGTACAAAAATTTTGTACAAGTGTCAAACCTTTCCTAAACAACCTATTGTGTTCTTTAGAAATTAAATTAGGAATCACAAATGGAACTTAATATTATTGATTCCAAATTTAACTTATCTGTTCTTAATGGTTTAGATTTGGATCGCAAATGATGCTTAACATTATTGATCCAAATCCACCTATGTTATAAATTCAATTAAATATTAATTTCCAAAATTGACTTCCAGGAGTGCATGGCGAGGCACTAGTCCTTCTTGGGTATGGGATCATCCACCACCGCCTAGACAAAGCCTTTTAAGGAAATCTATTATTTAATTTTCTTATATAACTTTAGGTTTAACCAAAAAGAACAATCGAATCACAAATTCAAAAAAAAATACAAACTCGAATCATAAATTCGAAATTCTAGAATCATATGCCTCTTGTGTTTGGAATTCATACAAAAAAAACTAGCATGATGCGAAAAACAATTTCTAGTTATACCTTTTCTTTGTATGCTAATAATCTCGAGATCTTCTGCTGTATTCCTCGCCTCCTCTTGGACGTCGTGTGGGCGATGATCCTCCAAGATGAACACCACCCAGAAGCTCCTCCTTTCTTCTCTAATATTCGGCCGCCACCACCACCAAGGAAAAAGAGAGCAAGAGGAAAGGGAAAGGGAGAGGGTCGGCCACAATAGAAATCACAAGCAAGAGAATAAGAATTGATACATCATGAGGCCTCTACTCCCCTTCTTTTATAATACTTGGCCAAGGCATACAAGGAAAGATTTTTACAAAAAATTAACATCTTCCTCTTGTTTTTCCTTTCCTCCTTTTTATTTCCTTTTTCTTCCTCTTGATTGATTTAATTAGATTGGTCGGCCCCTTGCTTGGGCACCAAGCAAGGGTGGCCGGCCCTAAGATGAAGGAAATAAAAATTTGTAAAAATTTTATAAGCAAAGAAGGAAAGCTCTTATAAAATTTTACAAGCTCTCTTTTAATCTCCTAATGTGGATGTTTAAACAAGGAAAGTTTTCTTTATTTTAAAACAAGTTTTAAAATTTAAAACTTCTCATTTAAAATTTCCTTTTTTAACATGGTTACAAAAAGGAAAGTTTCAAATTTAAAACTCTCTTTTAAAAAACCATGAGGATGGTTAAAAAAGGAAAGTTTTAAAACTTTTAAACTTTTTTTTAAACCATGTGGCCTAATTCAAAAAAGGAAAGTTTTATAATTTAAAATCTCTCTTTTAAAACGTGTAGATATCTACAAAGAGAAGATTTTAAAAATTTAAAATACCCCTCATACTTTGAATTATGTAGCCGACCCCCTTCAAACTTTTTGTGGTCGGCCCCATTTGAGAAAATAGTGGCCAGCCCTTAGCTTGGTCATCAAGCCTTGGGTCGGCCCCCTCTTGGATACCAAGATGGGCTTTTCATGGGTGGATATGAGGCATTAATGAGGCTACGACAGGGACCTAGAGGAGAAATTAGTTTTGTCCTTCCGACGAACTCGAGTATCCCGTGTTCACCCCGAACACACAACTCAAGTTCATCAATAATAACTCATTCCACTAGAGAGTTATTATTGCACTACCGCACCAATCCCAAATTACATTATGGGCTCCTTCTTATCATGAGTGTGTTAGTCTCCCTGTGTTTATGTCAAATGTCCACTAATTAAATGAGTTACTGACAACTCACTTTAATTAATTTCTTAATCCAAGAGTAGTACCACTCAACCTCATTGTCGTGTCGGACTAAGTCCACCTACAGGGTTTAACATGTCAATCTTTATGAGCTCCTCTTGGGGAAATTATCAACGTAGATTTCTAGGACACAGTTTCCTTCTATAATCAACAATACACACTATAAGAAATATTATTTCTCAACTTATCGAGCCTATTGATTTATCGAACTAAATCTCACCCTTTGATAAGTCAAAAAAATAAATATTAAATATATGTGCTTGTTATTATATTAGGATTAAGAGCACACACTTCCATAATAACTAAGGTCTTATTCTTTTATTAGTCAGTATAAAAGAACTTACCTTAAATGGTCCTACTCAATACACTCAGAGTGTACTAGTGTAATTTATTAGTCAAGATAAACTAATACCTAATTACACTACGACTACTCCAATGGTTTATTCCCTTCCATCTCAGTCGTGAGCTACTATTTATAATTTATAATGATCTGATAACATAATCTTCTGTGTGTGACTCCACACACCATGTTATCTACAATATAAATTAATTGAACAACTACAAATGTAGACATTTTTTACCAATGTGATTCTTTATTTCAAAATAAATGTTTACAAAAGCTAGGCTTTTAGTATACACTCTAACATACCAGTACCTGGTGTGTAGATACGGGAGCCACTGATCATGTCTGTAATTCATTGTAGGGGTTCCAGGAAATCCGACGACTATATGAAGGGGAAATCACCATCTACATGGGCAATGCTACGAGAGTGGAGGCTGTTGCGGTAGGAGATGTTTATTTATCTTTTGATAGGAATAAAAATTTGATTATGAGAAATTATCTTACATACCATATTTTAGAAAGAACTTAGTTTCAATTTCTAAATTATTTATGGATGGATATTCTGTTTCTTTTAATGATAAAGTGGTTGTCAAGAAAAATAGGGTGGTTATCTGTTCTGGTGCGTTGGTTGGCAATTTGTATACTCTTAATCCAATAACTCCCATGATGCAATAAATGGAAATTAATAACACGTCTTCTAATTCTAATTAGAGAAAGCAACCTTTGAAAATGAACCAAATATATCTTTGGCATCTAAGGTTGGGTCATATTAACTTGAGTAGGATTCAAAGGTTAATAGCTGATGGACCTTTGGGTTCATTGGTAGTGGAAAACTTTCCGACCTGTGAGTCTTGCTTGGAAGGAAAAATGACCAATAGGTCTTTTAAGGCAAAGGGGTATAGAGCCAAAGAAGTGTTGGAATTGGTTCATTCTGATTTGTGTGGGCCTATGACTATCCAGGTAAGAGGTGGTTTCAAATATTTTGTCTCTTTTATAGATGACTATTTGAGATATGGGCACATTTACTTCATACGTTGCAAGTATGAGTGCTTTGATAAGTTCAAAGAGTACATGGCTGATGTGGAAAACCGTCATGGTAAAAGTATCAAGACACTACGGTCTAATCGTGGTGGAGAGTACCTCTTAGGAGAGTTTAAGAGTTACTTATCAGAGGTCGAGATTCAATCCCAATTGTATGCTCCTGGTACACCCCAACAGAATGGTGTGGTGGAACGAAGGAATAGGACTCTTATGGAAATGGTTAGATCAATGATGAGTTATTCAGAATTACCAAATTCATTTTGGAGATTTGCTCTAGAAATGGCGGCGTACATTCTGAACTTGGTACCTTCTAAGTTAGTACCCTCTACTACCACAGAATTGTGGAATGGGCGTAAGCCTAGTTTAAAACATATTCGAAGTTAGGGTAGTCCAGCACATGTGCTAAAGGGAGACGCTGATAAGTTGGAATCATGTACAGAAGTTCCCTTGTTCGTGGGATATCCTAAAGGAACGAAAGGTGGTTTGTTTTATAGTTCTAAAGATCAGAAGGCCATTGTTAGCACCAATGCCCGATTTTTAGAAGAGGACTATGTAATGAACCACAAGCCCATGAGTAAATTTTTTCTTGAGGAAATAAGAGAGGGCACTTCTACTTTAGTACCAATGGTACAAGATGAGATATCACTGTTAGAGTTTATACTAAAAGTCTAGCTTTTTGTAAACATTTATTTTTGAAATAAAGAATCACATTGGTTAAATGTCTACATTTATATGCTAAGTGTAGTTGTTCAATTAATTTATATTGTAGATAACATGGTGTGGTGTCATACACAGAAGATCATGTTATTAGTTCCTTATAAATTATAAATAGTAGCTCACGACTAAGATGAATAGGAACAAACCATTGGAATAGTCATAATGTAATTTGGTATTAGTTTATCTTGACTGTAAATTACACTAGTACACTCTTAG
Source organism: Zingiber officinale (assembly GCF_018446385.1). Lineage (NCBI taxonomy): Eukaryota > Viridiplantae > Streptophyta > Magnoliopsida > Zingiberales > Zingiberaceae > Zingiber > Zingiber officinale. The sequence goes on along the minus strand of NC_055992.1, from coordinate 48,915,463 downwards.
TGTATTGAGTAGGACTATTTGAGATAGTTTCTTTTTATACTGACTATATAAATGAATAATACCTCTGTTATTATGGAATTGTGTACTCTTAATCATGATATAATAACAAGCACATATACTTAATATTTATTTCTTTAATTTATCAAAGGGTGTGATTTAGTTCGTTAAATCAATAGGCACGATAAGTTGGGAAATGATATTATTTATATGGTGTGTTGTTGATTATAGAATGAAACTGTGTTCTAGAAATTTAGGTTGATGATGTCCCATTGAGGAGCTCATAAGGAGTGGCATGTAAACCCTACAGGTGGACTTAGTCCGGCATGACAATGAAGTTGAGTGGCACTACTCTTGGAGCTAGATATTAATTAAGTGAGTTGTCATTAGCTCATTTAATTAGTGGGCATTCTATATCTTAAACAGAGGGAGACTAACACACTCATGATAAGAAGGAGCTCATATAGTAATATGAGATTGGTGTGGTAGTTCAATAATAACTATTTAGTGGTATGAGTTATTATTGATGAACTCGAATTGGGTGTTCGGGGTGAACACGGGAAGCTCAAGTTCATCGAGAGACCAAAACCAATTCCTCCTCTCGATCCTTGTCATAGCCTCTTATTTATCAAGTCTTATACCCACCTAAACCCAACTTCCTATCCACCTTAAGGTGGTCGGCCAAGCCTAGCTTAGAGCCCAAGCTAGGGTCGGCCAAACCAAGGAGAGATGGGTTCAAGTAGGTGGCCGACCCTACCTTGGAGCCCAAGAAGGTGGCCAGCCTCAATAAAAATAAAAGGGATTTTAATTTTATAATCTTTTCTTATATGGAAGCCATGATTTAAAAGAGAGTTTTAAAATTAAAATTTTCCTTTTATAGTTTCTACAAAGGATTAAGAGAAAGGTTTGATATCTTTGTCTAGGAAGTGGTGGATGATCCCATACCCAAAAAGGCCTAGTGCCTCACCAAATTTAACCTAGAAGCCGATCTCTGAAATAAATATTTAATCAAATTTGTAACATAGGTGGATTTGGATTAATAATATTAAGCATCATTTGCAATCTAAGTCTAAACCTCTAAGAATAGATAAGTTGAATTTGGAATCAATAATGTTATGTTCTATTTGCGATTCCAAATTTAATTTCTAAAGAACACAATAGGTTGTAAGGAAAGGTTGAGGACTTATACAAAATTTTTGTACAGGGGAACTAGTAAGATATTCCGGATAGCAACCAACAATTGGTATCAAAGCTAGGGTTTGCCTCTGTGTGTTTGGTTTTCAATTTAATTATGCACATGGCATACATAATTTAGGCAGGATAATAGTAGGATATGCTAACTCTGTGGTTGTAGGCTCCAACTATTATGACTTATTGTGATTGTGTGTGATTGGACCTTCGGACATGTCGAGGGCATTTTATGTGTGTTTATGATTATATTTATTAAATACAGCATGATCTCTATTAGCCCTAGGATTTTACTTTTTGTTTGATCTAAACCTCATGTACATTCCCTTGTGGAATATAGGATCGATAAATGTAAAATTCTATTTTTGTCGCGGATCGTATCCTTGCAAGGCGTTGTATTATTTGAGGACCAGAGGCGTGGTAGAATATGAAGCAAGATAGATGTGATGACTACACCCGATTGCGGTGGCTAAAAATGGTAGAACCTAGGGTTGGCAGCATACAGAGGACAGTGATGGAAGAAGTCATAATAGTTGCAAAATTATATTTCCATATTTATGGCTTTTATTTACTGTGATGTGTGATGTGTGCTTGCATGGTTAAAATTTCTCACCTTAAATAACTAAGTGGGAGAGGGATTAGTAAATAAATTCCATGGTCTCCATTACTAGTTTGTAAGTGATGCAACAAACTTGCGTGTTGGCTCTGAGTGCCTCCCTCCACAACGGATGAGTTTGTTTGCGGATCACTATATCAAACTTCCTTTATGGATGGTTATAAGAAATTATTTAGGAGCGTGCGATCTTCTCTAACTGAAGGGGCACAATCCTATTTAATGGACTAATTATCAAGTAATGGTATACACTTAAACACATTCAATAGTATCCTCCCCAACGGAGTCACTGCTATTTTTAGCGTGACCAAAGGAAAACCAACTATTAATTTTATTTGTCATAAAGTTAGGATGACAAGATAATAAAATTAATGGGTAAAACCTCCTCTGACAATTGTTGAATTTGTATACGTCCACACTAATGTGGCATGCAAAATTCACGATGTTTTGAGGTGTTGGTAAATTTAAATAATATTGTTTGAGGAATCAATATTATTCTAAATTTAGAGTCTTGACCAAAAGTTTATTTTGTGATTCTTAGGATGACTTTCAACCCACTGGCTATTATTCTGAAAGAGAACAAACTTATTGGTCCCAACTACATAGATTGGAAAAGAAACCTAGACATTGTCCTAACTGCTGAAGGCTATAAGTTTCTACTATTAGAGGTTTGCCCTAATATACCAAATAGTGACTCTAGTGAAAAGGAGATTGAGTATCATAAGAAATGGATAAAGGCAGATGAGATGGCGCGGCGTTACATTTTGGCTTCAATGTCAAATGTGCTGCATGTTAGTTAGAGCCCTAGAGCCAATCATTTGATGATTGTTGTATGGACTCGTTGTATCATATTCTTGTATATAAATAAAGGCATTTGTTTTTTGTTATTATATTTACTTGTATTGGTGCCAAATAACTAAGTATAATAGCGTCCTTGAGTAGAAGGTTCTTACCTATATCAATCGATGGGTTGAATCGATTGCGAGATGATATAGGAAACACTACTCTTAATCATTCCTAGTCGAGTATTAACATTCAGGGATAATGTTAATGCGACGAGACTAGCATGTAGGTCAACTCGATGACTTGATCTCACAAGTCATGGATATGGAGATATCAAGTTGAAACATGGGTATGCATTGGAGAATGTATACTGAATGACCCACCATGAGAAAATATCATGGATCGTTATATGAGTGTCATATACTTTCTCATGTGGCTATTAGTATGACTACTAGTCCTTGGACCTGAAGTCACCATGGTTCCCTACATAAGGAGTTACGTACTTTGGCTTCGTCAAACGTCACCCGTAACTGGGTGGACTATAAAGGCGATTACTGGGTATGTAACAAATTATGCGGAGGGATGTGAGTGATGTAGATGGGATCTATCCCTCCTATATGATGGGAGTGACATCGATATTCTTGATAGAGTGAGACCACTAAGTGCATGGTCATGCCCAAATGAGTCAATATGAGATATTGAGCTCATTTGATTGAGTGAGTCTACTTAGGATTCAAGATTTAGATTGATTAAAGGATGACACGGTCTATGCCTCATATTGATCAATCTAGATGTCTAGGATAGAAGGACAATGTCATATATTATGAAGAGTCACAATTAGTAGTCACAAGGTGATGTTGGATCTCAACATTCTTATAACTTGGGTAGTAATGATGTGTTGCTAGATACCGCTCATTACTTATGCTTCTAAATGGGTTTAGGAGAATTTTCAACATTATAAGAACCTATAGGGTCACACATAAAGGGCAATTAGATGGAGATTAGGTTTATTTGATGAACCTAAAGGATTAGGTTCATGTGATGAACCAAATTGGATTAAGAGTAATCCAAATTGAGCTAATTGAGTTGGACTCAATTTGGTTCATGTGTTTAGTGAGTCTAATTTGGACTTAGACTCATTTAATTAATTTAATTCAAGGAATAGAGATTCATTAAATTAAAATTGACTTGAACCAATGGTTAGATTAGATCAACCAAGGGAGAGAAGTGGTCAAGTTTGACTTGACTTGAGAGGAAGATGAAGGGTCAAGTTTGACTTGACCATTTGCCACCTCATTGGTGAGTTGGCATTAAGTGGCTAATGGTGATGTGTCACATCATTAAGGCTATCACATGTGTGTGCCACCTCATGAGGGAGATCAAGAGTTTTTGACTCTTGAAATTCCATGGAGTATATAACCCCTCATGAAAAGTGGTCGGCCACTTTTAGTGCTTGTGGAGTTTCAATTTTGTTTTGTAACTCCATCTTCTTCTTCCTCAAGCTCTTTCTTCTCTCCCTCTCCTCCTCTTTGGCTGAATCTTTCAAAGGGTGCTAGCACACCTTTTGTTAGGTTTCTCCATCATTTGTTCGTGTGGATACACATAGAGAAGTATCTACTTTGATACTTTCGAGATCCAGCGAACCTTATACGAGTGGGATTACGCGAAGGGCTTCGCATCAAGGGTAAACTCTTCTCCTTTGTACATCTAGTGTAGATCCAGGTTAGAAAACTCATACTCGAAGTCTTTACGAAATTTTATTCTTCGTACGGATCCGGTGGCGGGGGATTTCGTGATTTCCGCAACGCAAAAAGCTATTTTTGCGGCCCGAAAAACCCAACAGTGGTATCAGAGTCACGTGCGAAGCGAGTATGTGTTTTAATTTGTATTTTTATGAAAATTACAGATGTGTAACTTTCTGTGAAATTATGATTTTTGGTATTTTTATGGGTATTTTTCTCGTAGAAGCGAAGCACAAGTGTTTAAACACTTGTAGGCTTCGACTACCGAGAAGATTTTTCCAAAACGGCAAGGTTTCGCCCCAAATCATTTTGGGACAGCGGACTAAGGCACTGTAGGATCGCTTACGAACACTCGCGATGGTTATATCGCGGGTAGGGGGGCTGCCCCTGACCCCGCAAGGGGCTTCGTTCCGTGATTGCGCCCAAAAATCGCTAAACGAGACCGCCGGGAATTTTTACTCATAAAAATTATAAAAATTATAATAAAAATTACAGAAATTTATAGAAATTACATAATTTAGAATTATGTATTATTTTATGATGGTCATGGCTCAAAAGACGCAATTAGATTGAAAGATTGTGTTGTAATTCATAATATGGCCTGCGTGCCATTTTGTGTTTGTGCATGTTGTACTTGATTCGCGACCTACGCATCGTGCCTTCCTCTATTTTATAATTCCTGTTGTAAATTAGTTTAGACTCGAATGTAACTCGAGTTTCACTTTTGTAATGTACAAAATGGAGTGGTGGAACGTCCACTTGAGACGGAGTTACGAGGAGGGTGCGAGCAACACAAGGTGGTCAAAGGGAGGAGCTTTAGAAGCTATTGACCTTAGGTTGACCATCCGATCTTCTCATTGGCTTGAGAAGATTGTAGTAGGGCCATGACTAATCACAAAATATTTAATTAATTACTTCTGTGTGTATATGTGATGCATGCTAGAATAAGTAATTAATTAGCGCCTTAATGATTCGATTCGATCAATCGCGTATATGATACACCTCGATGATTAGATTAGATCTAAATCGCGTACATGATGCGCCCTAACGATTAGATTAGATCTAAATCGAGTATATGATACACCTCGTCAATTAGATTAGATTTTAATCGTGACAACTCGTAATGCCTACCATGCCGTGATACCTATCACTACCTCGATCACATGTAGTTGTTGAATCTGCCAAAACAAAGCAATACATATTATCTTGGTAGGGTACGGAGGGACAATCTTAGTCCCACCTATCAACGCATGGGTGAGTAAAACTTAATTAGATTGAGTATAACTAGTTAAATCAAGTTTAACTGTAGGCATTTATCCAATAGTTGGTAGATAGGACAAAATCACATTTATATTAACTCTTGGGCGTATTAGCCAAAGCTAACTCAAGTTTTAATATAAATGTGGATCTTGATCCTATAAACAAGAGTTGCATAGAGATGTAATTGGTAATTAGTTACCTACCGATCATACTAAGTCTTGGGCGTTTTAGCCAAAGCTAACTCAGGGCATAGTATGATGTGGATCTTGACCCACATGAATTATAGAATTTAGTGGGAGCATCATTTAATTAAAAGGCCTAATTAAATGATTACTAGAATATGATGTTTATTTATTTTCTGCAATTTCTGTTGTAGATTGACATGACGTCAAATACGAACTCTTTCTCCCTACGTTCTGTCCTTAAGAAGGACAAGCTCAACGGAGCTAACTTCCTGGACTGGTACAGGAACCTGAGAATCGTTGTCACACAGGAACGAAAACTGTACGTCCTGGAGCAGCCCATTCCCGAGGCACCTCCTGCCATTGCCACGCGAGCTGATCGTAATGCTTACAAGAAGCATCAAGATGACGCATTAGATGTGTCATGTCTTATGCTCGTAACCATGAACTCTAAGCTTCAGAAGCAACATGAGTTGATGACTGCTTATGACATGGTTGAGCATCTTCGTCAACTATATCTAGGTCAAGCAGGTCACTGGAAAAGGAACTCTAATGGATACCTGGAAGATCTTAAGAAAAAGAGAAATAAGATTTCTACTTCAGGTATATATGTTATAGAAGTCAATCTATCTATTTCTTCATCATGGGTATTAGATACCGGATGTGCTTCTCACATTCGTACTAATGTGCAGGCGCTGAGAAATAGCAGGGCATTGACGAAGGACGAGGTGGACCTACGAGTAGGCAATGGAGCACGGGTTGTTGTTGTTGCTGTAGGAACTTACTATCTATCTCTACCCTCTGGGCTTGGACTAGAATTAGATGAATGTTGATATGTGTCTGCCTAGACAAAGAACATAATTTCAGTTTCTTGTTTGGACAAGAAAGGTTTTTCATTTATAATAAAGATAAAATGTTATTCAGTTTATTTAAATGATATGTTCTATTGTAGTGCACCTCTGATGAACGGACTCTATATTCTAGACCTTGAGAACCCTATCTATAACATTAGTACCAAGAGGTTCAAGTCAAATGACATGAACTCAACCTATCTCTGGCACTGTCGCTTAGGTCATATAAATGACAAGCGCTTATCCCAGCTCCATAAAGATGGTTTGCTGGACTCATTTGATTTTGAATCATATGAGACATGCGAGGCATGCCTACTAGGCAAGATGACCAAGACTCCCTTTAGTGTACACAGTGAGAGAGCGACTGACTTGTTAGGTCTTATACATAGCGATGTATGTGGCCCTTTCAATGTCGCTGCTAGAGGTAGTTATAGGTACTTCATTACATTTACTGATGACTTTAGTAGATATGGTTATGTGTACCTGATAACACATAAGTCAGAATCCTTTGAAAAGTTCAAAGAATTCAAGAATGAAGTACAAAACCAGCTTGGCAAGAGTATTAAGATACTTCGATCAGATCGAGGTGGGGAATACCTTAGCCATGAGTTTCGTGACTATCTAGCTGAGTGTGGGATTCTATCCCAACTCACTCCTCCTGGAACACCACAGTGGAATGGTGTATCTGAAAGAAGGAATCGTACCCTATTAGATATGGTATAGTCTATGATGAGTCACATAGATCTTCCTACATTCCTTTGGGGCTATGCTCTAGACACGGCATCCTTTATACTCAACCGAGTTCCATCGAAGGCTGTAATAAAGACACCATATAGGATATGGACTGGGAGAGATGCCCAGGTGTCTTTTATGAGGATTTAGGGTTGTGAGGCTTACGTTCGACGTCAAGTCTCAGACAAATTGGGACCCAAATCCGACAAGTGCTATTTTATCGGATATCCCAAGGAAACAAAGGGATATTACTTCTACATTCCCAGTCAACACAAGATAGTTGTGGCTAAAACTGGGGTATTTCTAGAAAGGGATTTTATTTCTAGAAAGACTAGTGGGAGTACGTTCGATCTTGAAGAAGTTCAAGATGTGAACAATAGCACTGAAGCCTTGATGGAAGGTGAACTGGAACCACAAAGTGTTGTGGATGATGTTGTTCCACAAGGAGTTGAGGAACCACAACCAGTTCAAGTAGACATACCTCTTCGCAGGTCTGATAGGGTACGTGGTCAGCCTGAGAGATATTCATTTCTCTTGTCTGACCATAATGATGTTGTACTCATAGAGGATGAGCCCACCTCCAATCAGGAAGCTATGATGAGACCAGATTCCGAGAAATGGCTAGAGGCCATGAGATCCGAGATGGAATCCATGTACACTAACCAAGTATGGACTTTCGTTGATCCACCTGAGGGCGTAAAACCCATAGGGTGTAAGTGGGTCTTTAAGAGAAAGACTGACATGGATGGACTTATCTATAAGGGTCGCTTGGTAGCTAAAGGTTTCAATCAGATTCATGGTATTGACTATGATGAAACCTTTTCTCCAGTAGCGATGTTTAAATTCATTCGGATCATGCTTGCTATTGCAGCATACCATGACTATGAGATATGGCAGATGGATGACAAAACCGCGTTTCTGAATGGAAACCTGCTCGAGGATGTGTACATGACACAACCTGAGGGTTTTGTAGATCCACAGCATACTAGCAGAGTATGCAAGCTGCATAGGTCCATTTATGGACTAAAGCAAGCTTCTCGGAGCTGGAATCTTCGATTCAATTATGCAATCAAATAGTTTGGTTTCATCAAGAATGAAGATGAACCTTGTGTCTACAAGAAGGTTGTTGAGAGCACAGTTGTCTTCCTTATATTGTATGTGGATGACATACTACTCATTGGGAAAGGCATCCCTTTGCTACAATCTGTTAAGGCTTGGCTAGGGAATTGTTTCTCAATGAAGGACTTAGGTGAAGCATCCCGCATTCCAGGCATACAGATCTATAGAGATAGATCTAAGAGATTGCTTGGCCTAAGTCAGAGTACATACATTGACAAGGTATTACTTCGGTTTGCCATGCAGAACTCCAAGAAGGGATTTCTGCCGATGTCACATGGAATGAGTCTTTCGAAGACTCAAGGTCCCTCTTCTAGAGAGGAGAGAGATCTCATGGATCGGATCTCTTATGCCTCAGCCATAGGATCTATCATATACGTCATGCTATGTACTCGTCCAAATATCTCGTATGCTTTGAGTATGACGAGCAGGTACCATTCAGATCCAGGTTAAAGTCACTGGATAGCGGTCAAGAATATTTTTAAGTACTTGAGAAGGACTAAAGAATATTTCTTGATATATGGAGGTGATGATGAGCTAGCTGTAAAGGGTTACAGTGATGCCAGCTTCCAGACCGACCAGGATGATTATCGATCGCAGTTAGGGTTCGTGTTTTGCATAAATGGTGGTGTTGTGAGCTGGAAGAGTTCAAAGCAGGACATAGTAGTTGATTCTATGACAAAGGCCGAGTATATTGCTGCATCAGAAGCAGTAAAGGAGGCAGTTTGGATCCGCAAGTTCATCACTAAACTTGGGGTGGTTCCTAGCATCGCTGACCCTATTGAGCTCTATTGTGACAACAATAGAGCAATTGCGCAGGCTAAGGAACCTCGCTCACACCAGCGGACCAAACACATACTACGGCGCTTCCATCTCATTCGAGAGATCATCGATAGAGGAGATGTGAAGATTTGCAGAGTACCCACAGAGGTTAACATCACAGATCCCTTGACCAAGGCTTTGGCACAGAGAAAACATGATGGTCACATTAGGTCATTAGGCCTTAGAGCCTACACTGATTGACACTTGTGCAAGTGGGAGATTGTTAGTTAGATCCCTAGAGCCAATCATTTGATGATTGTTGTATGGACTCGTTGTATTATATTCTTGTATATAAATAAAGGCATTTATTTTTGGTTATTATACTTACTTGTATTGGTGCCAAATAACTAAGTATAATAGCGTCCTTGAGTAGAAGGTTCTTACCTATATCAATCGATTGGTTGAATCGATAGTGAGATGATATAGGGAACACTACTATTAATCATTCCTAGTCGAGTATTAACATTCAGGGACAATGTTAATGCGACGAGACTAGCATGTAGGTCAACTCGATGACTTGATCTCACAAGTCATGGATATGGAGATATCAAGTTGACACATGGGTATGCATTGGAGAATGTATACTGAATGACCCGCCATGAGAAAGTATCATGGATCGTTATATGAGTGTCATATACTTTCTCATGTGGCTATTAGTATGACTACTAGTCTTTGGACCTGAAGTCTGTTGGTTGCTACTCGGAAAACCTAGAGGTTCCACTGTACAAAAATTTTGTACAAAGGTCTGAACCTTTTCCTAGCTACCATGTGTTCTTTTAAATTAAATTTTGGATCGCCTGCGGAACTTAACACGTTTGATCCAAAACTTAATCTATTCGTTCTTTTAGGTTTTGACTTGGGTCTCCTGCGAAACTTAACACGTTCGACCCAAATCACCTTAAGTTATTAATTCCATTAAATATTAATTTCCATAATTGGTTCCCAGTACTGACGTGGCGAGGCATATGGCCTTCTTGGATATGGGAGCAACCACCACCGACTAGACAAAACCTTTTATAGAAAGGTAATATTTAATTTCCTAAAATAACTTTAGGTTAACCGAAAAGAACAATCAAATCACAAGGAAAAGAAAAAACAAAAAAACACAACATCGAAAAACATATTCGAAATTCTAGAATCGTAAGCCTCTTGTATTTGGTATTATTTCCATAAATAACTAGCATGATGCGAAAAGGAAAATTTACTAGTTATACCTTCTAAAAGACCTCTTGACCTTCTACCGTATTCCTCTTCTAACCTCGGACGTTGTGTGGGCAACGATCTTCCGAGATGAGAACCACCAAGCACCTTCTTCTTCCTTACAAGTTTCGGCCACCACAATTCTCCAAGAGAAGTAGAGGTCCGGCCACCACCACCAAGCTCCAAGGGATGCAAGAAACAAAACCACCTTTCTCTCCTTCTTCTCCTAGCTAGAACTGGCCACCATCAAGAGCTCCAAGAGAGGTTGCCGCCGGCCATAAGAAGAAGAGAAGAGGAAGAAGCTAGGGCCGGCCATCAAGGAGGAAAAGAGAGGAGAAGAATAATAGAGTTGATCACCCATGAAGGCACCTCTACCCCCTCTTTTATAATCCTTGGTCTTGGCAAATAAGGAAATTTAATTAAAAACTTCCTTAATTCTTTTGCCATGAAAAAGAAAATTTTATTTAATTAAAAATAATTTTCCTATTCTCAATTTACATGGCCGGCCACCATCAAGCTATAAACAAGGAGAGTTTTAATTAATTAAAACTTCCTAATTTATCTCCAGAAATTTATAAAAAATTTCTCCAATAATTTTCCCTTCATGGTGGTTAATAAAAAGGAAATTTTATAAATTAAAATTCTTCTTTTAAACATGTGGATAATTTCCAAAAGGAAAGTTATCTCTTAAAATTAAAATCTCTTTTCAATCTACAAATAAGGAAAGATATCAAATCTTTTCTTAATCTTTTGTAAAAACTAATAAAAGAGAATATTTAATTTTTAAACTTCTCTTTTAAATTATTATCATGGTTAAAAAGGAAAGTTTTTCTTAAAAATAAAATCTCCTTTCAATCTACAAATAAGGAAAGATTTCAAATCTTTTCTTAATCTTTTGTAGAAAGCTTTTAAAAGGAAAGATTTAATTTTAAACTCTCTTTTAAAACTATGATATCCACATAAGAAATAATTTTAATAAAAATCCATTTTAATATGATGTGGCCGGCCACCTTAAGGCCAACCTTTAGGCTTGGCCGACCCTAAGCTTGAGCTTCAAGCTTAGCTTGGCCGGCCCTTATTGGTTGGGTAAGAAGGTGGGTATGTGGTGGGTATAAATCTCTATATACAAGAGGCTACGATAGGGACCGAGAGGAGGAATTGGTTTTGGTCTCCGATAAAATTAAGCATCCTCGCCTCGAACACACAACTTAATTTTATCAATAATAATTCATTCCACTAGAGAACTATTATTGAACTACCGCACCAATCCCAAATTACATTTTTGGGCTCCTTCTTATTATGAGTGTGTTAGTCTCTCTGTGTTTAAGATATCGAATGTCCACTAATTAAGTGAGTTACTGACAACTCATTTAATTAATATCTTAGTCCAAGAGTAGTACCACTCAACCTTATCATCATGTCGGACTAGGTCCACCTGCAGGGTTTAACATGACAATCCTTATGAGCTCCTCTTGAGGACATTATCAACCTAGTATCTCTAGGACACAGTTTCCTTCTATAATCAACAACACACACTATAAGTGATACCATTTCCCAACTTATCGGGCTTATTGATTCATCGAACTAAATCTCACCCATTGATAAATTAAAGAAATAAATATCAAATATATGTGCTTGTTATTATATTAGGATTAAGAGCACACACTTCCATAATAACCGAGGTCTTTGTTTCTTTATAAAGTCAGTATAAAAGAAACGACCTCAAATGGTCCTACTCAATACACTCTAAGTGTACTAGTGTAATTATATAGATAAACTGATACCTAATTACACTACGACCTTATAATGGTTTGTTCCGTTCCAGTTTGGTCGTGAGCTACTGTTTATAATTTATAAGGTACTGATAACATGATCCTCTGTGTGACACCACACACCATGTTATCTACAATATAAATTAATTGAACAACTACATTTATCATAAATGTAGACATTTGACCAATGTGATTCTTATTACTAGATAAATGTTTATACCAAAAGCTAGGCTTTTAGTATACACCCTAACAATCTCCCACTTATACTAAAAGACTAAGCTGCCATATCTGCTGCCATACATCTGATTCCTAACCCTTCAACATGTCCATCAAAAGCTCTTGCCTTAAGGACCTCGGTGGAAGGATCTATAGGTCATCACCTGATGCAATCTAGGCAGCAACAACTTCTCCTCGTTTATACGATTTCTTGTATTGGGTGGTACTTGCGCTCTATTGTGTTTACTTGCCTTTATAGACTTATGGTTTCTTCGAGTTTGCTACTGCACCAATATTATTACAATAAATTGTAATAATCTTTGGACAAACCAGAAATCATATCTAAGTCTATCTTGAGATTATTAAGTCATTCAGCTTTTATAGCTACCTCAGAGGCTTGCCATATACTAAGCTTCTATGGTGGAGTCCAGAAAAACACCTATGCTTATCACTCTTCCATAGTTATGACTTTTCCTCCTAAAGTAAACACAAAACCCCGAGGTTGACTTATTATTGTCCCTATCTGATTGGAAGTCAAAATCCATGCAACCCACAAGGACCAACTTAACTGTCTTGTAAGCTAACATATAATCTCTAGTGCCTCTAAGGTACTACAATATATGCTTTACTGCAGTCCACTGTCCTTGTCCAGGGTTACTTTGATATCTGCTAACTATGCCTTTGGCAAAACAGATTTCTGATCTCGTACATAGCATACATTAGGCTTCCAACAGCCGTAGCATAAAGAACTGCCTTTATTTCCTTTATCTCCTTTGATGTCTACAGAGACATATCTTTAGATAAAGTTACTCCATCCTTAAAAAGTAAGAAACCTTTCGAGGAGTTTTGCATGCTTAAAACGAGCAAGGATTTTCCGATGTATCAAGCTTGGGATAAGTAAAATATATTTTTCTTTCGATCCCTTATTATTTTGATCTCAAAAATATATACATTCTCCCAAGTCCTTTATATCGAATTATTTGGACAACCATACCCTTACTTCTGACAACATTTTGATATTGTTTCCAACTACCAAAAATGTTATGTACGTATAGTACAAGAAATACCACCACGCTTTCATCACACCTTTTGTATACACAAGACTTATCCAGTTACTAAATAAATCCATAGATCTGGATTACTTTGATAAACCGGATGTTCTAAGACCTTGAAGCTTTGCCTCAGTCCATAGACTGATTGAGCTTACACAAGATGCTCTTAGCCCTTTGCAATGAACCCTTCTGGTTTCTTTATATGGATGCTTTCTTCAAAACTTCCATTAAGGAATGTTGTCTTGACATCCTCTTGCCAAATAGATAAAAGAATCCAGATAGACTTAAGCATGACTACCAGTGAAAAAGTTTCCTTTTTCATCAAGCCTTGCTTTGAAAGTTACTACCTTCCTGTCTATCCCTCTTTTCCTATTATAGACCTTTTTATACCCAACGACTTTTACACCATTTGGTGATTCTACAAGCTTCCAAATTTTATTAGAATACATATATTCTAATTCTTTTATTCATTACTCTTTGCCAAGATGCTGCATCTTTATCTTGGAGTGCTTCATCATATGACCGGAGATCAGGTTCATGCCCTCCAGGGATCGAGTCCAAAAACTCTCCCAAAACATGAACCTATTTAGGTTGCATAACAACCCTCCCACTACAATAAGACACTTTCTGTAATTGTGTATCAATTTGTGATATGTGTTGCAATTTTCTTGTGGTATCTCATCTTGTACAGTTGGTACTAGGTTAGACATGTCCTTTATTATTTCCTTAAGAACAAATTTACTTATGAGCACGTGGTTCATTATATAGTTCTTTTCTAAAAAATCAGTCATTGATGCTAACAATGACCTTCTGATTTTTAAGACTATAAACCTACTTTTGTTTATCTAGGATAACTTACAAACAAGTGAACTCCTATCCAACTTATCATTTTCTCTCTTTAACATATGTGCTGGATTACCCGAATCCGAATATGCTTCAAAATAGGTTTTCACCTATTCAGCAATTCTATATGAGTAGAGAGTTCTAACTTGGAAGGTACTATGTTCACTTTAGTTATCAGAGTTTATCCTTAAAACAAATTTGGTAATTTTCTAAATAACTCATCATCTATCTAATTATTTCATAAGAGTCCTTTACCTTCTTTCTACTACACCATTCTGTTGGGGTGTACCATGTGCAGTTAGTTGGGATTGAATCCCTACTTTTGATAAGTGACTCCTAAATTCTCCCAAGAGGTACTTGCCACTACGATCTTACCATAGTGACATTTACTTTAACATTTCTCCGCATCAGCCTTGTACTCTTTGAACTAATCAAAGTACTTAGTCTTGCGGTACATTAAATAAATTTATTTGTATCTTGAATAGTTGTCTATAAAATAGATGAAATATTCAATACTACCTCTTGTCTGGATAGTCATAGGATCACACAAATCAGAATGAACCGATTTCAACATATCTTTGACTCCATACCCCTTGGACTTAAAAGCTTCTTGGTTATTTTCCTTCCAAGTAAGACTCGCAGGTTGGAAAGATTTCCACTACTAATGAACCCAAAAGTTCATCAGCTACCAATGAATCCTACTTAAGTTAATATAACCTAGCCTTAGATGTCAAAGATATAATTGGTTCATTTTCGAAGGTTGCTTTCTCTTAAGTTAGAAGATGTGTTATTAATTTCCATTTGTTGCATCATGGGAGTTATTGGATTTATAAATTGCCAACCAACGTACCAGAACAGATAACTTCCCTCTTTTTCTTAATAACAACTTTGTTATTAAAAGAGGCAAAATATCATGTTCTTTGAATAGTTTAGAAACTGAAAACTAGTTCTTTCTAAACTTGGTGCGTAAAGACAATTACTCAAAAATCCATGTTTTATTTTTATCAAAAGATAAACATCTCCCACTGCAACAGCTGCCACTTTTACAGTAGTACCCATGTGGACGGTGATTTACCTTTCATTTAGTTGTCGGGTTTCCTGGAACCTTGCAATGAATTGCAGACATGATTAATGGCATCTTGTATCTACACTCCAGGTACCGGTAGATAACTCCACTAAACATGTATCAACTAATGAATAAAATACACCTCTATTATTCTTAGTTCTAAAAGGACAGTCTACCTTAATGTCCAAATCCTATTTCCAATCAATTATAATTGGGACCACTAACTCTATACTAAAGTATATCAGCTAGGGATTGACCATCATCCTAAGAATCACAAAAATATTTGGTTAAGACCAACTTCTTAAAAATCCCCATGAATTCTGTATGCCACGTTAGTGTGGACGTATACAAATTCAAAGAGGAAATTTTTTTAATTTTATTATCTCGTCATCCTTACTTTATGACGAATAAAATTAATAGTTGATCTATCTTTAATCAAATATTTGGTCAAGACTCTAAATTTAAAATAATATTGATTCCTCTAACAATACTATTTAAATTTACCAACACCTCAAAACACCATGAATTTTGCATGCCACGTTAGTGTGGACGTATACAAAATTAACATTTGTAAGAGGAGGGTTTTACCCATTAACTATCTTGTCAACGTAACTTTATGACAAATAAAATTATCTCAAACACCGTTAATTTTGTATGCCATGTTAGTGTGGATGTATACAAAATCAATCATTTGTAAGAGGGGGTTTAACCCTTTAATTTTATTATCTTGTCAACCTAGTTTTATGACAAATTAATAGTTGGTCTCATTTGGTCACACAAATAATAGCAGTGACTCCGATGGGGAGGATACTATTAGATGTGTCTAAGTGTATACCATTACTTGACACTAAGTCCATTAATAAGATTATGCCCCTTCCGTTGGGGAAGATCACACGCTCTTAATTAACTTCCTATAGTCATCCAAAAATGGAAGTCTGTTCTAGTGATCCGCAAACAAGCTCATCCGTTATGGAGGAAGGCACTCAGAGCCAACGCGCAAGCTTGTTTGCATCACTTACAAACCAGTAATGGAGACCATGGGATTTACTTAAAATCCTCTCCCACTTAGTTATTTATTAATGAGGAATTTTAACTATGCTAGCCTACTAAACTTGTAAACTAATATGCACACAACAATATAAAAGCAATAAATAGAAAATCTAATTTTCAACTATTATGGCTTTTATCTCTAGTTGTCCTCCGTGTGTTGTCATCCCAAGCTGCTGCCATATTTGGCCACCGCCACCGGGTCTAGCTGTCGCATCCATCTTGCTCCTTGTTCCGCTGTGCCTCTGGTCCTTAGAAGGTTCCACGCTTTGCAAGATTCGATCCGCGACATAAATAGAATTTTACAATTTTGATCCTATATTCCATAAAAGGAATGTACATGTATCTAGATCAAAATAAAATCTTAATAAAACTAAATACAGCTCCTGCTGTATTTTATAATACAATCATGCACACACATATAAATGTCCTTGACATGTCCAAGAGTCCAATCACACACATAAAACTATAAGCCATAATAGTTGGATCCTGCATCCACAAAGTTAGCACATCCTACTATTATCCTGCCTAAATTATGTATGACATGTGCATAATTAAACTAATACCAAATACACAGAGGCAAAACCCTAGCTCTGATACCAATTGTTGGTTGCTACTCGGAAAACCTAGAGGTTCCACTGTACAAAAATTTTGTACAAAGGTCTGAACCTTTTCCTAGCTACCATGTGTTCTTTTAAATTAAATTTTGGATCGCCTGCGGAACTTAACACGTTTGATCCAAAACTTAATCTATTCGTTCTTTTAGGTTTTGACTTGGGTCTCCTGCGGAACTTAACACGTTCGACCCAAATCACCTTAAGTTATTAATTCCATTAAATATTAATTTCCATAATTGGTTCCCAGTACTGACGTGGCGAGGCATATGGCCTTCTTGGATATGGGAGCAACCACCACCGACTAGACAAAACCTTTTATAGAAAGGTAATATTTAATTTCCTAAAATAACTTTAGGTTAACCGAAAAGAACAATCAAATCACAAGGAAAAGAAAAAACAAAAAAACACAACATCGAAAAACATATTCGAAATTCTAGAATTGTAAGCCTCTTGTATTTGGTATTATTTCCATAAATTACTAGCATGATGCGGAAAGGAAAAATTACTAGTTATACCTTCTAAAAGACCTCTTGACCTTCTACCGTATTCCTCTTCTAACCTCGGACGTTGTGTGGGCAACGATCTTCCGAGATGAGAACCACCAAGCACCTTCTTCTTCCTTACAAGTTTCGGCCACCACAATTCTCCAAGAGAAGTAGAGGTCCGGCCACCACCACCAAGCTCCAAGGGATGCAAGAAACAAAACCACCTTTCTCTCCTTCTTCTCCTAGCTAGAACCGGCCACCATCAAGAGCTCCAAGAGAGGTTGCCACCGGCCATAAGAAGAAGAGAAGAGGAAGAAGCTAGGGCCGGCCATCAAGGAGGAAAAGAGAGGAGAAGAATAATAGAGTTGATCACCCATGAAGGCACCTCTACCCCTTCTTTTATAATCCTTGGTCTTGGCAAATAAGGAAATTTAATTAAAAACTTCCTTAATTCTTTTGCCATGAAAAAGAAAAATTTATTTAATTAAAAATAATTTTCCTATTCTCAATTTACATGGCCGGCCACCATCAAGCTATAAACAAGGAGAGTTTTAATTAATTAAAACTTCCTAATTTGTCTCCAGAAATTTATAAAAAATTTCTCCAATAATTTTCCCATCATGGTGGTTAATAAAAAGGAAATTTTATAAATTAAAATTCTTCTTTTAAACATGTGGATAATTTCCAAAAGGAAAGTTATCTCTTAAAAATTAAAATCTCTTTTCAATCTACAAATAAGGAAAGATATCAAATCTTTTCTTAATCTTTTGTAAAAACTAATAAAAGAGAATATTTAATTTTTAAACTTCTCTTTTAAATTATTATCATGGTTAAAAAGGAAAGTTTTTCTTAAAAATAAAATCTCCTTTCAATCTACAAATAAGGAAAGATTTCAAATCTTTTCTTAATCTTTTGTAGAAAGCTTTAAAAGGAAAGATTTAATTTTTAAACTCTCTTTTAAAACTATGATATCCACATAAGAAATAATTTTAATAAAAATTCTTTTAATATGATGTGGCCACCTAAGCTTGGGCTCCAAGCTATTGGCCGGCCACCTTAAGGCCAACCTTTAGGCTTGGCTGGCCCTAAGCTTGAGCTTCAAGCTTAGCTTGGCCGGCCCCTATTGGTTGGGTAAGAAGGTGGGTATGTGGTAGGTATAAATCTCTATATACAAGAGGCTACGATAGGGACCGAGAGGAGGAATTGGTTTTGGTCTCCGATAAAATTAAGCATCCGTGCTCGCCTTGAACACACAACTTAATTTTATCAATAATAATTCATTCCACTAGAGAACTATTATTGAACTACCGCACCAATCCCAAATTACATTTTGGGCTCCTTCTTATCATGAGTGTGTTAGTCTCCCTGTGTTTAAGATATCGAATGTCCACTAATTAAGTGAGTTACTGACAACTCATTTAATTAATATCTTAGTCCAAGAGTAGTACCACTCAACCTTATCATCATGTCGGACTAGGTCCACCTGCAGGGTTTAACATGATAATCCTTATGAGCTCCTCTTGAGGACATTATCAACCTAGTATCTCTAGGACACAGTTTCCTTCTATAATCAACAACACACACTATAAGTGATACCATTTCCCAACTTATCGGGCTTTTTGATTCATCGAACTAAATCTCACCCATTGATAAATTAAAGAAATAAATATCAAATATATGTGCTTGTTATTATATTAGGATTAAGAGCACACACTTCCATAATAACCGAGGTCTTTGTTTCTTTATAAAATCAGTATAAAAGAAACGACCTCAAATGGTCCTTCTCAATACACTCTAAGTGTACTAGTGTAATTATACAGTCAAGATAAACTGATACCTAATTACACTACGACCTTCTAATGGTTTGTTCCTTTCCATTTTGGTCGTGAGCTACTGTTTATAATTTATAAGGTACTGATAACATGATCCTCTGTGTGTGACACCACACACCATGTTATCTACAATATAAATTAATTGAACAACTACATTTATCATAAATGTAGACATTTGACCAATGTGATTCTTATTACTAGATAAATGTTTATACCAAAAGCTAGGCTTTTAGTATACACCCTAACAAAGTCACCATGGTTCCCTACATAAGGAGTTACGTACTTTGGCTTCGTCAAACGTCACCCGTAACTGGGTGGACTATAAAGGCGATTACTAGGTATGTAACAAATTATGCGGAAGGATGTGAGTGATGTAGATGGGATCTATCCCTCCTATATGACGGGAGTGACATCGATATTCTTGATAGAGTGAGACCACTAAGTGCATGGCCTTGCCCAAATAAGTCAATATGAGATATTGAGCTCATTTGATTGAGTGAGTCTACTTGGGATTCAAGATTTAGATTGATTAGAGGATGACATGGTCTATGCCTCATATTGATCAATCTAGATGTCTAGGATAGAAGGACAATGTCATATATTGTGAGGAGTCACAATTAGTAGTCACAAGGTGATGTTGGATCTCAACACTTATATAACTTGGGTAGTAATGATGTGCTGCTAGATACCGCTCATTACTTATGCTTCTAAATGGGTTTAGGAGCATTGTCAACGTTATAAGAACCTATAGGGTCACACACAAAGGGAAATTAGATGGAGATTAGGTTCATTTGATGAACCTAAAGGATTAGGTCCATGTGATGAACCAAATTGGATTAAGAGTAATCCAAAATGAGCTAATTGAGTTGGACTCAATTTGGTTCATGTGTTAAGTGAGTTTAATTTGGACTTACACTCATTTAATTAATTTAATTCAATGAATAGAGATTCATTAAATTAAAATTAACTTGAACCAATGGTTAGATTAGATCAACCAAGGGAGAGAAGTGGTCAAGTTTGACTTGACTTGAGAGGAAGATGAAGGGTCAAGTTTGACTTGACCATTTGCCACCTCATTGGTGAGTTGGCATTAAGTGGCTAATGGTGATGTGCCACATCACAAGGCTAGCACATGTGTGTGCCACCTCATGAGGGAGATCAAGAGTTTTTGACTCTTGAAATTCCATGGAGTATATAACCCCTCATGAAAAATGGCCGGCCACTTTTAGTGATTGTGGAGTTTCAATTTTTTTTTGTAACTCCATCTTCTTCTTCCTCAAGATCTTTCTTCTCTCCCTCTCCTCCTCTTTGGCTGAATCTTTCAAAGGGTGCTAGCACACCTTTTGTTAGGTTTCTCCATCATTTGTTCGTGTGGATACTCATAGAGAAGTATCTACTTTGATACTTTCGAGATCCGGCGAACCTTGGATGGGCGGGATTATGCGAAGGGCTTCGCATCAAGGGTAAACTCTTTTCCTTTGTAGATCTAGTGTAGATCTAGGTTAGAAAACTCATACTCTGTAACGACCCACCTTCTACTACTAGGCTATAAGGCGAATCGCTACAGTTGTACTGTGCTAAACTATACTGTGCGGAAAGCTGGGCTAATTAAAATTTTTGCTAACTAATTGATTCTTATAAACTAATCGCCTTACAGACCGATCTACTGATACTGGTACGGTCACAAGACCCTGGATCGGTCGGTCTGAAGCTCCATTGCTTACATTCTGGTGGATCGGTCTCGATCCGAGTGCCTGATCGGTCGGTAGACCGATCAGTGGCTTCAGTGTTACTTTGGATCGGTCGGTGACCGATCCTTAAAAATCTGGTTCGCCATCGTCCGGCTGGATCGGTCGGCGGGCCGATCCGGATCGATCGGTACCGATCTCCGGAAATCTTGTATGGATCGGTCGATCGAGAATCTGATAGCATCGATCCGTCTGGATCGGTCGATCCGCATGATCGAGCTCGATCGGTGCGGAGACGATCGAGTCGATTCGCCTAAAATCGGACTTGACTTTGGCGTGCCAAAATACAATCTAACGACTACCTACTGCATAATAAACTATTCTAACAACATGTAATAACATTCTAACATGATTACTGACATTTTAAAACATTCTTTCATAGTTCAATGCGTTCCAAATCTAAATTGCATGAAAATGAAAGTATCAAAACTAATAAGCTGAAAGTGTTGAACGTAAATGCTAACGAGTTCTAATGCATAATTAAAACTTGTTAGATCCCTGAGATCTTTCATTCCAGTTCCACACACACACATCCTCATCTGCATTGACCTCCAGCCTCCACTGCTAATCCACTTTTCTTTTACCTGTATCTGCAGTATAAGAAAAGTAGTACCTGTAAGCTAACGCTTAGTAAGAAACCATCTACCTCACAAAATCATGCATACGATGCAGTTATGATTTGAAAACATGCTATTCGAAAATATTTTGAACAGGCTAGCATGGCATGGCATACAATCATAGAAACATGGCATACTGAACAAGTCATGGCATAGCATACAACTAATCATAAAGCTAACATAGAGAACTAAACTGAAACATAATACTGAGCTAAACTAAACTAAACTGAAGCTGAAATCAACTCAACTAACATAACTGATTTTGAGTTTGAAAACTAGTACATAATAAGTGAAAATAATAAACATGCTGTAGGGCCCGGCAACCGTACTTTGCTGTGCGCGCATCCCTAACTAGACCCGGGTTTGCAAGTCCCGAATTTAGTAGGGTTAACTAGGTTATCTAAACCTAGGGACGACTGTGGGAGCCCAACCCAATGGATATCAACTGAAAGTAAAATACTGAATAGCTAATCTGTTTTGCTGAAACTAGGTTATCTGAACCTAGGACTAGGTTATCTGAACCTAGAGGCGACTATGGGAGCCCACCCATTGGATATCTAATCCATATAAGCTGAAATAACTATTTTACTGGTTTACATGCTTCTAATGCATTTATCTAAGCTGTTAAAATGCCTAGGTTGCATTTTAGCTGATCTAATCATTTTATCGAACACTTGGTGTGCCTAAACCCTCCTCTCCATTAGGGAATCGCTTCTAGGCACCCAACAGCGTCTATGATCCCCAACTGAAGGAGAATAGACGTATTCGGCCCATCTAAAAGCGCTAAACTAATCCCTAATTGGCGAAGAGAGCTAAATACACCCTAGGTATCGATAAAAATCTGCATACATCCTAACTAGAGCATAAAAACTCAAGCGGAAACTATTATACTGCAGGTGAGGGGTTTCTTACCTTCTAATCGTAATTTCTTACGATTCTATTCGCTAGAACTCCGGTGGAGGTGGTCCTCTCGACGATCCGCTCACGTCTTCGCGTTCCTCTCGCGGAGGAGAGCCTCTTTCGTGTAGGAGTCGTCGCCGGAAGATGGCCCTAGGGACCTTGGGGTTTGGTGTGCCGTGCGTGAGGGAGAGGAGAGGGTGGCGTCGGCGTTGAGGGTTTGGAGAGGGAGAAGGTTGTCGAACCAAGCAAAAATAAACCAAACCCACTTAAACCTTCTATTTATATTAAGTGGTTAATTCGGCTAAACCTAACTTAAATATAATCGTTCCCCTCCTCTTTCAGCACAGCCCTGCTGGGTCAACTGGTTATGACATTGTCCCTCTAAATCATAGGTCTCGGGTTAAATCCCCGCCTAGGCCGTTTTACGCTTATATTTCTTTTTGCTACTTCCGCTACTCGGAAAATTCCGGAAAAATATCTAAAAATTCCAGAAAAATCCTAGAATATTTCTAAAATAAATTTGGGAATTTTTCGGGCTTTACATACTCAAACTTTTTACAAAATTTTATTCTTCGCACGGATCCGGTGGCGGGGGATTTCGGGGTTTCCGCAATGCAAAAAGTGATTTTTGCGGCCCGAAAAACCCAACACTGCAACATCAGCATCAGGACTTACCATCTACTTATGACATGATGAACAATCTCAAAGAACTCTTTGGACACCAGAATCGGGCTGCTAGGCAAGAGGGAATGAGAAAATTAATGACAGTCACCATGTCAGAGGGGGCACCCGTAAGGGATCATATCCTAAAGATGATGGCTTATTTGAACGAAATACAAATCCTTGGAGCTGAAATTGATGGGGAAACCCATATCAATATTATTCTCCAAATGCTACCCAGAAGTATTGAGCAGTTCCGCCTGAACTATAACATGAACAAAAGGGCTTATACATTGGCGGAACTTCTGACAAAACTTCAGGCAGTAGAAGGTATATTTTGTCATAGTTCTCATATTCACTTTGCTGAAAATATTTCTACTTCTAAGTCGAAAGGTAAGAAGAAGAAGAAGAAGAAGAAGAAGAAGAAACAGGTTGGCTCAGTAAAAAAGGTGAATAGATCTCTAGGTACTAGACCTAAAGCTGGAGTGAAGAAGCTAAAGGGCAAGTGCTTCATCTACAAGCAGTCTGGACATTGGAAGGCGGACTATCCTCATAGGAATCAGAATAATAAAGGTATATCTTATTCTCTAGTAGTTGAAACATGTTTAGCGGTGTTATCTACCAGTACCTAGTGTGTAGATACAAGAGCCACTAATCATGTTTGCAATACATTGCAGGGATTCCAGGAAACCCGACAACTATATGAAGGAGAGATTACTGTCTATATGGGCAATGCTACGAAAGTGGCGGTTGTTGTAGTGGGAAACGTCTAGTTATCATTCGATAGGAATAGAACTTTGGTTTTGAGAAATTGTCTTTATGTATCAACTTTTAGAAAGAATTTAATTTCAGTTTCTAAACTGTTTGTAGATGGATATTCTATTTCTTTTTATGACAAAGTAGTTATCAAGAAAAATAGGGTTACTATCTGTTCTGGTGTATTACTAGGCAATTTGTATACTCTAAATCCAATTACTCCCACAAAGCAACAAATGGAATGTAATAACACATCTTCTAATTCTAATAAGAGAAAGGAACCTTCGGAAATAAACCAAATATATCTTTGGCATCTAAGGCTTGGTCATATTAACTTGAGTAGGATTCAAAGGCTTATAGCCGATGGACTCTTGGGTTCATTAGTGTTAGAAAACTTTCCAACTTGTGAATCTTGCTTGAAAGGTAAAATGACCAAGAGATCTTTTAAGGCCAAGGGGTATAGAGCCAAACATGTGTTAGAACTGGTTCATTCTGATTTGTGTGGTCCTATGTCTATCTAGGCAAGAGGTGGTTTCGAATATTTTGTCTCTTTCATAGACGATTATTCGAGATATGGGTACATTTACTTGATGCGCCGCAAGTCTGAATACTTTGATAAGTTCAAAGAGTACAAGGCTGATGTGGAGAAATGTCATGGTAAAAGTATCAAGACACTACGGTCTGATCGTTGTGGCGAATACCTCTTTGGAGAGTTTAGGAATTACTTATCAGAGGCCGGGATTCAATCCCAATTGTCTGCACCCGGTACACCCCAACAAAATGGTGTGGCAGAAAGAAGGAATAGAACTCTTATAGAAATGGTTAGATCGATGATGAGTTATTCAGAATTACCAGATTCGTTTTGGGGATATGCTCTGGAAATAGCAGTATACATTCTGAATATGGTACCTTCTAAATCAATACCCTCTACTCCCATGGAATTATGGAATGGGTGTAAGCCTAGTCTGAGTCATATTCGGATATGGGATAGTCCAGCACATGTGCTAAAGAGAGATACTGACAAGTTGGAATCACGTACAGAAGTTTGTCTGTTTGTAGGATATCCTAAAAGGTGGTTTGTTTTATAATCCTAAAAATCAGAAGATCATTGTTAGCACCAATGCTCGATTTTTATAGAAATATTATGTAATAAACCATAAGCCATGAGTGAAATTGTTCTAGAAGAAATTAGAGAGGACACGTCTAGTCTAGTACCAACAGTACAAGATGAAATATCACAAGAAACTGCAACACATGTCACAAATGATGCACAGTTACAGATAGTGCCTCATCATAGTTGGAGGGTTGTAAGGCAGCCTGAGAGATTCATGTTTTTGGGAGAGTCTTCGGACTTGATCCCTGGTGAACATGAACTTGATCCCCGGACATATGATGAAGCACTCCAAGATAAAGATGCAGTATCTTGGCAAAGATCGATGAATTCTGAAATAGAATCTATGTATTCTAATAAGGTCTGGAAGCTTGTAGAACCACCAAATGGTGTAAAAGCCATTGGATATAAGTGGATCTACAAAAGGAAAAGAGGGACAGATAGGAAGGTGGAAACCTTTAAAGCAAGGCTTGTTGCGAAGGGGTACACTCGGAAAGAGGGAATAGATTATAAGGAAACTTTTTCGCCGGTGGCCATGCTTAAGTCTATCCGGATACTCTTATCTATTGTCGCTCATATGGATTATGAGGTTTAGCAAATTGATGTCAAGACAACTTTCCTTAACAAAAGTCATGAAGAGAACATCCATATGAAGCAACCAGAGGAGTTCATAGCAAAGGGCAAAGAGCATCTAGTTTGTAAGGTGTATCGGTCTATTTATGGACTGAAGCAAGCTTCAAGGTCTTGGAACATCCGGTTTAATGAAGTAATCCAGTTGTATGGATTTATTCAGTGTCCGGATGAGTCTTGTGTTTACAAGAAATGTGATAGAAATGTAATGGTATTTCTTGTACTATACGTAGATGACATTTTGTTAGTTGGAAACAATATCAAAGTGTTGTTGGAAGTAAGGGTATGGTTATCCAACCAATTTGATATAAAGGACTTGGGAGAATGCGCACATATTCTTGGGATCAAAGTAATAAGGGATCGCAAGAAAAGAATGTTGTGCTTATCCCAAGCTTCATATATCAATACAATGCTAGCTCGTTTTAGCATGCAAGACTCCAAGAAAGGTTTTCTACCCTTTAGGCATGGAGTATCTTTATCTAAAGAGATATCGCCGAAGACATCAAAAGAGATAGAAGAAATGAAGGTAGTTCCTTATGCTTCAGCTGTAGGAAGCCTAATGTATGTTATGTTATGCACGAGACCAGATATCTATTTTGCTGTGGGCATGGTTAGTAGATATCAAAGTAATTCAGGATAGGGACATTGGACTGCCATAAAGCATATATTAAAGTACCTGAGGAGGACAAGAGATTATATGTTGGTTTACCAAGCAGATGATTTGCACCCTGTGAGTTACACAGATTCTGACTTCCAATCAGATAGGGACAATAGTAAGTCTATATCAT
Organism: Zingiber officinale; assembly: GCF_018446385.1. Classification (NCBI taxonomy): domain Eukaryota; kingdom Viridiplantae; phylum Streptophyta; class Magnoliopsida; order Zingiberales; family Zingiberaceae; genus Zingiber; species Zingiber officinale. The sequence goes on along the minus strand of NC_055992.1, from coordinate 48,888,837 downwards.
GGGAGTCATAGCATGGAGGAGTGTTAAGCATAAATGCGTTTCAGACTCAACCATGGAAGCTGAGTATGTGGCAGCCTCTGAGGCAACCAAAGAAGCTATATGGCTTAGGAACTTCCTAATGGACTTAGATGTGATTCCTGGTTTGCCCAAAATCATCACAATTTATTGTGATAATAGTGGTGCAGTAGCAAACTCGAAGGAACCACGAGCCCATAAGGCGAGTAAACACATAGAGCGCAAGTACCACCTAATACAAGACATTGTAAAGCGAGGAGAAGTTGTTGTCGCCAAGATTGCATCAGCAGATAACCTGACAGATCCTTTCACGAAGTCTCTTCTGGCGAAATCTTTTGATAGGCATGTTGAGGGGATGGGGATCAGATGTATGCCAGTATTTATAACAGCATAATCTTTTAGTATAAGTGGGAGATTGTAAGAGTGTATACTAAAAGCCTAGCTTTTTGTAAACATATTTAAAATAAAGAATCACATTGGTCAAATGTATACATTTATATACTAAGTGTAGTTGTTCAATTAATTTATATTGTAGATAACATGGTGTGTGATGTCACACACAGAAGATCATGTTATCAGTTCCTTATAAATTATAAATAGTAGCTCACGACTAAGATAGATAGGAACAAACCATTGGAATAGTCGTAGTGTAATTTGGTATTATTTTATCTTGACTATAAAATTACACTAGTACACTCTTAGTGTATTGAGCAGGACCATTTGAGATAGTTTTTTTTTATACTGATTATATAAAAGAACAATACCTCTATTATTATGGAAGTGTGTACTCTTAATCAGGATATAATAACAATTACATATACTTAATATTTATTTCTTTAATTTATCAAAGGGTGTGATTTAGTTTGTTAAATCAATAGGCCCGATAAGTTGGGAAATGATATTATTTATATGGTGTGTTGTGATTATAGAATGAAACTGTGTCCTAGAAATCTAGGTTGATGATGCCCCATTGAGGAGCTTATGAGGAGTGTTATGTAAACCCTATAGGTGGACTTAATCTGGCATGACAATGAAGTTAAGTGATACTACTCTTGGAGCTAGATATTAATTAAGTGAGTTGTCAGTAGCTCATTTAATTAGTAGGCATTCTATATCTTAAACACAGGGATACTAGCACACTCATGATAAGAAGGAGCTCATATAGTAATATGGGATTGGTGTGGTAGTTCAATAATAACTCTTTAGTGGTATGAGTTATTATTGATGAACTCGAATTGGGTGTTCGGGGTGAACACGGGAAGCTCAAGTTCATCGGGAGACCAAAACCAATTCCTCCTCTCAGTCTTGTCGTAGCCTCTTATTTATAAAGTCTTATACCCACCTAAACCCAACTTCCTACCCACCTTAAGGTGGCCGGCCAAGCCTAGCTTAGAGCCCAAGCTAGGGTCGACCAAACCAAGGAGAGATGGGTTCAAGTAGGTGGTCGGCCCTAGCTTGGAGCCCAAGAAGGTGACCGGCCACAATAAAAATAAAAGGGATTTTAATTTTAAAATCTTTCCTTATGTGGAAGCCATGATTTAAAAGAGAGTTTTAAAATTAAATTTTTCCTTTTATAGTTTCTACAAAGGATTAAGAGAAAGGTTTGATATCTTTCCTTATTTGTAGTTAAAAGGAATATTTTAATTTTGGAGAAAACTTTTCATTTTGTAATCATCCACATGTTTTAATAGAGAGATTTTAATTTATAAAAGTTTCCTTTTATAACCAACAATGAAGGGAATTTTAAAAGATAAATTTTTATTTTAAAATTTTCCGAAAACAAATTAGGAAGTTTTAATTTTGTGTTTAAAACTTTCCTTGTTTAGAGGGCATGTAGGGGCCGGCCATTAAAAGAATAAAAGGAAATTTTTTAATTAAATTTTCCTTTTATTAGCAAGGAAAATAAGGAAGTTTTAATTATGTTTAAAACTTTCCTTATTTGCCAAGACCAAGGAATATAAAAGAGAGGGTAGAGGTGCCTCACCTCACAACACATCTATTATTCCTCTCCTCTCTTCCTTGGTGGTGGCCGGCCCTCATCCTTCCTCTCCTCCTTTTCTTCTTCTTTGGTGGTCGGCAGCATCAATCCCTTGGAGCTTGGTTGCTGGCCGGATTTAGCTTGGAGAAGAAGTAGAGAAAGGAGGCTTTGTTTCTTAGCATCCCTTGGAGCTTGGTTGGTGGCCAAAGTTCTTCATCTCAAGGAGATTATTGGTGGCCGAAACTTGCAAGGAGAAGAAGGAGGCTTGGGTGGATTCTCGTCTCGGTAGATTGTCACCCACACAATGTCTGAGATAAGAACAGGAATACGATAGAAGATCGTGAGGTCTATAAGCTACAAAAGGTATAACTAGTTATTAGTTTCCGCATCATAACTAGTTTATTCTTTTGTTTAGATCTTGAAATACCAAACACAAGAGGCTAATGATTCTAGGCTATCAAATTTATGTTTTGATTTTGTGTTTCTTTTGTTTTTCGATCTTGTGATTCGATTGTTCTTAATGGTTAAACCTAGGGTACTATAAGGAGATTAAATATTGAATTTCGTTAAAAGGCTTTGTCTAGGAAGTGGTGGATGATCCCATACCCAAGAAGGCCTAGTGCCTCTCCATGTTTAACATGGAAGCCGATAGCTGAAATAAATATTTAATCAAATTTGTAACATAGGTGGATTTGGATTAATAATGTTAAGCATCATTTGCGATACAAGTCTAAACCTCTAAGAACAGATAAGTTGAATTTGGAATCAATAATGTTAAGTTATGTTTGCGATTTCAAATTTAATTTCTAAAGAACACACAATAGGTTGTTAGGAAAGGTTCAGGACTTGTACAAAGAACACAATAGGTGGAGCCATAACATGGAGGAGTGTTAAGTAGAAATGCGTTTCAGACTCCACCATGGAAGCTGAGTTTGTGGCAGCCTCTGAGGCAGCCAAAGAAGCTGTATGACTCAGAAACTTCTTGATGGACTTAGATGTGATTCTTGGTTTGCCCAAAGTTATCACAATTTATTGTGATAATAGTGATGCATTAGCAAACTCGAAGGAACCACGATCCCATAAGGCAAGTAAACACATTGAGCACAAGTACCACTTGATACGAGACATCTTAAAACGAGGAGAGGTTGTTGTCACCAAGATTACATCAATAGATAACCTTGCAGATCCTTTCATTAAGACCCTTCCGGCAAGAGCTTCTTGATGGACTTAGATGTGATTCCTGGTTTGCCCAAAGTTATCACAATTTATTGTGATAATAGTGGTGCATTAGCAAACTCGAAGGAACCACGATCCCATAAGGCAAGTAAACACATTGAGCACAAGTACCACTTGATACGAGACATCTTAAAACGAGGAGAGGTTGTTGTCACCAAGATTACATCAGCAGATAACCTGACAGATCCTTTCATTAAGACCCTTCCGGCAAGAGCTTCTGATAGGCATGTTGAGGGGATGGTAATCAGATGTATGGAAGTATTTATGGCAGCATAGTCTTTTAGTATAAGTGGGAAATTGTTGGGATGTATACTATAAACCTAACTTTTGTATGAACATCTAATTTAAAATATTCTAAAATGAGAATCACTTTGGTCAAATGTCTGCATTTTATATTTATATATATGTCAATGCAGTTGTCCATTTAATTTATATTGTAGATAGCAAGGTGTGTGGTGCCACACAGAAGATCATGTTATCGGTTCCTTATAAATTATATATAGTAGCTCACAACCAAGATGGATTGGGGCAAACCATTGGAACGGTTGTAGTGTAATTTGGTATTAGTCTGTCTTGGCTATAAAATTACACTAGTACAATATGTGTATATTGTTAGTTAGAGCCCTAGAGTCAATCATATGATGATTGTTGTATGGACTCGATGTATCATATTCCTATATACTTATAAAGGCATTTCTTTATGGTTATTATACTTACTTGTATTGGTGTCAAATAACTAAGTGTAATAGCGTCCTTGAGTAGAAGGTTCTTATCTATATCAATCGATTAGTTAAATCGATAGTGATATGATATAGAGAACACTACTCTTAATCATTCCTAGTCAAGTATTAACATTCAGGGACAATGTTAATGCGCTGAGACTAGCATGTAGGTCAACTCAATGACTTGATCTCACAAGTCATGGATATAGAGATATCAAGTTGACACATGGGTATGCATTGGAGAATGTATACTGAATGACCCGCCATGAGAAAGTATCATGGATCGTTATATGAGTATCATATACTTTCTCATGTGACTATTAGTATGACTATCAATCCTTGGACCTGAAGTCACCATGGTTCCGTACATAAGGAGTTGCATACTTTGGCTTCGTCAAACGTCACCTGTAACTGGGTGGACTATAAAGGCGATTACTGGGTATGTAACAAATTATATGGAGGGATGTGAGTGATGTAGATGGGATATATCCCTCCTATATGACGGGAGTGACATCATGATTCTTGATAGAGTGAGACTACTAAGTGCATGACCATGCCCAAATGAGTCAATATGAGATATTGAGCTCATTTGATTAGAGTGAGTCTACTTGGAGTTCGAGATATAAATTGATTAGAGGATGACATGGTCTATGCCTCAGTTGATCAATTTAGATGTCTAGGATAGAAGGGCATTATCATATATTGTGAGAGTCACAAGGTAATGTTGGATCTCAACATTCTTATAACTTGGGTAGTAATGATGTGTTGCTAGATATCACTCATTACTTATGCTTCTAAATGGGTTTAGGAGCATTATCAACATTACAAGAACCTATAGGGTCACACACAAAGGGCAATTAGATGGAGATTAGGTTCATATGATGGACCAAGAGGATTAGGTTCATGTGATGAACCAAATTGGATTAAGAGTAATCCAAATTAGACTAATTGAGTTGGACTCAATTTGATTCATGTGTTGAATGAGTCTAATTTAGATTATGACTCATTGAATCAATTTAATTCAATGAATAGAGATTCATTAAATCAAATTGACTTGAATCAATGGTTAGATTTGATCAACCATGGGAGATAAATGGGTCAAGTTTGACTTGACATGAGAGGGAAGATGAAGGGTCAAGTTTGACTTCACCAAATGTCACCTCATTGTGACTTAGCATGGGTCCGATCAATGATGGTGTTCCACATCATCATGGCCACATAATTTTGTGCCACCTCATGAGGGAGACCAAGAGTCATGACTCTTGGTATTACATGGAGGTATAAAACCTCTAGAAAAGTGGTCGGCCACTTTATGTGAAGCAATCAAGTGCTCATTCAAGAGATCATCTTCTTCCTCCTCTCTTCTCATCTCTCCCTCTCCTCCATTGCCGAGCCACCCAAGAGTGCTAACACACTTTAAGTGGTTTTCTCCACCTTTTGTCTGTGTGAATACTTGTAGAGGAGTGTTCACTTGACACTCTTCGAGATCCGGCACCTTTTGGACGAGCGGGATAAGCGAAGGGCTTCGCTACAAAGGTATAATCTCTACCATGTAGATCTAGGAGAAAACTAAGTATATGTAAATTTTTATCTTCGCACGGATCCGTGGCAAGAACTTCGAGGTTTTCCGCAACGCAAAAAAGCGTTTTTTGCGGCTCGAAAGTTCCTACAGTGGTATCAAAGCATGTGCGAAGCATATACTAGTTTTATTTGCATTTTATTGGATATTTGCATATCTGTAAATTTTTGTAGATTTACTAAATTTTAACATTTTTATGACAATTTTTCTCTTGGGGGCAAAACAACAAGTGTATAGTCACTTGGAGGTTTCGGCCACTAAGAAAAATTTTCACAAACGAGTTGGTCTCAACCAAATCAGCGATATAAATGATTTTAGGTACTGTAAGGTCTATGTAACACTCAAAAAATTAATTTTGTGTATAGGGGTGCTGCCCCTAACCCCACAAGGGGAATTGTTACTTGACCTTGGCCAAAAAATCAACAAACTAGATCGCTGCGAAGTTGCGGCTCATAAAGGGTTGTTAGAATGGTAGTAAATTTATGAAAATTTATGAAAAATGCATATTTTGAATATGTGTGTTATATGTTCATGGTTATGGCCCAAAAGACCCAATATGATTGGAAATTGTGTGTTGTAATTCTTAATACGGCCTGCGAGCCGTCAGTTGGTTGTGCGTGTTGTATTTTGTTACACGACCTGTGTGTCGTGCCCTCCTTCTTTTAATATTCCTATTGTAAAATAGTTTTAGACTCGAATGTAACTCGAGTTTCACTTTTGTAATGTACAATTGAAGATGGAGTTACAAGAAGGAAGCCGACAACACAAGGTGGTCAAATGAAGACCTTAGAGAAGGTGGTATCCCTAGGTTGACCATTCGATCTTCTCTTTGGCTAGAGAGGATCGTAGTAGGGCCATAACCATGTCACATTATTTTTCATTGTGTGTATGTGATGCATGCTATTGTAGGGTAATTAGTGCCTTGATGCGTATATGATACACATTAACGATTAGATTAGATCTTAATCAAGTCAACTCGAAATGTCTACCATGTTTTGATACCCATTACTACCTCGATCATTTGTTGTTGTTGAATTTGACAAAGCAGAGCAACGCATATTATCTTGGTAGGGTGCGGAGGGACAATCTTGGTCCCGCCTATCAAAGCTTGGGTGAGTACAAACTCAATTAGATTGAGTATAACTAGTTAACTCTATTTGATCGGGTATAACTATAGGCATTTTTCAACGGTTGGAAGATAGAATAAAAAAATCATATTTATACTAAATCTTGGGCGATTTAGCCAAAGCTAACTCAAGCTTTAGTATAAATGAGGATCTTGATCCTATAAACAAGAGTTGCATAGAGATGTAATTGATAATTAGTTATCTACCGATTATACTAAGTCTTGGAGGATTTGGCCAAAGCTAACTCAAGGCGTAGTATGATGTGGATCTTGTCCCACGTGAATTATAGCCCATTAGTATGAATCTAGTAGTGTGGTTTGACCACATCCATGACTTGATTCTACAAAAGCTCTATAATTCAGTGGGAGCATCATTTAGTTAAAGGCCTAATTAAATGATAAATGGAATATGATATTTACTTTCTGCATTATTTCTATTGTAGATTGCCATGTCGACAAACATAAACACTTTCTCCCTACGTTCTGTCCTTGACAAAGATAAGCTCAATGGAGCTAATTTCCTGGACTGGTATAGGAATCTGAGAATTGTTCTCACACAAGAAAGAAAATTGTACGTCTTGGAGCAGCCCATTCCCGAGGCATGCACCTCCTGTAATTGCCACGCGAGCTGACCGAGATGCTTATAAGAAGCATCAAGATGATGCATTAGATGTGTCATGCCTCATGCTCACGACCATGAACTCTGAGTTTCAGAAGTAACACGAGTTGATGTCTGCTTATGATATGGTTGAACATCTTCATCAACTATATCAAGGACAAGCGAGGCATGAGAGATTCGAGATCTCCAAGACACTGTTTCAGTGCAAGATGCAAGATGGGACTCCCGTAGGTCCATATGTGCTCAAGATGATTGGGTACATAGAAAACCTACAGAGGTTGGGATTCCCACTTGGCCAAGAACTGGCCACTGACTAGATCTTGCAATCCTTGCCAGAGAGCTACAGTCAATTTGTCATGAATTACAACATGAACGGAATTGACAAGCCACTGCCTGAGCTGCTAAGCATGTTAAGAACTGTTGAGCTCAACCTTAAGAAGGTAAAGCCCAACTCCATTTTGATGGTGCAAAGGTATAATGGCAAGGGCAAGCCTAAAGGTAAGGGAAAGTCCCAAGCTAAGGGCAAAGGAAAGATAATGAAACCTAAAGGAGGGGTTGCCAAGGATGCTACCTGCTTCCACTGCGGTCAGACCGAGCACTAGAAGAGGAACTGCAAAGGATACCTAGAAGATCTTAAGAAGAAGAGGAGTGAGACTTCTACTTCAGGTATATATGTTATAGAAGTCAATCTATCTATTTCTGCATCATGGGTATTGGATATCGGATGTGCTTCTCACATTTATACTAATGTGCAAGCGCTGAGAAATAGCAGGGCATTGACGAAGAGCAAGGTGGACCTACGAGTAGGCAATGGAGCACGAGTTGCTGCTGTTGCTGTAGGAACTTACTATCTATCTCTGCCCTCTGGGCTTGTACTAGAATTAGATAAATGTTGTTATGTGTCTGCTCTTACAAAGAACATCATTTCAGTATCTTGTTTAGACAAGAAAGGCTTTTTATTTATAATAAAGAACAAATGTTGTTCTGTTTATTTAAATGATATGTTCTATTGTAGTGCACCTCTGATGAACGGACTCTACATTCTAGACTTAGAGAACCTCATCTATAACATAAGTACCAAAAGGTTCAAGTCAAATGAAATTAATCAAACCCATCTCTGGCATTGTCGCTTAGGTCATATAAATGAGAATCGCTTATCCCAGCTTCATAAAGATGGTTTGCTGGACTCATTTGATTTTGAATCATATGAGACATGCGAGTCATGTCTACTGGGCAAGATGACCAAGACTCCCTTTAGAGGACACAGCGAAAGAGCGACTGACCTGTTAGGACTTATACATAGTGGTGTATGTGGCCATTTCAATGTCGCTGCCAGAGGTGGTTATAGGTACTTCATTACATTTATTGATGATTTCAGTAGATATAGTTATGTGTATCTGATGACACATATGTTAGTTAGAGCCCTAGAGCCAATCATTTGATGATTGTTGTATGGACTCGTTGTATCATATTCTTGTATATAAATAAAGGCATTTATTTTTGTTATTATACTTACTTGTATTGGTGTCAAATAACTAAGTATAATAGCATCCTTGAGTAGAAGGTTCTTACCTATATCAATCGATTGGTTGAATCGATAGTGAGATGATATAGGGAACACTACTCTTAATCATTCCTAGTTGAGTGTTAACATTCAGGGATAATGTTAATGCGACGAGACTAGCATGTAGGTCAACTCGATGACTTGATCTCACAAGTCATGGATATGGAGATATCAAGTTGACACATGAGTATGCATTAGAGAATGTATACTGAATAACCCGCAATGAGAAACTATCATGGATTGTTATATGAGTGTCATATACTTTCTCATGTGGCTATTAGTATGAATACTAGTCCTTGGACCTGAAGTCACCATAGTTCCCTACATAAGGAATTACATACTTTGGTTTCGTCAAACGTCACCCGTAACTGGGTGGACTATAAAGGCGATTACTGGGTATGTAACAAATTATGCGGAGGGATGTGAGTGATGTAGATGGGATTTATCCCTCCTATATGACGGGAGTGACATCGATATTCTTGATAGAGTGAGACCACTAAGTGCATGGCCATGCCCAAATGAGTCAATATGAGATATTGAGCTCATTTGATTGAGTGAGTCTACTTGGGATTCAAGATTTAGATTGATTAGAGGATGACACGGTCTATGCCTCACATTGATCAATCTAGATTTCTAGGATAGAAGGACGCTTGTCATATATTGTGAGGAGTCACAATTAGTAGTCACAAGGTGATGTTGGATCTCAACATTCTTGTAACTTGGGTAGTAATGATGTGTTGCTAGATACCGCTCATTACTTAAGCTTCTAAATGGGTTTAGGAGCATTACTAACGTTACAAGAACCTATAGGGTCACACACAAAGGGCAATTAGATGGAGATTAGGTTCATTTGATGAACCTAAATGATTAGGTTCATATGATGAACCAAATTGGATTAACAGTAATCCAAAGTAGGCTAATTGAGTTGGACTCAATTTGGCTCATGTGTTAAGTGAGTCTAATTTGAACTTAGACTCATTTAATCAATTTAATTCAATGAATAGAGATTCATTAAATTAAAATTGACTTGAACCAATGGTTAGATTAGATCAACCAAGGGAGAGAAGTGGTCAAGTTTGACTTGACTTGAGAGGAAGATGAAGGGTCAATTTTGACTTGACCATTTGCCACCTCATTGGTGAGTTAGGATTAAATTGTCCAATGATGATGCTCCACATCATCATGGTTGCTTAAGTGGAATGCCACCTCATGGGAGTTACCAAGAGTTGTGACTCTTGGCATCCCATGGAGGTTACAATTCCCCTTAAAGTGGTCGGCCACTTTTGATGAGGAGTAAGTGCATTTTGTGTGAGTAACTCCATCATCTTCTTCCTCTCTAGTTTTCTTCTTGCTCTCCCTCTCCTCCATTACTGATCTCTAAGGTTGCTAGCACATCCTTAGAGGTTCTTCTCCATCTCTTGCTTGTGTGGATACACATAGAGAAGTGTCTACTTTGACACTTTCGAGATCCGGCGAACCGAGGACGAGCGGGATTGCGAAGGGCTTCGCATCAAGGGTAAATTCCTTCTCCTTGTAGATGTAGTTTAGAACTAGTGTAAGAAAATCGTACTCGTAATGTTTTCGAAATTTTAATCTTCGTACGGATCCGGTGGCTGGGGTTTCGGGGTTTCCGCAACGCAAAAAGTGGTTTTTACGGCCCGAAAAACCCAACAGTGGTATCAAATCCACGTGCGAAGTCTTGTACGAGTTTAATTTGTAATTTTGTGAAAAATGGCAGATCTGTAAGTTTCTGTGAATTTTCTAATTTTATAGTTTTTATGGGTAATTTTCTCGTAGAAGCGAAGCACAAGTGTTTAGACACTTGTAGGCTTCGACTACCGAGAAGATTTTTCTGAAACGGCAAGGTTTCACCCCAAAACGTTTTGGGACAGTGGGCTAAGGTGATGTAAAATCGCTAAGGAACACTCGCGATGGTTATATCGCGGGTAGGGGTACTGCCCCTGACCCCGCAAGGGGCTTCGTTCCGCGATTGCACCCGAAAACCGCTAATCGGGACCACCGGGAATTCTTTACTCATAAAAATTGTAAAAATAGTATTAAAATTACATAAAATTATGGAAATTACATAATTTAGAATTATGTATAATTTGTGATGGTAATGGCCCAAAAAGACCCAATTTGATTGGAATATTTGTGTTGTAATTCATAACACAGCCTGCGTGCCGTCATGTGATTGTGCGTGTTGTATATGTGATTCGCGACCTGCGCGTCGTGCCTTCCTTCATTTATATTCTTGATGTAAATAGTTTAGAATTGAATGTAACTCGAGTTTCACCCTTTTGTAATGTACAAAAATGAGCCGGTGGACGGTCCACTCGAGACGGAGCTACGAGGAGTGTGCGAGCAACACAAGGTGGTCAAAGGGAGGAGCTTGAAGAAGTTGTTGACCCTAGGTTGACCATCCGATCTTCTCATTGGATTGAGAAGATCGTAGTAGGGCCATGACTAATCACAAATAGTATAATTAATTGCTTGTGTGTGTGTATTTGATGCATGCTAGTAAAGTAGTTAATTAGCGCCTTAACGATTCGATTCGATCAATCGCGTACATGATGCGCCCTAATGATTAGATTAGATCTAAATCAAGTATATGATATACCTCGTCGATTAGATTAGATCTTAATCGTGAAAACTCGTAATGCCTACCATGCCGTGATACCTATCACTACCTCGATCACATGTAGTTGTTGAATCTGCCAAAGCAGAGCAACACATATTATCTTGGTAGGGTACGGAGGGACAATCTTTGTCCCGCCTATCAACGCATGGGTGAGTAATACTCAATTAGATTGAGTATAACTAATTAAATCAAGTTTAACTGTAGGCATTTATCCAATAGTTGGAAGATAGGACAAAATCACGTTTATATTAACTCTTGGGCGTATTAGCCAAAGCTAACTCGAGTTTTAATATAAATGCGGATCTTGATCCTATAAACAAGAGTTGCATAGAGATGTAATTGGTAAATTAGTTACCTACCGATCATACTAAGTCTTGGGCGATTTAGCCAAAGCTAACTCAAGGCGTAGTATGATGTGGATCTTGTCCCACATGAATTATAGAATTCAGTGGGAGCATCATTTAATTAAAAGGCCTAATTAAGTGATTACTAGAATATGATGTTTATTTATTTTCTGCATTTTTCTGTTGTAGATAACCATGACGTCAAACATGAACACCTTCTCTCTGCATTCTGTCCTTGACAAGGACAAGCTCAACTGAGCAAATTTCCTGGACTGGTACAGGAATCTGAGAATAGTTCTCACACAAAAACGTAAACTGTTCATTCTAGAGCAGCCCATTCTGGAGGCTCCTCCTGCCAATGCCACGCGAGCAGACAAAGATGCTTACAAGAAGCATCAAGATGACGCATTAGATGTATCATGACTAATGCTCGCGACCATGAACTCTGAGCTTCAGAAGCAACATGAGTTAATGGGTGCTTATGATATGGTTGAACATCTTCGTCAATTATATCAAGGACAAGCACGGCACGAGAGATTTGAGATCTCAAGGGCACTATTTTAGTGCAAGATGTCAGATGGGGCTCCCGTAGGTCCATATGTACTCAAGATGATTGGGTACATAGAGAATCTACAGAGGTTGGGATTCCCACTTGGCTAAGAGCTGGCCAATGACCTGATCTTGCAGTTATTACCAGAGAGCTATAGTCAATTTGTCATGAACTACAACATGAACGAAATTGACAAGCCACTGCCCAAACTGCTTAGTATGTTACGAACTGCTGAGCTCAACCTTAAGAAGGGTTAAGCCCAACTCTATTCTGATGGTTCAGAAACACAAGGGTAAGGGCAAGCCTAAAGGCAAGGGAAAGTCCCAAGCCAAGGGCAAAGGCAAGGCACTGAAGCCTAAAGGAGGGGTCGTCGAGGATGCTACCTGCTTCCACAGCGATCAGACCGGGCACTGGAAGAGGAACTGCAAGGTGTACCTGGAAGATCTTAAGAAGAAGAGAAGTGAGACTTCCACTTCAGGTATATATGTTATAGAAGTCAATCTATCTATTTATTCATCATGGGTATTAGATACCGGATGTGCTTCTCACATTTGTACTAATGTGCAGGCGCTGAGAAATAGCAGGGCATTGACGAAGGGCAAGGTGGACCTACGCGTAGGCAATGGAGCACGGGTTGCTGCTATTGCTGTAGGGACTTATTTTCTATCTCTGCCCTCTGGGCTTGTACTAGAGTTGGATGATTGTTGTTATGTGTCTGCTTTAACTAAGAACATAATTTCAGTTTCTTGTTTGGACAAGAAAGGTTTTTCATTTATTATAAAGAACAAATGTTGTTCAGTTTATTTAAATGAAATGTTCTATTGTAGTGCACTTCTAATGAACAGACTCTATATTCTAGACCTTGAGAGCCTATCTATAACATAAGTACCAAGAGGTTCAAGTCAAATGACATGAACCCAACCTATCTCTGGCACTGTCGCTTAGGTCATATAAATGACAAGCGCTTATCCCAGCTCCATAAAGATGGTTTGCTGGACTCATTTGATTTTGAATCATATGAGACATGCGAGTCATGTCTATTAGGCAAGATGACCAAGACTCCCTTTAGTGGACACACTGAGAGAGTGACTAACTTGTTAGGTCTTATACATAGCGATGTATGTGGCCCTTTCAATGTCGCTGCTAGAGGTGGTTATAGGTACTTCATTACATTTACTGATAACTTCAGTAGATATGGTTATGTGTACCTGATGACACATAAGTCAGAATCCTTTGAAAAGTTCAAAGAATTCAAGAATGAAGTATAAAACCAGCTTGGCAAGAGTATTAAGATACTTCGATTAGAACAAGGTAGGGAATACCTTAGCCATGAGTTTCGTGACTATCTAGCTGAGTGTGGGATTCTATCCCAACTCACTCCTCCTGGAACGCCATAGTGGAATGGTGTATCTGAAAGGAGGAATCGTACCCTATTAGATATGGTATGGTCTATGATGAGTCACACAGATCTTCCTACATTCCTTTGGGGCTATGCTCTAGACACGGCAGCCTTTATACTCAACCGAGTTCCATCCAAGGCTGTAATAAAGACACCATATAGGATATGGACTGGGAGAGATACCCAAGTGTCTTTTATGAGGATTTGGGGTTGTGAGGCATACGTTCGACGTCAAGTCTCAAACAAATTGGGACCCAAATCCGACAAGTGCTATTTTATTGGATATCCCAATGAAACAAAGGGATATTACTTCTACATTCCCAGTCAACACAAGATAGTTGTGGCTAAGACTGGGGTATTTCTAGAAAGGGATTTTATTTCTAGAAAGACTAGTGGGAGTACGTTCGATCTTGAAGAAGATCAAGATATGAACAATAGCACTGAAGCCTTGATGGAAGGTGAACTGGAACCACAAAGTGTTGTGGATGATGTTGTTCCACAAGGAGTTGAGGAACCACAACCAGTTCAAGTAGACATACCTCTTCGCAGGTCTGATAGGGTATGTGGTCAGCCTGAGAGATATTCATTTTGTTGGTGCGGGAAGCATCTAACGATCGAACCTGAATTTTGATAATGGCAAAGGATTCAAAGTTAAGGTGTGTTGTGATCTAACATGTTGAATGAGTATTTCAGGAAAAGTCCTAACTGCGGTTAGGCAGGTGAAAACCCTAGGGGGTGGTAACCCTAGGTCCTAGGGGGTGGTAACCCTAGGTGGAGAAAAGTCCTAGCTGCGGTTAGGCAAAGGGAAAAACCCTAGGGGGTGGTAACCCTAGGTCATAGGGGGTGGTAACCCTATGCGGAAAGTCTTGGCAGGTCGGTGGCTTCAGGCAAAAGTCCTAGGGGGTGGTAACCCTAGGTGGAAAGTCCTGGTGTCGCGAACCAGGTGAAAGACTGGACTAGCCGGGAAGCGGATGTCCAGCAGAAAGTCCGAAAGCGTCGAGTGCTGAGCAAAAGTCCAGTCGATCTGGAGGATCGCACTAGCAACAGGTAAATCTCCTGAGTGGAGTAGGTGAGGACGCGTTCCCCGTAGAGGGAACAGTAGGCGTCGAGTCGACCTAGAGTTTCCGGTTGGAAACCCGAAGTCAGGCTCGGATAGTCCGGAGACTATCATTATCACTTCTATTATGTTTCTGTGCTAACTTTGTTTTGCAGGGTATGTGTTTGGGACTAACACATTTTGCAGGAACAAAGGAGCAAGTTACAACTCGGAT
The DNA here is from genome assembly GCF_018446385.1 of Zingiber officinale. Classification (NCBI taxonomy): domain Eukaryota; kingdom Viridiplantae; phylum Streptophyta; class Magnoliopsida; order Zingiberales; family Zingiberaceae; genus Zingiber; species Zingiber officinale. The sequence continues at coordinate 48,873,793 of NC_055992.1, read as the reverse complement.
GAACAGTGTCCGAGGCGCCTCCATGGAGATTGGGCGAACCAGGAAAAGCCAGCGCAGAAGGTTGGAGGCGCCTTAGATGAAGTTCAAGGCGCCTTGGGTCGAAGGTTGAAGGCGCCTTGGGTAGGCTGAAGGCGCCTTGAACTGGATGAAGTTCGACCAAGTCTGTGCTGATCTCCGCGGGTGACTCGGCCTGTTTAAGGCACCTTGAAGGGCTTCAAGGCGCCTTGAACACCCTTTATAAGGGATCTCGAGCAGCAGCACCAAAATAACAAGGTTCAAGTCTTCTGTCTCCAACGTGCTGCTCTAAAAGACATCCGTAAGTGCTGCTACAAGTCTCCGACGACCCAAAGCTCCAAGACTCTGTTCTTGTCGTCGGTACCATTAGTTTTCTTTATTTACTTGTACTTCAAAGCTGTAACTCTTTTTCGTACTTATAGTTGTTGCCCACGAAAAGCGATCAAGGATCGCAGGCCTTCGAGTAGGAGTCGCCACAGGCTTCGAACGAAGTAAATCTTTCGTGTCTCTGTGTGTATTTGTTTCTATTTCTTTCCGCTGCGCTTATACTCGAACAACGTACTTGATACGATTCCGATAATCGAAAAATGATTTAGCCACGAGCGCTATTCACCCCCCCCCCCCTCTAGCGCATCTCGATCCAACAAGTGGTATCAGAGCGGGGTCGTCATGAATCAATGCAACCACTATTCAAGACAATTTTTTTTCGTGGTTTTGTTCGGAGTCAATTAGAATTTAGCCTCATAGCTATATTCTAATTTCTTTTTACAAATCAATTTTTTTTGCCCGAAGTTGGTGCAACACCACTCGAGCTCGTAATTATTACTATTCTCTTCCCACACTACTAATCCAAGACTCAGTCTTGGAATAGATCTTGTTGTTTTTTGTTCTTTTAGATCTAAATGGCCCAACTAGAAGGATATAGCACCATTCGCCCCCCACTATTTTCCGGAGAAGACTTCGGATATTGGAAGGGGCGAATGGAAATATATCTAAAGATCCAGTTCGACACCTGGATGATCGTCAGAACAGGACTACAACTACCAACTGGTACCGATGGTAAGCCTACATCCTGTGAAAACTGGGAGCCCGCATTTATAAAGAAGGTGGAAGCCGACGCCAAAGCCACCTGCACCATCCAATGCGGTCTGACCAAAGAAGAGCTCAACAGAGTCGGTCCATTCTCCTCCGCAAAGGAACTATGGGAGAAACTGATCGAACTACACGAGGGCACCTCGGAAACCAAGGTAAGTAAGCGTGATTTGTTATTAAATAAACTATATAATTTGAAAATGCAGGAAGGTGAGACGGCAAGCTCTTTGCACGCCCGAATTCAAGATATCCTGAATTCTCTACATGGAATCGGGCAGAAGGTAGAAAACAGAGATATAATAAGGTATGCCCTTAACTCATTCCCTAGGAGTACACTATGGGCATCAATGGTAGATGCCTATAAAGTCTCTAAGGATTTGTCTTCCTTAAAATTAGATGAATTGTTTAGTGAATTCGAACTCCATGAACAGACTAATGCACGGCCATCCGAGAAAGGGATTGCTTTGGTTGCAGGAACGAGTCGAACACGGGAATCAAGAGGATGGCGAAAAATTGAATCAGAATCAGAAGACGAATCCGATTCAGAAGATTCAGAAGATGAACTGGCTGGCGAATTTGTGAATCTTGTAAAGAAACTCTACAAGAAGAAGAAGGGATTCAACAAGAAAGATCTGAAGAAGGCAGTTCAATCCAAGGAGGCCCAATCAAAGACAAAATTTGAAGTCACATGTTACAGGTGCAACCAGAAGGGCCATATCAAGGCCAACTGCCCCAATCAAAAGGAAGCCAAGAAGCAAAGAAGAAAGAAGGCTCTAAAGGCAACCTGGGACGAATCTTCTTCGGAGGACGAAGACGACGAACTCAACCAAACAAGTTTACTCGCATTGATGGCCCGGGACTAGATCAGCGAATCCGAGAGCTAGTCAGAAGCCGACTATGAGCAAAGCCACGGATCCGCATCCATTTCCGAAGGACCAGACTCCGCTGTAAGTATTCCTAGACTCAATAATTTAGTCAATTATTTACTTCGCAAATTAGCTAAGTCAAATTTGAAAATTAAGTCACTTTTAAGAGAAATAACTGTAACACCCCTAGAAAGCCTAGATAAATTAAGAGCAATGAGAGTACGAATGTAATGAAAAGAATGTGTAGATAGTCTACGTTGAATGTTACGATGGGAAGGATTTAGATGATTAAAAACTTTATGAAAGAAAATAAAGTTGAGAATATAAAGTTCTATACATGATTTATAATGCAAGGAATTAATGTAAACAAAAGAGATATGAGATATTATATATGCATGTATGAAATATTTATGCATAATGCATATACATGAATTATTTTGTACAAAAATATGTTAGGAGAAGGATTTGATCCTTGGTTCTCTTGTGGATGCATGCATGTGTTAACCAAGTGTGATAGGAGTGAATATTGTAAAAGGAGAGATGGGAATTATAATTAAAGGAAAGAAAGGAGAGAAATTAAGAGAAAGAAAAGAGAGAAACTCAAGAAGCATTTCTCTAGCATATTCTTTCTCATTAAGAGGAGAAGTAAATGAGGAGGATGAATCAAGTCAAGTTTTCCTCCCCTCACTTTAGTATAAATAGGCATGGAGGGGGGGGGGCTTCATCCTCAACTCACTCTCCTCCATTTGTGCCGAGCACTCTCCCTCCCTCTTTCCTCTTGTTGCCGAGAGCAACAACTCTCCCCTTCTTTCTTTCTTTTTGTTGCCGAGCAACACAAGAGGAAGAAGCCTCCTCTTCTTCCTCCTCCTCTCCACCAAAAGACCTAGCCACTTCTTCCTCCATTGGTGCCGAGCAAAGCAAGCAAGGAAGAAAGGTCCACAAGCAAGTTCTCAACTCTAGGAAACTTAAGCAAAGAAGGTAAGCTTCCCCTCACCTGCGGTACAAGGCTTTCATGTGATTTTCGGATTCTTTTCTATGCCTTGAAAGAAAGTTTTCCCTATGTTTGTATACATATATGATGCATGATCAGAGGTGTATGTAACCCTAGAATTTCAATCAAAAATATTGTAAATAGGTTAGGAAAATTATTGTCTAACCAAACTAGTGCAAGTTTCCCTCTATGAAATGCTAAGGACCTTCCTATGGTTTTCTTGCTTGGAAGTTGATTGGAACCAAAAGAACCCCACTCTCATGTTTCGGCCAAGAAAGAATTTAGGGTTAGGAGGACCTTGAATTTAAAATAACTATGCTTATATGACATGATATAAAGTTCTTAAGAGTTGTATACTTGTATGTTGAAAGAAACTCATGAACCTTACTCTTAATATTTCGGCCATGGTAAGGTGATAGTTTAGAGAAGCTTAAACAAAATTCTAATATGCTCAATGACCTCTGTGATATTATGTTATGAAAGATGATTAATGCTCTCATGTTTAATTGGAATGTAGAAAATTAGTTACATGATTTATGACATGTAAGATCACAAGAGTCCTAGCTTGTTTATGATCCAACCTTGTGTATGATGTTCTTAGTAAATCTTGCTATGAAATTTACTTAGGTTTCCCATGCTTTAGGCCACTTAAAGGAAGTTTATATTCTATGAATTTCGGCCAAGTAAGGTTTGAAGGACCTAGAGGCCTTGGAAATGAAACCTAAGGGGTTAAAAGTACTTCTTATGAAAACTTGATAATGTGTGAATGTGATACATGTTTGTATGACCTAAATGAATCATTATGTGTTCGGCCATGAAGGGATAGATGCCCTAGAAACCCTAGAACAAAAATTAAATATGTCTATGCCATGCTGTATGAAAATGATATGATAATAAGTTGGAATGCATGATTGCTTTAGTTACGAAATGATATGCATAATGAAGTTATATTATGAAATATGCCATGATGTGTTATAGCATAGAAAATGCTATACATAATGAAAAGAAATGAAGTTATGTTATGATATGTGATAGCATAGAAAATGCTATACATAATGAAAAGAAATGAAGTTATGTTATGATATGTGATAGCATAGAAAATGCTATACATAATGAAAAGAAATGAAAAGAATAAATGCATGAAAGATTGTTAAGGACATGATATGATAGTTATGCATGATAAGTTATTTTATGGTTTGTACCAAGGGTGGGCTCCGTAAACGCCCCGGGGTCGATGGAGTAAGACTCAGGCCTCGTCAGTAATGGGCCTTTGAGTGCCCTAGGTCGATGGAGTAAGACTCGGGCCTAGTATGTATGCATGGTAGGGCTCAAGACTTGCTACCTTGGACCTACGCATTATGTATGTGGTACAAACCGGGATCCCAAATGATGATGATATTAATTTCAAGTACTATTAAGTATAAGTTTTCAAATTCACGATGCATTGCCTACATTCATATGTGCTTGAATTATATGATGATATGATATAATGTCATGTGATATTATGATATGAATATGATGCCTTGTATGTCTCATGCTTGTGATTTATTTGTTTTATGATATGATATTCATGCTTCTATGAAATGATATGTGAATAAGAAATATGCATGATATGTTTGAATAGAATGATATGTTATATTATGATTAGTTGAGACGATGATATGTTGATCCATTCTTGATATACGATGATTCTCGATTTTAGTGAGTAGGAAAGGAACTTACTGAGCCATGAGTGCTCATAGCTTACTTTCCTTGTACCGCAGATAAAAGAGAAAGCTGGATGTACAACGGAGCAACAGGAGGAGCAGATAGTGATGTGTGTGGTGGTGGCTCGGCAAGAACGATTCGGACAAATTAATATTTTTAGTTATAAGTTCAATATATGCACATTTGAACAAATCAGAATATGTGATATTATGCTTAATAAATTAAATTCTTTAAAGTTTTTATTCTTCCGCTGTTATAACTAAAGCATGTACGTAAGTAGTATAAGAACGTAGCGCCACCTTTGGTTGGGTAAGAAGGGTGGGCGTTACAATAACCACTCTTAAAGGAGTAACTAACTCAAAATCTTTAACTGAAGATTCAACTCAAGTACAATGACTTGAGAAAGAAAATTCAAATCTGAAAAATCAGTTAAACGAGTTAAAAATTACTCTAGAAAAGTTCTCTCTCGGTTCCAAGAATTTGGATCTAATTCTTGGGACACAAAGAGCTGTCTACAATAGAACTGGGCTAGGATACAAAAGTAAAAAAGAAATATAAATCCTATTTATCTTTAATAAACAAACAAAGTAGTAAATCAGTCCAAGCATGGGTCCCCAAGTCCAACTTGGTCAATCAAGTTGGACTTGGTCAATATTGGGTCCCGAAAGATCAAATACACTACCTCGATAGACCATATCGAGGCTATGATCCAGGGGGAGCAAAAAGAAAAACAATCTTAAAAATTTGAAATTCAAAATTAAATTTAAAATTCGAAATGAAATTAAATTTAAAATTCAAAATTCAAAATTTGAAATTCAAAATTAAATTTAAAATTTGAAATAAAATTAAATTCAAATTTCAAAATTTGAAATTCAAAATTAAATTTAAAATTCGAAATTAAACTATAAATTCAAAAATTCAATTCAAAATTCGAAATTAAACTATAAATTCAAAATTCGAAATTAAACTATAAATTCAAAAATTCAATTCAAAATTCGAAATTAAACTATAAATGAAATTCAAAATTCGAAATTAAACTATAAATGAAATTCAAAATTCGAAATTCAAATTTAATTTAAATTCTAAATTCTAAATCAAAAATTCAAAATTCTAAATCAAATTCGAAATTCTAAATTCGAAATTCTAAATCAAAAATTCAAATTCAAAATTCAAATTTAATTTAAATTCGAAATTCTAAATTCAAAAATAGATAGTGGATCCAAACTAGCTGGCACCTCCAACTGAACTACCCGACAGGGTAACTGAACCTAATTTACCCGAAATGGGTAAAACAAGAGTAGATTACCCGGCAGGATAAAAGGGCTAAGTTTAACTTTAACCACAGTACCGGTGAAGTTTTTGGATGATAGTACGTTAGGGAAACTTGGGCATCGCATGTCTAGGAAGATATGGCTTCGACCTGGTGCATTTGGCCAAGTGGAACTGACCGAATCTACCCTTAAATGGATCCTAACTAGTTAGACCAGGGTTTAGTATTAAGTTTAATGGGTAGGACTATTTGGGAAACCTCGAAGGCATGGTTACTTTAATGAGTTCCTTGTGACTCACCATAGCCCAGAAGTTTATCCAAAGAATGCTTACTTGTTGAACCCAAAGCTAAACCTGAATCTAACACAAAGTTAAACCTTACCCCAAAATTCAACCATAATTCATCTCACAACAATTATAGGATTCCCTGATTGACAATTTAGATCGAGTGAGATGACTAAGAAATTAAAAGTTCAAATTCAAAATTAAATTCGTAATTAATATCATGTTTTTTAATGAAATCAATTTAAAATTTATTTGAAAATTTTCAAAATCATTTTCAAAATCTTTTCAAAATTATTTTAAAACTCTTTTAAAACTTAATTTCAAATCATTTTCAAAATCTGTTCAAAATTATTTTAAACTTAATTTCAAAATCATTTTCAAATTAATTTCAAAATTATTTTTTTAAAAAAAACTTTTAAAAAACTATTTCAAAAATCTTTCAAAATCATTTCAAAATCATTTTAAAATTATTTCAAAATCTTTTAAAATCTATTTCAAAAATCTTTCAAAATTATTTCAAAATCTTTCAAAATTATTTCAAAAATCTTTCAAAATTTATTTCAAAAATCTTTCAAAATTATTTCAAAATCAATTTAAAATCTTTCAAAATCAATTTAAAATCTTTTCAAAATCATTTTAAAAATCTTTTCAAAATCATTTTAAAAATCTTTCAAAATCAAATTCAAAATCTTTTCAAAATCAATTTCAAAATTATTTAAAAATCTTTTTCAAAGCTATTTAAAAATCTTTTTAAAATTAATGTAAAAATTATTTAAAACTTAAAATGCAAAGTAATTTTTTTTAATTATCTTGAATACAATGGAATAGAAAACATAGTGTCTGCTTCAATCACGCTATCTTTAATCCATTAAAAAGAAACCAATTCAACTACTTCATGTGTAGGAGTTGGATCAATGGATGTTGGATAGTGGATGCTCCAGACATATGACTGGAGATAAATTGAAGTTTTCAAAGCTCAAATTAAAAAATTTAGGATCAGTTGCATTCAGCAACAATGGTCAACTTAAAGTAATCGGAAGAGGTAATATCGAACTCAGCTCCGAGTTTATTATTAGAAAAGTTCTGTTAGTTGATAATTTCAATTTCAACTTACTAAGTATAAGCCAATTATGCGATAGCGGATACTTAGTCACTTTTGACAAAACTAGGTGTTTAGTCAAAAATATTGAAAATCCTGAAATTACACTTAAGGGACTTAGGAAAAATAATATGTACTCAATTAATCTACCCACATCCCCAATAAAGTGTTTAATAACACAAGAAGAGGAGACTGACTTGTGGCACAGAAGACTGGGTCACACTCACACTAGACTCATTTCAAGAATGAGTCATAACGGTCTAGTTAGAGGTCTGCCCAAACTAAAATTCATTGAAACCTCAATCTGTAATGCTTATCAACAAGGAAAACAAACTAAGTCAACACACAAACCAACAAATCTAGAAAGAACCAACTCATTACTTGAGCTCCTTCACCTTGACCTATTTGATTCACATGGAGCCAAGTCATTAAGCAAGAACCAGTATTGCTTAGTAATAATTGATGACTATTCTAGGTTTACATGGGTAAGATTCCTAAAAACAAAAGATGAAACCTATGAAACATTTAGTAATTTTTGCAAATTAATAGAAAATGAAAAAGATACTAAAATTAAAAGAATAAGAAGTGATCACGGGGGAGAATTTGAAAATCATATATTTACTCAATTGTGTAAAATAAATGGATATCTACATGAATTTTCATGTCCTAGAACCCCTCAGCAAAATGGCCTGGTGGAACGTAAAAATAGAACACTACAAGAAGCCGCCAGAACTATGTTAAATGAATATAATTTAAATCACCAATTTTGGGCTGAAGCCATAAATACTGCAAATCATATTCAAAACAGAATTTTAATCAATAAATATCACAAGAAAACTCCTTATGAACTATATTATCATAAAATTCCTAACTTAAACTATTTAAAAGTATTTGGTTGTAAAGTTCACATTTTAAATACTAAAGATTACTTAGGAAAATTTACACCCAAATCTAACCAAGGAATATTCTTAGGATACTCCTCTACCAGTAGAGCCTTTAGAGTATATAATCAAAATACCTTGAAAGTTGAAGAAACAACTAATGTAATATTTGATGAAGAAAATAATTTAACTAATGAAAATATTGACACTAATCCAAGAGTAGTAGACGATGATGAAATCCAACCTAATCTTAATGAGTCTGAAGAACAAGGTTCTGACTCACAGATAAGACCAACTAGAATAAGCACTTCTCACCCACCTGACCAAATTTTGGGTGACCCAAACCTTGGAGTCAGAACAAGATCAACCTATAGAAACCTTAGTCAGATCGCTCTAATTTCTAAAATTGAACCTAAAACTATAGAAGAAGCCCTGCATGATCCAGACTGGATTATAGCAATGCAAGAAGAATTAGCCCAATTTGAGAGAAACCAAGTCTGGGACCTTGTACCTAAACCCATAGATAAATCAATAATAGACACCAAATGGGTTTTTAGAAATAAGTTGGATGATCAGGGTGATATCATAAGAAACAAAGTCAGACTAGTAGCCAAAGGGTTTAGTCAAGTTGAAGGATTAGACTACGATGAAACCTACGCACCAGTAGCTAGACTCGAATCCATTCGAATGCTATTAGACTATGCAGCAAATAAAGGGTTTAAATTATTCCAAATGGATGTTAAGTCAGCCTTTTTAAATGGTTTCATCAAAGAAGAGGTCTATGTAAGCCAACCCCCAGGATTTGAAGACTTAGACAATCCTAATCATGTATTTAAGTTAAAAAAGGCCTTGTATGGACTTAAACAAGCCCCTAGGGCATGGTACGAACGGTTATCCAATCACCTTATATCCAAAGGCTTCAACCAAGGTCAAATAGATCCAACTCTATTTGTAAAAACTGTAGATAAAGACATCTTCATAGCTCAAATCTATGTTGATGATATAATTTTTGGATCTACTAACTCTAAATTTCTAAAAGAATTTGTTAGACTAATGGAAAATGAATTTGAAATGAGTATGGTTGGTGAACTTAATTTTTTCTTAGGCTTACAAATAAAACAAACTAAAGATGGAAGTTATGTTTATCAAACTAAATATGCTAAGGAGTTAATTAAAAAATTCTGTATGGAAAATTCAAAAATAATAAATACTCCAATGGCAACCAACATCAATATTGACTCTGACCCAGTTGGAAAACCAGTAGACCCAAAATATTATAGAAGTATAATAGGTAGTTTACTGTATCTAACTGCAAGCCGACCTGATATATTGTTTGCTGTAGGTATGTGCGCAAGATACCAATCCTGTGCAAAAGAGTCACACTTAACCTATGTTAAAAGAATACTTAGGTACATTAAAGGTACTCTAAATATAGGACTCTGGTACCCTAGAACTTGCACTCTTGACCTTCATGGCTATTCTGACTCAGATTACGCTGGATGCAAGTTAGATAGAAAAAGCACAAGTGGCAGTTGTCAATTTATAGGGCAATGCCTTGTAAGTTGGTCAAGTAGAAAGCAACATTGTGTTGCTTTATCTACCACTGAAGCTGAATATATAGCCTTAGGTGAATGCGCATCTCAATTGCTATGGATGATGCATACTCTTAAAGACTATCAACTAGAATATCATAAAACAAAATTTTCAATTGATAATATAAGTTCAATAAATCTAACAAAAAACTCAATTCATCACTCAAGGACTAAACATATAGAGGTGAAGCATCATTTTGTAAGGGATCATGTAGCTAAGGGTGATATTATACTCAACTATGTTGAGTCAAAATCAAACCTAGCTGACATTTTCGCAAAACCCTTACCTGAACTTGAGTTCAGCTCTCTTAGAAGACAAATAGGTATGTGTTGGGTAGAATAGATACTATAACATTATATTCTTGCATTTTTTTATAAATTCTAGGTAAAATCTTGATTTTGTCAAAATCCCTACTTTTCTAGAATTTCAAAAATTGGACTTAGCCTAGGATTTTCCCCTAGAAATCATGTTCCTCTAGGACTCAGCCAGAGCATCTCACAAACACCTAGGTTTACCTTGATTGTGTTTGTAAAACATAGAACGGTGTGAGATGCATAGGGTACAGCCTGGACTCAAGAATGCTTATATCTGTGCATCGATATGAGTCTGGGCGTTAAATATGCAATAAACATTAATCAAGTTAAGTTCTCCAGCTCTAGTCAAGTCTATCTGGAACAAAATAACTTAATTTGACTAACCAAGTGAAAGCTATTGTCCTGTATGTAACGACCCAATTTTTCCCATTTCAAGTTCTAAAAGTCCATAAAAATATTTGGAAATGCTTTTAAAATATTCTAGAGATTTTTAGGAATTTTTAGAGTATTTTTACGTAATTTTTAGAGGTCGTTTAGTAGGTTTACAAAAAGAAAGAAGTTTTGACAAAAATCGTTGAAGGTGAGACTCGAACCCAAGACCTCCGGCCGAACCCGACCTAACCGAATATAGCCAACCAACTGGGCTGCGCACGCTTTGTTAACCAAGTATGAGGAGAAATAAGTTTAAGGTATAGTGTAATGGAAATCCAAAATTAGACCTAGCTATAAAAGGTTAAGGGAAAAGGGATTAATTTTATTCTTCCTTTTTCTCCCGAAATCTTTTCTTCCTCTGGTTCTCGCGTGCGGCAGCGGCGGCGTTGCGTGGGCGAAGGCGAAGCCGAAATTAGGGCTGCATTCCGGCGGCTGGCGAGCGTTCTTCTTCAAGGGTTCTTCACAAACCAAGCTTCTCTCGGCAAGGCAAACGCTCGGGCAAGAGAAGAGGCTGAGATTTGGAGCTTCGCTCGAACCCTAGACCTCCTCCTTCTCGGTTGTAAGTTCTAAGAACAAGGGTAAGTACTACTCTCACCTGTGGTAGGAGTTGCTTCGTTTTGTATGGTTGCTTTCGGATTTTGCTTGCCGTGTGGAATTGTAAGCTCGGTTTTGTTTCCTTTCCATGCCCTGTTCATAGCCGAACAACATCCTTTAACATTAGGGTTTGTAGATTTCGGTTTTAAGCCTAAGTATAGCATGATTTGAGCTCGCGGGGTTGAAGTGGGTGGATTTTTGGTGCCATCCGAGTGCTGCCGAGACCTGCACAGGGAGCCTTGATACCTGCCGTGACCTGTACATGAGGTTTGGGTTTATGCCGTGACCTGCATAGGGAACTCCAAGTATCATCTAGGCTAATTGAGCAAGTAGAATGGTTTAGTGCTAATTAGAATTGTATGCATTTATTCTTGAGCGTATGTTGTTCATGAACCTCTTTGCTTTAGGGTCATGTTGTACATACTTAAGTTTGATGAGTAAATATTTTGTCCAGCATGCTTATAAAACCTGAGTCGCATTCCTTTGCTTCCATTACAGCATGATGAGAATTTCTAAGTAGCATCCTATACTTGTCTTTACAGCATACTTAGAAGGCCAAGAAATTAGTTTCCTTTACGCTTCGTTTATAGCATGTTTAAGAAGTTTAAAGTAGCATGTTACCTTATTTTGTATAGCAGGTTTAAAGGCCTTAAAGTAGTATTCTTTGTCATGTTTTAATAGCAGGTTTAGAAGCCCTAAAGTAGCATTCCTTGCCTATTTTTACAGCATGAATGGAGTCACTAAAGTAGCATCCTATACCTGTTTATTACCGCATACTTAGAAAGCCCAAAGTTAGCTTCCTTTTGCTTTATTTCTAGCATGATTAGAAAGTTTAAAGTAGTATGTTTTTGCCTATTTTGTATAGCATGTGTAGAAGATTAAAGTAGCATGTTTTATTCTATTTTTCAGCATGTTTAAAAGCCTTAGAGTAGTCATCCTTGCCATGTACTTATAGCAGGGTTAGCAGCCCTAAAGTATCGTTCTATACTTGTTTTTACAGCATGATTAGAATCATTTCATACTTGATTTTACAGCATGTTTAGAAGCACTAAAATAGCATCCTTTGCCATGTTTTCACCGTATGATTCAAAGGCTTTAAATTGCTTTATTTAGTTTAGCTTATAGCATGATCAGTAAGTTTTAAGTTACTTGTTTTATTCTGTTATATAGCATGGTTAGTTGATTATACACCCATACTTGTTAAGTATATTTAAAGGACTCCCACAATCTTTAATAAAAGATAATAAGGAAGATAAAAGAATAAGAAAGATAACAAGTAAGTCAAGCAAGAGGCTAGTACCCGACATCCAAGAGCTTGTCGTTAAACAAATCCAGGTGACCATTTCCGAGGTCTTGGCCCTGGTAGACCGAGGTCTGCTCTTTTAGGATTGGTGGCTCGCAACCCCAACCTATTAGGGAACGCGCATGAGATGGTACTAAGCCTGGGCCCAAAGAAAAGAAAACCAAAGAAAAGAAAACCAAAGAAAAGAAAGAAAGAAAGAAGAAGAAAGTAAAAGATAGAAATTAAAAGATTAATTTCTAACACAAGGATACAAGAAATGAAATAAGTTCCAAGCTTAGAATAAATAAGAATGGTTAGTTTCTTTAATTCTAAGTTTACATAGTTAGTTTCTTGTTATTCTACTTGATACTGAGTATGATTTGTATCTAGTTCATTTTCTGTATACCATGAGCATATGCAGATAGTTTTAGTATTTCAGTTTCAGTACTTATGCATTTCATTTATGCATTTCGAGTTTTGTGAGATAGATTAGTACTTACTAAGTGTTTTCGCTTATAGATCTTGTTTTCTTTCCTCCTACTGCAGATAAAGGAAAAGCTAAGATATGAAGGGAGGCGATAGGGTGGTGGTGATGATGAATGTGTGTGGTGGCTGAACTATGGAGGGATCCAGAGGGGACTAGCAAGACTTATTCATTTAGAGTTTATGTCTAGTTCATTTTCCTTATTTCCATTATGAAATCATGAGTTTATGCTTGAGTTTGAAGTGCATTGTAGCTTGTTATGCTTTGTTCTGAGAGTTTTGAGTTTAATTCTTATTGCTAGTTTAGTTTTTGATTAGAATATGATTTATTAATGCGTGGTTGTGAAGAATATTGTGATCCAGCCGCATGTGGCTGTGTATATCTTTTATGTATTGTGGATTTGGTCACCGGTACAGGGGAGACTCTGCCGAATTTCTCTGAACTGTGATAAAATCTACCTGACTCTAATTATAGAGTCAGTGCCACTAGGAGGGAAGTTATAGTTAGGTAACAATCTCCCTTAGAGAGTAGTAGTAAGAAAGGGTGGTTGTTACAGTTGGTATCAGAGCCAGGTTCCATTCTCCAGCATCACACACACATCAGCATCATCCTTGCCTTCTCCAAGTAAGAAAGTATTTAAATTCCTTTCTTATTTCTGCTTTCCTTATTTTTTTTCTGCAGTATAGAGTACTTTCCTTTTTAGTACTAAAGTAAGATAGAAGATTTAGTTTCCCTTTTATTTATTCATATTTAGGTATGATTAGAAGGGTTAAAGTAAGATATCAAGCCTTTACCTTTCATAATTAGATGGCAAGAAGAGGACGTCCCCGTGCTACTCACACTGAGGAACCAGCCCAAGAGAACGAAGTGCCTAGAGCAACTGAGCCCAACCTTTCTGAAGTGGTTGCAGCAAGTGATTGCCAATCTGATGGCAAACCAGCAAGCAGTTCCTCCCCTCCTCCCTGTCGCTGCAGAGACCCCGTGGTAACCGAGACTCCACCGGCTACTCGGGGAACCGTCACAGCACCCAGAGACCGAAGCTTATCTTATATGAAACCAGAGCTTCTCGCACGGAGCCACTGGATGCCGGCTTGGTTTAAAACACTAGAGAGCACTATGGAGCTCCTTGACTGGTCAGAAGGTCAAGTGCGCCTCTTTCTACCTGTCTGGAGATGCTCGTATGTGGTGGGAGAGGATAAAGACCAAGAGAGCAGTCAATCGGATGAGGCTGATTTTCAGTCAGAGTTTTATGAAGAGTTCTTTCACCTGCAGATCACCAACAAGCACTACGAGGAGTTTATAGAGTTCAAGCAAGGTGACCTGTCAGTGGAGGAAGCGGCCAAGAAGTTCAACAGGTTAGCTCGTCTCTGTCCAGAGCTAGTGAGTACAGAGAAGGAGCGAGTCAGGCTGATGCTCAGAATGCTGAGACCACAGATAGCACTGAATGTGAGCAGTGGAGCTCATCGACCCCAGACTGGCGAAGAATTGATCAGTAGAGCATTAATTGCTGAACATTACATGAACAACATCAAAGCACAGCGAGCACAACATAAGCCAGTGAAGACAGAGGACAAGACAGCAGGAAGCCAGAAGTCACAGTCAAGTAAACAGAACTGGAAAGGCAAAGGTAAAAGGAAGCAGTGGAACACAGGAGGTGGCCAGAAGGGAGGACCAGCAAACAAGCAGACCAAGTTCCCTCCCTGTCCCAAATGTGGAAGAACACATCCAGGAGCTTGTCTTCTGGGTAAGACTGGATGTTACTCCTGTGGTCAGGAAGGACACATGGCTAAAGAGTGTCCTAATAAATTCAAAGCACCTCAGCCACAACCATTGCAATATGGAGGCCCCGTTGCACCACATGGGAGCAGACATTAGAGGACCCTACATCGGTCGAGGTTAGAAGCCCCACCGGTTCCAACCTTTGATGGTGCAGTATTCTCCTCACCAAAGAAGAAGGCTAGTGCCTCCACGGTCATAGTCAAGTAGTTATTTTCAAGCACATAGCTCTTGTACTATTTGACAAGGCGACCCATTCTTTTGTATCGATACCTTTTGCCGTTTACGGTACTCTGAGTATGAACTCAAGTTCACGACAACCCTACCTTCCGGGAAGTCATGGAATCCGATCAGTGGCTTTGTAGACCGAGAGCTATATGTAAATCTAATAGTCCTCGCCATGCAGGATTTCGATCATTTTTGGTATGGATTTCCTCAGCAAGTATAGTGCTTCAAGAAAGTAATTTTTAGTCCAGAAGGTGAGTCAACTTTTGAGTTCACCGGAGTGCCAAGGAGGAAGACCCAGAAGCTCCTCTCATCCCTAGCAGCACACCAGATGTTAGCTAAAGGGTGTGCAGGTTTTCTTGCATACATAGTAAAGGCAGAAGAGGAGAAGGGACTCAAGCAGGAGGAGGTCCGGGTAGTATGCGAGTATCCAGAAGTATTTCCAGAAGAGCTACCTGGACTACCTCCCAACAGAGAGGTGGAATTTGAGATTGAATTGGTTCCTGGAACCGGTCCAATTTCGAAAGCTCCGTATCGCATGTCTCCAGCAGAGCTGAAG
Organism: Zingiber officinale; assembly: GCF_018446385.1. Classification (NCBI taxonomy): domain Eukaryota; kingdom Viridiplantae; phylum Streptophyta; class Magnoliopsida; order Zingiberales; family Zingiberaceae; genus Zingiber; species Zingiber officinale. The sequence continues at coordinate 48,858,329 of NC_055992.1, read as the reverse complement.
GAGTTACAAGAGCAACTACAGGAGTTACTGGACAAAGGCTTCATTCGCCCTAGTCACTCACCTTGGGGAGCTCCTGTGTTGTTTGTCAAGAAGAAAGATGGGACAATGCGGATGTGCATAGACTACAGAGCTTTGAATCAAGTGACAATCAAGAACAAGTACCCCCTTCCCAGGATCGATGACTTATTTGATCAGTTAAGAGGAGCGACGGTGTTCTCAAAGATAGACTTGCGCTCTGGGTACCATCAGCTGAAGGTGAAAGAAAGAGATATACCCAGAACGGCATTCAGAACCAGATATGGACACTACGAGTTTGTAGTTATGCCATTTGGAGTGACCAATGCACCTGCGGTCTTCATGGACCTAATGAACAGAGTGTTCAGAGAATATCTTGACAAATTTGTCATTGTATTCATCGATGACATTCTGGTCTATTCAAGGACCCCAGAGGAGCATGACACGCACTTGAGGATAGTACTGCAGACTCTTCAGCAGAAGCAGCTTTATGCTAAATTCTCAAAGTGCGAGTTCTGGTTAAATCAGGTGGCGTTTTTAGGTCACATTATTTCCAAAGAAGGTATTCAAGTGGATCCAGCCAAAGTGGAAGCGGTCAACAACTGGAGTAGACCCAAGAACGTCAGAGAGATCAGAAGCTTCCTTGGTCTAGCAGGGTACTACAGGAAGTTCGTGGAGGATTTTTCCAGGATAGCTTCTCCGCTAACAGCCCTCACCAGAAAGAACAAGAGATTCGAATGGTCAGATAAATGTGAGCAGAGCTTCCAAGAGCTAAAGAAGAGACTGATCATGTAACGACCACCCTTCTTACTACTACTACTACTCTCTAAGAGTGACCGTTACTTATCTACTACTTTACTTAACCGGTTTATTAAGAATCTCTAGGAAAACCCTACCGAAAAATTTCGGCAGAGTCTCCCCTGTACCGGTGACCATTTCCCATAATACAAGCATAATATACTCAGCCACAGGCGGCTGGAATATATATCTTCACAACCACGCAGTATAATATCACAAATAAAAGAAAGAACTACCCTATCAATAGCAAACATCAATATCACTCCATCAATAGAACCCAACTACAAACGCGAAATAAACTTAAATACAATATTGACTCATAATAACATTAAAAGAAAACTAAAGAACTCTAAACAGAAATGTCTTAATAATTCCTTAGCAAACTCTTGATCTCCCCATAGTCCAGCCATCACACACCTTCATCACCACCACCTTGTCGCCTTCCTTTCATACCTTAGCTTTTCCTTTATCTTTCTTATACTTGTTAATACTTCTAACAGAATACTTCTTTAAAGAGAAACTGAAATGTTTAAGCAAATTCTATCTTTGAAATGCTTAAACCAAAAAAAACTGCCTACTATGCTAATAAAATTCTGCATATTAAGCTTAATAAAAATCTGTCCTAAAATTGAAGTTCTGCATGCAATACTTATCAAAATCTACAAGCAATGCTTATGAAAATCTGCTTATTAAAAATCTGCATACTATACTTATAAAAATATGTATGCTATACTTATAAAAATCTGCTTATTAAAAGTCTGCATACTATACTCAACAAATCTGCTCATGCACATCTATTAGCAAAGGAAAAGAAATCTGCTCATGCTCGAATATTAGCAAAATGGTAAACTGATCATGCTTAATTATTAACAAATGGATAATTGCTCATGCTTTACTAACAGCAAGGGAAAAATCTAAACGGCATAGAAAACTTTTAAAACATGCTGTGATAAGAGCAAAGAAAGCTAATCTAATCTTACTAATCATGCTACAAAATAGAGCAAAAAGAAAACTAATTTGATCTTGCTAAATGACACAAACGTAACAAAAATACTAATGTTTGCATGCTGGAACTTACGGCTGTTCATGCTCTTGAAATGCCAAGAACTGAATTTGTTCATTAATAAGGAACATAAGGAGACATGCTTGAAGATGTAACTAATCAGGCTCTTCAATGGCAAGGAAATTCAAGCACAAAACATAACTCAAAGAACTAAAACAGCAAGCCAAATGAATGCCTAGAGTTGTCTTGAATCTAATCCGAAGGCTTTTAAGTAAAGATTTCTCTCACAACAGTATCATAATTCTAAGTGCTATACTTAGGTTCAAAACTGAACATCAAGGGCTGTTCTTGCCCACTAACAAACTAACAGATCCAAGGATCTCCTAGAACAAGCAAAGCCTCTTTAAACATACTACAACAGAACATAAAGGAGCAGATAAAACTCGAAACTACTAGCAGATTCTGTATAGCTTACTCCGAAAACAAAGAAGGATACTAAAGCCCTAAGAATCATCTTGTACAACATGTTCCGGAATATTAAAGAATCTGTTCATGCTCAATTAATAGCAAGGAAGAAAAATCAAGGAAATCAACACTGCAAGCTAAAGGTCGGCTGCTCATTCTCATGCAGTAGCAAAGAAAGGAATTTAAAGATATCAATGTTGCAAACTAAAGGGTCGGCTGCTCATGTTCAACTAGTAGAAACCGAAACCACATGTTAAACCTAAACAACTTATTCATTTATCTCAGATTTCAACAAAACTAGATCTGCACTTGTAAAGGCTGTTCATGTTCGGAATTTACAACAAGATTTCAAAACTGAACTTTCAAATCAAGGTTACTCAAGCCTAATGCATGGCACAAATCCAAATCCGTACCAATCCGATTTGCACAGCAAGGTCACAAACCCGAATTGCACAGCAAGGTCACAACAGAAAATTCTAACTCTAACTTGAATTTCTAATTGCAAGGCATGAAGGAAATCCAAATCATATGCCTAAACTAATCAATTCATTCCTTTTTCTTTGAGATCCCCGGCAGTAAGCACATAACCATAAACTTTACAACCTAAAATCCGAAAGTCATGAAAACAAATCAAAGCTCGGAACTACTCCTACTGCAGGTGAGAAGCAACTCACCTTGGTTTGCTTGGGCTTACAACCGAGAAAGAGATCTAGGGTTTGGATGAAGCTTCAAATCCGGCGATCCTTCTGCGCCCGCGTGCTCCCCTCGACGAGCCGACCTCAAGGAGGTGAAGAAAACCTCTCGGAAACCTTAGCCGGCGCCGGAGACGATCCCTAGTTCCGTCGCTTCTTTCGCCCGAGAGCACCGCCGCGCGCCGTCACGAGAAGAGGAGAGGAATCGGGAGAAAATGTTTAGTTTTGGAAAAATCAAAACCTAATTCCCTTTAATATATTAGGGTTAAATCCAAAACTATGCTATAACTCTATTCTTCCCTTATATAGTTACTAAGAATCTTGTAGCTCAGCTGGTTTGAGCTGGTTTTGCTTAAAACCCAGCTCATGGGTTCGAATCCCAGCCGCGCACTTTTATTCCCCTTTTATTCAAAACGCTCTAACTATAGCTTAAATATATTCCACCTCCTATGTAATTAACAAAGCTTTCGTAGACCGGTTGGTTGGCTGCGCTTTGACTAAGTCAGGGCTCGCGGATTCGAGTCTCGGCTGCCACTATTTTCCTTCCTATTTATTCTTATTCCTAAGAACTACTTATATACATATTGCTCCATATATAATTAACAAAAACTCGCTGGCTCAGCTGGTCGAGCAGCGTCCGGATGGGTCGTGTCTGACCCGAGGTCGTGGGTTCGAATCTCACCTTCAACGTTTTTTTTTTTAAACTTCTTTCTTTTTGTAACCCTACTAAACGACCTCCAAAAATTACATAAAAATACTCTAAAAATTCCTAAAAATCTCTAGAATATTTTAAAAGTATTTACAAATATTTTTATGGACTTTTAGAACTTGAAATAGGTAAAATTAGGTCGTTACAGATCAGTGCTCCCATTCTGACTGTTCCACAGAGCGACAAGAGTTTCGACATCTACAGTGATGCTTCCAAGATGGGTTTAGGAGCTGTACTCATGCAAGAAGGAAAGGTCATAGCTTATGCTTCCAAACAACTCAAAGACTATGAGAAGAACTACCCTACTCATGATCTCGAGCTGGCAGCTGTAGTTTTTGCACTTAAACTCTGGCGACATTATTTGTATGGAGTCCAGTGTAGAATTTTCACAGATCATCAGAGTCTTAAGTACTTCTTCACTCAGAAGGACTTAAACATGAGACAGCGTAGGTGGCTGGAATTGGTCAAAGATTACGACTGTGAAATTCTCTACCACCCAGGCAAAGCTAACAAAGTGGCAGATGCACTCAGCAGAAAATCTAGTGCATCACTGATGTCTTTGTCATCACTAGCCCTGCCACTGCAGAAGGAGTTGTCAGATTTTGGGCTTGAAATTATCGAAGGACAGCTCTCTACATTGACCTTAGAGTCTACACTGCTTGTGGAGATACAGAGAAAGCAAAGTGAAGATCCGGACATCTAGAACATCAAGCAAGGGATACAGAAAGAAGACAACTCAGAGTTTAGAGTGACAGATAGCGGAATTCTTTATCAGGGGAGTCGCATTTGCGTGCCCAATGATGAGGAACTGAGAAAGAAGATCCTGGAGGAAGCTCACAGTACACCATATTCCATGCATCCTGGTTCTTCCAAGATGTACCAAGATGTGAAACAGAGGTTTTGGTGGTCAGGACTCAAAAGAGATGTAGCTAAGTATGTCAGTACCTACTTGACATGCCAGAGAGTCAAAGCAGAACACCAGAGACCAGGAGGAGTTCTCCAGCCTCTTCCAATACCAGAATGGAAATGGGAAGACATTTCCATGGACTTCATAACAGGTCTTCCAAGAACCACCAGTGGATATGATGCGATATGGGTAATAGTAGACCGATTAACCAAGTCTGCTCACTTCCTAGCCATCAAGGTGTCCCACTCCATAGAGCAGTTGGCCCAGCTATATGTTAAAGAGGTAATCAGACTTCATGGAGTTCCTAAATCTATCGTTTCTGATAGAGATGGGCGCTTCACCTCACACTTTTGGGAGTGCGTTCAGAATGCACTAGGCACCAAACTCAAGTTCAGCACAGCTTTCCATCCGCAGACTGATGGACAGACAGAGCGAGTGAATCAGATTTTAGAGGACATGCTCAGAGCTTGTGCGCTAGATTTCAAAGGAAGTTGGTGCAAGTATTTGTGCTTAGCTGAATTCGCTTACAACAATAGTTATCAGGCCACCATCAAGATGGCACCATATGAAGCACTATATGGCAGGAAATGCAGATCACCCATATGCTGGCAAGAAGCAGGAGAGAGAAAAGAGATAGAAGCAGAGTTGGGCATTCAGACAGAGGTGATAGATGAGACTACTCAAGCAATCCAGAAAATCAGACAGAGAATTGAGACTGCCCAGAGCAGACAGAAGAGTTATGCTGACACACGCCGTAGGCCATTGGAATTCCAAGTAGGAGATTCAGTTTTCCTCAAGGTCGCTCCTATGAAGGGAGTGATGAGATTTGGCAAGAAGGGCAAATTAAGTCCTCGCTATGTAGGACCTTACCTGATCATAGAGAGGATTGGGAAAGTAGCTTACAGGCTGGACTTACCACAAGACATGTCAGCAATACACAATGTATTTCATGTCTCCATGCTAAAGAAGTGTCTCCGTGACTTGAGCCAAGTGATTCAGCCTCAGTCAGTGCAGATCCAAGAAGATCTTAGTTATGAGAGCAGACCTACACAGATAGTGGACAGAGCAGTTAAGAGATTGAGAAACAAAGAAGTACCACTAGTGAAGGTCGTCTGGCAGAACCAGAAGCACGAGGAAGTCACTTGGGAGCGGGAGGACAGCATGAGACAAAAGTATCTAGAGCTATTCTAAGTTCGGGGACGAACTTTTTATAAGGTATGGGGGATTGTAACGACCCAATTTTTCCCATTTCAAGTTCTAAAAGTCCATAAAAATATTTGGAAATGCTTTTAAAATATTCTAGAGATTTTTAGGAATTTTTAGAGTATTTTTACGTAATTTTTGGAGGTCGTTTAGTAGGTTTACAAAAAGAAAGAAGTTTTGACAAAAATCGTTGAAGGTGAGACTCGAACCCAAGACCTCCGGCCGAACCCGACCTAACCGAATACAGCCAACCAACTGGGCTGCGCACGCTTTGTTAACCAAGTATGAGGAGAAATAAGTTTAAGGTATAGTGTAATGGGAATCCAAAATTAGACCTAGCTATAAAAGGTTAAGGGAAAAGGGATTAATTTTATTCTTCCTTTTTCTCCCGAAATCTTTTCTTCCTCTGGTTCTCGCGTGCGGCAGCGGCGGCGTTGCGTGGGCGAAGGCGAAGCCGAAATTAGGGCTGCATTCCGGCGGCTGGCGAGCGTTCTTCTTCAAGGGTTCTTCACAAACCAAGCTTCTCTCGGCAAGGCAAACGCTCGGGCAAGAGAAGAGGCCGAGATTTGGAGCTTCGCTCGAACCCTAGACCTCCTCCTTCTCGGTTGTAAGTTCTAAGAACAAGAGTAAGTACTACTCTCACCTGTGGTAGGAGTTGCTTCGTTTTGTATGGTTGCTTTCGGATTTTGCTTGCCGTGTGGAATTGTAAGCTCGGTTTTGTTTCCTTTCCGTGCCCTGTTCATAGCCGAACAACATCCTTTAACATTAGGGTTTGTAGATTTCGGTTTTAAGCCTAAGTATAGCATGATTTGAGCTCGCGGGGTTGAAGTGGGTGGATTTTTGGTGCCATCCGAGTGCTGCCGAGACCTGCACAGGGAGCCTTGATACCTGCCGTGACCTGTACATGAGGTTTGGGTTTATGCCGTGACCTGCATAGGGAACTCCAAGTATCATCTAGGCTAATTGAGCAAGTAGAATGGTTTAGTGCTAATTAGAATTGTATGCATTTATTCTTGAGCGTATGTTGTTCATGAACCTCTTTGCTTTAGAGTCGTGTTGTGCATACTTAAGTTTGATGAGTAAATATTTTGGACAGCATGCTTATAAAACCTGAGTCGCATTCCTTTGCTTCCATTACAGCATGATGAGAATTTCTAAGTAGCATCCTATACTTGTCTTTACAGCATACTTAGAAGGCCAAGAAATTAGTTTCCTTTACGCTTCGTTTATAGCATGTTTAAGAAGTTTAAAGTAGCATGTTACCTTATTTTGTATAGCAGGTTTAAAGGCCTTAAAGTAGTATTCTTTGTCATGTTTTAATAGCAGGTTTAGAAGCCCTAAAGTAGCATTCCTTGCCTATTTTTACAGCATGAATGGAGTCACTAAAGTAGCATCCTATACCTGTTTATTACCGCATACTTAGAAAGCCCAAAGTTAGCTTCCTTTTGCTTTATTTCTAGCATGATTAGAAAGTTTAAAGTAGTATGTTTTTGCCTATTTTGTATAGCATGTGTAGAAGATTAAAGTAGCATGTTTTATTCTATTTTTCAGCATGTTTAAAAGCCTTAGAGTAGTCATCCTTGCCATGTACTTACAGCAGGGTTAGCAGCCCTAAAGTATCGTTCTATACTTGTTTTTACAGCATGATTAGAATCATTTCATACTTGATTTTACAGCATGTTTAGAAGCACTAAAATAGCATCCTTTGCCATGTTTTCACCGTATGATTCAAAGGCTTTAAATTGCTTTATTTAGTTTAGCTTATAGCATGATCAGTAAGCTTTAAGTTACTTGTTTTATTCTGTTATATAGCATGGTTAGTTGATTATACACCCATACTTGTTAAGTATATTTAAAGGACTCCCACAATCTTTAATAAAAGATAATAAGAAAGATAACAAGTAAGTCAAGCAAGAGGCTAGTACCCGACATCCAAGAGCTTGTCGTTAAACAAATCCAGGTGACCATTTCCGAGGTCTTGGCCCTGGTAGACCGAGGTCTGCTCTTTTAGGATTGGTGGCTCGCAACCCCAACCTATTAGGGAACGCGCATGAGATGGTACTAAGCCTGGGCCCAAAGAAAAGAAAACCAAAGAAAAGAAAACCAAAGAAAAGAAAAGAAAGAAAGAAAGAAAGAAGAAGAAAGTAAAAGATAGAAATTAAAAGATTAATTTCTAACACAAGGATACAAGAAATGAAATAAGTTCCAAGCTTAGAATAAATAAGAATGGTTAGTTTCTTTAATTCTAAGTTTACATAGTTAGTTTCTTGTTATTCTGCTTGATACTGAGTATGATTTGTATCTAGTTCATTTTCTGTATACCATGAGCATATGCAGATAGTTTTAGTATTTCAGTTTCAGTACTTATGCATTTCATTTATGCATTTCGAGTTTTGTGAGATAGATTAGTACTTACTAAGCGTTTTCGCTTATAGGTCTTGTTTTCTTTCCTCCTACTGCAGATAAAGGAAAAGCTAAGATATGAAGGGAGGCGATAGGGTGGTGGTGATGATGAATGTGTGTGGTGGCTGAACTATGGAGGGATCCAGAGGGGACTAGCAAGACTTATTCATTTAGAGTTTATGTCTAGTTCATTTTCCTTATTTCCATTATGAAATCATGAGTTTATGCTTGAGTTTGAAGTGCATTGTAGCTTGTTATGCTTTGTTCTGAGAGTTTTGAGTTTAATTCTTATTGTTAGTTTAGTTTTTGATTAGAATATGATTTATTAATGCGTGGTTGTGAAGAATATTGTGATCCAGCCGCATGTGGCTGTGTATATCTTTTATGTATTGTGGATTTGGTCACCGGTACAGGGGAGACTCTGCCGAATTTTTCGGTGGGAATCCCTCTGAACTGTGATAAAATCTACCTGACTCTAATTATAGAGTCAGTGCCACTAGGAGGGAAGTTATAGTTAGGTAACAATCTCCCTTAGAGAGTAGTAGTAAGAAAGGGTGGTTGTTACACTGTAGACAATCAGCAAGTAACTCAAGGTTAGACAGTTGGCAAAGGATACTCAATCTTTTAGTTAAAAATGTCTATACTTTAGGGCTCTGATACCTGATCAACACCAATTACATTGCTATTCAACTTGACTCATGCTTGGACTTAACGACAAACTGAATTTAACTTAACTAAACATTTAGCTACTCCCTTTTTGCTAACAAAAGACTTTAAACTAAATATCTTTCAAACTTGAGAATGTTTTTAAGCTAAAATACTTAAAACTTTAGCTACATTTTCTAACTTTTACATCTTTTCAAAATCACCCTTGAAGACTCCTTCAATAGTCAAGTTTGCAAAAGGCTTAGCTAAGTGATTTCTATGAAAATTAAAAGCTAAGTCAATGTTTCAAAAGAAAAATTCTTATTTTTTAATTTTTATTTCACTTAGCAAAAAGTTAAACAATAAAAGTTAATTATAACAAAGCTAAGTGTTATAAAAGCTATTTCAAATTTTTCTAAGTATTACTAGTGTTTAAAAATTTCAGATTTTTTTAAAAAAAAAAAGGTGATAAATTTTCAAATCTTGTCTACTCTTATCCCTCTTTAAAAAGTTAAGCATCAAACTAACTTGCTCTTCTAAAAAATTCAGACTTCTTTCACACTGGTATATTTTGATATATGGCAAAGGGGGAGAGTAGGAAAATTCAAAAGTAGGAAAATTCAAAAAACAAAAAGGAGGGCTTTTATTAAGGGGGAGTTTAGTATTACAAAGTTAAAAGTTTTCAGCTTAACTGTGCTTGCATTTAAAGTTTACTTACTTAAGCTTGGTTAAAACTTAATGCATCTATTTGTTATCGCATGTTTTTTTACTTAACTTTGAATTTGGGTTGCCATAATCAAAAAGGGGGAGATTGTTGGTGCGGGAAGCATCTAACGATCGAACGTGAGTTTTGATAATGGCAAAGGATTCAAAGTTAAGGTGTGTTGTGATCTAACATGTTGGAACATGTTGAATGAGTATTTCAGGAAAAGTCCTAACTGCGGTTAGGCAGGTGAAAAACCCTAGGGGGTGGTAACCCTAGGTCCTATGGGGTGGTAACCCTAGGTGGAGAAAAGTCCTAGCTGCGGTTAGGCAAAGGGAAAAACCCTAGGGGGTGGTAACCCTAGGTCATAGGGGGTGGTAACCCCATGCGAAAAGTCTTGGCAGGTCGGTGGCTTCAGGCAAAAGTCCTAGGGGGTGGTAACCCTAGGTGGAAAGTCCTGGTGTCGCGAACTAGGTGAAAGACTGGACTAGCCGGGAAGCGGATGTCCAGCAGAAAGTCCGGAAGCGTCGAGTGCTGAGCAAAAGTCTAGTCGATCTGGAGGATCGCACTGGCAACAGGTAAATCTCCTGAGTGGAGTAGGTGAGGACGCGTTCCCCGTAGAGGGAACAGTAGGCGTCGAGTCAACCTAGGGTTTCCGGTTGGAATCCCGAAGTCAGGCTCGGATAGTCCGAAGACTATCATTATCACTTCTATTATGTTTCTATGCTAACTTTGTTTTGTAGGGTATGTGTTTGGGACTAACACATTTTGCAGGAACAAAGGAGCAAGTTACAACTCGGATGAACAGTGTCCGAGGCGCCTCCATGGAGATTGGAGGCGCCTCGGGTGCGAACCAGGAAAAGCCAGCGCAGAAGGTTGGAGGCGCCTTAGATGAAGTTCAAGGCGCCTTGGGTCGAAGGTTGAAGGCGCCTTGGGTAGACTGAAGGCGCCTTGGGTAGGCTGAAGGCGCCTTGAACTGGATGAAGTTCGACCAAGTCTGTGCTGATCACCGCGGGTGACTCGGCCTGTTTAAGGTGCCTTGAAGGGCTTCAAGGCGCCTTGAACACCCTTTATAAGGGATCTCGAGCAGCAGCACCAAAATAACAAGGTTCAAGTCTTCTGTCTCCAACGTGCTGCTCTAAAAGACATCCGGAAGTGCTGCTACAAGTCTCCGACGACCCGAAGCTCCAAGACTCTGTTCTTGTCGTCGGTACCATTAGTTTTCTTTATTTACTTGTACTTCAAAGCTGTAACTCTTTTTCGTACTTATAGTTGTTGCCCACGGAAAGCGATCAAGGATCGCGGGCCTTCGAGTAGGAGTCGCCACAGGCTCTGAACGAAGTAAATCTTTCGTGTCTCTGTGTGTATTTGTTTCTATTTCTTTCCGCTGCGCTTATACTCGAACGACGTACTTGATACGATTCTGATAATCGAAAAAAGATTTAGCCACGAGCGCTATTCACCCCCCCCCCCCTCTAGCGCATCTCGATCCAACACATTTCTCTTGTCTGACCATAATGATGTTGTACTCATAGAGGATGAGCCCACCTCCAATCAGGAAGCTGTGATGAGACCAGATTCTGAGAAATGGCTAGAGGCCATTGTAAGACTGTTAGATTCGATAGAGGGGGGGTGAATATCGATTCGAAAATCTCGAGTTAAGACGCAGCGGAAAAGTAAAGAAGTAAAGAGATGAACACTGTTGATTTTTACTTCGTTCGGAGCCTGTGACGACTCCTACTCGAAGGCCCGTACTCCTTGAGTACTTTCGTTGGGCAATTCACTAGCAATTCGGATAATTACAATTTACGTACAAATATTGCTAATGAAAAGAAAGAAAACAAAGCTAACCGACAAATAATGAATTAAAAAGAGAGCCGGAGTGAGTCGTCGGAGCTTTGTGAACGTTGTTGGAGCGCAGAGCAGCAGAGTGATTGGACTCAGAGTTCTCAGAAGACTGACTTTTCGTTGTTGTACTGAAGCTCCCCTCTGACCCTTCTTTTATATAAAGCTCGGGGCGCCCTGGATTCCTTCCGGGCGCCCTGGTGAGACGTGGCAAGTCCAACCAGCGAGCTCCACGTGGCGACGCGCAATCAGGATGAAATTTCCCTCCCGGGCGCCCGGATCCCTTCCGGGCGCCCGGACCCTGTTTTTCCGCAGAATCCGTCCTGCAAGACAAACGTTAGTCCGGAGGCAAATTTACCCTGCAGCAAAGATTGTTAGCACAGTTTTATAGATAAGCAAAGAATGACTTAGATTCCGTCTTTCCGAGACCGGAATCTAGTCACGATCTCGACTTAGATATCCGAAATGGATCTAAGCCGGATCGACGCCTAATGTTCCCTTCCCGGGAACGCGTCCTCGCAGTCACTCCCCTCCAGTGACTTACCTCACTTACCTGTCAGACGTCCGGTCAACCTAGCCGGACTTCTCGCCAAGCGTCCGGTTAGCCCGTCGACCGCTTGGACTAGCGTCCGGTCAGCCCGTCGACCTAGCTGGACTTCTCGCCAAGCGTCCGGTCAGCCCGTCGACCCGCTTGGACTTCTCGCCAGCTATCCGGTCAGCCCGTCGACCTAGCTGGACTTTTCCTGCACACTTGATCAAAGTGTCAGACAACAACACACCTAACTTAACCTATTTGTCATTCATCAAAACCTGGGTTAGACCGTTAGTGCTACCCGCACCAACAATCTCCCCCTTTTTGATGGAATGACAACCTGGTTAAGTTAGTGAAAGCATATGTACGAAACAACATGCATTTGTGTGGTTTTAAAGTCAGTTTGTGTTTTCAAATTGGTTTAGCTAACTTAACCACCTAACCCTCCTCCCCCTTTGGCATTCATCAAAAAAAATGAACAAAGGTAAATAATCATAGTGAAGAGTTACTGTAACAGGTAATCAAATTTTGAAAGATATCTAAGTTTTCATCAAAATTTGAATGATAAAAGTGCAATTTTTAACACCAAGTAAAAAAAATAGTCAAGTTGACTTGGGGGAGTTAAAGTTTTGAAAACTTGTTTAAAGCATTAGCTTTTAGCTTTTAGAAAAATTGCTAAGTTTAGATAGTCTAATTTTCAAACATATGTGTATAAGGTCTAAATTTCAAGATCAAGTTTAAATTTTCAAAACAGGTTTCAACTTTGAAACGCTTTTCAAACATAAGTTTTCAAAACCAAAATTCCAAAACTAAGTTTGAAAATTTTATTTTTCCAAAAACTGATTTATTTTTCAACACTAAGTTTGTAAACGATTTAATTTAAAACTTAAGTTTTGACAATGATTTAAGTTTGAAAAATCTAACTTTCATAATTTTCAACACTGAGTTTTTGCAAATCAAATTTCAGTTTGCAAATATTGATTTTGAACTTTACTTTTAGTTTTCAAAGGAGTTTGGTAGAACTAATTTTGATAAAGTAAAATAATTAAATCTAATTTTCAAAAATCAAAATTTTAAAGTTCAAAAGTACTAGTTTCAAAACCATGGTTTAAAATACTTGAAAAGTTGAGTTTTCAAAGACTAAGTAAAAAGGATAAAAAGTTTGTGATTTAAAACAAACAATTTTGAGTTGATTTAAAAAATTTTTCACAATTTTAAGTAAGTTGATTTTGAAAATTGATTTTTAAACTTTGATTTTCAAAATTAAGGAAAATGATTTTGAGAAGCTTAGTTTGTAAACTTAAGTTTTGAAAATGATTTAATTTCCACAATTTTCAAAACTAAGTTAAATCTAATTTTCAAAATCAATTTTCAATAAAAAGTAAAACCCAATTCTTAAAAACAACTTAGTTTTATAAGAGTTAGTTTTCAAAAGTAGGTTTAAGAAATTTTTAAGAAAACATTTTTCAAACAAAATTTAAAATATTTTATATAAGGGGAAATTTTTAATTAATTCCTCCCCCTGAACCTGACATAAAATTTGAAAATATTTGCTAAAAATATTCAAAGTAGATATATATATATATATATATATATATATATATATATATATATATATATATATATATATATATATATATATATATATATATATATATTTTTTTAAATTGAGGTAGAATTTTCTAGAGAGATTTTAAAGAGAAGATTAAAAAATAACACTTAAGGAGATAATTAAAAAATAAACCTCCCCCTTAATTTGATACTCCTTTAATTTATTAATCCTCCTTATTTATTACTTCCCCTTAATATAAAATTTTACAACCGTAACATATTTTCGTACCTAAGTGTTTTAGACGATTGTATAATTATCTTTATAAAATTGTTCATTTAAATTTGATTAACCGTAATTAATGTTAGATTAAGTTGAAATAAATTAACCTTTAGTGTAATGTTAAGGAAGATAAGTTGTTATTAATTCAATAATTGATCAATATTAATAATTTATTGATTAAATTTTGCTATAATCTAAATTTTGTATTAATTGATGAAGGTGTTAGTTGTAATTTAACTTTTCATTTACTTCCTTTTAAGTTGGATTGACTTAGTTTAAAGTTGGTGGTAATTTGAAGCTAAACTCGTTATTAAACAAGGTTAAGTAAGGTTCAATTTAAGTCAAACTTTAATAAAAATAATTCATATTTTAAAGGTTGATTAAGAAAAATGACTTAGAGTAATTTTAATATTTTTACTAAGGTTAAACCTAGGTTCTAATCAAATCAAGCTTAGTTCTCAAATAAAGTTAAACTTAAATAGTTAAGTTCTACTTATTAATTACATAATTAAGTTTAAAGTTAAAGTTAACGGAATTTAAGTTTTTAAGTTAGGTGTCTAAGTTTTAAATGAATTTAAAAGAATTATAATTATGATTATTTTTAAGGGATTTTTAACAAGATTTTAAAATGATTTTTATAATGACAATTAATATACGTTCAATTCAGTTTTGATTTTACATTAAAATTAATATCAGTGATTAATTTAGGTTTAAGTTTTAAGTTTAAGTTAAATTTTTAAGTTTTAATTTAAGTTTTAATTTTCAGTTAGGTTAAATTAAGTTGAAAAGTAATGTTTAAATTAAGTTTTAATGAGTTTTAATTTAAGATCTAGTTTTCAGTAAGTTAAAAAAATGTTTTAAGGTTAAAATGATGTTTAAGATTAAAAATAAGTTTAAGGTCAAAATAATAATTTTTAAAGTGAAAATAGTCTATAGAGATAATTTATTATTACTATTTTTTTTTTAGTTAAAAGAATTTTATTATAGTGAAAAAATAAGAAGAATTTTTCAAAATGATACATAATTTTTAAAATAGTTTTAAAATGATTTTTAAAATAGTTTTTAAATGATTTTTAAAAGTTTTTAAAATAATTTTTGAAATAATTTTTTAAAGTTTTTAAAATGATTTTTAAAATAGTTTTTAAAATGATTTTTAAAAAGTTTTAAAAGAATTTTTAAAATAATTTTTTAAAGTTTTTTTTTTTAAAATGATTTTTAAAGGAGTTTTTAACATAATTTTTAAAATGTTTTAAAATAATTTTAAAAAGAATTTTTTAAAGTTTTTAAAGGAGTTTTTAAAATAATTTTAAGAATGTTTTAAAATAATTTTTAAAAGAATTTTTGAAAGTTTTTAAAATGATTTTTAAAGTAGTTTTTAAAATAATATTTAAAATGTTTTAAAATAATTTTTAAAAGAATTTTTGAAAGTTTTTAAAATGATTTTTAATGTAGTTTTTTTTAAAAGAATTTTTTAAAGTTTTTAAAATGATTTTTAAAAGAGTTTTTAAAATAATTTTAAAAATGTTTTAAAATAATTTTTAAAAAATTTTTTTAAAGTTTTGAAAATGATTTTTAAAAGAGTTTTTTAAAAATAATTTTTAAAATGTTTTAAAATAATTTTTCAAAGAATTTTTCAAAGTTTTTAAAATGATTTTTAAAATAGTTTTTAAAATAATTTTTAAAATGTTTTAAAAGAATTTTTAAAAGAATTTTTTAATGTTTTTAAAATGATTTTTAAAAGAGTTTTTAAAATAATTTTTTAAATTTTTTAAAAGAGTTTTTAAAATAATTTTTAAAATGTTTTAAAAGAACTTTTAAAAGAATTTTTTAATGTTTTTAAAATGATTTTTAAAAGAGTTTTTAAAATAATTTATAAAAGAATTTTTTAAAGTTTTTAAAATGATTTTTAAAGAATTTTTAAAATAGTTTTTAAAGAGTTTTTAAAATAATTTTTAAAGAATTTTTAAAGAGTTTACAATAATTTTTAAAGAATTTTGAAAATAGTTTTTAAAGAATTTTTAAAATAATTTTTTAAAGAATTTTTAAAATAGTTTTTAAATAATTTTTAAATAATTTTTAAAGTGTTTAAATTAATTTTTAAAGAATTTTTAAAATATTTTTTTAAAGAATTTTTAAGATAGTTTTTAAAGAATTTTTAAATAATTTTTTAAAGAATTTTTAAAATAGTTTTTAAATAATTTTTAAATAATTTTTAAAGTGTTTAAATTAATTTTTAAAGAATTTTTAAAATAATTTTTAAAGAATTTTTAAAATAATTTTTTAAAGAATTTTTAAGATAGTTTTTAAAGAATTTTTAAATAATTTTTAAATAATTTTTAAAGAATTTTTAAAATAGTTTTTAAAGAATTTTTAAAATAATTTTTTAAAGAATTTTTTTTTTTAAATAGTTTTTAAAGAATTTTTTAAATAATTTTTAAAGAATTTTTAACATAATTTTTAAGGTTAATTAGTAATTTTTAAAATGATTTATTTTTTAATTTAATTTTTAATTAATTCGAAATTTAATGTGAATTTGAAATTCAATTTGAAATTCGAAATTTAATTTTAATTAATTTTAATTTAATTTGTAATTAGTAATTTAATTTTAATTTGAAATTCAATTTGAAATTTAAAATTTAATTTTAATTATTTTTAATTTAATTTGAAAATTAATTTGATCCTTATTCATCTCACCCGATCTAGATTATCAATCAGAGAATGCTATAATTTTGTGAGATGAATTAGATTTAATTACAGAGTTTGGTTTAACTTTTGTTAGATTTAGGTTTAGCTTTGGTCTCAACAAATAGGCATTCTTCGGATAAACTTCTAAGCTTGGTGAGTCACTTGGACGTCATTAGAAGTAGCCAACCTTTCGAGGTTTTCCGAATAGTCCTATCCACGGAGCTTAGTATTAAACCTTGGTCTAACTAGTTAGGATCCATTTAAGGGTAGCTTCGGTCAGTTCTACTTGGCCAAATGCACCAGATCGAAGCCATATCTTTCTAGACATGCGATGCCCAAGCTTCCCTAACGTACTATCATCCAAAAACTTCACCAGTACCATGATTCAAGTTAAACTTGGTCTCTTTTTAACTAATCCTAATTGCCCTGTTTGGGTTACCCTGTCGGGTAAGTTAGTTTTGGAGGTGCCAGCTATTCTGGAGCCTCCCCCTAAATCATTGGTCTTTAATTTAAGATTTTTGTATAATTAGAGTTTGTTTTAGTTAAGTTGTAATGTTTAATTTGTAATTTAAATTTAAGTTTTTAATTTTGAATTAATTAAATTGGTCAAATTATCTTTCTTTAAGAGAGTGTATTTAATATTTGAATGTTCTTTCAATTTCAATTTTATTGGGTTAATTGAATTATCTTTCTTTAATAACTTATTTTTAAAGTTTAAGTTTTTATTTATTTTTAAATTTGAATTAACTAAACTGTTTGAATTATATTTTCTTAACGGTTTATCTTTTAGCTTTTTATTAATTGTTAATTTTGAAATTTCTAGATTATTTTTGTTTAATATGTTATCTTTAACATTTAATTTTAAGTTTGTTAAATTCCGTTTTGATTTTATCCTTATATTTTCTTTGTCTTTTAAATTGATATGGTTAATTGAATTTATTAGATTAGTTTTATCTTTAAAGTTTAATTTCTTATTAATTAAATTATCTTGGTTTTGGATAGCATTTTCTATATTAATATTGTCTAGATTAAATAATTTATTAATTTTATCCAGATCAATATTGACCTTGTCATCTTTTTTGTTTAAATTTTCAAATTTGTTTAGGTTTAAATTCAAATTTTTAGATTTATTAATTATTTTCAGATTTTCTATATTTTCTAAAGTAATTATATTTGTTTTATCAGAAAATATCCTAGAGGTATTTTTGCAAGTATTGTCATGTACACTATTTTCACATATACTTTCAGACATATCCAAATTAACAGGCACATATTTTAAACTACTACTAGCAAGGGTGTTTTGGTAAATATTACTAACCTTGAGCGCAACCCCTAATTCAGCAGGCTTCTCTATTGGATCTGACTCGAGTCCGGATTCGACTTTAACTTGATCTTCTAGCTCCATCAGCATCTCGTGAAGCTTGATCAACTGGGTCCACAGCTCATATGCATTCTTGTACTTTTCTAATCTGCATAAAATATTGTTAGGTAAAACATTACAAATAATGTTACTTACCTTTTTATTCAGTTCCGAGTTTTGAGAAGGTTTCCTCAAAATTAGCATATAATCGATGTCTACGCTTCCTAAGAAGCATTCCATTAATCGCTTCCAGTAGTTGAAGTCTTCATAATCGTAGGGTGGTGGTTCGCAGGGGTTCCGTCCTTCTAGAAGAGTCATAATTTCTTGCACACAGAGAAACAAACAAAAGATCCCAAGACTTGGTCTTGGATTAGCAGTGCTGAAAAAAATAATATTTCACTATTTTTCGAAAAAACTAATAAAATATTATTAAAATATTAATAAAAAATATTATTTCAAATTTTTGAAAATATAATATCTTGTCAATACTAAGCAATGGTGAAGAGATGGCGATGTATTTTTCAAAAATGGTTTTGGAGGGAAAAAACGAAAGGCGTACCTGCTCTGATTGGTGGTTGCAAAAAATATCTAAATTTTCTTTCAAAAAATCCCCCCTTTGCCTGATTGGTGGTTGCACCAAATCAGAGCGGTACCTGCTCTGATACCACTTGTAAGACCGTTAGATTCGATAGAGGGGGGGTGAATATCGATTCGAAAATCTCGAGTTAAGACGCAGCGGAAAAGTAAAGAAGTAAAGAGATGAACACTGTTGATTTTTACTTCATTCGGAGCCTGTGACGACTCCTACTCGAAGGCCCGTACTCCTTGAGTACTTTCATTGGGCAATTCACTAGCAATTCGGATAATTACAATTTACGTACAAATATTGCTAATGAAAAGAAAGAAAACAAAGCTAACCGACAAACAATGAATTAAAAAGAGAGCCGGAGTGAGTCGTCGGAGCTTTGTGAACGTTGTTGGAGCGCAGAGCAGCAGAGTGATTGGACTCAGAGTTCTCAGAAGATTGACTTTTCGTTGTTGTACTGAAGCTCCCCTCTGACCCTTCTTTTATATAAAGCTCGGGGCGCCCTGGATTCCTTCCGGGCGCCTTGGTGAGACGTGGCAAGTCCAACCAGCGAGCTCCACGTGGCGACGCGCAATCAGGATGAAATTTCCCTCCCGAGCGCCCGGATCCCTTCCGGGCGCCCGGACCTCCGGGCGCCCGGATTCCTTCCGGGCGCCCGGACCCTGTTTTCCCGCAGAATCCGTCCTGCAAGACAAACGTTAGTCCGGAGGCAAATTTACCCTGCAGCAAAGATTGTTAGCACAGTTTTATAGATAAGCAAAGTATGACTTAGATTCCGTCTTTCCGAGACCGGAATCTAGTCACGATCTCGACTTAGATATCCGAAATGGATCTAAGCTGGATCGACGCCTAATGTTCCCTTCCCGGGAACGCGTCCTCGCAGTCACTCCCCTCCAGTGACTTACCTCACTTACCTGCCAGACGTCCGGTCAGCCCGTCGACCCGTCTGGACTTCTCGCCAAGCGTCCGGTCAGCCCGTCGACCTGCTTGGACTTCTCGCCAGCTATCCGGTCAGCCCGTCGACCTAGCTGGACTTCTCGCCAAGCGTCCGGTCAGCCCGTCGACCCGCTTGGACTTCTCGCCAGCTATCCGGTCAGCCCGTCGACCTAGCTGGACTTTTCCTGCACACTTGATCAAAGTGTCAGACAACAACACACCTAACTTAACCTATTTGTCATTCATCAAAACCTGGGTTAGACCGTTAGTGCTACCCGCACCAACAACCATGAGATCCGAGATGGAATCCATGTACACTAACCAAGTATGGACTTTCGTTGATCCACCTGAGGGCGTAAAACCCATAGGGTGTAAGTGGGTCTTTAAGAGAAAGACTGACATGGATGGACTTATCTATAAGAGTCGCTTGGTAGCTAAAGGTTTCAATCAGATTCATGGTATTGACTATGATGAAACCTTTTCTCCAGTAGCGATATTTAAATTCATTCGGATCATGCTTGCTATTGCAGTATACCATGACTATGAGATATGGCAGATGGATGTCAAAACCGTGTTTCTGAATGGAAACCTGCTCAAGGATGTGTACATGACACAACCTGAGGGTTTTGTAGATCCACAGCATACTAGCAGAGTATGCAAGCTGCATAGGTCCATTTATGGACTAAAGCAAGCTTCTCGGAGCTGGAATCTTCGATTCGATGATGCAATCAAATAGTTTGGTTTCATCAAGAATGAAGATGAACCTTGTGTCTACAAGAAGGCTGTTGAGAGCACAGTTGTCTTCCTTATATTGTATGTGGATGACATACTACTCATTGGGAAAGACATCCCTTTGCTACAATATGTTAAGACTTGGCTAGGGACTTGTTTCTCAATGAAGGAATTAGGTGAAGCATCCCGCATTCTAGGCATACAGATCTATAGAGATAGATCTAAGAGATTGCTTGGCCTAAGTCAGAGTACATACATTAAAAAGGTATTACTTCGGTTTGCCATGCAGAACTCCAAGAAGGGATTTCTGCCGATGTCACATGGAATGAGTCTTTCGAAGACTCAAGGTCCCTCTTCTAGAGAGGAGAGAGATCTCCTGGATCGGATCCCTTATGCCTCAGCCATAGGATCTATCATATACGCCATGCTATGTACTTGTCCAAATGTCTCGTATACTTTGAGCATGACGAGAAGGTACCAGTCAGATCCAGGTGAAAGTCACTGGATAGAGGTCAAGAATATTCTTAAGTACTTGAGAAGGACTAAAGAATATTTCTTGATATATGGAGGCGATGATGAGCTAGCTGTAAAGGGTTACAGTGATGCCAGCTTCCAGACCGACCAGGATGATTATAGATCGCAGTCAAGGTTCGTGTTTTGCATAAATGGTGGTGTTGTGAGCTGGAAGAGTTCGAAGCAGGACACAGTAGCTGATTCTACGACAGAGGCCGAGTATATTGCTGCATCAGAAGTAGTAAAGGAGGCAGTTTGGATCCGCAAGTTCATCACTGAACTTGGGGTGGTTCCTAGCATCGCTGACCCTATTGAGCTCTATTGTGACAATAATAGAGCAATTGCGCAGGCTAAGGAACCTCGCTCACACCAGCGGACCAAACACATACTACGGCGCTTTCATCTCATTTGAGAGATCATCGATAGAGGAGATGTGAAGATTTGTAGAGTACTCACAGAGGCTAACATCACAGATCCCTTGACCAAGGCTTTGGCACAGAGAAAACATGATGGTCACACTAGGTCATTTGGCCTTAGAGCCTACACTGATTGACACTAGTGTAAGTGGGAGATTGTTAGTTAGAGCCCTAGAGTCAATCATTTGATGATTGTTGTATGGACTCGTTGTATTATATTCTTGTATATAAATAAAGGTATTTGTTTTTGGTTATTATACTTACTTGTATTGGTGCCAAATAACTAAGTATAATAGCGTCCTTGAGTAGAAGGTTCTTACCTATATCAATCGATTGGTTGAATCGATAGTGAGATGATATAGGGAACACTACTCTTAATTATTCCTAGTCGAGTGTTAACATTCAGGGGCAATGTTAATGTGACGAGACTAGCATGTAGGTCAACTCGATGACTTGATCTCACAAGTCATGGATATGGAGATATCAAGTTGACACATGGGTATGCATTGGAGAATGTATACTGAATGACCCGCCATGAGAAAGTATCATGGATCATTATATGAGTATCATATACTTTCTCATGTAGCTACTAGTATGACTACTAGTCCTTGGACCTAAAGTCACCATGGTTCCCTACATAAGGAATTACATACTTTGGTTTCGTCAAACGTCACCCGTAACTGGGTGGACTATAAAGGTGATTACTGGGTATGTAACAAATTATGCGGAGGGATATGAGTGATGTAGATGGGATCTATCCCTCCTATATGACGGGAGTGACATTGATATTCTTGATAGAGTGAGACCACTAAGTGCATGGCCATGCCAAAATGAGTCAATATGAGATATTGAGCTCATTTGATTGAGTGAGTCTACTTGGAGTTCAAGATTTAGATTGATTAGAGGATGACACGGTCTATGCCTCACATTGATCAATCTAGATGTCTAGGATAGAAGGATGCTTGTCATATATTGTGAGGAGTCACAATTTGTAGTCACAAGGTGATGTTGGATCTCAACATTCTTGTGACTTGGGTAGTAATGATGTGTTGCTAGATACCGCTCATTACTTATGCTTCTAAATGGGTTTAGGAGCATTGCCAACGTTACAAGAACCTATAGGGTCACACACAAAGGGTAATTAGATGGAGATTAGGTTCATATGATGGACCAAGAGGATTAGGTTTATGTGATGAACCAAATTGGATTAAGAGTAATCCAAATTAGACTAATTGAGTTGGACTCAATTTGATTCATGTGTTGAATGAGTCTAATTTAGATTATGACTCATTGAATCAATTTAATTCAATGAATAGAGATTCATTAAATCAAATTGACTTGAATCAATTGTTAGATTTGATCAACCATGGGAGATAAATGGGTCAAGTTTGAATTGACATGAGAGAGAAGATGAAGGGTCAAGTTTGACTTGACCAAATACCACCTCATTGTGACTTGGCATGGGGCCGGCCAATGATGGTGTTCCACATCATCATGGCCACATAATTGTGTGCCACCTCATGAGGGAGACCAAGAGCCATGACTCTTGGTATTACATAGAGGTATAAAACCTCTAGAAAAGTGGTTGGCCACTTTATGTGAAGCAATCAAGTGCTCATTCAAGAGATCATCTTCTTCCTCCTCTCTTCTCATCTCTCCCTCTCCTCCATTGCCGAGCCACGCAAGAGTGCTAGCACACTCTAAGTGATTTTTCTCCACCTTTTGTCCGTGTGGATACTTGTAGAGGAGTATTCACTTGACTCTCTTAGAGATCCGGCACCTTTTGGACGAGTGGGATAAGCGAAGGGCTTCGCTACAAAGGTATAATCTCTACCATGTAGATCTAGCATAGATCTAGGAGAAAACTAAGTATATGTAAATTTTTATCTTCACACGGATCTGTGGCAAGAACTTCAAGATTTTCCGCAACGCAAAAAAATGATTTTTGCGGCTCAAAAGTTCCTACATATATTTCTTTAACTTATCAATGAATGAGATTTATTCGTTAAGTTAATAAGCTCGATAAGTTGGGAGATAGTATTATTTGTTAGAATGTATACTAAAAGTCTAGCTTTTTTATAAACATTTATTTTGAAATAAGAATCATATTGGTCAAATGTCTACATTTATATGCTAAATGTAGTTGTTTATTTAATTTATAGTGAAGATAACATGGCGTGTGGTGTCACACAGAAGATCATGTTATCAGTTCCAAATAAATTATAAATAGTTGCTCACAACCAAGATGGAATGGGGCAAACCATTGGAATGGTTGTAGTGTAATTTGGTATTAGTTTATCTTGACTATAAAATTACACTAGTACACTCTGAGTGTATTGAGCAGGACCATTTGAGGTTGTTCTTTTTATACTGACTGTAAAAAAAAACAGGACCTCTGTTATTATGGAAGTGCGTACTCTTAATCATGATATAATAACAAGCATGTATACTTAATATTTATTTCTTTAATTTATCAAAGGGTGAGATTTAGTTCGTTAAATCAATAGGCCTGATAAGTTGGGAAATGATATTATTTATATGGTATGTTGTTGATTATATAATGAAACTGTGTCCTAGTGATCTAGGTTGGTGATGTCCCCTTGAGGAGCTCATAAGGATTGTCATGTAAACCCTACAAGTGGACTTAGTCCGACATGACAATAAGGTTAAGTGGTACTACTCTTGGAGTTAAATATTAATTAAGTGAGTTGTTAGTAACTCATTTAATTAGTGGGCATTCGATATCTTAAACACAAGGAGACTAACACACTCATGATAAGAAGGAGTTCATATTGTAATATGAGATTGGTATGGTAGTGCAATAATAACTCTTTAGTGGTATGAGTTATTATTGATAAACTTGAGTTGGGTGTTCGGGGTGAACACGGGAAGCTCAAGCTCATCGGGAGACCAAAACCAATTCCTCCTCTCGGTCCTTGTTGTAGCCTCTTATTTATAAAGACTTATATCTACCCAAAGCCTAGCTTCTTAACCAAGTTTAAGGGCCGCCCACATCTTTGCTTGGAGCCCAAGCAAGGGGTTGGCCAAGCCAAGCTTGGAGCCCAAGCTAGGGTCGGACAAGCCTTGCTTGGTGTCCAAGCAAGGGGTTGGCCATCGACACATAGAAAAGGAAGTTTTATTTTTTTGTAAAATCTTTCCTTTTATAGAGATCCATTAAAAGGATTTAAAAGGATGATTTTAATTATAAAACTTTCCTTTTTTAAATCGGCCATGTAAAGGAATAAAAGGACGTTTTAATTTTTTTAAAAAAAAACTTTCCTTTTTTGGATTCACCAAGGATTATAAAAGAGAGGGAGAGGGTGCTTCATTCAGAATAATAACCTAAGCCTTGCATCCTCTCTATTGTGGCCGAAACTGCTCTCTTCTATTCCCTTAGTGGTCGGCCCTCTTCCTTCTCTCTTCTCCTTTTGTTTTCTTTCTTAGAGGCCGGAGGCATCAAGCTTGGCTTTCTCTTGGTGGTCGGTTGCTTGAAGGAGAAGAAGAAGAGAAGGAAGCTCTCTTGTCTAGCATCCCTTGGAGGTTAGTTAGTGGCCAAAACTTAGAAGAAAAGGAAGAAGCTTGGGGTGGATTTCATCTTGGTAGATCGTCTCCCACATGACACCCAAGAGGAGGAGAGGAATACAACAAAAGATTAAGAGGTCTATAAGCTACAAGGAAAGGTATAACTAGTTATTTGTTTCCGCATCATAACTAGTTCATCTTCTTTGTATAGATTTTGAAAAACCAATCACAAGAGGCTATCAATTTTAGGTTATCTTTTTGTTATCGATTTTATTTTTCGATTTCATGTTTCGATATTGTGCTTTTATTGAGGTCTCTGTAGTTAAACCTAGTTTACTGTAAGAAGTTAAATATCCGATTTCTTTGAAAGACTTTGTATAGGAAGTGGTGGATGATCCCATACTCAAGAAGGCCTAGTACCTCACCCTGTTTAACCTGGAAGCCGATCTTTGATATAGATATTTAATTAATTTCTGTAATATGGTTTAACTTATGAAGAACACATCGGTTAAACTTGGAGTAAAAATGTTAAGTATCATTTCCAATCCAAGTTTAACTTCTGAAGGATAATTTGGATTAATAATGTTAAGCATCGTTTGCAATCCAAATTTTACATTAGTAGAGAATATGGGTAGCTAGGATAGTTCTATGCCTGTACAAATTTTTGTACAGGGGAACTAGAATGGTATTCCGAGAAGCAACCAACATTATTTATATGGTGTGTTGTTGATTATAGAAGGAATCTGTGTCCTAATTATTTAGGCTGATGATGTCCCCTTGAGGAGCTCATAAGGATTATCATGTAAACCTTGCAAGTGGACTTAGTCCGGCATGATAATAAAGTTGAGTGGTACTACTCTTGGAATCATATGTTAATTAATTGAGTTATCAGTAACTCATTTAATTAACGGACATACGATATTTTAAACACAAGGAGATTAACGCACTCATGATAAGAAGGAGCTCATATTGTAATATGGGATTGGTGCGGTAGTTCAATAATAACCCTTTAGTGGTATGAGTTATTATTGATGGACTTGGGTTGGGTGTTCGGACCGAACATAGAAAGCCCAAGCCCATCAGGAGGCCTAAACCAATTCCTCCTCTAGGTCCCTATTTTAGCCTCTATATAAAGTCTCACATCCACCCATCCATAACTTGGTTTGGTTTAACTTGATTTGGTTTAACTTAACTTGGTTTTGTTTAACTTAACTTGGTTTTGTTTAACTTAACTTGGTTTGGTTTAACTTAACTTGATTTAGTTTAACTTAGTTATAGAAAGGGAGATTTTTTTCTTAACATAATTCTGTTATTTTTTCTTTTTTTGTAACCTACGGCAAACCTATAAAAAGGAGTAGGTGGTGGCTCCTAAAACCTAATTTTCTAATTTTCCCTCACATCTTCTCCTCCCTGTGGCCGACGACCCCTTCCCCCTTGCCTAGGGTCGGCGCCCCTCATCTCCTCCCTCCTTGGTGGTCGGCGCCTCCTGCTCTACCTAGGGCCGGCCCCCTCCTCTTTGCTTAGGGCCGGTGCCCCTTCTCCCTTGGTGGGCAGCGCCTTGAAGAAGAGGAAGAAAAAAGAAGAGGAAGAGGAAGAAGATTAGAAGGTGCCCCATCCTAGAGCCTCTTTTTGTAGCTAGCGGTTTGGAAACCGAGAAGAGAAGGAGGGTGGTGTTGTCTTGGTAGATCGTCGCTCACATGACGTCCAAGAAGAGGAGAGGAATACGGCAGAAGATCAAGAGGTCTTTAGCTATAAAGAAAAGGTACAACTAGTTCTTAATTATGCTGCGTAATTAGTCGAGTTTACTTTGTATCGATTTTGAATACCAACACAAGAGGTCAGCGATCTTGTACTTCGATTAAGGTGTGCTTTGATCCGTCAAGAACTTGCCTGATTGATCAAACACATATCTGATTGAACATGCAGGTTGCTAAGAATAGTTCTGTACTTATACAATTTTTGTACAGAAAAATTTAAACAGAACGGAATTCCAGCGCCTTCAACATGCTCTTCATAGGCTAGATGTTTTAGCAGTTTTAGGTAAAACTACTATAACATAGAGCAATTTTATCCAAAATTGTTAACCTCAATTAAATAGGCTAGAATTCTATTTTGTGGAACTTATAGGTCCGGGTGTATTTTTATCCTGTATAATCTTGATTATATGATTACCAAATAATCACATAATTAAAGTTACAATGAATAAAATATAACATAATATTATTTGTTTAAATCTTTAACATATTCATTTTGCGAAAAAAAAATTTATTAACTCCGGAATCACATAAAATCTTTTCCTTCTAAAATAATCACATTTTGGAATATATTCCTGCGTTTCTGACGTAATGGACATGCTCCATTATCTAAGAATTATTTATTACTTGAATCAAATAAAATTAACTAACATAATATTAAGTAAATAATCATGATTATTAATAATAACCTTCAACTAAACACGTTGTTAGAAGTGTTAATTTTTTGACTATTAAACTTTGATTGACAATGTATTAGTTCTGGATTCATAAACCCTAATACCATTATATTGACTTTATTAGCTTTTCAAGACGATTAAAACATTAAAGCAGCCTATAATTATATCTTTAAAGAACTTTTCACATCAAATTGATGAAGGCCGAAGAAAAAGACAACGACGACAATGAGCGAAAATTAATATAATGACTTTAAAAGGATAGTGTGAAAATAACTTAAAGACTTTTAATGGGTTAAGCGAATAGTCTATTTAAATCAAACTATTAACTTATCAGTCGATACTTTGGATTCCAACAGTTAACTGGTAGAAAAATAAAAGGCACTATTGTTTTTTTATATTTATCATTTTTATAATGCTTTTTTGCGTTTGCGTCTCCTGATCCACCTGGAGAGAGATAGAAAGAAGACGTAATCTATTGAAGCCATGCTTGCGCTGTCGAATTGGTCATCGGATCGCACTCTACAGTTCGACAGATCTAGTTATGTCCGAAAGCTTGTAGTTGAAATGACCTGTAAAAGAAAATACAAAACAATAAAGACAGCCTTATTAGATATATAGGAAAAATGATATAGTGTCCGATGCTTTGTATATATCCTAAGTAAAATTTGATAGGGACGATTTGATGCGATTAAAATTTATTTTTTTTAATCTCTTTCTTTTATGTCTATAATAAATTTTCTCACTTTTTTCATAAATAAAAATAAAATTTTATCTTCCCTCTTATTATTACATGTAATAAGTACTATAATACTTATGCTACAACATATAGTAGCTACTACATAGTAGTTTCCTCAACGTTTTATCAGCTATAATTATTATAATTGTGTAGTAGATGCTACAACTATGTAGTAGATGCTACAACGGTACAGTAGTTACTACAACTGTATAGTAGCTGCTATAAGGGTACAATAGCTGCTACAACAGTGCAGAATCTGCTACAACTGTATAGTAGCTGCTATAAGAGTACAATAGCTGTTACAACAGTGCAGAATCTGCTACAACTGTGTAATAATTGCTATAACGATACAATAGTTAATACAACGGTATAGTAATCGTTACAATGCAATAGTTATTATAACAGTATAGTAGTTGCTACAATGGTATATCAGCTGTTATTTTGTATCAGTTATTGTGTAGTAGCTACAACAAGGTACAACAGTTATTATGTAGTAGCTACTATAATGTTACAGCAGCTACTGTGTAGTAGTTGTTACACGTTGTAGCAACTATATCACCTTTAAAAAATAATATCACAGTGATTGTTACATGCAATAATAGAAGAGAGACATGAAAAATTTATTTTAATTTAAGAAAAAAGAGAAAGAAAATTATTTATTTTAATTCAAAAGAAAAGGGAGAAAAATTATTACATACAGAAAAGAGTGAATAAAAAAAATTAAATTTTAACCGCATCAGATCATCCACGTTGAATATTACTCACGAACACACATACAGGAAATGTCGGACAACATATCATTTTTAATTATGTATATTATATTATATATATCATCAATATACTACTCAAACATGGTGAAAAAAATGATTTGTTCATCCTCAATGTTAATGTAGAAGAGATAAATTTCGAGGAACCACTAATCATGAATAATTGAATAAGTATATGGAAGAAAACAGACACCTAATTACCAATCGAAGTTTAACTCTAAATTTCATAATAACAATACTACCCCAAATTAATTCATCTTGAGAAGACAGATATACTGGGCAAGATGGAGATATATCATCGGCTGCAAATATACGCTTGAATGTATAATCCCAATGCGAAAAGCTTCACGTGCGATATAATGTTTGTTTATTGAGAAAAAAAATACAAGCATTGTAGCAAGCGTCCCTAGCCTAGCTAGGGAGTAGGCGTCTCCAAACTGCTTCCGGTTGCAGTCAGGGTTAGAAACTAGCGAGGGGCAGACATGACACAACATACGGAATGGAGAGAGAATCAGTGAGTTTTATAGTTGACGGAGTTGATATTTCATGGAAACGAAACAACCCTAAAAGCGAGGCCAAATAAGAATATCTTATTAAATTCAAAAGTTGGTCATTACGAAGCACGACCTTCTTTGCAGTGATCTCCACTAATCATTCGTGTGAATTAAATTTAATTTGGCAATTTGTGAATGATGGATTAAACTTTAAAAAGTAGTAATATTTATTAAAGGATATGTATATTTTTCACTACCTCGTTGACCATTTTGTTGGTGATACAGTGATGATGAAAGGTTCCATTCTATTATCATAATGGAGAATAAAGGATGATAAAATTAAGATGATCGATTCGTAAATGACAACGATCGGTCGGATGAAATATGCCTCGACCGGGGAGAGGGCTCCGACCTGTCGTCGTCTGCGCTACGATGAGAAGTCAAACAACCAACGCTCTAAGAGAGATAACGTGCAGAAGTTGAACCGACCGACTACCCGTTCGGCCAGACATCAGAGCATGACATCGATAGAGGTCAACTTCGCCCGAGCGGTTACTCCGCTCGACTTGGCAACAGGTCTCGAAAGTGGCAGAGTGGAACTTCGGTCAAGTAGACACATAAAGGAGTATTGAGGTTCTGGCCGACCGAGTTGGGCACCAGAGCGGCGAATCATCGGTCGAGCGGCCAACCCGCTCGGCCTAACAGTACACTCCTGATAATATCCAATGATATCTTTTTGGGAGCAGTACATCATTCCTTACTACTACTGGCTTATTTAAAAGTAAAATTGTTAACATGTTTATATCTTGATTTATGATATTGTAGACATAATGCTAGTATATTTAGTGTACCTCTTTTCTCTATCTCAAATAGCATAATATGAGCTAAGTGTTGTACAGAAACATATTTGAATTTTGGCTTGACCAAAAAGATCTTAGTTTCACTTACTTGAGCTTGAATAGTTGATATCATTGAAATAGTCATGATTCATCCTATTTATTTAGTACTTAGTTCTTATGGTGATTTCTCAAGCTACATTTTGGTTACTGGATGATACTCTAATCATGTAAATTCATTTAGAAAGATTAACATATCCCAACATTTGTACTTAAGTGCATTTGTGTTCAAGTGTTGCATCTTGCAATCACTAAAAATAAAAATAATAAAAAAATGATGAATAAGGGAGATAAAAAATAGTTGTCGTAAGTGGAAACTAGCAAATTACTCATTTGAGACCGAGTTAGGTTATCGGGGAAATGACTTCTATGTTTCTCTTGATATCGAGCACGCCTTTGAGACCTTGGGTGGATTGAGGAATATGAACAAAGTGTGTGGTAGGTAAGTGTCTATGACCGGGAACATTATGAACTCAATTGGATGATGACTTGACTAGGACAAGGATTGAAACTTGAAAAGTTTGGGTCACTTATTACAGTACGTGTGCACAGGAAACTTATGCTTAGACTATACTTGAGTTATTTCCACGATTATGTTCATCAATGAAACTTGTAGATAGAGTTAGAAAATGCACTAGGGATTATGATGCATTATGAAGCACATGAGTTTAGATTAGGACATTTTGCTTGAGGACAAGCAAAGGTTTAGGTCTGGGAGTGCGATGTGCTTAGATTATATAAAGTTATTTAGCATATTTTGGCGCACATTCTGTAACGACCCAATTTTCCCTATTTCAAGTTCTAAAAGTCCATAAAAATATTTGGAAATACTTTTAAAATATTCTAGAGATTTTTAGGAATTTTTAGAGTATTTTTACGTAATTTTTGGAGGTCGTTTAGTAGGGTTACAAAAAGAAAGAAGTTTTAAAAAAAAAAACGTTGAAGGTGAGATTCGAACCCACGACCTCGGGTCGGACTGACCCAAGAAAAACCGACCTAACCAGCTGGTCTACATGGTTTTGTTAACCTTATATGGTGAGAATTAAGTTTATAGCATAGTTAATGATTAGGGAATAAATGGGGAAAAAGTGCGCGGCTGAGGGATCGAAGCTGCGATCTGTGGCTTCGGTTAAAAGCCGGCTGACCAAATGGGTTGCGCGTGATTTGTTAACCAAGTATGTAGCGGAATATATTTAAGCTATAGTTGGAACGTTTAAAATAAATTGGAATTAAAAGTGCGCGGCTGAGGGTTCGAAGCCGAGACCTTTGACCCGAGCAAAACCCGCCTGACCGGCTGTGCTGGCGGCGATTTGTTAATTAAGGAAGGAGTGAATAATACTTAAGCAGTAGTTAGAGAATAAGAACCTTAGTTATAAGAAGAGAACTTAGGTATTTTCCCGTAGCCTAAACCCTCGTTTCTTCTTTCTCTTTTGCGCGGCATCGCGACTTCTGCTCGGGCGAAAGAGGCGGCGGAGCTAGGCTTCCTTTCTCCGACGGCCGACGAAGGCTTTCTTCCGGCAAACCTTGCCGATTTTGATCCTCTTCATCGAGGAGAAGGTGAAGACGTAGAGGAATCGCCGAGATCTTCACCTCACTCGAAACCCTAGAGCTTTTCTTCTTCCTTTCGGTTGTAAGTCCAAGAACAGCGTTGTAAGTGCTTCTCACCTGCGGTAGGATAGCTCCGAGATTTATTCCTTGTTCTTTTTCCTTGTTTCCGAAAGCTTTTGGACAGCTTGAGGGTGCTTGGCGTTTTTGATCGGATTCTATGCTACTTAGTTTCATGCTTTGTGATAATAATGGAATAAATGTCTCCCTTGATGTTGGTAATGCTGGCTAGATTCTGTTGAATACCATCAGGATGCTTATAATGAAATTGATGACTATGGAGAGTTTAGAAACGTGATGGCCACGATGATAAGATCATTAGGAAGAAAAAAAAAGAAATATCCTATAGCATTTTAAGGTTAAGTGTTTACTCAATTTTGTACTATCATGTATTCCTTCTTGTGAGAACCATTGGTACAATTCTCAAGTTAAGGATTGAACTACAGAGTTCGCAACTGAGCATATAAATTAACCCAAACCTCAAGGTGACAACCATGGCTAAAAGGGTTATAAGATGTTATAATGTCTCTGTTTGGATTCAATTAAAAGGTTTATAAGGAATATGGTATTACTGATTGAAATAGTAATTTTTATGATAGTATTTAAATATCTGATTTTGTTTGAGGCCAGCATTCTAGTTTTGGTTTATGAAGAGTGCTTTAATATTGAAAACTTGGAATCTTCTTTGATCCGTATCAACCTTAATGAGCAATGATCAGTTTGTTTTGTTTACTGAGGTGGATACTTCCTTGTTTAACATTTAAGTCATTAATTCCAAGCACGTTTGTGATTTGTATACGGAATAGGTCCAAGGGGTCATGCAAAGTCAATCAATATTTGCCTATATTATGAACAAGAGAAGAAGAACATGACTTTCAGTTTTGCTTGATTTTGAAACATGTTTTGTTTACTTCACCAGTAGCTTCCATTGCTATTAGACAAGCATATTTTCTTATTGCGGTTAGACAAGCAGATTTTCTTATTGCTTTGCTTAGTTTTCTGTATATATATGCAATGAACTTGAATAGCATGTGTTCAATATATAGTTTTAGTTTTTATAGATATGCAATGAACATGGATAGCATGTATTTATAGTATTTTAGAATTTTGTTAACAAAGCATGCAGAATTTGTTTAGGATAGTATGCAGTTTAGATTTAAGTTTCTTTACTACCTCATTTAGCATGAACAGATCTACTTTTGGTTTTAGTTATGATCCTCTACTAAATTACCAAAAGATAAGTAAAAGAAAGATAAAGAAAAGAAAGAAAAAGGCTAAAGCCTTAAGTAAGATTCTGAAGTCAAGACTTTAGGAATTTTGGCACACAAGGTGCTTATTAAAATGCCAAGACATTTTATTATAAGAAGTATTTAAAGATAAAAAGTATTTTACTTTTAAAGGGCATGTACCGGACACAAGGTCCAAGGGATGGGCTCCAAGATGCCCCTAGGCACAAGGCCTAGAAGTACCTTAGTAGTTTCGGGATTAGCTACCTCGACTCTTATTAAGGATGCGCGCAAATTGGTAAAATACCAAAGTGGTACAATGCCGGGCCCAAGAGAAGTTGATTATTATTTTGAAGTATAAAAGTAAAAGTTTTTGGAAACAAATGAAACAAACATCAAATATGTTTAGAATTAGAAAGTTTAGCTTCTTGTTATTTGAAGCATGCAGTATCAGTTTTCATTTGCTTCCTTATGAGTTTATTTTAGCATGACTATACGTCTTATCATTTAGTTGATTTCTTGCTATTAGATTATTTAGCATGATTAGCTTTATTTGCTTTTCAGCATGCAGTTATAGTTTTATTCTTGTAGAGCATGAGTAGCTTTCTTTTAAGCATTCAAATTTAGCATGTTTTTCATTATATACATGCATATCGAGTTTTTGTGAGTAGGCAAGCACTTACTAAGATTTTAGCTTATAGATACTATTTTCCTCCTACTGCAGATAAAGGAAAAGCTAAAGTATGAAAGGAAGGCGACAAGGTGGTGATGATGAAGGTGTGTGATGGCTGGACTATGGAGAGATCATGAGTTTGCTAAGGAAACTGTCAAGACTCCTTCTTTGGAGTTTTCTTTCAGTTATTAAATTGATAGAGATTGTTTTAGTAGTTTTCCTTTGTCTATGTTAAGTTTATTCCGCATTGTAGTTGAGTTATTTCCTATTGTTGGAGTTCTTTTGTTTACTATTGCTAGGATAGTTTATTTTTAGTTATATATAAACTGCGTGGTGATGTTATTGCTTTGTATATGTATGTACTTATGATTATCGTCACCGGTACAGGGGAGATTCTGCCGAAATTTTTCGGTAGGGTTTTCCTAGAGATTTTTAATAAACCGGTTGAGTAGAGTTAGTAGATAAGTAACGGTCACTCTTAGAGAGTAGTAGTTGTAGTAAGAAGGGTGGTCGTTACAGTTGGTATCAGAGCGGTTCCCATTCTCCAGCATCACACACATCAGCATCATCCTTGCCGTCTCCAAGTAAGAAAGTATTTAAATTCTTTCTTTATTCTGCTTTCCTTATTAGTAATTGCAGTATAGAATATTTGTTTTTGAATGCTTAAGTAAGATAGAAGATTTTGTTTTCCCTTTTCTCTATTCATATATATAAGTATGATTAGAAGGGTTAGAGAAGCTATCAAGACTTTTCCTCTGCATAATTGGATGTCAAGAAGAGGACATCCCCGTACCGTTTATACTGAGAACCAAGATCAGGAGAAAGAAGAGCCCAGAACCCCTGGGCCTATTTTCCCTGAAGTTGTTGCTCAACTTCAGAGACAAGTAGCGAACAGCAGCAAGTGATTGCCAATTTAATGGCCAATCAGAAGCTAGCTCCTCCCACTCCCCCAATCATTAATGTGGATACCCCAGTGGTGACTGAAGTCCCATCAGCTGCCCTGGAAGTCGCCACAGCATCTAAAAGACAAGAAGCATATCTCATCCAGTGGTGGAAGCTGAAACCAGAAAGCTTCTCAGGAACGACTGAGCCCTGGGATGCCCAGGCTTGGTTCAAGACATTTGAGAGCACAATGGAGCTTCTTGACTGACCAGAAGTCGAGAAGGTTGATACCATTAAGTGTGCCTCTTTCTGCCTATCTGGAGATGCTTGTATGTAGTGGGAGCGAGTTAAGAGTAAGAGAGCAGTCAACCAGATGAACTGGGTTGACTTTGAGATAGAGTTTTACTAAGAGTTCTTCCGCCAACGGATCACCAATAAACATTATGAGGAGTTTATAAAATTTAGACCAGGTGACCTACCAGTAGAAGAAGCGGTTAAAAGATTTAACAGGCTAGCTCACCTTTGCCTAGAGTTAGTAAATACAGTGAAAGAACAAGTCAGACTGATGCTCCTAATGCTGAGACCAGAAATAACACCTAATGTGAGTAGTGAAACTCACCGACCATAGATTGGTGAAGAGCTAGTCAGCAGGGCATTAGTGAGCACTATCTGAACAGCAACAAGACACAACAAAAGCAACACAAGTCAGTCAAAATAGAAGACAAGACAGTGGGAAAACAGGGATCCCAGTCAAGTAATCAGAACTGGAAGGATAAGGATAACAAGAAAGATCTAAGCAGGAGGAAGTTCGGGTAGTCTGTGAGTATCCAGAGGTGTTCCCAGAAGAGCTACCTGGACTACCTCCCAACAGGGAAGTGGAGCCAATTTCAAAAGCTTCGTACCGAATTTCTCTAGCAGAGTTAAACGAGTTACAAGAACAACTTCAGAAGCTGCTTGACAAAGGCTTTATCCGCCCTAGTCATTCACCATGGAGAGCTCCTGTGTTGTTTGTCAAGAAGAAAGATGGATCTATGCGAATGTGCATAGATTACAGAGCTCTGAATCAAGTGACCATCAAGAACAAGTACCCCCTTCCCAGGATCGATGACTTATTTGATCAGTTGAGAGGGGCGACAGTATTCTCAAAGATAGACCTGCGCTCTGAGTACCATCAGCTAAAAGTGAAGGAAAGAGACATACCCAGAACGGCTTTCAGGACCAGATACGGACACTACGAGTTCATAGTCATGCCTTTTGGTGTGACTAATGCACCTGCAATTTTCATGGATCTGATGAACAGAGTGTTCAGAGAATACCTTGACAAATTTGTCATTGTGTTCATCGACGACATTCTAATCTATTCCAGAACCCTAGAGGAGCATGACACGCACTTGAGAATAGTTCTACAAACCCTTCAACAAAAGCAGCTCTATGCTAAATTCTCAAAGTGTGAATTCTGGTTGGAGTAGGTGGCGTTTCTAGATCACATCGTTTCTAGAGAAGGCATTCAAGTGGATCCAGCCAAAGTAGAAGTGGTCAGCAAGTGGAAGAGACCCAAGAATGCTAGGGAGATCAGAAGCTTCCTTGGTTTAACTGGATACTACAAGAAATTCATGGAAGACTTTTCCAGAATAGCCTCTTCACTTATAACCCTGACTAGAAAGAACAAGAAGTTTGAATGGTCAGACAAATGTGAGCAGAGTTTCCAAGAGCTGAAAAGAGACTGACCAGTGCTCTCATTCTGACTGTTCCAGAAAGTGACAAGAGTTTTGACATCTACAGTGATGCTTCCAAGATGGGCCTAGGAGCTGTACTCATGCAAGAAGAAAAAGTTATAATTTATGCTTCCAGACAACTCAAAGATTATGAGAAGAACTACCCCACTCATGATCTTGAGCTGGCAGCTGTGGTCTTTGCACTGAAACTCTGGCGACCTTACCTGTATGGAGTCCAGTGCAGAATCTTCACAGACCATCAGAGTCTTAAGTACTTCTTCACTCAGAAGGACTTAAACATGAGACAGCGTAGGTGACTATAGTTGGTCAAAGATTATGGCTGTGAAATTCTCTACCTAAGCAGAAAATTCAGTGCATCCCTGATGTCTTTGTCATCATTAGTCCTACCACTGCAGAAGGAGTTGTCAGATTTTGGAATGGAAATTATTTATGGGCAACTCTCTGCATTGACCTTAGAGTCAACCCTACTTGAGGATATACAGAGAAAGCAAAGTGAAGATCCTGATATCCAAAAGATCAAGCAAGGGATACAGGAAGAAGGAAATTCGGAGTTTCGATTATCAAACAGTGGAATTATTTATCAGGGGAGTCGCCTTTGTGTTCCCAATGACGAAGAGCTGAGAAAGAAAATTTTAGAAGAAGCTCATAGTACACCTTATTCCATGCATCCTGGTTCTATCAAGATGTATCAAGACGTGAAACAAAGATTCTGGTGGTCTGGACTCAAAAGAGATGTAGCTAAATATGTCAGTACCTGCCTGACATGTCAGAGGGTCAAAGCAGAACACCAGAGACCAGGAGGAGTTCTACAGCCTCTTCCTATACCAGAGTGGAAGTGGGAAGACATATCCATGGACTTCATAACAGGTCTCCCAAGAACCACAAATGGATATGATGCGATATGGGTGATAGTGAACAGATTGACCAAGTCTGCTCATTTTCTAGCCATCAAGGTGTCCCACTCTATAGAGCAGTTGACACAGTTATATGTTAAGGAAGTGATCAGACTTCATGGAGTTCCCAAATCTATTGTGTCTGATAGAGATGGGCGCTTCACCTCTCACTTTTGGGAGTGTGTTCAGAATGCACTAGGCACCAAACTCAAGTTCAGCACAGCTTTCCATCCACAGACTGATGGACAGATAGAGCGAGTAAATCAGATTCTGGAAGATATGCTCAGAGCTAGTGCACTAGATTTCAAGGGACGTTGGTGAAAGTACCTGTGCTTAGCTGAATTTGCCTACAACAATAGCTATCAGGCCACCATCAAAATGACACCATATGAAGCGTTGTATGGCAGGAAGTGCAGATCACCCATTTGCTGGCAAGAAGCAGGTGAAAGAAGAGAAATGGAAGTGGAGCTGGGCATTCAGACAGAACTGATAGATGAGACTACTCAGGCTATCCAGAAGATCAGACAGAGAATTAAGACTGCCCAGAGTAGACAGAAGAGTTATGCTGACACACGCCATAGGCCGCTTGAATTCCAAGTAGGGGATTCAGTCTTTCTCAAGGTCGCTCCTATGAGGGGAGTGATGGGATTTGGCAAGAAGGGAAAATTAAGTCCTCGTTATGTAGGGCCTTACCTGATCACAGAAAGGATTGGGAAAGTAGCTTACAAGCTGGATTTACCACAAGACATGTCAGCAATACACAATGTATTTCATGTCTCCATGCTAAAGAAGTGTCTTTATGACCGAGCCAAGTGATTCAGCCTCAGTCAGTGCAGATCCAAGAGGATCTTAGTTATGAGAGCAGACCTACACAGATAGTGGACAAAGCGGTCAAGAGACTAAGAAATAAAGAAGTGCCACTAGTGAAGGTTATCTGGCAGAACCAGAAGCACGAGGAAGTCACTTGGGAGCGGGAGGACAGTATGAGACAGAAGTATCCAGAGCTATTCTAAGTTCGAGGACGAACTTTTTATAAGGTATGGGGAATTGTAACGACCCAATTTTCCCTATTTCAAGTTCTAAAAGTCCATAAAAATATTTGTAAATACTTTTAAAATATTCTAGAGATTTTTAGGAATTTTTACGTAATTTTTGGAGGTCGTTTAGTAGGGTTACAAAAAGAAAGAAGTTTTAAAAAAAAAACGTTGAAGGTGAGATTCGAACCCACGACCTCGGGTCGGACTGACCCAAGCAAAACCAACCTAACCAGCTGGTCTACATGGTTTTGTTAACCTTATATGGTGAGAATTAAGTTTATAGCATAGTTAATGATTAGGGAATAAATGGGGAAAAAGTGCGCGGCTGAGGGATCGAAGCTGTGATCTGTGGCTTCGGTTAAAAGCCGGCTGACCAACTGGGTTGCGCGTGATTTGTTAACCAAGTATGTAGCGGAATATATTTAAGCTATAGTTGGAACGTTTAAAATAAATTGGAATTAAAAGTGCGCGGCTGAGGGTTCGAAGCCGAGACCTTTGACCAGAGCAAAACCCGCCTGACCGGCTGTGCTGGCGGCGATTTGTTAATTAAGGAAGGAGTGAATAATACTTAAGCAGTAGTTAGAGAATAAGAACCTTAGTTATAAGAAGAGAACTTAGGTATTTTCCCGTAGCCTAAACCCTCATTTCTTCTTTCTCTTTTGCGCGGCATCGCGACTTTTGCTCGGGTGAAAGAGGCGGCGGAGCTAGGCTTCCTTTCTCCAGCGGCCGACGAAGGCTTTCTTCCGGCAAACCTTGCCGATTTTGATCCTCTTCATCGAGGAGAAGGTGAAGACGTAGAGGAATCGCCGAGATCTTCACCTCACTCGAAACCCTAGAGCTTTTCTTCTTCCTTTCGGTTGTAAGTCCAAGAACAGCGTTGTAAGTGCTTCTCACCTGCGGTAGGATAGCTCCGAGATTTATTCCTTGTTCTTTTTCCTTGTTTCCGAAAGCTTTTGGACAGCTTGAGGGTGCTTGGCGTTTTTGATCGGATTCTATGCTACTTAGTTTCATGCTTTGTGATAATAATGGAATAAATGTCTCCCTTGATGTTGGTAATGCTGGCTAGATTCTGTTGAATACCATCAGGATGCTTATAATGAAATTGATGACTATGGAGAGTTTAGAAACGTGATGGCCACGGTGATAAGATCATTAGGAAGAAAAAAAAAGAAATATCCTATAGCATTTTAAGGTTAAGTGTTTACTCAATTTTGTACTATCATGTATTCCTTCTTGTGAGAACCATTGGTACAATTCTCAAGTTAAGGATTGAACTACAGAGTTCGCAACTGAGCATATAAATTAACCCAAACCTCAAGGTGACAACCATGGCTAAAAGGGTTATAAGATGTTATAATGTCTCTGTTTGGATTCAATTAAAAGGTTTATAAGGAATATGGTATTACTGATTGAAATAGAAATTTTTATGATAGTATTTAAATATCTGATTTGGTTTGAGGCCAGCATTCTAGTTTTGGTTTATGAAGAGTGCTTTAATATTGAAAACTTGGAATCTTCTTTGATCCGTATCAACCTTAATGAGCAATGATCAGTTTGTTTTGTTTACTGAGGTGGATACTTCCTTGTTTAACATTTAAGTCATTAATTCCAAGCATGTTTGTGATTTGTATACGGAATAGGTCCAAGGGGTCATGCAAAGTCAATCAATATTTGCCTATATTATGAACAAGAGAAGAAGAACATGACTTTCAGTTTTGCTTGATTTTGAAACATGTTTTGTTTACTTCACCAGTAGCTTCCATTGCTATTAGACAAGCATATTTTCTTATTGCGGTTAGACAAGCAGATTTTCTTATTGCTTTGCTTAGTTTTCTGTATATATATGCAATGAACTTGAATAGCATGTGTTCAATATATAGTTTTAGTTTTTATAGATATGCAATGAACATGGATAGCATGTATTTATAGTATTTTAGAATTTTGTTAACAAAGCATGCAGAATTTGTTTAGGATAGTATGCAGTTTAGATTTAAGTTTCTTTACTACCTCATTTAGCATGAACAGATCTACTTTTGGTTTTAGTTATGATCCTCTACTAAATTACCAAAAGATAAGTAAAAGAAAGATAAAGAAAAGAAAGAAAAAGGTTAAAGCCTTAAGTAAGATTCTGAAGTCAAGACTTTAGGAATTTTGGCACACAAGGTGCTTATTAAAATGCCAAGACATTTTATTATAAGAAGTATTTAAAGATAAAAAGTATTTTACTTTTAAAGGGCATGTACCGGACACAAGGTCCAAGGGATGGGCTCCAAGATGCCCCTAGGCACAAGGCCTAGAAGTACCTTAGTAGTTTCGGGATTAGCTA
The DNA here is from genome assembly GCF_018446385.1 of Zingiber officinale. Classification (NCBI taxonomy): domain Eukaryota; kingdom Viridiplantae; phylum Streptophyta; class Magnoliopsida; order Zingiberales; family Zingiberaceae; genus Zingiber; species Zingiber officinale. Next base: position 48,818,126 of record NC_055992.1, on the reverse strand, counting down.
CCTCGACTCTTATTAAGGATGCGCGCAAATTGGTAAAATACCAAAGTGGTACAATGCCGGGCCCAAGAGAAGTTGATTATTATTTTGAAGTATAAAAGTAAAAGTTTTTGGAAACAAATGAAACAAACATCAAATATGTTTAGAATTAGAAAGTTTAGCTTCTTGTTATTTGAAGCATGCAGTATCAGTTTTCATTTGCTTCCTTATGAGTTTATTTTAGCATGACTATATTGTTAGTGAGAGCCCTAGAGCCAATCATGTGATGGTTACTTTTTGGACTCTTTGTATCATATTCTTGTACATATATTTCTGATATATAAATAATAAAGGCATTGTGATTATTATACTTGTGTGTATTTGTTGTGTGTATTGGAACTAGATAATTGTTGTTATGTCCCTGCACTAACAAAGAATATTATTTCAGTTTCCTGTTTAGATAATAAAGGTTTTTTCATTCATAATAAAGGACAAATGTTGTTCTGTTTATTTGAAAGATATGTTCTATTGTAGTGCACATCTGATGAATGGCCTCTATATTCTAGATTTAGAGAGCCCTATCTATAACGTGAGTACCAAGAGGTTGAGATCAAATGAGTTGAACCCAACCTATCTCTGGCATTGCCGCCTAGGCCACATAAACGAGAGTCGCTTGTCCCAGCTCCATAAGGATGGTTTGCTGGACTCATTTGATTTTGAATCATATGAGACATGTGAGTCATGCCTTCTAGGCAAGATGACCAAGACTCCCTTTAGTGGACATAGCGAGAGAGCGACAGACTTGCTAGGACTCATACATAGTGATGTATGTGGCCCTTTCAATATCGCTGCTCGGGGTGGTTATAGGTACTTTATCACATTTACTGATGACTTCAGTAGATATGGTTATGTGTACTTGATGACACATAAGTCTGAATCCTTTGAAAAGTTCAAGGAATTCAGAAATGAAGTACAAAACCAGCTCGGCAAAAGTATTAAGATACTTCGATCAGATCGAGGTGGAGAATACTTAAGCCATGAGTTTAGTGACTATCTAGCAGAGTGTGAGATTCTATCCCAACTCACTCCTCCTGGAACACCACAGTGGAATGGTGTATCTGAAAGGAGGAATCGTACCTTATTAGATATGGTACGATCTATGATGAGTCACACAGATCTTCCTATATCCTTTTGGGGATATGCTTTGGACACGGCAGCGTTCACACTTAACCGTGTTCCATCAAAGGCGGTCATGAAGACACCATATACGATATGGACTGGGAGGAGTCCCAAGATGTCTTTCATGAGGGTTTGGGGTTGTGAGGCTTACGTTAGACGTCAAGTCTCAGACAAACTGGGACCCAAATCTGATAAGTGTTATTTTATAGGATATCCCAAGGAAACTAAGGGATATTACTTCTACATTCCTAGTCAGCACAAAGTGTTTGTTGCTAAGACTGGGGTCTTTCTAGAAAGGGACTTTGTTTCTAGAAAGGCTAGTGGAAGTTCGTTTGATCTTGAAGAAGTTCAAGACAACGACCAAAACACTGAGCCATTGATGGATACTGAACAGGAACCACAAAGAGTTGTGGATGATGAGATTGTTGCACAAGAAGTTGTGGAACAACAACCTGTTCATGTAGACCTACCTCTTCGCAGGTCTGATAGGGTACGTCGTCAGCCTGAGAGATACTCATTTCTCTTGCCTGACCAGGATGACGTTATGCTCATTGAGAATGAGCCTACCACCTATCAGGAAGCTGTGATGAGCCCAGATTCTGAGTCATGGCTAGAAGCCATGAGATCTGAAATGGATTCCATGTACACCAACCAAGTTTGGACCTTGGTTGATCCACTAAGGGGTCAAACCTATTGGGTGTAAGTGGGTCTTTAAGAGAAAGACTAACATGGACGGACTTACTCATACCTATAAAGGTAGATCGGTAGCTAAAGGTTTCAAGCAGATTCATGGTATTGACTATGATGAAACCTTCTCTCCAGTAGCGATGTTTAAGTCCATTCGGATTATGCTTGCTATTGCAGCCTACCATGATTATGAGATCCGGCAGATGGATGTCAAGACAGCGTTTGAATGGAAACTTCGAGGATGTGTACATGACACAACCTGAGGGTTTTGTAGATCCACAGCATACTGACAGAGTATGCAAGCTGCATAAGTCCATTTATGGACTAAAGCAAACTTCTCGGAGTTGGAATCTTCGATTCGATGATGCAATCAAACAGTTTAGTTTCATCAAGAATGAAGATGAACCTTGTGTCTACAAGAAGGTTGTAGGGAACACAGTTGTCTTCCTTGTATTGTATGTGGATGACATACTACTCATTGGGAACGACATCCCTTTGCTGTAGTCTGTAAAGACTTGGCTAGGGAATTGTTTCTCAATGAAGGACTTAGGTGAAGCAGCCTGCATTCTAGGCATAAAGATCTATAGAGATAGATCTAAGAGATTGCTTGGCCTAAGTCAGAGTACATATATTGATAAGGTATTACTACGGTTTGCCATGCAGAACTCCAAGAAGGGATTTCTACCGATGTCACATGGTGTGAATCTTTCGAAGACTCAAAGTCCCTCTTCTAGAGAGGAGAGAGACCGCATGGATACGATCCCTTATGCCTCAGCCATAGGATCTATCATGTACGCCATGTTATGTACTCGTCCTGATGTCTCGTATGCTTTGAGCATGACGAGCAGATACCAGTCAGATCCAGGTGAGCATCACTGGATTGCGGTCAAGAATATCCTTAAGTACTTGAGAAGGACTAAGGATTATTTCTTGATATTTGGAGGTGATGAGCATCTAGTTGTAAAGGGTTACACTGATGCTAGCTTCCAAACTGACCAGGATGATTACAGATCGCAGTCAGGGTTCGTGTTCTGCTTGAATGGTGGAGCTGTGAGCTGGAAGAGTTCGAAGCAGGACACAGTTGCAGATTCTACAACGGAGGCTGAGTATATTGCTGCATCAGAGGCAGCAAAGGAGGCAGTTTGGATCCGCAAGTTCATTTCTGAGCTTGGGGTGGTTCCTAGCATATCTGATCCCGTCCAAACTGACCAGGATGATTACAGATCGCAGTCAGGGTTCGTGTTCTGCTTGAATGGTGGAGCTGTGAGCTGGAAGAGTTCGAAGCAGGACACAGTTGCAGATTCTACAACGGAGGGTGAGTATATTGCTGCATCAGAGGCAGCAAAGGAGGCGCTTGGATCCGCAAGTTCATTTCGAGCTTGGGGTGGTTCCTAGCATATCCGATCCCGTAGAGCTCTATCATGACAACAATGGAGCTATTGTGCAAGCTAAGGAACCTCGCCACACCAGCGGACAAAGCATATACTACGGCGCTTCCATTCGAGAGATCATCGATCGAGGAGATGTGAAGATTTGCAGAGTACCCACAGAGGCTAACGTCGCAGATCCCTTGACCAAGGCTTTGGCACGACTAAGCATGATGGTCACACTAGGTCATTGGGTATTAGATACTACAGCGATTGGCACTAGTGCTAGTGGGAGATTGTTAGTGAGAGCCCTAGAGCCAATCATGTGATGGTTACTTTTTGGACTCTTTGTATCATATTCTTGTACATATATTTCTGATATATAAATAAAGGCATTGTGATTATTATACTTGTGTGTATTTGTGCTATATAAATAAGTATAATAATGTCCTAGGGTAGTAGGTTCATATCTATATCAATCGATTAGTTAAATCGATAGTGAGATGATATAGAGAACACTACACTTAATTATTTCTAGTCAAGTATTAACATAGAAGGACAATGTTAATGCATTGAGACTAGCATGTAGGTCAACATGATGACTTGATCTCACAAGTCATGGATATGAGATATCAAGTTGACACATGGGTATACATCGAGAATGTATATTGAATGACCCGCCATGAGAAAGTATCATGGATCGTTATATGAGTGTCATATACTTTCTCAAGTGACTATTAGTATGACTTTAGTCCTTAGACCTGAAGTCACCATGGTTCCCTACATAAGGAGTTATGTACTTTGGTTTCACAAACGTCACCCATAATGGGTGGACTATAAAGGCGATTACTGGGTATGTAACAAATTATGCGGAGGGATGTGAGTGATGTAGATGGGATCTATCCCCTATATTACAGGAGTGATATCATAGTCTTGATAGAGTGAGATCACTAAGTGCATGGCCATGCCCAAATAAGGCAATATGTGATATTGTGCTTATTTGATTATAGTGAGTCTACTTGGAGTTCAAGACACTTAGATTGATTGGAGGATGACACGGTCTATGCCTCATATAAGATCAATCTAGATATCAAGGATAGAAGGACAATGTCACATATTGAGAGAGTCACAATTATTAGTCATATTGGTGATGTTGGATCTCAACATTCTTGTAACTTGGGTAGCAATGATGTGTTGCTAGATACCTCTCATTGCTTATGTCCCTAATTGGATTTAGGGACATTGCCAACGTTGACAAGAACCTATAGGGTCACACACATAGAGCAATAGATGGAGACTAGTTCATATGATGAACCAAGAGGAAAGATGAAGTCAAGTTTGACTTGGCTAAATATGGAAAGTCTATAAAAGGCAAGTTTGACTTGACCTAAATCCACAAGTTTGACTTGACTATGAGTTAGACTCAAGTATGATCCAAATGTTGGATAAATCAATTAAGGGAGTTAATTTGGTCATGTTTGACTTTGGCCAAATTAGGAAGGTTGAAAGTCAATATTGACTTGACTTGGATGCCACCACATTTGATGAGGTGGCATGGGAGAACCAATGGGGATGCTACACATCACCATGCCACCTCATGCTTGCCACCTCATGGGAGGTTACCCATGAGTGGCCGGCCACATTAAGGGGGCAATTAAGAGCATTAATTGCCCACTTAATGACATTTATGTGGCTGGCCACATGATATGGTGGATTGATTGAATTTTTGAATTCAATTTTTGATTCTTCTTCTTCCTTGGTGCTCTCGGCAACTTCTCCCTCTCTTCCTCCTCTTCTTGGCCGAAAACCACATAGGTGCTAGCACACCTTGTTTCGGTCATCTTCTCCACCTAATTGCTTGTGTGGACACATATAGAGGGGCTCTACTTTGTGCCCTCTAGATCCAACTTCAACCTTAGTCGAGCGGGATAAGCGAAGGGCACGCATCAAAGGTAGTTTTTCTTTAAACTATAGATCTAGGAGTAGATCTAACATATTCGGGTATTAAGCATGATATAAATACGTGGAATTTTTCGAATCGGATTTTTCTTTGCACGAGATCCTTGGCTAGGGTGTTTCGGGGTTTCCGCGACGCGAAAAGCGGTTTTCGTGGCCCGAAAAATTCTAACAGTGGTATCAGAGCCATCGTGCGAAGCACGTATTTATTTTTTTTCCTGTATTAGATACAAAATTTAGATGCTTTTAAGTTTCTGTGATTTTTCTAAATTTTAGGAATTTTTGGGTATTTTTCTCGTAGAGGCGAAAGAACGAGTGCGAAGCACTTGTACACTTTTGTCACCGAGAAAAATTTCTCCGAAACGGCAAGTTTCACCCAAATAGATTTTGGGACAGCGAAAAAGGGCGCTGTATAATCGCAAGAGGACACTCGCGAAGGTTATTTCGCGAATAGGGGCGCTGCCCCTAACCCCGCAAGGGGCCTTGTGCCGCGATTACGCCCGAAACCCGCTTAGCGGGACCGCCGTGGAGAAGGGACTCAAAAATTCAGAAAAAATCAGTAGAAAAATTTTAAATAAAAAAAAATACACAATTCTGAATTATGTACAGTATGTGTTGGTCATGGCCCAAGTCCCAGAATTTTTATGAAAAATTATGCGTGTAATTCATAAAACGGCCTGCGTGCCGTCATGTGTTGTGTGTGCTGTATTGTGGATGCGACCTGCGTGTTGCCTTTTTCCATTATTTTATTTCTGTAAAAATTAGTTTTAAGACTCGAATGTAACTCGAGTATAAATTTTGTAATGTACAAAATTTGAAGATGACGAAATTCCGGAGAAGACGGACTCGCGGGAGCATGCCGGCAACACATGGGGATCGGAAGGAGGAGCTTGGAGAAGCTGCCACCTAGACCCTAGGATGACCATTGGATCTTCTCTTTGGCTAGAGAGGATCCTAGTAGGGCCATGACCAATCACATAATTTAAATGTATATATTTTATTTTTGCTTATGTGTATGTGATGCATGTTTGTGTAGAATAGAATATGCATGAGTGTATGTGATGCACATGTGATGTGGGAACCACATCTTGATGTGCACAATACACATTTAGGATTTAAATTAGATTTAATTTACGCCTAAATATGATGCACATCGTCGATTAGATTAGATCTAAATCGAAATCAACTCGTAAACGCCTACCGGGCCATGATACCCATCACTACCTCGATCATATGCGATTGTCGTATCTGCCAAAGCAGAGCAACGCATTTAATCTTGGTAGGATGCGGAGGGACAACCTTGGTCCCGCCTATCACGCTCGGGTTAGATTGAGCTCAATTAGATTGAGTAGCTAGCAAAGCTCAATTGGATCGAGTGAAGCTATAGGCGTATTCCAATAGTTGGAAAGGTAGGACAAGATCACGTTTATAAATAATCTTGGGCGATTTAGCCAAAGCTAACTCAAGATTATTTGTAAAAGTTAAATCTTGATCCTATAAACAAGAGTTGCATGGAGATGTAATTGGTAATTAGCTACCTACCGATCATACTAGGTCTTGGGCGATTCAGCCAAAGCTGACTCAAGATGTAGTATGATGTGGATCTTGTCCCACAAAATTCAGTGGGAGCATCATTTAATTAAAGGCCTAATTAGATGATAGAATATGATATTGATTTTCTGCATGTTTAATATGTTGTAGATTGCCATGTCACCAAACGCGAACACTCTCTCCCTACGATCTGTCCTTGAGAAGGACAAGCTCACAGGAGCTAACTTCCTGGACTGGTACAGGAACCTGAGGATAGTCCTCATGCAGGAACGTAAGCTGTACGTTCTGGAGCAAGCAGTTCCTGAAGCACCACCAGCCTCTGCCGCCCGTAGCATTAAGGATGCTCATCAGAAGCATCAAGACGATGCGTTAGACGTGTCGTGCCTAATGCTATGCTGCATGTCCTCTGAGCTTCAGAAGCAACACGAGAACATGAATGCCTTTGATATGATTGGCCATCTTAAGCAATTATATCAAGGGCAAGCCAGGCATGAGAGGTTTGAAGTGACTCAGGCCCTCTTTTCATGTAAGATGAAAGAGGGAACCCCTGTAGGAACTCACGTACTCAAGATGATTGGGTACGTCGAGAACCTAGAGAGGTTGGGGTTCCCATTGGGCCAAGAGCTGGCCACTGACTTGATCCTGCAATCGTTGCCGGCAAGTTACCGTCAATTCGTCATGAACTATAACATGAACGAATTAGACAAACCACTGCCCGAGATGCTCAACATGTTGAGAACTGCTGAGCCCAATCTCACCACTACCAAGACCAGTACCGTCCTGATGGTACAAAAGGGCAAGGGTAAGGGCAAGTGGAAGCCCAAGGGTAAGGGTAAGACCCAGACCAAGGGCAAAGCCAGCTCTTCAGCACTCAAACCCAAGGGCGGGGTGCAAAAGGATGCTACCTGCTTCCACTGTGGTCAGACAGGGCACTGGAAGAGGAACTGCAAGATCTACCTGGAGGATCTTAAGAAGAAAAGAAGCGAGGCTTCTACTTCAGGTATAAATGTTATAGAAGTCAACCTTTCTATTTCTACATCATGGGTATTAGATACTGGATGTGCATCTCACATTTGTACTAATGTGCAGGCGCTGAGAAGTAGGGCATTGGCAAAGGGCGAGGTGGACCTACGAGTAGGCAATGGAGCAAGGGTTGCTGCTGTAGATATTTTCTATCTCTGCCCGCTGGGCTTGTATTGGAACTAGATAATTGTTGTTATGTCCCTGCACTAACAAAGAATATTATTTCAGTTTCCTGTTTAGATAATAAAGGTTTTTCATTCATAATAAAGGACAAATGTTGTTCTGTTTATTTGAAAGATATGTTCTATTGTAGTGCACATCTGATGAATGGCCTCTATATTCTAGATTTAGAGAGCCCTATCTATAACGTGAGTACCAAGAGGTTGAGATCAAATGAGTTGAACCCAACCTATCTCTGGCATTGCCGCCTAGGCCACATAAACGAGAGTCGCTTGTCCCAGCTCCATAAGGATGGTTTGGACTCATTTGATTTTGAATCATATGAGACATGTGAGTCATGCCTTCTAGGCAAGATGACCAAGACTCCCTTTAGTGGACATAGCGAGAGAGCGACAGACTTGCTAGGACTCATACATAGTGATGTATGTGGCCCTTTCAATATCGCTGCTCGGGGTGGTTATAGGTACTTTATCACATTTACTGACGACTTCAGTAGATATGGTTATGTGTACTTGATGACACATAAGTCTGAATCCTTTGAAAAGTTCAAGGAATTCAGAAATGAAGTACAAAACCAGCTCGGCAAAAGTATTAAGATACTTCGATCAGATCGAGGTGGAGAATACTTAAGCCATGAGTTTAGTGACTATCTAGCAGAGTGTGAGATTCTATCCCAACTCACTCCTCCTGGAACACCACAGTGGAATGGTGTATCTGAAAGGAGGAATCGTACCTTATTAGATATGGTACGATCTATGATGAGTCACGTAGATCTTCCTATATCCTTTTGGGGATATGCTCTGGACACGGCAGCGTTCACACTTAACCGTGTTCCATCAAAGGCGGTCATGAAGACACCATATACGATATGGACTGGGAGGAGTCCCAAGATGTCTTTCATGAGGGTTTGGGGTTGTGAGGCTTACGTTAGACGTCAAGTCTCAGACAAACTGGGACCCAAATCTGATAAGTGTTATTTTATAGGATATCCCAAGGAAACTAAGGGATATTACTTCTACATTCCTAGTCAGCACAAAGTGTTTGTTGCTAAGACTGGGGTCTTTCTAGAAAGGGACTTTGTTTCTAGAAAGGCTAGTGGAAGTTCGTTTGATCTTGAAAAAGTTCAAGACAACGACCAAAACACCGAGCCATTGATGGATATCGAACAAGAACCACAAAGAGTTGTGGATGATGAGATTGTTGCACAAGAAGTTGTGGAACAACAACTGCTCATGTAGACCTACCTCTTCGCAGTTCTGATAGGGCGTCGTCACCCGAGAGATACTCATTTCTCTTGCACCAGATGACGTTATGCTCATTGAGAATGAGCCTACCACCCATCGTGAAGTCGTGATGAGCCCAGATTCTGAGTCATGGCTAGAAGCCATGAGATCTGGAAATGGATTCCATGTACACCAACCAAGTTTGGACCTTGGTTGATCCACCAAGGGGTCAAACCTATTGGGTGTAAGTGGGTCTTTAAGAGAAAGACTAACATGGACGGACTTACTCATACCTATAAAGGTAGATCGGTAGCTAAAGGTTTCAAGCGATTCATGGTATTGACTATGATGAAACCTTCTCTCCAGAATGATGTTTAAGTCCATTCGGATTATGCTTGCTATTGCACCTACCATGATTATGAGATCCGCGGATGGATGTCAAGACAATTTCTGAATGGAAACCTCCTCGAGGATGTGTACATGACACACCTGAGGGTTTTGTAGATCCACAAGATACTAGCAGTAGCTGCATAGGGCCATTTATGGTCTCAAGCAAGCCTCTCGGAGCCGGAATCTTCGATTCGATGATGCAATCAAACAGTTTGGTTTCATCAAGAACGAAGATGAACCCTGGTCTACAAGAGGGTTAGTGGGAGCACAGTTGTCTTCCTCGTATTGTATGTGGATGACATACTTCTCATTGGGAACGACATTTCCTCGCTACACCGTGAAGACTTGGCTAGGGAATTGTTTCTCAATGAAAGACTTAGGTGAAGCAACCTGCATTCTAGGCATTAAGATCTATAGAGATAGATCTAAGAGATTGCTGGGCCTAAGTCGAATACATACATTGACACGGTATTACTTCGGTTTCCAAGAAGGGAAATATGCCGATGTCACATGGTGTGAGTCTTCGAAGACTCAAAGTCCTCTTCTAGAGAGGAGAGGGACCGCATGGATAAGATCCCCTATCTCGCCATAGGATCTATCATGTACGCCATGTTATGTACTCGTCACGATGTCTCGATGCTTTGAGCATGACGGCAGATACCGACCGATCGGTGAGCATCATCGATTGCGGTCAAGAATATCCTAAGTACTTGAGAAGGACTAAGGATTATTTCTTGATATTTGGAGGTGATGAGCATCTAGTTGTAAAGGGTTACACCGATGCTAGCTTCCAAACCGACTGTGATGATTACAGATCGCAATGTGGTTCGTTCTCGCTTGAATGGTGGAGCCGTGAGTCGAAGAGTTCAAGGTGACACGCTGCAGCATTCTACAACGGAGGTCGAGTATATTTCGCATCGAGGCAAAGGAGGCAGTTTGGATCCGCAAGTTCATTTCTGAGCTTGGGTGGTTCCTAGCATATCTGATCCCGTCCAAACTGACCAGGATGATTACAGATCGCAGTCAGGGTTCGTGTTCTGCTTGAATGGTGGAGCTGTGAGCTGGAAGAGTTCGAAGCAGGACACAGTTGCAGATTCTACAACGGAGGCTGAGTATATTGCTGCATCAGAGGCAGCAAAGGAGGCAGTTTGGATCCGCAAGTTCATTTCTGAGCTTGGGGTGGTTCCTAGCATATCTGATCCCGTAGAGCTCTACTGCGACAACAATGGAGCTATTGCGCAGGCTAAGGAACCTCGCTCACACCAGCGGACAAAGCATATACTACGGCGCTTCCATCTCATTCGAGAGATCATCGATCGAGGAGATGTGAAGATTTGCAGAGTACCCACAGAGGCTAACGTCGCAGATCCCTTGACCAAGGCTTTGGCACAGACTAAGCATGATGGTCACACTAGGTCATTGGGTATTAGATACTACAGCGATTGGCACTAGTGCTAGTGGGAGATTGTTAGTGAGAGCCCTAGAGCCAATCATGTGATGGTTACTTTTTGGACTCTTTGTATCATATTCTTGTACATATATTTCTGATATATAAATAATAAAGGCATTGTGATTATTATACTTGTGTGTATTTGTGCTATATAAATAAGTATAATAATGTCCTAGGGTAGTAGGTTCATATCTATATCAATCGATTAGTTAAATCGATAGTGAGATGATATAGAGAACACTACACTTAATTATTCCTAGTCAAGTATTAACATAGAAGGACAATGTTAATGCATTGAGACTAGCATGTAGGTCAACATGATGACTTGATCTCAAGTCATGGATATGAGATATCAAGTTGACACATGGGTATACATTGGAGAATGTATATCAATGACCCGCCATGAGAAAGTATCATGGATCGTTATATGAGTGTCATATACTTTCTCAAGTGACTATTAGTATGACTTTAGTCCTTAGACCTGAAGTCACCATGGTTCCCTACATAATGAGTTATGTACTTTGGTTTCACAAATCACCCGTAAATCGGTGGACTATAAAGGCGATTACTCGGTATGTAACAAATTATGCGGAGGATGTGAGTGATGTAGATGGGATCTATCCCTCCTATATTACAGGAGTGATATCATAGTCTTGATAGAGTGAGATCACTAAGTGCATGACCATGCCCAAATAAGGCAATATGTGATATTGTGCTTATTTGATTATAGTGAGTCTACTTGGAGTTCAAGACACTTAGATTGATTGGAGGATGACACGGTCTATGCCTCATATAAGATCAATCTAGATATCAAGGATAGAAGGACAATGTCACATATTGTGAGAGTCACAATTATTAGTCATATTGGTGATGTTGGATCTCAACATTCTTGTAACTTGGGTAGCAATGATGTGTTGCTAGATACCTCTCATTGCTTATGTCCCTAATTGGATTTAGGGACATTGCCAACGTTGACAAGAACCTATAGGGTCACACACATAGAGCAATAGATGGAGACTAGTTCATATGATGAACCAAGAGGAAAGATGAAGTCAAGTTTGACTTGGCTAAATATGGAAAGTCTATAAAAGGCAAGTTTGACTTGACCTAAATCCACAAGTTTGACTTGACTATGAGTTAGACTCAAGTATGATCCAAATGTTGGATAAATCAATTAAGGGAGTTAATTTGGTCATGTTTGACTTTGGCCAAATTAGGAAGGTTGAAAGTCAATATTGACTTGACTTGGATGCCACCACATTTGATGAGGTGGCATGGGAGAACCAATGGGGATGCTACACATCACCATGCCACCTCATGCTTGCCACCTCATGGGAGGTTACCCATGAGTGGCCGGCCACATTAAGGGGGCAATTAAGAGCATTAATTGCCCACTTAATGACATTTATGTGGCCGGCCACATGATATGGTGGATTGATTGAATTTTTGAATTCAATTTTTTGATTCTTCTTCTTCCTTGGTGCTCTCGGCAACTTCTCCCTCTCTTCCTCCTCTTCTTGGCCGAAAACCACATAGGTGCTAGCACACCTTGTTTCGGTCATCTTCTCCACCTAATTGCTTGTGTGGACACATATAGAGGGGCTCTACTTTGTGCCCTCTAGATCCAACTTCAACCTTAGTCGAGCGGGATAAGCGAAGGGCACGCATCAAAGGTAGTTTTTCTTTAAACTATAGATCTAGGAGTAGATCTAACATATTCGGGTATTAAGCATGATATAAATACGTGGAATTTTTCGAATCGGATTTTTCTTTGCACGAGATCCTTGGCTAGGGTGTTTCGGGGTTTCCGCGACGCGAAAAGCGGTTTTCGTGGCCCGAAAAATTCTAACATATATGTCTTATCATTTAGTTGATTTCTTGCTATTAGATTATTTAGCATGATTAGCTTTATTTGCTTTTCAGCATGCAGTTATAGTTTTATTCTTGTAGAGCATGAGTAGCTTTCTTTTAAGCATTCAAATTTAGCATGTTTTTCATTATATACATGCATATCGAGTTTTTATGAGTAGGCAAGCACTTACTAAGCTTTTAGCTTATAGATACTATTTTCCTCCTACTGCAGATAAATGAAAAGCTAAAGTATAAAAGGAAGGCGACAAGGTGGTGATGATGAAGGTGTGTGATGGCTGGACTATGGAGAGATCATGAGTTTGCTAAGGAAACTGTCAAGACTCCTTCTTTGGAGTTTTCTTTCAGTTATTAAATTGATAGAGATTGTTTTAGTAGTTTTCCTTTGTCTATGTTAAGTTTATTCCGCATTGTAGTTGAGTTATTTCCTATTGTTGGAGTTCTTTTGTTTACTATTGCTAGGATAGTTTATTTTTAGTTATATATAAACTGCGTGGTGATGTTATTGCTTTGTATATGTATGTACTTATGATTATCGTCACCGGTACAGGGGAGATTCTGCCGAAATTTTTCGGTAGGGTTTTCCTAGAGATTTTTAATAAACCGGTTGAGTAGAGTTAGTAGATAAGTAACGGTCACTCTTAGAGAGTAGTAGTTGTAGTAAGAAGGGTGGTCGTTACACATTCATATATTTTACGCATGCTTTATTTATGCACTTTCATACACATTGTCTTATTTTCTGCATAATTACTCCTCTTTGTTCGGAGATCTGTTCTTGTATATTTTCTGTTGACAGGATCAAATTTGGAGAGGAAATGATGTTCGCAGTCGAGCCAGTCAAAAATCAAAGGAAAACAATACTAGCAATGTGACCTACACGACTATGTCAAAGAAGCAAGGAGGAAAATGACCTTGGTCGTGTGGTGCACACAAGCCGTGTGGCTTCACCAGAGGAGGAGCATGACATGACCGTGTGAGAGCTACATGGTCGTGTCACCTAGCAGCATATCCAGAGCATGGTCGTGTAGATCCACATGGCTGTGCAACACTTCCAGAGAGTAAGCAGAGATTGGTCGTGTGGTCCACATGACCGTGCAGGACTTCCAGAGACCAAGAATGGCTAGGTCGTGTGAGCCACACGACCGTGTAGGCCATCCAAAGCCAAAGTAGAACACGGCCGTGTGGATCCACACGACCGTGTCACCCTGGCTAAGAGGAGGATGTAAGAGGCCATGTGAGAGCCACACGGCCGTGTCACAGGGGCATGTGGTGCCCATGCCCCAGCTCTATAAAAGAGGGTTTCTTCCCCTTTCAAAAGGAGGAATGCTCTCCCTTTGGGGAGATCCAACTTGGTGTTATTCTTCGTCGGTGAGCCGTCGATCTGAGGCTATCTCCATCTCCACATCGACTCTAGTAGCTAAGGTTTGGCTCCAAAGATCACTCATCGACACTAGATAAGCTTTTCTATTCTCTTTTCTCCGGATTAGGATTGAAATGCTTGTAATCTTCTTATCTTTGGATTTTTTTTATCTTTTTGCTATGGAGTAGATCTATTGTTATAGGATTAAGAGAGTATTTGTGGTGTGATTTGATGTAAAATCTCATGGATATGCCAATTTCCTATCTAGATAAGGTTAGCATATTTTGTATCTATTTGATTGAATGTACTTATTACCTACATTATTACGTGGATTGAGTAGAGATGTGTTTCTGTGTCGTATGAATGAGGGATGATCCTTACAGGCAGTCCCGCTAACAGACTTCATAGGGATCATATCTATTTATTCGGTTGTGGTGTAGATCAAGGTCCCTTGTCGGTTGTCTTCTGCAGGAGAAAATCGACAACTTCCTACAAATGCATGTTAATTGAGGATATGTCATTATTCTAAAGTCTAGTAGTCGTCCGTGATTTAAATCTTACATTTTTTTTATTTAAATACATATTTTTAAAATTCTATCTAAAGTAAGAGTAGAATATTTTCTCAAATTTTAAATAAAATATTTTTGTAAATTATTATATAAATAAAGAATGTTTACAGAAAATTTAGTGATATTTAATATCAATTTACGATACCAAATAAAGTTATTAGAAGAATTCAAGCTTTAGAAATGATAATTTGTAAGAATAGAAAACCTAATAAAAGCCACAAAAATCCTCCATTTACTTAAATGAAGATTGTCAGAATAATAACTCGGACAAAACAAAAGGTTTGACACTGAAATCGTAAAAAAAAAAAAAAATCGTGCATAACCTTTAGGAAAGTCATTGATCTTTTATACAATATTCAATATGAAGAATAATTCTTTTTAATTTGACTGTATTTCTTTGCATTGACTTATTTGACGAAATTTGAATGAGATAATAATTTGGTGCTGAATGATAAAGTAATTAAGGTACGCAGGTATATCTCGTCCTGTCAAAGGACACGTAAGTGACCGAAGAACAATGAGTGTGTGATAATTATGCAGTGATGTAGAATTGAATGGTGGCTTCTTGGATCAACTTACGAAGTTTAGCTTGTTCTGTAGCTCAGTTGAAAGTAGCCAAGTAAAGTTGCATTAAAAAAAAACAGAAGATACATGTAGTCCATTAGATTGTGGGAGCAAGCACATGTCAGATCCCATCTATTTAATCTCAACTCACTGGCCTATTTTTTTTTTTTTCTTCATCGACTCACTGGCCTACTGATGGCCGGTCGGGATTAAACCACAATTTAAAGTCCCCTGCATGTCAGTTTGTGCACATCACTATTAAACTAAAACTCTTATTATGCAATATCCTAGACAAATTAAAAACAAGATATGTGTTTTATATGGATTGTTTTTTTCTTTCCGTTGTTCCCTTTGGGTCGAAGGGACAAAAAAAAAAAAATATTTAGTTCGCGGTTCAGATTAAAAATTGAGGCAAAAGGAATGAAACTCAATGGGCAGTGGAAATTTTTTTATTAAAAAACAAAAGGAATTTTTTGACAGGAGATATAATAAATATGGCCAAGAAGAAGGCTTAAATGAATAACGAGACGAGTATATTATGTATGCAAAAGATTCATTTCGGAACTAATTAACTAACAAAAGAAGGAACGATTGATGCATGCCGGTAGCTAGCTTAAGAAACACAATCAATCAACTAAAAAATATATATAGCTTAAGGAACATTAATTTAAAGTTCACTAGTTATAACTCTCATCACACTCTTTTGCTCGTAGCAATTGAAATTAAGCTAGAATTTGAACATGCATGCATACGAGATCCATACATACTTACCGGATCCTGATCTCGTGGTCTTGCTCGATCTCCGATAATGGCTCGTCGTCCTCGTCCAGTCCCGCAGAGCATCCATCGTCTCCGCCGCCGAAGGGAGCGTGGCCGCAGCCGAAGGACTTGATGTGGTCCTTGAGCGATCGTTTGTGTTTGAAGTCGGAGCCGCAGATGCAGTACCACAGCTTGCCGCAGTTCTTCTCGTGAGTCCGCCAGTCACCGCGCACAGCGAAAGCCTTGCCACACTTGCAGCACATGAAGGGCTTGATGCCGTGCTTCCGCTTGTAGTGCGTCTGCAGGGTTCGGAAGTCCTTGAGCGGCTTTGACCGCGGGTGGTCGATGTTGTTGGGGCATCCGGCCGCGCAGCAGTAGCATGGAAGCCGGAGCATTGCCGTCGGCTGGATCCCCCGCAGCGACTCTGGTCCCTTCCGATACTGAGATCCATGACCCCACATATGCATCTGCATTTTTTTGCGGCGTTAATTCTTTTATCAAAACTCGTTAGAAATTTGAAGTAGGAGGATAGTGTTTGGAATTACTGTTTTAGGGGATTTTATAAAGAGGTATATTAGTGTATAATTGTTCTCCCTGACATCAGAGGTCCGTGCAAGGGATATATTGCAGTGATAGAAGAAGACTGCACTGCGCCCTTTTAGTATTGGGCTTGTGCTTCTACTGCTAGCTACCAGTGAAAGATCAAATCTCACAATCGAAAGGAAAAGATTCACTGCGGAGCTATCACATACTCCACTCATTGAGGAGAGAGAGTGTGTGAACCTCGAGCTCATGATTCAGTGACTTATTTCCTGCTCTTCCAGACATATTTTGGCGACATACATACGAAGCAGAATGTGCCAGACAACAAATTGGATATATGATCCAAGGCACAAAAAGCATGATCGCAGCTTTTCCAGCTCGTATTTTGTTAAATCACATAGAAAATCGCAATTTCTTCCAAAGAATGAAAAAGAAGAGCTTTTTTTTTTTTTTTGGTTAAAAAAGATAAAACGGATACCTGCATGTTGTTGTATCTATTGAAAGTTTTGTAGCAGACTGGGCAAGAGAACTGCGTGGGACCGATAAGGATTTGAGATGGGGTGGGAATCCAATACTGCCCCTTGTTGATCCTGCCAATGGGATTGGAAGGATAACCTATAGGAACCACCAGTACATTCTCATCGCCACCACCATCGCCTTCTCCCTCGTTCTGATCCCCACCAATACTAGTGTAGTAGCTATTATTTTTCTGTAGATTCTGATCTACGTTCGAAGAGATCGTCGATAAAAAGTCAACTGCAGCTGGGCTGGGAGGGCCTATGTGGAGAGCAACAGTGACAGCATCATCATCTCCACCAACACCACCAGTAGCTAATCCACCTTCATCAATTAAGGCACTAGAAGAGGAGCGATACGTATCCTCCCTCTCTCGTGGCCTCCTTGGGCTGAGCCTGAGGAGGGGCAGTGCCTCCCTCAGAGGAGGAGGAGGAGGAGGAGGAGGAGGAGGAGGAGGAGGAGGAGAGGGAGTCTGTGTCTGAGTCTGGGGAAGAAGATGATGGCCGGGGTTCGAGGAGAAAGGATGGTGGGTTTGGAAAAGCACCTTCAAGAAATTAGTGTAGGGATCTGCCATGGCTTGATCAAAGAGAAGGTGTAAGGCAGCACTAAGATCTGTTAGATGATCACAGTGTCTGAAAGGGAGGGGAATAAAAAGACATTAAATAAGGCTGATAATTAATGGAAGCATGAGCGGCGGAGAGGAATAGTATATATGCATATATATTGCTGAATTCAGTAGAAAATAGAAGGGCAGTAAAAATGGGGGTGAGGAGGAGATAAGAGCCTGGACGTACGTTACACTAGTTTAGCTTAGGGGTAGGTATATGTATATATAGGAAAACAGAAAAGCAAGAGAAAAGAAGAACTTTAAATGTGGAAGCCAGGACAATAATAAAGAAATCTTAATTACGAGTGTCATGCTGCTTCGAAAACCAAGCCACAAGAATTTTATCTCTTAATCATATTCATTCTTTATAATTCATTGTTTGATGCTTATGATCAAGCAGTCGTTTTTCCACCTTAGTATATATAGATTCTCCAAGGACGTTGTATTAATTTCCAGGTGACATTCTTATTAGACGATTCATATTAAATCATTATTGATTTGATTGATGTTTATTTTTATTAATGAACCATATATTTATTTATTTATTTTTTTATTTTTTTGCTGTTGTCTTATTAGAAAGTATATTCTATCCAATGTAAAATAGAAGACATTTTAATGGGAGCAAGAAAGACAAATTTACTTTTGGCCAAAAATTAAATGAGCACCCTATTCTCTCTGTCGTCCTATTTTGATTTTTTAATTACAATGACGTTTCTTCCTATCATGGATAATTACCAATTGTCTTCTAGTACATTATTCCTATATTCTTATCTTCTTTTATCCAATCCCATCAGTCAATTATACGAAGAATATAAGTTTATGTTGTAATAATATGTAATTATATCAGCTATAGTTCATATAGCTATTACAATATAAATATTATTGAAGAAAATAAATTTATATTGTATTAGTTATACTTTCATAATTATTACCATCTAAATATTGTTAGATAAAATATGTTTTCATTGTAACATTTTATAATTACTATAATATTATTGTAGTTATGGATGTGAGGTACCTTTTTGATTAAAAATCACGAAGGGATGCTCCTTTTTTATTAGAAAATATAGAATTTCCTTTTAATTTTGACCCTTTACTTTTTGACGGACGAAATCACCTTTAACTCATAAAACAAAACTAGTTAACTAAGATTTTTTGAGATGTTGGAAAACTCAAATTTAGCTATAGATAATAAATATTTAAAGGTTAATTTTTGAAAAGTGCACATGACGGTCAGCCCAGAAATCAGTATCTTTTGGTTACGCTTCTCATTTGGAAGAAAAATTGTTGCAAATACGTTGTATTTGGGGTTCAAACCGCAGGTGTCTGGATAATAATCTAGATATCCTACCACGACACCATGACCCCGGGGACTTGAATTTGTTGGTGCAATATACTTTAGGTCAAGGTTGACCAGTTTGACTAAGCTTGAGTTGACTCAAGCTTGAGTCTTGTTGTTTAGGTTTTGATGCTTGATAATACGTGAAAATTACAGGTGCAATCATCCGATTGGGGAGATTGCTGGAGCAATTCTCTTCTGGTTAGGGTTTGACCAGGTTGGTGTGAAGAATAGTCAAGTAGGTCAACATTGACTAGATATATGACTGGGAAATCCTGGTGAGTGAAGCCAGGCAGTTGGAAAATCTTGGTGAATGAAGCCAGGTGAAAGACCTAGTGAGTGAAGCTAGGCAGAAGTGAAATTCTGGTGAGTGAAGCCAAGTGAAAGACCTAGTGAGTGAAGTTAGGCAGATGTAAAGTCCTGGTGAATGAAGTCAGACAGATAGGAAATCCTAGTGAGTGAAGCTAGGTGAAAGTCCTGGTGAGTGAAGCAGGCAGATGGAAAACCCTAGTGAGTGAAGCTAGGCAGAAGGGAAGTCCTGGTGAGTGAAGCCAGGCACGTGAAAATCCAGGTGGGTCAAGGCTGACTGGACACCTGGTATCGGTAAGTCCAAGTGGGTCAAGGTTGACCGGACATTTGGTACGAGCAGAAAAGTCTAAGTGGGTCAAAGGGATTGATCGGACACTTGGAGTGGAAGTCCTAGCAGGTCGAGGGTGACCAAATACTAGGCATGATGTCCCAACAGGTCATGGTTGATCGGATGCTGAGTTTTTAGGGTCTTTAAACTTGATTTGGCAAGTCAATAGTGAACCAATTGATCAACCGATCGATTGAATCATAGTCCAATCGATCGGTTGATCGATTGGATGGGTGCCACGAAGAAGCCTTAGCCCAATCGATCGAGTGATCGATTGGGAGTTATCGTCGCGAGCACAGAGCCCCTCCCAATCGATCACTTGATCGATTGGGAACCTCTAATCGATTAGGCGATCGATTAGAGCGCTGGAAATCGTGCGATAAACCTTGAATCGATCAGGCAATCGATTCAGTGATTTCCAGAGAGCACAGAGATACTCTAAATCGATCAACCGATCGATTCAAAGCCTCCCCAATCGATTGAGAGTCATTCAATCGATTGGGATCTAACCGTTGCGCAGGTTATAGCCGTTGGCGTGCGATTTCCTCCGCAGCTCTTTGATTTCTCTTCACGCGATTCTCAGCGACTTCTCTATAGAGACTGACACCAGTTCTTGAAGCATTCTTGGAGCAAGGGTTGTTGTCCTTCCAAGATCAAGAGGCGTTCAACAGAAGAAGAAGAAGCTAGGGTTAGGGTTTTATGCTGTAAATCTTGTAAGATCTTACTTGTATTTGCTTTCCTTTCTTTCTTCTTATACTGAGAGTGTTGTAAGGCTTCTCCGCCTTCGGTAATTACCGTAAAGGAGTGTTTTCATAGTGGAGAGTGCTCGTGTGTGTGGATCCTTGGATTAGTCACCTCTTCTTGAGGTGGATACCAAGTAAATCCTTTGTGTTAGCATTGTATTTTTGTTTCTTGTTCTTTTCGCTGCATATCATCACCAAGAAGCAAGCAACGACGAGCTATTCACCCCCCTCTAGTACATTTGGACCCTAACAAGTGGTATCAGAGCAAGGTCGCCCTTCATCGGAATCATCGCCGGAAGGGGCAACAAGGCTAGAGGGTAAAGAATTTGAAGCATATTTCATCAAGCCAAAGGTTTTATCAAGAGCTCAACTTCAAATGGAATTCGGAGATGGATTTGGATTCGACACAAGGGTGCCTCCACCATTCACTTCAACGAGCTTTGATCTTTAGAAATCAAGGATCAAAAATTTCTTGATGGTGGAGATAGAGCAATGGTTTGCTCTAATGAAAGGCTTTGAAGCTCCAAGAAATTCAAAAGGCAAGATTCTCAAGAAGAGCAAATGGAGCCAAGAGCAAATTCAAAGGAGCGAGGCAAATGATAAAGTGACCAAGCTATTGGTCAATTTATTGGCAAGCAATATTTTGGCTCAAATTGGAGAATTCAAGAATGCCAAGGAGCTTTGGAGCAAGTTGGCAAAGGTTCATGAGATCCCCTCCACTGTACCAAACCATGAAGAATCAAATGAGGGTGATTCATTGAATCAAGACCAAAAGGAAGAAGAAGAAGAGGAACAAGAAGCTTCATCCTCTACAAAATGCAAAGAAAAAAATAAGGAGGGAGCATACTCCTTATTTCATGTAAATGAGGATGATGACGATGAAGTCTCCACCTCTAGGATTGAGGGGGAGTGTAGATCATTGATACCAGAGCAAGAAGAGGCCTCTACCTCCGGGTCAAGTGAAGAAAAAGGTGCAACCTCCAAAAGTCATGAAGAATCAATTGGAGGATCAAGTGTCATCCCTACATGTGAAGGTATAAATATTTCAATTAAAAATAAAAATCATATTATATATTTTTAGTGCAAGGAACATGGGCACTACAAAAGCAAATGCCCTAAATTAGCTAAGAAGAAGGGCCAAGTGGTACCAATGGGCAAGGATAAGCCCAAGGAGACTACCCCCACAACAAAGAAGAGCAAGGGGAACATTGTGTGCTTCTTGTGTAATCAAAAAGGACATTATCATAGCCAATGTCCAAAGGGGAAGAAAGCGGTCAAAGTCAAAGGAGGAAGCTCAAGTCAAGGGGGAGCTTCCAAGGTAAAACCCAAGGTATCATTTATTAAACCTATTCCTTTGACAAATGGTAAAAAGCATGCTAGTTCAAGTTTTTATCATTTTAATGTCATTTACTATAAAAATAGAAAGCATGATAGCATTAAGGAAAAACATGTAGCTCTTCATGCTAAAACTACCACACCTAAGGTTAGGAAGGTAGATAACTACTTGGGCAAGAACACTAAGAAAAATAGATACAAGCTCAAAAATAGAAATGCTCAAGGATTTAATGACAAAACAAAATCTAGGGATTTATGGAGAGAAAATCAAGTCTTGAGGTCAAGGTTTGATAAAATGGAAAAGACCCTAAAAAGGATGAAAAATATCCTAAAAGGGCAAAAAGAGCATAAACTAGGTCTAGGAGCACATAAGTCATCCAATGGCCATAGAGGTTTGGGATAAACCTAAAACCAAGAAGGATGTGCCTTCTTATCACAGGGTTCCATATAGCTACGGAACCAACCCTAGGTTCATATGTCAAATCAATGATATAAGGGAAGCTATCTCTAGGAGTATCTTTGCAGCGAAAAATATGACTAAGACTTCTAAGAAGTCTAAGAAAGTCATTAGGAAGGTCACAAGGGAAGCAATCCTTAGAGTTGACCAAGAGAAAGTGACAAAGGCTTCTAAGAATCTTAAAAAGGCCACTAGGAAGGTGTCTAGAGAAGTTATTCCTAGTGAGTACCTAGAACATCTAAGGAGCACCAATAGGTTTTGGGTTCCTAGGAGTATTTTCTCTACTCATTAGATGGGTTAGAGAGTGTCAACTCTAATTGGAAGGATAGTTAATCCAACCTTGATGAAGTTGACACTCGAAGAACATTTTTAAGGTTTTTATTAACCTTTGAAAATGAAATAGATTATTTGTTTACTCTTTGGAATAGTAAAATGTGCCAAGCTTTGAGGAATTGAATTTAATTTTGATTGGCACAAATAAGAAGAGCACAAGAAATGCCAAGTTGGGATTTTAGCATTTTCTTAAGGAATTAAGTGTTGGAATGTATACTAAAAGCCTAGCTTTTTGTAAACATCTTTTTTGAAATAAAGAATCACATTGGTCAAATGCCTACATTTATTTGCTAAGTGTAGTTGTTCAATTAATTTATATTGTAGATAACATGGTGAGTGGTGTCATTCACAGAAGATCATGTTATCAATTCTTTATAAATTATAAACAGTTGCTCACGACTAAGATGGAAAGGAATAAACCGTTGGAATAGTCGTAGTGTAATTAGGTATTAGTTTATATTGACTAATAAATTACACTAGTACACTCCAAGTGTATTGAATATGACCATTTAAGGTAAGTTCTTTTTATATTGACTTAATAAAAGAACGAGACCTTAGTTATTATGGAAGTGTGTGCTCTTAATCCTAATATAATAATAAGCACATATATTTAGTATTTATTTCTTTGACTTATCAAAGGATGAGATTTAGCTCGATAAATCAATAGGCTCGATAAGTTGGGAAATGATATTACTTATAGTGTGTGTTGTTGATTATAGAAGGAAACTATGTCCTAGTAATCTAGGTTGAGAATGCCCCCAAGAGGAGCTAATAAGGATTGTCATGTTAAACCCTGCAGGTGGACTTAGTCTGACATGATGATAAGGTTGAGTTGTACTACTCTTGAACTAAGATATTAATTAAATGAGTTGTCAGTAACTCATTTAATTAGTGGACATTCGACATCTTAAACATAGGGAGACTAACACACTCATAATAAGAAGGAGCCCAAAACATAATTTGGAATTGGTGCGGTAGTTCAATAATAATTATTTAGTGGTATGAATTATTATTGATGAAATTAAGTTGAGTGTTCTGGGCGAACACGGGAAGCTTAATTTCATTGGGAGACCAAAACCAATTCCTCCTCTCGGTCCCTATCGTAGCCTCTTAATTATAGAGAATTATACACATCTATACCCACCTTCCTACCTATCCTAATGGGGCTGGCCAAGCTAGCTTGGAGCCCAAGCTAGGGCCGACCAAGACCAATAGGATGAGCCAAGTAGGTGGTCGGCCAATGCTTGGAGCCCAAGCATAAGTGGCCGGCCCTAATCAAATTAAAAGGGATTTAATTTTTAAAATTTTTCTTATGTGGATTCCATGGTTTTAAAATAGAGTTTAAAATTTAAATCTGTACTTTTATAGCTTTCTACAAAAGATTAAGTGAAATATTTAATATCTTTCCTTATTTGTAGTTAAAAGGAAGATTTTAATTTTCGATAAAACTTTTCTTTTTTGTAACCATGTTCATGATTTAAAAAGAGAGTTTTAAAATTTAAATTTTCCTTTTATAAGTTTTTACAAAAGATTAAGAGAAGATTTAATATCTTTCCTTATTTGTAGATTGAAAGGAGATTTTAATTTTAGAGAAAACTTTCCTTTTTGTAAATCATCCACATGTTTAAAAGAAAGATTTTAATTTATAAAATTTCCTTTTATAACCCACCATGAAGGGAAAAATTATTGGAGAATTTTTTTTATAAATTTCCGGAAACAAATTAGGAAGTTTTAATTCTTGTGTTAATTAAAACTTTCCTTGTTTTGAGCTTGTAGGTGGCCGGCCATGTTAATAAAGAAAAGGAAATTGATTTTTAATTAATTAAATTTTCCTTTTCATGGCAAAGGAATTAAGGAAGTTTTTTATTTAAATTTCCTTATTTACCAAGACCAAGGATTATAAAAGAGGGGGTAGAGGTGTTTTCATGGGAGACGATTCTATTCTATTTTCCTCCCTCTCTTCCTTGGTGGTGGCCGACCCTAGAGCTTCTTTTTCTCCTCTTCTCTTCTTCTTTAGGGGTCGGTTTCATCCCTCTCTTGGAGCTTTTGTTGGTGGCCGGTTCTAGCTAGGAGAAGAAGGAGAGAAACGAGGCTTTGTTTCTTGCATCCCTTGGAGCTTGGTGGTAGTGGCCGAAATTCTACATCCTTGGAGGAGTTTTGGTTTGGCCAAAACTTGCAAGGAGGAAGAAGAAGGGCTTGGGTGGTTCTCATCTCGGTAGATCGTTGCCCACACAACGTCCGAGATAAGAAGAGGAATACGGTAGAAGATCAAGAGGTCGTTAGCATACAAAGAAAAGGTATAACTAGTAATTATTTTCCGCATCATGCTAGTTTTTTCTTTGTATGAATTCCAAACACAAGAGGCATAGGATTCTAGAGTTTCGAATTTATGATTCAAGTTTGTGTTTTTTTTATTTTTTGAATCTGTGATTCGATTGTTCTTTTTGGTTAAACCTAATGTTATTTTGGGAAATTAAATATTTAATTTCGTTAAGAGGCTTTGTCGAGACAGTGGTGGATGTTCCCATACCCAAGAAGGCCATGTGTCTCGCCATGTTTGACCTGGGAGCCGATTTCCAAAATAGATATTTAATTGAATTTGTAACATAAGTTGATTTGGATCAATAGTGTTAAGTTCCGCTTGCGATCCAAGTCTAAACCACTAAGAACAGATAAGTTAAATTTGGAATCAATAATGTTAAGTTCCATTTGTGATTCCTAATTTAATTTCTAAAGAACACAATAGGTTGTTTAGGAAAGGTTTGACACTTGTACAAAATTTTTGTACAGTGGAACCGGTACGATCTTCCTAGGACCAACCAACAATTGGTATCAGTGCTAGAGTTTGCCTCTGTGTGTTTGGTTTTCAATTTAATTATGCACATGTCATACATAATTTAGGCAGAATAATAGTAGGATATGCTAACTCTTTGGTTGCAGGCTTTAACTATTATGGCTTATAGATGTTGTGTGTGATTGGACCCTTGGACATGTCAAGGGCATTATTTTTGTGTGTGCATGATTGTATGTAATTAATACAGCAGGAGCTATATTAGCCCTACGATTTTAGAATTTTATTTTCGATCTAGATTATATGTACATTTCTTCGTGGAATATAAGATCAATATATGTAAAATTCTAATTTTATCGCGGATCAGATGGTTGCGAGGTGTGGTACTTTTTGAGGACCAGAGGTGCAGCGGAATAAGAAGCAAGATAGACGCGACAACTGAACCTGATGGCGGTGGCTAAAGATAGCAGCAGCTAGGGTTGGAGCACACGGAGAACAGTGACGGAAAAGGTCATAATAGTTGAAAAATTTATTTCCAAATTTATTACTTTTATTTACTGTGATGTGTGTGTGTGCATATGATATATGCTAGCATATGTTAAAATTCCTCACCTTAAATAACTAAGTGGGAGAGGGATTTTTAAATAAATTTTACGGTCTCCATTACTGGTTTGTAAGTGATGTAATGGCTCTGAATGCCTCCCTCCACAACGGATGAGTTTGTTACGGATCACTAGATCAAATTTCCTTTATGAATGGTTATAGGAAATTATTTAGGAGCGTGTGATCTTCTCTAACTGAAGGGGCACAATCCTATTTAATGGACTAAGTATCAAGTAATAGTATACACTTAGACACATTAAATAGTAACCTCCCCAATAGAGTCACTGCTATTGTTTTGCGTGACCAAAGTAAAACCAACTATTAATTTTATTTGTCATAAAGTTAGGATGACAAGATAATAAAATTAATGGGTAAGACCCTCCTCTTACAAATGTTGAATTTGTATACGTCCACACTAACGTGGCATGCAATATTCATGATGTTTTGAGGTGTTGGTAAATTTAAATAGTATTGTTTGAGGAATCAATATTATTCTAAATTTAGAGTCCTGACCAAATATTTGATCAAAGATAGATCAACTATTAATTTTATTTGTTATACAATTATGATGATGAGATAATTAAATTAATGGATAAAATCTCTTTTTTGAATTTGTATATGTCCACACTATCGTGGCATACAAAATTCACAAGGATTTTAAGGTGTTGGTCTTGATCAAATATTTTTGTGATTCTTAGGATTTCAAATGTTTGTCAATCCCCTAGCTGTTATACTATAGAATAGACCTAGTAGTCCCAATTAAGATTGGAAACAAAACTTGGACTCTAAGGTGGACTGTCTTCTCAGAAATAAGAACAATGTAGGTGTATTTTATTCATTAGTTGTTGAAACATGTCTAGTGGTGTAATCTACCGGTACCTGGTGTGTAGATACAAGAGCCACTGATCATGTCTGCAATTCATTGCAGGGGTTCTAGGAAACCTAACAACTAAATGAAAGGGAAAATACTGTCTACATGGGCACTGCTGCAAAAGTAGCAGCTGTTGCAGTGGGAGAAGTTTATCCTCTGATAGGTATAAAATATGGATTTTCAGAAATTATATTTACGTACTAAGTTTAGAAAGAACTTGGTTTTGGTTTCTAAACTATTAAAGAATAGATATTGTGTCTATTTTGATAACAAAGTTGTTATCAAGAAAATAGGAAAGATATATGTTCTGGTACGTTGGTTGGCAATTTATAAAACCAATAACTTCCACGATGCAACAAATGGAATTTAATAACATATCTTCTAACTCTAATAAGAGAAAGTAAACTTTGGAAATGAACCAATCATTTCTTTGGCATCTAAGGTTAAGTTATATTAACTTGAGTAGGATTTAAAGGATAATAGCCGATGAACTTTTGGGTTCATTGGTAGTGGAAATCTTTTCAAATCTGTGAGTCTTACTTGGAAGGAAAAATAACCAAGAAACTTTTTATGTCTAAGGGGTATGCAGCCAAAGATGTGTTGGAATTGGTTCATTCTGATGTGGTCCTATGTCCATCCAAGCAAGAGGTACTTTCGAATATTTCATC
This sequence comes from Zingiber officinale, assembly GCF_018446385.1. Taxonomy (NCBI): domain Eukaryota; kingdom Viridiplantae; phylum Streptophyta; class Magnoliopsida; order Zingiberales; family Zingiberaceae; genus Zingiber; species Zingiber officinale. The sequence continues at coordinate 48,790,580 of NC_055992.1, read as the reverse complement.
TATTTTATAGACGACTATTCAAAATACGGGTATATTTACTTGATGTGCAGCAAGACTAAGTACTTTGATAAGTTCAAAGAGTACTAGGCTGATGTGGAGTAATGTCAAGGTAAAAGTATCAAGACACTATGGTAAGATCATAGTGGCGAGCACCTCTTAGGAGAGTTTAGGAGTCACTTATCAGAAGACGGGATTCAATCACAACTAACTGCACCTGGTACACTCCAACAGAATGGTGTAGAAGAAAGAAGTATATGACTCTTATGGAAATGATTAGATCGATGATAAGTTATTTAGAAAAATACCAAAATCATTTTAAGGATATACTCTGGAAACGGAAGTGAACGTAGTACCTTCTAAGTCAGAACTCTCTACTCCCATAGAATTGCAGAATAGGCGTAAGCCTAATCTGAAGCGTATTCGGATTTGGGGTAGGCCAGCACATGTGCTGAAGGGAGACACTGAGAAGTTGGAACAGGAGTTCACTTGTTTGTGGGTTATCCAAGAGAAACGAAAGAAGGTTTATAGTCCTTAAAATCAGAAGGTCATTGTTAGCACCAATTTTAGAAGAGGACTATGAACCACAAGCCCATGAGTAAAATTGTTCTTAAGGAAATTAATGAAGGGCACGTCTAATCTAGTATCAACTGTACAAGATGAAATATCACAAGAAACTGCAACACTATCACAAATGATACACAATTGCAGTAAGTGTCTCGTCATAGTGGGAGGGTTGTTAGGCAACCTAAAAGATTCATGTTTGGGAAAATCTTTGGACTTGATCCCTGGTAAAAATAAACCTAATTCCCGAACATATGATGAAGCACTCTAAGATTAAGATGCAACATCTTTGCAAAGAGTGATGAATACAGAATTAGAATATATGTATTCTAATAAAGTTTGGGAGCTTGTAGAACCACCAGTTGGTGTAAAAACCATTGGGTGTAAATAGATCTACAATAGGAAAAGAGGGATAAACGGAAAGGTAGAAGCTTTCAAAGCAAGGCTTGTTAAAAAAGGAAACATTTTCACCGGTAGCCATGCTTAAGTCTATCCGGATTCTTTTATCTATTTCCGCTCATATAAACTATGAGATTTTGCAAGTGGATGTCAAGACAACTTTCCTTAATGGAAGTCTTGAAGAAAATATCCATATAAAGCAACCAGAAGGGTTCATTGCAAAGGGCAAAGAGCATCCTGTGTGCAAACTCAATCAGTCTATGGATTAAAGCAAAGCTTCAAGGTCTTGGAACACCCAGTTTAATAAAGTAATCCAGACTATGGATTTATTTAACCGGATGAGTCTTGTGTATAAGAAGTGTGATGGAAACGTGGTGGTATTTCTTGTACTATACGTAGATGATATTTTTTGGTAGTTGGAAACAATATCAAAGTGTTATCGAAAGTAAGGGTATGGTTGTCCAAACAATTCAATATGAAGGACTTGGGAGAATGCACATATTCTTGGAATCAAAGAAATAAGGGATCACAAGAAAAGAATATTATGCTTATCCCAAGCTTCATATATCGATACAATCTTAGCTCGTTTTAGCATGCAGAACTCCAAGAAAGGTTTCTTACCTTTTAGGCATGGAGTAGCTTTATCTAAAGAGATGTCTTCGAAGACATCAAAGAAGAAATAAGGGATCGCAAGAAAAGAATATTATGCTTATCCCAAGCTTCATATATTGATACAATCTTAGCTCGTTTTAGCATGTAGAACTCCAAGAAAGATTTCTTACCTTTTAGTCATAGAGTAGCATTATCTAAAGAGATGTCTCCGAAGACATCAAAAAAGATAGAGGATATGAAGGCAGTTCCTTATGCTTCGGCTGTGGGAAGCCTAATGTATGCAATGCGGTATACGAGATTAGATATCTGTTTTACCGTGGGCATGGTTAGTAGATATCGAAGTAACCCAGGGTCGGGACACTAGACTGCCGTAAAGTATATATTAGAGGTATTAGAGATTATATGCTAGTTTATAAGGCAGATAATTTGATCCCTGTGGGTTATACAGATTTTGACTTCCAATCAGATAAAGACAATAGTAAAATGACCTCAGGGTTTTGTGTTTACTTTAGGAGGTAAAGCCATAACTATGGAAGAGTGTTAAGCATAGGTACTTTTTCGGACTCCACCATAGAAGCTGAGTATGTGGCAACCTTTGAGGCAACCACAAAAGTTATATAGCTAAGAAACTTCATGATGGAATTAGACATGATTTCTGGTTTGCCCAAAAGATTATTACAATTTATTGTAATAATAGTGGTGCAGTAGCAAACTCGAAGAAACCATAAGTCCATAAGGCAAGTAAAAACAATAGAGCGCAAGTACCACCTAATACGAGACATCGTATAATGAGGAGAAGTTGTTGCCGCCTAGATTGCATCAGATGATAACTTGAGAGATCCTTTCACTAAGGCCCTTGAGGCAAGTGCTTTTGATGGGCATGTTGAAAGGTTGGGAATTAGATGTATGGCAGGATAAATGACAATATAGTCTTTTAGTATAAGTGGGAGATTGTTGGAATGTATACTAAAAGCCTAGCTTTTTGTAAACATCTTTTTTGAAATAAAGAATTACATTGGTCAAATGCCTACATTTATTTGCTAAGTGTAGTTGTTCAATTAATTTATATTGTAGATAACATGATGAGTGGTGTCACTCACAGAAGATCATGTTATCAGTTCTTTATATATTATAAACAGTTGCTCACGACTAAGATGGAAAGGAACAAACCGTTGGAATAGTCGTAGTGTAATTAGGTATTAGTTTATCTTGACTAATAAATTACATTAGTACACTCCAAGTGTATTGAGGAGGACCATTTAAGGTAAGTTCTTTTTATACTGACTTAATAAAAGAACAAGACCTTAGTTATTATGGAAGTTTGATCTCTTAATCCTAATATAATAGCAAGCATATATATTTAGTATTTATTTCTTTGACTTATCAAAGGGTGAGATTTAGCTTGATAAATCAATAGACCCGATAAGTTGGGAAATGATATTACTTATAGTGTGTGTTGTTGATTATAGAAGGAAACTGTATCCTAGTAATCTAGGTTGAGAATGTCCCCAAGAGGAGCTCATAAGGATTGTCATGTTAAACCCTGCAGGTGGACTTAGTCCGACATGACGATAAGGTTGAGTGGTACTACTCTTGGACTAAGATATTAATTAAGTGAGTTGTCAGTAACTCATTTAATTAGTGGACATTCGACATCTTAAACACAGGAAAACTAACACACTCATAATAAGAAGGAGCCCAAAATATAATTTGGGATTGCTGTGGTAGTTCAATAATAATTTTTTAGTGGTATGAATTATTATTGATGAAATTAAGTTGAGTGTTCTGGGCGAACACAGGAAGCTTAATTTCATCGGGAGACCAAAACCAATTCCTCCTCTCGGTCCCTATCGTAGCCTCTTAATTATAGAGAATTATATGCACCTATACCCACCTTCCTACCTATCCTAATGGGGTCGGCCAAGCTAGCTTGGAGCCCAAGCTAGGGCCGGCCAAGACCAATAGGATGAGCCAAGTAGGTGGCCGGCCAATGCTTAGAGCCCAGGCATAAGTGGTCAGCCCTAATCAAATTAAAAGGGATTTAATTTTAAAAATTTTTCTTATGTGGATTTCATGGTTTTAATAGAGAGTTTAAAATTTAAATCTTCCCTTTTATAGCTTTCTACAAAAGATTAAGTGAAATATTTAATATCTTTCCTTATTTGTAGTTAAAAGGAAAATTTTAATTTTTGATAAAAATTTTCTTTTTTTGTAACCATGTTCATGATTTAAAAAGAGAGTTTTAAAATTAAAAATTTCCTTTTATAAGTTTATATAAAAGATTAAGAGAAGATTTGATATCTTTCCTTATTTTTAGATTGAAAGGAGATTTTAATTTTAGAGAAACCTTTCCTTTTTGAAAATCATCCACATGTTTAAAAGAAAGATTTTAATTTATAAAATTTCCTTTTATAACCTACCATGAAGGGAAAAATTATTGGAGAATTTTTTTTATAAATTTCCGGAAACAAATTAGGAAGTTTTAATTCTTGTGTTAATTAAAACTTTCCTTGTTTTGAGCTTGTAAGTGGCCGACCATGTTAATAAAGAAAAGGAAATTGATTTTTAATTAATTAAATTTTCCTTTTCATGGCAAAGGAATTAAGGAAGTTTTTTATTTAAATTTCCTTATTTGCCAAGACCAAGGATTATAAAAGAGGGGGTAGAGGTGCCTTCATGGGAGACGACTCTATTCTATTTTCCTCCCTCTCTTCCTTGGTGGTTGCCGGCCCTAGAGCTTCTTCTTCTCCTCTTCTTTTTTTCTTTAGTGGCCGGTTTCATCCCTCTCTCGGAACTCTTATTGGTGGCCGGTTCTAGCTAGGACAAGAAGGAGAGAAACAAGACTTTGTTTCTTGCATCCCTTGGAGTTTGGTGGTGGTGACCGAAATTCTACACCCTTGGAGGAGTCTTGGTTTGGCCGAAACTTGCAATGAGGAAGAATAAGGGCTTGGGTGGTTCTCAGCTCGGTAGATCGTTGCCCACACAACGTTCGGGATAAGAAGAGGAATACGGTAGAAGATCAAGAGGTCGTTAGCATACAAAGAAAATGTATAACTAGTAATTGTTTTCTACATCATGCCAGTTTTTTCGTTGTATGAATTCCAAACACAAGAGGCATATGATTCTAGAGTTTCGAATTTGTGATTCGAGTTTGTGTTTTTTTTATTTTTCAAATTTGTGATTCGATTGTTCTTTTTTGTTAAACCTAATGTTATTTTAGGAAATTAAATATTTAATTTTGTTAATAGGCTTTGTCGAGGTAGTGGTGGTTGTTCTCATACCCAAGAAGGCCATGTGCCTCGCCATTTTTGACCTGGGAGCCGATTTTCGAAATAGATATTTAATTGAATTTGTAACATAGGTTGATTTGGATCAATAGTGTTAAGTTCCACTTGCGATCCAAGTGTAAGCCATTAAGAACAGATAAGTTAAATTTGGAATCAATAATGTTAAGTTTTGTTTGCGATTCCTAATTTAATTTCTAAAGAACACAATAGGTTGTTTAGGAAAGGTTTGACACTTGTACAAAATTTGTGTACAGTGGAACCGGTACGATCTTCCTAGGACCAACCAACATTAAGGGCAAATTTAAGCTTTATTTTAATTTGTTTGCTCTTTAGATGAGTAGGATGTGCCATTACTTAAGAAACTTGATGTAATTTAGATTGGCACAAGTTAATCAAGTGCAAACAAAATGCTAAGTTGGGTGTTGGCATTTTCTTAAGAAAATATGGGCAATCTTGGATTATTTTTAGGCTTAGCTAAGGATTTAAGGACACTTAGATAGATAATCTAGGTACTTTATTTAAGCTAAACTACCATGCTTTGTTTGCCCATCATATATCATGACATCATGTTTAGCATTCATGCTTTATTATGAAAAACAACAAAAATACCATTTCATGTCATACATACATCATGTAGTTAGAGCAAATTTTCTTTTGAAAATTATTCTTTTTGATGTATGTCATAACTCATCATGCATTATTATTAATTCCTTGCAATTAAGGATAAATGACATATACTAACAAGTAACATCCTAGGTGGATGTTCATAATTTAAAATGCCTAGATAGATATGCATGATCCCTAGTTTAGGGTAAAACCAAACTTTACATCTCACAAAGACCTATAAGGTGACTTGTATGTGTTTTAGTGCACATTAGATACAAGTGAGATGTTATGACAATGAATGAAACTCAAGATATTGATTTAGTGTATTCTTTTGAGTTTTAAGTTCATCAAAACATATAATTATGTGTTTTCCAATCATTGGGAAAGCTAATGTATAAGTCATGTGCATTGAGCCCAATGAATATTGTTGGATATTGGTTTTAAAAATTATTTTAAAATACTTTTGGAAACCTTGATGAAGGCTATCTTTCGAGAGTAATCATCATTGAAAAGTTAGACACAAACTAGAAGAAAACATTGAAGTTTTTACAAGTTTTAAATTTTGTGTCAATTTTTGAAAATAGGAAGTATTTTCATAGAAAACTATTTTTTATGATAGTATACACCATAAATAATGTCTACAATAATTCTCATGATTTTTAGAATTTTTGGGGAGTTTCTGAAATTCACTGAAATTGAATTTCAGACTTTCGGTGCTCCAATCGATCACCCGATCGATTGGAGTGCCTCAATCGATCGAGTGATCGATTGAGAGGGTTGTTATCATGAGAAGAAGCCCGCTGGATCGATTCTCCGATCGATTCATGGTGGCTGAATCGATCCATGGATTGATTGAGCCTGCTTTAATCGATTCAGACCCTAACTTCCATCGATTGAAGCACTGATTTTGGCTCAGAAAGCCTGCTTTTAGCGATTTAAACCATTTTCCGTCCATGTAATCATTCCTAACCACTCAACACACATTTGTATATATTTAGGGGGAGTTTTCATGATAAAAATATGGATGGATTGGTTAAGAGAGACTAAGTAGAGGTTTAGGTTGAGGTTTGGTTTCAATATAGAATTTTTGAACCTCAAAACTTTTAGAAGATGGTCCAAGTCATTGTTGGTGCAATGATAAAAGTTATGGGCATGTCTTTAGGGGGAGTTATTCTTTAAGGACATGAAAATCTATTTTTTCATACACCTTGGAAGGTGGTCAACCTTCCTTAGCGTAAATGCTCGAGGTTGAGCATTTTAAACACAATGGAGAGAGAAAATCTTCATTGCTTAGTTGTTTATGCTCAAGGGTGAGCTTTGAGGATAATGAAGGGTATGAGACCTTCATTATCATGTTAAACACAACAAGTGGAGTTGTGAACAACGGTGAGTAACTCTTCAGGGGGAGAGTTTTTTATGTATGTCAATAGGGGGAGAATGTGTGGTTTATGTTAGGCCTTCATTATCTAAAGAGGGAGTTTGCCCTCTAGGAAAGGGGGAGAATGAAGGGAACCCTCATTCATATATTGGCATAAAGGAAGTTGAGGCTATGTGATTAGCCTAATTTAAAGGTATTGCCAAACATCAAAAAGGGGGAGATTGTTGGTGCAATATCCTTTAGGACAAGGTTGACCAGTTTGACTAAGTTTGAGTTGACTCAAGCTTGAGTCTTGTTGTTTAGGTTTCGATGTTTGACATGTTGGTTTCTACACCTGGATTCCGTTCTGTTCCCTTGTACAAAAATGTATACAAGCACAGAACTTAACCTAGCTACCCATGTGCTCTACTGAAGTTAAACTTGGATTGCAAACGATGCTTAACATTATTAGTCCAAGTTGCTCTTTAGAAGTTAAACTTGGATTGGAAACGATACTAAACATTTTTACTCTAAGTTTAACTGATGTGATCTTCCTAAGTTAAACCATATTACAGAAAATGATTAAACATCTATTTCAAAGATCGGCTTCCAGGTTAAACATGGAGAGACACTAGGCCTTCTTGGGTATGAGATCATCTACCACTTCCTAGACAAAGCCTTTCAAAGAAATTTAATATTTAAACTTTTTACAGTAACCCTCGGTTTAACTAAAGAGACCTCAATAGAAATACAAGATCAAAACATGAAATTGAAACACAAAATCGATAGCATAAAATCGATAGCCTAAAACCAATAGCCTCTTGTGTTGGTATTTCAGGATCCGTTCAAAGAATATGAACTTTAATAACCTCTCGATCTTCTATTGTATTCCTCTCCTCCTCTTGGACGTCATGTGGGTGACGATCTACCAAGATGAAATCCACCCAAACCTTCTTCTTCCTTCCAAGCTTTTGGCCACCAAGGGATGTCACAACTAGAGAGCTTCCTTTCTCTTCTTCTTCACCTCCAAGTATCCGGCCACCAATTGGAACTCCAAGCTAGATGCCACCGGCCACAAGGGAAAAAAAGAAAGGAAGAAGATGATGAAGAAGGCCGGCCACCAAGGAAGAGAAGAGGGGAATAGAAGATGTATTATTGTAACCATAAGGCACCACCTCCCCTTCTTTTATAATCCTTGGTGAATGCAATAAAGGAAAGTTTTAAAATAAAATTTAAACTTCCTTTAATTCCTTTATTATGGCCGGCCAAAACCCTATTCATCAAACAAGGAAAGATTTTAAACAAAAATTAAAATCTCTCTTTTAAAATCCCTTTTGTGAATAGCTATAAAAAGAATGTTTTATAAAATTAAAATCTCTCTTTTAAATCCTTTTATGGATGTCTAAAAAGAAAATATTTCAATAATTTAAATCTCTCTCTTTTAAATCACTTTTATGGATCTCTATAAAAGGAAAGATTTAACAAGATAAAAACTCCTTTTATTTCCTTTTGTGACGAATCTAAAAAAGGAAAGTTTTATAATTAAAATCATCATTTTAAATCCTTTTAATGGATCTCTATAAAAGGAAAGATTTTACAAAAAATAAAATTCCTTTTATTTCCTTGTGTGACTAATCTAAAAAAGGAAAGTTTTATAATTAAAATCATCCTTTTAAATCATTTTTATGGATCTCTATAAAAGGAAAGATTTTACAAAAAATAAAACTTCCTTTTCTATGTGTGTGGCCGACCCCTTGCTTGGACACCAAGCAAGGCTTGGCCAACCCTAGCTTAGGCTTTAAGAAGCTAGACTCTGGGTGGATATAAGGCTTTATATAAGAGGCTACAATAGGGACTTAGAGGAGGAAATGACTTTGGTCTCCCGATGAACTTGAGCTTCCCGTGTTCGCCCCGAACACCCAACTCAAGTTCATCAATAATAACTCATACCACTAAAGAGTTATTGTTGAACTACCACACCATTTTCAAATTATATTATGGGCTCCTTCTTATCATGAATGCGTTAATCTCCCTGTATTTAAGATATTTAATGTCCATTAATTAAATGAGTTACTGATACTCACTTAATTAATATCTAGCTCCAAGAGTAGTACCACTCAACTTTATTGTCATGCTGGACTAAGTCCACCTGCAGGGTTTACATGACAATCCTTATGAGTTCCTCGAGGGGACATCATCAACCTAGATAAGTAGGATACAGTTTCCTTCTATAATCAACAACACATCATATAAATAATATTATTTCTCAACTTATCGGGCCTATTGATTTAATAAACTAAATCTCACCCTTTGATAAATTAAAGAAATAAATACTAAATATATGTGTTTGTTATTATATCGGGAATAAGAGTACGCATTTTCATAATAACAGAGTCATGTTCTTTCATGCAATCAGTATAAAATAACTACCTCAAATGGTCCCGCTCAATACACTCAGAGTGTACTAGTGTAATTTTAAAGTCAAGATAAACTAATACTAAATTACACTACAACCATTCCAATGGTTTGTTCCTATCCATTTTGGTCATGAGCTACTATTTATAATTTATAAGGAACTGATAACATGATCTTCTGTGTGACACCACACACCATATTGTCTACAATATCAATTAAATGAACAACTACATTTAGCATAAATGATGATATTTGACCAACGTGATTCTTATTTCAAAATAAATATTTATACAAAAGCTAGGCTTTTAGTATACATTCTAACAATCTCCCACTTATACTAAAAGACTATGCTGTCATATATGTTGCCATACATCTGATTCTCATCCCCTCAACATGCCCATCAAAAGCTCTCGCCGGAAGGGCCTTGGTGAAAGGGTCTTGTTGGTTGCTACTCGGAATATCGTACCGGTTCCCCTGTACAAAAAATTTGTATAAGTCCTGAACCTTTCCTAACAACCTATTGGGTTCTTTAGAAATAAAATTTGGAATCGTAAATATAACTTAATATTATTGATTCTAAATTCAACCTATTTGTTCTTAGTGGTTTAGACTTGGATCGCAAACGATGCTTAACATTATTGATCCAAATCCACCCATGTTACAAATTTGATTAAATATTTATTTCAGAGATCGGCTCCCAGGCCAAACATGGTGAGGCACTAGGCCTTCTTGGGTATGGGATCATCCACCATTGCCTTGCCATGCAGTCCTGGAAGCCAATTTTGGAAATTAATATTTAATGGAATTTATAACGTATGTGGATTTGGATCAATAGTGTTAAGTTCCACTTGCGATCCAAATCTAAACCATTAAGAACAGATAAGTTAAATTTGGAATCAATGATGTTAAGTTCCGTCTGCGATTCCTAATTTAACTTCTAAAGAACACAATAGGTTGTATAAGAATGGTTTGACGCTTGTCCAAAATTTTTGTACAGTGGAACCGGTACGATCTTCCTAGGACCAACCAACACTCGCCACCACGATCAGACCGTAGTGTCTTGATACTTTTACCATGACGCTTCTCCACATTAGCCTTGTATTCTTTGAACTTATCAAAACACTCAGACTTGTGGCACATCAAGTAAATGTTCCCATATCTCAAATAGTCATCTATAAAAGAGACAAAATATTTGAAACCACCTCTCGCTTGGATAGTCATAGGTCCACACAAATCAGAATGAACCAATTCCAACACATCTTTGGCTCTATACCCCTTTGCCTTAAAAGGTCTTTTGGTCATCTTCCCTTCCAAGCAAGACTCGCAGGTTGGAAAGTTTTCCACCATTAATGAACCCAGAAGTCCATCAGCTATTAGCCTTTGAATCCTACTTAAGTTAATATGACCAAACCTTAGATGCCAAAGATATGTTTGGTTCATTTCCGAAGGCTACTTTCTCTTATTAGAATTAGAAGATGTGTTATTAATTTCTGTTTGTTGCATCATGGGAGTTATTGGATTTAGAGTATACAAATTGTCAACCATCGTACTCGAACAGATAACTACCCTATTTTTCTTGACAACCACTTTGTCATCAAAAGAAATAGAATATTCATTCATAAACAGTTTAGAAACTGAAATTAAATTCTTTCTAAAACTTGGTACATAAAGACAATTTCTAAAATCAAAGTTTTATTCCTATCAAAAGATAAGTAAACATCTCCCACTGCAATAGCCGCCACTTTCGTAGCATTGCCCATGTAGACGGTTATCTCTCCTTCATATAGTCGTCAAGTTTCCTAGAACCCTTGCAATGAATTGCAGACATGATCAGTGACTCTCGTATCTACACACCAAGTACCGGTAGATAACACTGCTAAACATGTTTCAACTACTAGAGAATAAGATATACCTTTATTGTTCTCCTTCCTACGAGGACAATCCGCCTTCCAATGTCCAGACTGCTTGCATGTGAAGCACTTGCCCTTTGGTTTCTTCACACATGCTTTCGGTCTAGTTCCTAGAGATCGATTCACATTCTCTGCTGAACCAAACTGTTTCTTTTTCTTCTTCTTGCCTTTTGACTTAGAAGTAGAATCGTTTTCAGCAAAATGAATTTGAGAACTTTGACAAAATAGTTCTTCTGCTGCCTGAAGTTCTATCAGAAGTTCTGTCAATGAATAAACCCTTTTGTTCATGTTATAGTTCAGGCGGAACTGCTCAAAACCTTTAGGTAGTGTTTGGAGAATAATATCGACCTGGGTTTCCCCATTGATTTCAGCTCTAAGGATTTGCATCTTGTTCAAGAAAGCCATCATTTTGAGGATATGATCCCTCACGGGTGTCCCCTCAGTCATGGTGGTTGTCATTAAGTTTCTCATAGCCTACCTAGTAGCACGATTCTGGTATTCGAAGAGTTCCTTGAGATTGTACATCATGTCATAGGCAGTATGCATGGCTAGATGCTGATGTTGTAGCACATTTGACATAGAGGCCAAAATGTAACACCGCACCATCTCATCTGCCTTGACCCATTTTCTATGACTCTCAATCTCCTTTTCACTAGAATCACTATTAGGCACATTAGGGCAGACCTCTAGAAGTATAAATTTAAAGCTTTTAACAGTTAGGACAATGTCCAGGTTTCGTTTCCAATCAATGTAATTGGGACCAATAAGTTTGTTCTCTTTTAATATAACAACAAGTGGATTGAAGGTCATCCTAAGAATCACAAAATAAAGTTTGGTCAAAACTTAAGAATTTAAAATAATATTGATTCCTCAAATAATATCATTTAAATTCACCAACACCTTAAAACACCGTGAATTTTGTATGTCATGATAGTGTGGATGTATACAAATTCAAAAATTTGTAAGAGGAGGTTTTACCCATTAATTTTATCTTGTCATGCTAACTTTATGACAAATAAAATTAATAGTTGGTTTCCTTCGGTCACACAAATAATTGTAGTGACTCTGATGGGGAGGATACTATTAATGCACCTAAGTGTATACCATTACTTGATACTTAGTCCATTAAATAGGATTGTGCCCCTTCAGATGGAGAAGATCACACACACTTAAATAACTTCCTATAATCATCCATAAAGGAAGTTTGATCTAGTGATCCACAAACAAACTCATCCGATGTAGAGGAAGGCACTCAGAGCCAACGTGCAAGTTTGAATGCATCACTTACAAACCAGTAATGAAGACTGTAGAATTTGATTAAATTCCTCTCCTACTTAGTTATTTAAGACGAGGAATTTTAACATGCAAACACATCACACATGCACAGCATAAAAGACAATAAATATAAAAAATATTTTCCAACTATTATGGCCTTGCCCATAGCTGTCCTCCATGTGCCGCTGACCCTAGCCGCCACCCCAAGGGCTTGTGTCGTCGCGTCTATAATGCTTCCTTCTCTATTGTGCCTCTGGTCCTCAAGTAGTACCACGCCTTGCAAGGATACGATCCGTGACAAAAATAAAATTTTACATTTATCAACCCTATATTCCACAAAGGAATGCACATGTAATCTAGATCGAACAAAACTGTAAAATCCTAAAACTAATACAACTCCTGCTGTATTTAATAAATACAATCATGCACACACATAAAATGCCCTCGACATGTTCGAGGGTCCAATCACACACAAAACATAATAGGGCCATAATAGTTGGATCTAGGATACCTGCAACCACAGAGTTAGTCTATTTGCACATCCTACTATTATCCTACCTAAATTATGTATGACTTGTGCATAATTAAACTGAAAACCAAACACACAAAGGCAAAAAGCCTAGCTCTAATACCAATTGTTGGTTTCTACACCTAGATTCTGTTATGTTCCCCTGTACAAAAATTTGTACAAGCACAGAACTTAACCTAGCTACCCATGTGCTCTACTGAAGTTAAATTTAGATTACAAACGATGCTTAATATTATTAATCAAAGTTGCACTTCAGAAGTTAAACTTGGATTGGAAATGATACTTAACATTTTTACTCAAAGTTTAACCGATGTGATCTTCCTAAGTTAAACCATATTACAGAAAATGATTAAACATCTATTTTAAAGATCGGCTTCCAGGTTAAACATGGCGAGGCACTAGGCCTTCTTGGGTATGGGATCATCCACCACATCCTAGATGTAACACCCCAAATTTCATGATTTGGAGTCCTAAAAGACCTTATTAAAATCTAGAAATATTTTAGAAAAATTCTAGAGATTTTTAGGAATTTATAGAACATTTTAATGCAATTTTTGGAGGTCGTTTGGTATTTTTACTAAACGAAAGAAGTTTCGACAAAAAATGTCAAAGCTGAGGCTTGAACCGGCAACCCCTGACCCGAGCAAAACCCGGCTAACCAACTAGGCTAGCAGTTATTACTTGATCAAATAAGGGTCGAATTGTATTTAAGTAATAAATAGTTAATAGCAGAATAAAAGGAGAATAAAAAGCTTGGCTGGGGATTTGAACCTGCGGCCTTTGGCTCGGTCAAAATCCGGTTGACCAAGTGATCCAGCCGTCGGTTCTGTTTAGAAAAGGTAGGAAATTTTATTTAAGGAAGTTAATAGAATTCGGGAATTTAAAAAGGAACTTAGGGCTTTCCCAGAACCGGAAACCAAATTTTCCCTCGATCTCTTCCTCGAGCGAAGGAAAACGAAGCTAGGGCATCCCTCCGGCGGCCGGCGAGGGGCGAACTCCGGGAGTTCTTCGTCGATCCGAGGTCGCTCGTCAAGAAGGAAGTCGTGAGCGAGGAAGAGGCCCCGATTTCAAGTTCACCCGAACCCTAGAAGCACTAGAAGGTTCCTCCTTCGGCTGTGAATCAAGGAAACGAAGGTAAGTCGCTTACTCACCTACGGTAAGATAGTTTCGAGCCTTTGATTAGAGTTTCTCTTGTTTTGTGAATGTGCCGTGAGGAGTTGTTGACAAGGAAGCTTGATGCCGTGAGTTTTTTTATTTATTTTCATGGCTTTCGGATTTTAGGTTGTAGAGATTGTTGGTTTTATGCTTACTGGCGTGAGTTAGATTCCTGAAGCATGTAGTAGTAGTTTGGATTTTGTTCCTTCTTGACTTCAAGATATATTGTAAAGTTTGTTGTCTTGAAACCTTCTGCCGTGACCTTCAAAGAAAGACCAGGATGGGTAAAGTTCAAACGTATGGTTTTATACCTCAAGCTTTATAACTTGAATTCAGATTTTAGTTGTAGAGGATTGAGGATGTTGGAATTTTGTTTTTTTCTTGCTTCCGGATCAGATTAGCCTCCTCCTTTTAGTTGTTTGAAGCATGCCTGATGAATATGGTTGCATTTTTGGCTTTCAGAATACACTGGACAGATGTAGCTTGTTAGAGATTTGGGAGTAGGATCGAGGTTTGCCTTCTCCTTTGCATTACAGCTGTGGCATGTCATAAGACCTCTTGTTGCCATGACACATGGTGTAAAGAAAGGATATAGTTTGGGTTTACAGTAGTCCGTGACTTTGTTTTCTTCTTTACTCCCTTGCCAAGCATGAACAATCCTTCTTGTAGCATTAGGGTTTTGAATTTATGCAGTGAATATAACCAGCCTTGTATTTGAAAGCATTGTAGATTGAGCTTTGGGTTTCCTTAAATAAATAGGAACAACTAAAAGAGTTAATCTTTTGAATTGGTCACCTTTAACCTCTGTGGTATAGGCTGGTATTCAAGACTTTTGGTTTGCTTTATTTTCTCGGTTGTTTATGCCAGAACAGAGATAATAAATTGGTCACACTAATAGTAGTGATAATATCAAATGTTTTGATTGTTGGTCGAGTTATGGTAGGTAGAGATGTGGTTTGATGATGATTCATTTAGTCTCATGTACTGCATGTGGGAAGTTGAGTTAATGAGATCATGATTTGGTGTCATGTTTATGTTTTTCTTCGATTTAGTTTGGGACAGTTTAATAGTAACAGAATAGAAGACCAAGTTAAGCGTGTTGAGCAATTTGATTCGTTGTTGTTACAATATTGTCCAAGTGGTTTTAATTAAGTTTCTGCAATTAGATTAAGTTGTGTAATTTTAATAAAGGTGGTAAAGAATACTTTAATATAAAAGAAATTATGGATAGAAATTTTGATCAAGAAGGGACAATTTGACTAAAATTGTGAACTACACATTGTAGTATTATCATCTATTTGTGTTACTCATTGCATTTCGTTGTCTTATTTTGATGATGATAATAATGATATGCAGTGGAAATACACACAAAACACACTTATAACGCTAACGTTAGGATTTACTTGGTATCCATCTCAAGAAGAGGTGACTAATCCAAGGATCCATACACGACACGCTCATCCACTATGAAAATACTCCTTTATGGTAACTACCAAAGGCAGAGAAGCCTTACGCACACTCTCAATATAACAAGAAAAGAAAAACAAACTTATACAATATAAATCTTATAAGATTTACAAAACCTTAGCTTGCTTCTTCTCCTTGTGGAACGCTTCTTGACCTTGGAAGTGTATCAACACTTTGCTCCAAGAAACTTCAAGAACTAGCGTGAATTTGAGAGAGAGATCGCAAGAAGTGGAGAGGAAGAGCTGCGGAGGAAGACGCTCGCCAATGGCTTTATCCTACTCACCGGTCGTCTCCCAATCGATCGGCTGATCGATTGGGGAGGTTGAATCGATTGGCTAATTGATTCAGCCTTCTTCTGTGTTGTCACGTCTATGTGAGAAAACTGGCCCCAATCGATTGACCAATCGATTGGGGATCCCAATCGATCGACCAATCGATTGGGGATCCCAATCGATCGACCAATCGATTGGGGATCCCAATCGATCGACCAATCGATTGGGGATCCCAATAGATCGACCAATCGATTGGGGTTCCCAATCGATCGACCAATCGATTGGGGATCCCAATAGATCGACCAATCGATTGGGGATCCCAATCGATCGACCAATCGATTGGGGAGGCTTCTGTGCTCGCGATTTCACTTCCCAATCGATCGACCTCGGTCGATCGATTGAGCCAACTTTCTTCGTAGCACACCTTCAATCGATCGGCTGATTGATTGAACCACAGTTCAATCAATCGGTTGATCAATTGATTTTCCTTTGACTTTTTAAACTCAAGTCTAGGGTCCCCAATTCCAATATTCGGTCAACCGTGACCTGTTGGAACTCCTCGTACCCAGCATCCGGTCAACTTGACCTGCTGGGGCTTCTTCACCAAGTGTCCGGTCAATCCTTTGATCCACTTAGACTTTTCTTCTCGTGCCAAGTATCCAGTCAACCTTGACCTACTTGGGCTTACCATCTCGTGCCAAGTGTTCGGTCCTCCATGACCCACTTGGACTTCCATTAGATGTCCGGTCACCCTTGACCCATCTGGATTTCCTCGTGCCAAGTATCCGATCAATCTTTTAACCTACTTGGGCTTCCCAACACCAAGTGTCCGATCAACCTTGACCCACTTGGATCTCCACGTGCTTGGCTTCACTCACCAAGTCTTTCCATCTGCCTAGCTTCACTCACTAAAACTTTACATTTGCCTGGCTTCACTCACTAGGACTTTCACCTAACTTCACTCACTGGGTCTTTCCTTCTGCCTAGCTTCACTCACTAAGGCTTTCCATCTAACTGACTTCACTCACCAAGACTTTCACCTAGCTTCACTCACTAGGGTTTTCACCTAGCTTCACTCACCAGGATTTTTTCACTGCCCAGCTTCAAACACCGGGACTTTCACCTGCCCAGCTTCACTCACTAGGTCTTTTACCTAGCTTCACTCACCAGGATTTTCCCACTGCCCTGCTTCACTCACCAGGACTTTCACTTGCCTAGCTTCACTCACTAGGTCTTTCACCTGGCTTCACTCACCAGTATTTTCCCACTGTCCGGCTTCACTCACTAGGACTTTCACCTGGCTTCACTCCAACTGTCTAGCTTCACTCATTAGGTCTTTCACCTGGCTTCACTCACCAGGATTTTCTCTTGCCTAAATTCTAGTTAGGACTTTTCCAGTCAAGTATCCGGTCAACCTTGACCTACTTGACTCTTCTTCACATCAAATTGGTCAGCCCTTGATCAAAGGGGGAATTGTATCAACAATCTCCTCAATCAGACAATTGCTTTTGCAATCTCTATGTATTGTCAAACGTCGAAACCTAAGCATTAAGACTCACGCTTGAGCCAACTCAAGCTTAGTCATCAAGGTCAACTTGACCCAGGGGATATTGCGTCAACAATCTCCTCCTTTTTGATATTTGACAATACCTTTAAGTTAGTTTAATCACATAGCCTTACTTATTCTTCATACCAATGCCCTTAGGATAATGAAGACATAATTTAGACCCTACATTCTCCCCTAAACTTTCCTTGAGGGATGTTACGTCACCACAAGTGCATAGTTACGTCGTCAGTAATATAAAAGATTATCGATTCTACAGAGACTGTTGATTAAGCACTAGTTAACTTCACACAGTGAATTATCTAGACAATCGAAAGTTAGTGGGAAAAGAGAGAGTGAAGAAAATAGAGAATGTAAAGAGTAGAGAAAGAGGGAGAGTTGGATTTGAAGATGGATAGATACTAGGATTTCGGTTTTCTTATAATGCTAGACGATGTTACATAGATTGCTTAGTTCCAATCCTCTATGTTTATACTCTTGTAGGAAGTTAGTGACATTACCGACTCTCCCCTGCAGTGGATAAGCTGACATGATCTCCTACACCATGTCCTATGCTACTAAATGGAAGTGATTCCTATGAAGTCCATTTGCGGGGCAACCCTGTCATGACACCCCTCGGTCCACAACATAGAAACACACTAACACACAATAACATAGAAATAGAAATAGTGATTATGCCTAATCCCCTACTTCCTTGTGGAGATTTGCTTCTCCTTTCAAGGTGATACCCTAGATGTTCGTTAGTGGGGCAGCCCTATCACAACGCCCCTCGGTCATACGATCTAGGGTATTCCCCTTATGGGATTAATAATTCTACACAATCATTTGATAAAATATGCAAAATATATATATATATATATAAGCTTCACACACACACTTCATCAAACATGAACAAGGCATTAACAAGTCATTGAATAGAAACATGGCAAATCTACATAATTTTACATCTCCATCATATCACAAATATTTCCTACATCTTAGATATGGAGATCTACTCCATTGCAAAGGAAGAACAACCCTAAAATATAAATTAAAACATACTTACAACCCTAGATATGAGAAGAAGGGGAAGAAAAGATGCTTGCCGATGTTTCCGATATCTTGGGGATGCCTCCTTACTCCGGAGATCGACGGATCGTTAAGGGATGGAGGTGAATGAAGTTCTAGGATTTTCCCATAAGGGGATAACCCTTCCCTAAGGAGACGGACGAAGACCCGAACCTAAGCTCATCCAAAGAATGAGGTTCTTGACCCTTTTATACCTCTCCAAACTGCCCAAAAAAACTAGGATTGCTGGGGTTCGGTAAATTGGATTTTTTCACCCATTAAACCAGGTTTTCTCATGATTCACCCTGAACCAAAGTTGTATCTCTTGAAATTATCTACAATTTGATACTTGGATCGAGCTTTGTCTCCAAATGACCCAAAAGTTATGTCGGTTCAAAATTTGGTCTGCAGTCTAGACGGAGGTCCAGATGAACCCGCAGTTGGGAGGCACGACTATGCCATTTAGCATGGGTACACAATGCTATCTCTCTATTGGATCTGAAGCAAAGTTATAGACCTTGAAGTTATCTACGTTTCAGTATAAAGAACAACCCAAAACACCAACCGAGCGCAAAGTTATGGCCATTTTATGATTAGTCTACAATCTGCCTAGAATTCAACACAATCTCTATTTTGGCGTGCATGGCCCCATGGCACGACCATGTGGATCCACACAGCCGGTTTCTTCTTGGTCTTGGCTCTGGTCACATGGCCGTGTGGGTCACACGGTCGTGACCTTCTTCTGTTGGATCGAAACGCGCTAGAGGGGGGTGTATAGCGCTTGTGACTTTCACTTTTTGGTTTAAAACTTATCGAATAACGCAGCGGAATAATAAAGAAACAATGCACAGAAGGACACCATCAAACATAGGGATTTACTTGGTTCGGATCCTGTGGCGACTCCTACTCCAAGACCCACGTGATGTGCGTAAATATTATGATAGTTTATGCATGTTTTTACGCACATTCACTTGCTTTATACGTATATATTCTTTGTATGATCGCCTCTTTTATCATGTACTCATCATATATACTCTTTTGTATGGATATCTTCTCTTTGTTTGATTTTGTGTTGATCGGGATAACTTTCAGAGCGAAAACAACGATTGTTGATGCACCGGAGGAAGCCAGAGAACACGATCGTGCAAACCTCGCACGACCGTGTGGCCAAATAGAAGAGGAGAAGTGCACGGTCGTGCAACCTTTGCACGGTTGTGTGGCCAACCCAAAGGCAGATCAGAGCATGGTCGTACCCCCCCCTCCCCCATGACCGCAACCAGGTAGTACACGACCATGCAACCCTGCACGACCGTGCCCCCAGAGCTGAGCCCCAAGTTCACACGGCCGTGCCAATTGGCACAGTCGTGCAGCGCAGCCAGAGCCAAGAAAGGGCACGGTCGTGCCACCACAGCAACACCCTAGCCGCGCCCTAGCCTATAAAAGGGTTTTAACCCTTTTTCCTCAAGGGGGGAGCCGAGAAGCAAGCCTTCAGGGAGAGAATTGACTTGGTGTCATTCTATGCCATCCAGGACCTCAGTCCAGCGATCCTTCATCACCATATTAACTTCAGAAGCAAAGGATTGGATCCGAAGACCGCACGTCGTCGTTGGATAAGCATCTTTCCTCTTTCTCTCTTCTTGTTTGAGAATTGTATGCTTAATATTATGTCTTTGAGTTTTTCTCCGGCGTCTATGGAGTAGATTCTCTGTTCTAGGATGAGGGAGTAGTTGTGGATTGGTTTGATGTAGACTCATACTTTTGTCTCTATTTCATTGGATGATTTCGCTTGCTTTGTTTCGACTACTCGATCTCTATATCGTGTTAATTGATTGTGTAGGAATTGCCTAACTCGTAGAGGGAATATCCTAGATCGTACACCCGAGGGGCCCTAGTGATAGGGGTAACTCATTCATGGATATCTAAGGTACTTCCTTGAAAGGAGAGACAACTCCTCCACAAGGAAGTAAGAGACCAAACAAAGCTCCTTATCTCTATCCTTAGTGAGACCAATTAGAGTAGTGTTCTTGTGATCTACCGAGGTGCCCTAGTGACAGGGGTTAATCGTAATAGGATTTCATAGGGATCTACTTTATTTGGCACCTAAGGTTAGATACTTCAGCTTCCAGCGAATGCGTGTCGATGGACAATGAGTAAAGGATAGAATGAGATACATCAACGCCACCACAATGAAACCGAACTCCTAGGACTCTTCATAAACCAAGTCTATTACATCCTCTTTGCTAGTACTCATTTTTGTTTCCAAACCACTTTTCTTTAGATAACTTACAACCATCGGTAGTTTAGCTAATCCTAAGTGAGCCATTGCTAGTGCTTATAACCAGTCCTCGTGGGATTGATAATCTTTATTACTGACGATGAATACGTGCACTTGCAGTTCATAATAAGTTTTTAGTGCCGTTGCTGGGGACTGTGTCTATAACATTAGCAAGAGTCAATTAGATTAGACTAGACTTAGTTTTTCCTTTATTTTTCCTTTTTTTTAACATTATGCATTTTAGAGATAAATAATTCTATTTTTGTTTTTCTTTATTTTCTGCATTTCATTCCATATCTTGTTTTTGCACGTGAAGAGCTAACCTTGTAGGAGATTCAACTTCCCTACATGTTTGTCTATTTTGCACTCCAGATCTATTCAGATAGGACATGATGTTAAGACCATTAAAGGATTATGGAGCACCGAACTCTGCTAAAGAGTTGGGACTCATTGTGTTGCCAGAAATCCCTGCGAAGAATTTTATGCTCAGACCTTCATTCATCTCTAAAGTTCAAGAAAATTAGTTTGGGGGATTAAATTCAGAAAATCCTTACTTACATCTCCTAGATTTCCATAGTTATTGCAATACATTGAAAGTTGAGGGAGTTTCGGCTGATTCAATACAACTTATAGCTTTTCCATTCAGCCTCAGAAGTAATGCAAAGGTTTGGTTCAACACTCTGCAACCGAGAAGCATCAGGTTATGGGATGAATTAGAGAGGAAATTTTTAAATAAATAATTTCCCCTAAAAAAGACCGCTCAGTTGAGAGATCAGATTCTGCACTTTAAGCAACATGACGAAGAAGCATTGCATCAAGCTTGGGATAGGTACCTATCAATTCTGTATCAATGGCCACATCACAGTATTGAGAGTTGGTTGATTCTTCACATATTTTACATTGGACTCTCGTTCCAGAACAAGAGCCTTCTGGATGCAGCGGCTGGGGGGGCACTCATGAAAAAAAGTTTGGATGAACCACAAGAAATAATACATATGGTGGTATCAAATCTTAGCGAGTGGTCAGGACAAGATGTGATAAACTTATCTCTACACCCAATTGAAGCAGGAGAGGATATGGGAGTACCGATGGATGAAAACAAGTTAAGACATGCATCAAATGAGGTTCAGGAAGAATTAGAGGAATCCAACAGTGTGCTAGGCAAGGATGTACAAAAAATATTTCCTTGGTGTGGAGAGGTCTTATTAAAATCGCCAGGAGGTTGGATATCTTCCTCAGCATCATTTATGGAGGAGTACATGGATGATGACGATGATATTGAGAGAATGGCTAAAGAAATTGAGGGAGTGCCAGAAGAAGTCAAGGCAAATGAGGAAATACAGTTATTCGAACAGGAACCAGCCTTAACGAAGAAGTTGTTGGTTGCTACTCGGAATACCGTCCTAGTTCCCTTGTACAAAAATTTGTACAAGAATAGAACAATCCTAGCTACCCATGTGCTCTATTGAAGTTAAATTTGGATTGCAAACGATGCTTAACATTATTGATCCAAATTGTCTTCTATTGCATTCCTCTCCTTCTCTTGGACATCGTGTGGGCGACGATCTACCAAGATGAAATCCACCCAAGCCTTCTCTTCTTGCTTCTAAGTTTCGGCCACCGACAACCTCCAAAGGATGATGAGTTTCGGCCACCAACCAATCTCTAAGGGATGCTAGGAAACAATGCCTCCTTTCTCCTCTTCTTCTTCAAGAAAAATCCGGCCACCAAACAAGCTCCAAGAGATGATGCCACCGGCCACCAAAGAGGAAGAGAAGGAGAATAGGAAGCGGCGACCACAAGGAATAAGAGAGGAGGAATAGAAGATGTGTTGTGAGGTGAGGCACCTCTACCCTCTTTTTTATATTCTTTGGTCATGGCAAAAAAGGAAAGTTTTAAACATAATTATAACTTCCTTATATTCCTTGCCAGTAACTTAAAAAGAAAGTTTTAAAACTAAAAAAATTAAAACTTCCTTTTCTTCTTGTCATGGCCAGCCATATCTATTGCTTCAAACAAGAAAAGTTTTAAACATAAAATTAAAACTTCTTTATTTGTTCTGGTAAGAAATTTTAATTAAAAAATTTCTTTCTTTAAATCCCTTGTTAGTTGTAAAAGGAAAATTATATAAATTAAAATCTTTCTTATAAAGCATGTGGATGGTTGCAAAAAAGGAAAGTTTTATCAAAAATTAAAATCTTCCTTTTAACTACAAATAAGAAAAGATATCAAACCTTTCTCTTAATCCTTTGTAGAAAGCTATAAAAAGAAAGTTTTAAAATTTTAAAAGCTCTCTTTTAAAACCATGGCTTTCACATAAGGAAAGATTTAAAATTTAAAAACCTCATTTTAATCTTAATGTGGCCGACCACCCTTGCTTGGGCTCCAAGCTAGGGTCGACCACAACTTAGCTCCCTTCTTGGTTTGGTTTGGCCGACCCTAGCTTGGGCTCCAAGCTAGGCTTGGCCGGCCACCAAGAGGTGGGAAAGAAGTTGGGTTTTGGTGGATATAAGACTTTATAAATAAGAGGCTACAATAGAGACTGAGAGGAGGAATCGGTTTTGGTCTCCCGATGAGCTTGAGCTTCCGGTGTTCGCCCCGAACACCCAACTCAAGTTTATCAATAATATCTCATTCTACTAAGGATTTATTATTGCACTACCGCACCAATCCCATATTACTATATGGACTCCTTCTAATCATGAGTGCGTTAGTCTCCCTGTGTTTAAGATAATTAATGCCCACTAATTAAATGAGTTACTAACAACTCACTTAATTAATATCTAGTTCTAAGAGTAGTACCACTCAACCTTATTGTCATGTCGGACTAAGTCCACCTGCAGGGTTTACATGACAATCCTTATGAGCTCCTCAAGGGGACATATAACGACCCAACTCCTGGGTACTAAGCTGTGAGCCGGATCGCTACATTAACTACTGAAACTGCTGTGCCGTACTGTGCGGAAAACTGGGTAAAATAAAATTTCTCTAACTGACTCTATTAAATTGACAACTGGTACACTCATGCTGTTATAAGGAAGGGTTCAAGACCTTTCCGGTAGGAGTATATGTGCTAAGGAGGATACTTGACCTCCCATCTGAGCTAGAACTCAAAGCTATCTTCCCAGCTAGCTGTTGTTCGATCCACGGACCGATCAAACTTGCCGTGATTCTGTGCCCTGCTGGATCCACCCATGGCCTGATCGATCGGCAAGACCGATCCAGGTGTGCGGATCGGTCTGACCGATCCGAGCACCGAGGCGCCGAGATGCTCATTTCGATCTTTGGATCGGTCGACCGATCGAGCACTGAAATCTTCTCCGAGGCTTGTATTGAGTGGATCGGTGGTGACCGATCCAGAGGATCTGAGTATCTCATTTGGATCGGTCGGTGGACCGATCCGTAGCTTCAGACCTGATCGATGCGGGGACCGATCGATGTCGATTCACTCGAGTTCGATTTGACACTTTGGCGTGCCAAACATCACACAACAGTTCTAAAACAATGGAGATACATTCTAGCATGTAATTACTAATGTTCTAAACATGATAAACTAAACAAGACATAGTTACTAAGCTAGAACAATTAGTAACAAGACTAAGTATGAAACTAAACATGTTAAGTGCTAAAACTGAAATAAAAGCGTATAGATCCCAAGGATCTTTATTCCAGACCCCTTGCACACACACATCATCGTAGCATCGTCCTCCAGCCTCCGCTAGTCTACTTTTCTTTTACCGGTATCTGCAGTATAAGAAAAATAGTATCTGTAAGCCAATAAGCTTAGTAAGGAACCATCTACCTCACAAAAACATGCAACGATGCAATTATGTTTTTAAAACATGCTGTTTGAAACCTAAACTGAGCATGCAAGCATGGCATGGCATGGTATCATACAAAGCATGACATGACATATAAACTGAACCTGAAATTGAACTAGTCATGCATATATCTAAATTTGTATACGAACTCAAATCATGTAAACTAAACCTGACTGAACTGAATGCTAAATTAGTGTTCTCATCACTGGTTTCAAATTTGAAAACTATACATATAATAGATGAAAATACTAAACATGCTGTTGGGCCCTGGCAACTGTACTTATACGAGACCCGGGATTGAAAGTTCCGAATCCAGCAGGGTTACTAGGTTATCTGAACCTAGGGACGACTGTGGGAGTCTAGCCCATGGATATCTGATCCAAGTACAGTGCCAACTGAATAAAAGTAAAATACTGAATACTGTTTTATCTTACTTTGCTGTTCTAACCTAGAGCTAGGTTATCTGAACCTAGAGGCTACTGTGGGAGCCCACCCAATGGATATCTGATCCATTTGCTGTAATATCTGATAATAAACTGAGTAAAAATGTTCTAATTCATTTTACATGCTGTTAGGACGCCTATTGGTGCCTCCTTCGGAACTGAGCATTCTACCGAACGCTTGGTGTGCACTAAAAGCACACCCTAAACCTGAAAACTGTAGAAATACTGAACTAATGCCAAAACTAACAAGCGAGAGCAATTATACTGCAGGTGAGGGGTTTCTTACCTCAATCGCAAGGTTTTCTTACGATTTATTCGCTAGGTTTTTCCGAAAAACTGCTCCGTTCGACGAACCGCTTACGTCCTCGCGTTCCTCTCGCGGAGAAGAACCGACTTCGTACGGGTGTTGTCGCTGGAAAGTGAACACACGATCCTAGGGAAGGAACCCTAGGTTTCCCTTGCTTTGTTTTGCTGCGCCGAGAGAAAGAAACGGGAGAGGGAGAGGGTCTCGGTGAGGGTTTGGAGAAGGTCACGAACCAATTAGAAATAAACCAACCCACTTAAACCTCCTATTTATATCATGTGGTAATTCCGGTCTAACTCTAATATAAATATAAATGTTTCTCCTTTCTCTCAGCACGGCCCTGCTGGGTTCACTGGTTACTAACATTATCCCTTAAACCATAGGTCTCGGGTTCGACTCCCGCTTAGGCCGTTTTCGTTCCCAATTCTTTTTGCTACTTCCGATACTCGTAAAATTCCGGAAAAATATCTAAAAATTCCACAAAATCATAGAATAATTCTAAAATAAATTCGGGAATTTTTTATAATCCCCATACCTTATAAAAGTTCGTCCCGAACTTAAAACAATTCTCGGTACTTCTGTCTCCCATGTCGCCTCTGCTGCTGTTGCCAACTGACTTTGACTAATGGTACCTCCTTGTTCCGTAACTTCTTTCTTGCTCGGTCTATTATCCGAATAGGCCATTGTCATCTGAGATCATCACGGACTGTAAGGCTCAATCACTGGTGGCGTGAATATGCTTCTTCATGGAGACATGAAATACATTGTGGACGGTGACATCTCCTGAGGTAACTCTAGCTCATATGCTACCTTGCCCACTCTCTTCGTGATAGGGTATGGTCCCACATATCCGGGAGCTAGCTTGCCCTTCTTCCCAAATTGCATGACTCCCTTCATGGGAGCTACTCGAGGAAAACTGTATCCCCAACCGAGAACTCTAGGGGTCTGCGGCGTGTATCGGCATAGCTCTTCTGACGTCTCTGTCTGCTGTATAGCTGCTGTGGTATCGCTACTAGATGCATGCGAAGCTCTAGTTCCTTCACCACTCCCAGCAGATTGGTGATCCGCACCTCCGCCCATAGAGTGCCTCATAAGGTGCCATGCCAATAGTGGCCCGATAGCTGTTGTATGCAAATTCCGCTGGACTCTATATTTGCACCAACTTCCTTGAAATCTAGGGCACAAGCTCGAGCATATCTTGAGCACGATTTACTCGCTCTCGACCATGTCGAGGATGAAAGGTCAAATTTTAATCTGGTGCCCATCGCACACACTTCCGTAAGTGTGATGTAAATCTCTTGTCCGATATAATGGTTCGGTGGGACTCCATGCACCGACAATCTCCTTGAGATATAACCGAGCTAGTCGCTCCTAGAATAGGATATTCGATAGCTAAGAAGTGGTGATTTAGTCAACCTGTCGACTATTACCCGGATGGCATCAAAACCATTCGTGGTTCCGGGTAATCCCACTATGAAGTCCATAGAGATATCCTCCCACTTCCATTCGGGAATCTGGTCTGATGTTCCGCCTTAACCCTCTGACAGGTTAGGCAGATGCCGACGTATCTGGCGATATCTCGCTTCATCCTGTGCCACCAAAATCGTTTCCTTAGATCTGATACATTTTGGTGGAACCGGGATGCATCGCATAGGAGTCCTGTGAGCCTCGTCTAGAATCTGTCTCCGTATGGAACACATAGTCTGTCACCAAAATACACTACCCCATGGCGGACACTCGAACTCTCCACTTTCGGATTCCGCTAACCCTTGCTTGATTTTTTGGATGCTCCTGAGCTGTCTGGATATCATCAAGCAAGGTAGATGCTAAGAACATAGTGGAAAGCTGCCCGACCATAAGCTCGAGACTAAAATCTGTAATCTCCTTCCTTAGGGGTGGTGACATAGCTGCTAAAGATAATAAGGTGGCACTGGACTTCCTGCTGAGTGCGTCTGCTACCTTATTAGCTTTCCCTGGATGGTAGAGGATATCTATGTCATAATCCTTGACCAGCTCTAACCATCTGCGCTGTCGCATATTCAGATCCTTCTGAGTAAAGAAATACTTCAGACTTTGATGATCTGTATATACTCTGCACTGAGCTCCGTACAAATAATGTCTCCAAATCTTGAGAGCGAACACCACTGCTGCAAGCTCAAGGTCGTGAGTAGGATAGTTCCTCTCATAATCCTTGAGTTGTCTGGAGGCATAGGCGATCACCTTGCCCTGCTGCATCAGTACTGCTCCTAATCCCAATTTGGAGGCGTCACTGTAGATGTCGAAGCTGTCTGTGTTTGCTGGTATAGCTAAAATAGGAGCACTGGTCAATCTCCGTTTTAGTTCGCTGAAGCTGTTCTCGCAGTCCTCTGTCCACTGAAATTTGTGGGGAGGCTATCCTGGAGAAGTCCTCTACAAATTTCTGTAGTCGCTAATCCCGAGCTTCGATTTCCTTGGCGTTCACGGTCTCTTCCGATTACTACGCTTCTATCTTCTTGGGATCTACCATAACACCATCCTTGGAGATGATGTGACCTAGAAAGGCTACAGCCAAAATTCACATTTCATGAATTTGGCGTATAGCTGGCTGCAAAACTGTCTTCAGATGCTCGCATGATCCTCCCGAGTGCTCGAATAGATAAGAATGTCATCGATAAACACGATGACAAACTTGTCTAAGTATTCTCTGAATACTGTTCATGAGGTTTATGAAAGTGGAGCATTTGTCGCGAAGGCATGACTCGAACTCATAATGTCCGTGTCGGTCACGAAAGTCGCTTTAGGTATATCACCTTCCTTGACTCTAACCTGGTGACCGATCCGAGGTCAATTTTAGAGAACAACATGGCTCCCTTTAGGCGATCAAGCGGTCATCTATCACGGGAGAGGGTACTGTTTTTAATGACGTTCAAGGCACGGTAGTCTATGCATAGGCGCATGCTTCCATCCTTCTTCTTCACGAACAACACAGGTGCTCCCCATGGTGAGTGACTAGGGCGTATGAAATCCTTGTCTAGAAGCTCCTGTAATTGCTCCTGAAGTTCCTTCAGTTCAGCTGATGGTGCCTTGGAAATTGGATTTGTGCCGGGAATGAGCTCTATCTCAAATTCAATCTCCCTGTCTGGTGCTAAGCCTGGTAGCTCTTCAGGGAAGACTGCTGGGTAGTCACACACGACTCGAACCTCTGATAGCTGTTGGTTCTTGTCCTGGCTGGCGCTGACTACATTTGCTAAAAATCCCATGCATCCTGAATCCAATAGCTGCTGTGCTTTCAATGCTGAGAGAAACTTTCTGGCTTTTCTCTTTGGTTTTCCTATGAACTCAAACTGTACTCCTGCTTCAGGTTGGAATATGACCTTCTGTTTACGGCACTCTATAGAAGCGCCGTATCTGATCAGAAAATCCATTCCAAAGATGACATCATAGTCAGTCATTTCTAGCACTATCAGATCACCAAAAAGTTCTCTGTCTGCTATAATGACTGGCACTGCTCTGAGCCAGTGTGTAGATGCCATAATGTCTCCTGAGGGTAGTGTTGTCAGAAACTGACTATTGAGTACTTCTGGAGGTGTTGCTAATTTTTCGGCAAACGCCCTGGATACATAAGAGTGGGTTGCCCCGGTATCGAATAAGACAGTTGCATCATGCTGTAAAATACTGATCTGACCTGTGACAACTGCTGGTCAGTGAGAAAATCCTGGCATTCGTGGTAGCTGTGGGGGCTTCTAATCTGCCCTGACTGATCTGTGGACCATCTAAGGCAGCATACATCTGGTGTAGCTGCGCTGGCTGAGCTCCATACTGTATTGGCTGAGGCTGAGGAAGACTGTTCTTGTTCGGGCACTGCTTTGCCATGTGCCCTTCCTGTCCACATTCAAAACAACCCCGCGTACCCTTGCGGCAAACTCCTGGATGATGTTTCCCACAAGTAGTACACTTGGGATGTCTGGAATGTTTTCCAGCTGGTCCTCCTTTTGGGTCACTGCTTGCCTTACGTTTCCCCTTCCAGTTGGAGCTATGTCCCTGTTGTTTCTGTCCTCCGGCCAGTGCTTGGCTCTGTGCCCTTATTCATGATGCTATCTTGATAGTGCTCGGTAATCGAGCACTACTCACTAGCTCCTCTGTAGTTTGTGGCCTATGAACGCCACCGGCCACATTCATTGCGATCTGGTCTGAGCATCTTCAGCATCAACCGTACCCGTTCCTTCTCTGAGCTGACTAGTTCTGGACACAGACGGGCCAACCTGTTGAATTTCTTCACGGCCTCCTGAACTGATAGGTTGCCCTGACGAAACTCTGTAAACTCGTCATAGTGTCGGTTCGTGACTTGCATGTGAAAGAATTCCTCGAAGAACTCTTTCTCGAAGTTGGCCCATGTCATCTGGTTTACTGGCCACTTCGATTTAATCCGCTCCCACCACATGCGTGCATCTCCTGTTAAACAGAAGGAGGCACACTTCACCTTTTCGTGCTCTGGCCAGTCTAGAAGCTCCATCGTGCTTTCCAGTGTTTTAAACCATGCCTGAGCATCCCATGGTTCGCTGGTGCCTGAGAAGTTCTCGGGCTTTATTCTCTGCCACTGGATAAGGTAAGCTTCTCTCTTAGCCCCTGCTACTGGGGCTAATGGGACTGGTACTGCAGGCTGAGCTGGTACAACCTCTGTGATTACTGGAGTCGTGAGGTTCGGTACTGGAGTGACTGTAGCTGAGCCACTAGTGCTGTAAGGTCTGGGGGAGGCACTGAACTGCCTGCCTCATGCTGGGGCTCAGTCGCTGCTGCTTTCTTAGCTGGACGTCCTCGTACCATTTTCTAAATAGCAGAGAACACATATATATAACTAGGCTATCATGTTATAGTTAACTACTGGTAACATGTTAAATACTATCACTGTAAACATGAATTAATTAACTACCAACATGCGAGCAAACATGAAAGTACATATAACTGATATGAAAGCTGAAAACAAAACTGAGTGAGAGATGTTCTTACTTGGAAGCTGCAGGAACAATGCTGATGTGTGTGTAGGAAGTATGGAACACTGCTCTGATACCACTCTGTAACGACCCAACTCCTGGGTACTAAGCTGTGAGCCGGATCGCTACATTAACTACTGAAACTGCTGTGCGGAAAACTGGGTAAAATAAAATTTCTCTAACTGACTCTATTAAATTGACAACTGGTACACTCATGCTGTTATAAGGAAGGGTTCAAGACCTTTCCGGTAGGAGTATATGTGCTAAGGAGGATACTTGACCTCCCATCTGAGCTAGAACTCAAAGCTATCTTCCCAGCTAGCTGTTGTTCGATCCACGGACCGATCAAACTTGCCGTGATTCTGTGCCCTGCTGGATCGGTCTACGGACCGATCCAGCAGAGACTGGATCGGTCGGCAAGACCGATCCAGGTGTGTCTGGATCGGTCTGCAGACCGATCCAGGCACCTGGAGGCGCTGAGATGCCTACCTTTCGATGCTGGATCGGTCGGCTGACCGATCCAAGCACCTGGAAATCTTCTCCGAGGCTACTGTATCGAGCTGGATCGGTCGGCTGACCGATCCAGGAGGATACAGTAGCATTCTGTATCTTGCTGGATCAGTCGGCTGACCGATCGAGCTCAGACCGATCGGTCCGGGGACCGATCGGTGTATGATTTCACTCGAGAGTTCTGATTTCAGCACTTTGGCGTGCCAAAACATCACACAACAGTTCTAAAACAATGGAGATACATTCTAGCATGTAATTACTAATGTTCTAAACATGATAAACTAAACAAGACATAGTTACTAAGCTAGAACAATTAGTAACAAGACTAAGTATGAAACTAAACATGTTAAGTGCTAAAACTGAAATAAAAGCGTATAGATCCCAAGGATCTTTATTCCAGACCCCTTGCACACACACATCATCGTAGCATCGTCCTCCAGCCTCCGCTAGTCCACTTTTCTTTTACCGGTATCTGCAGTATAAGAAAAATAGTATCTGTAAGCCAATAAGCTTAGTAAGGAACCATCTACCTCACAAAAACATGCAACGATGCAATTATGTTTTTAAAACATGCTGTTTGAAACCTAAACTGAGCATGCAAGCATGGCATGGCATGGTATCATACAAAGCATGGCATGACATATAAACTGAACCTGAAATTGAACTAGTCATGCATATATCTAAATTTGTATACGAACTCAAATCATGTAAACTGAACCTGACTGAACTGAATGCTAAATTAGTGTTCTCATCACTGGTTTCAAATTTGAAAACTATACATATAATAGATGAAAATACTAAACATGCTGTTGGGCCCTGGCAACTGTACTTACTGTGCGCGCATCCCTACGAGACCGGTTACTAGGTTATCTGAACCTAGGGACGACTGTGGGAGTCCAGCCCATGGATATCTGATCCAAGTACAGTGCCAACTGAATAAAAGTAAAATACTGAATACTGTTTTATCTTACTTTGCTGTTCTAGGTTATCTGAACCTAGAGCTAGGTTATCTGAGAGGCTACTGTGGGAGCCCACCCAATGGATATCTGATCCATTTGTTGTAATATCTGATAATAAACTGAGTAAAAATGTTCTAATTCATTTTACATGCTGTTAGGACGCCTATTGGTGCCTCCTTCGGAACTGAGCATTCTACCGAACGCTTGGTGTGCACTAAAAGCACACCCTAAACCGAAAACTGTGAAATTACTGAACTAATGCCAAAACTAACAAGCGAGAGCAATTATACTGCAGGTGAGGGGTTTCTTACCTCAATCGCAAGGTTTTCTTAATTCGCTCCGTTCGACGAACCGCTTACGTCCTCGCGTTCCTCTCGCGGAGAAGAACCGACTTCGTACAGGTGTTGTCGCTGGAAAGTGAACACACGATCCTAGGGAAGGAACCCTAGGTTTCCCTTGCTTTGTTTTGCTGCGCCGAGAGAAAGAAACGGGAGAGGGAGAGGGTCTCGGTGAGGGTTTGGAGAAGGTCACGAACCAATTAGAAATAAACCAACCCACTTAAACCTCCTATTTATATCATGTGGTAATTCCGATCTAACTCTAATATAAATATAAATGTTTCTCCTTTCTCTCAGCACGGCCCTGCTGGGTTCACTGGTTACTAACATTATCCCTTAAACCATAGGTCTCGGGTTCGACTCCCGCTTAGGCCGTTTTCGTTCCCAATTCTTTTTGCTACTTCCGATACTCGTAAAATTCCGGAAAAATATCTAAAAATTCCACAAAAATCATAGAATAATTCTAAAATAAATTCGGGAATTTTTCGGGCTTTACAGGACATCATCAACCTAGATTACTAGGACACATTTTCATTCTATAATCAACAACACACCATATAAATAATATAATTTCCCAGCTTATTGGGCCTATTGATTTAACGAGCTAAATCACACCCTTTGATAAATTAAAGAAATAAATATTAAATATATGTGCTTGTTATTATATCATGATTAAGAGTATGTACTTCTATAATAACAGAGGTTTTATTCTTTAATATAGTCAGTATAAAAAGGAACAACCTCAAATGGTCCTGCTCAATACACTCAAAGTGTACTTGTGTAATTTATTAGTCAAGATAGACTAATACCTAATTACACTACAACCACTCCAATGGTTTGTCCCATTCCATCTTGGTTGTGAGTAACTGTTTATAATTTATAAGGATCTAATAACATGATCTTCTGTGTGTCTCCTCACACTATGCTATCTACAATATAAATTAAATGGACAACTACACTTAGCATAAATGTCGACATTTGATCAATCTGATTCTTATTTCAAAATAAAAGTTTATACAAAAGCTAGACTTTTAGTATACACTATAATAATCTCCCACTTATACTAAAACTCTATGCTGCCATAAACGCTGCCATACATCTGATTCCCATCTCCTCAACATGCCCATCAAAAGCTCTTGCCTTAAGGGCCTTAGTGAAAAGACCCAGGTTATCTGCCGATGCAATTTAGGCAACAACAACTTTTCCTCGTTATACGATGTCTCGTATTGGGTGGTACTTGCACTCTATGTGTTTACTTGCCTTATAGGCTCGTGGTTCCTTCGAGTTTGCTACTGCACCACTTATTATCATAATACATTGTAATAATTTTTGGGCAAACCAGGAATCACATCTAAGTTCATCATGAAGTTTCTGAGCCATACATCTTCTATGGCTGCCTCAGAGGCTGCCACATACTCAGCTTCCATGACGGAGTCCGAAAAGCATCTATGCTTAACACTCCTCCATTATTATGGCTTCACCTCCAAAAGTAAACAAATAGCCTGATGTAGACTTACTATTGTCCCTATCTGGTTGGAAGTTAGAATCCGTGTAACCCACAGGGAGCAAATCATCTGCTTGGTAAACCAGCATATAATCTCTAGTTCTTCTCAGGTACTTTAATATATGCTTTACGGTAGTCCAATGTACATGTCCTAGATTACTTTGATATCTGCTAACCATGCCCACGGCTAAACAAATATCCAGTCTCATGCATAACATAGCATATATTAGGCTTCCTACAGTTGAAGCATAAGGAACTGCCTTCATTTCTTCTATCTCTTTTAATGTCTTCGGAGACATCTCTTTAGATAAAGATACTCCATGCCTAAAAGGTAGAAATCTTTCTTGGAGTCTTGCATGCTAAAACGAGCTAGGATTGTATCGATATATAAAGCTTGGGATAAGCACAACATTCTTTTCTTGCAATTCCTTATTACTTTGATCCTGAGAATATGTGTGCATTCTCCCAAGTCCTTCATATCAAATTTCTTGGACAACCATACCCTTACTTCTGACAACACTTTGATATTATTTCCAACTAAAAAAATGTCATCTACGTATAGTACAAGAAATACCACCAAATTTCCATCACACTTCTTGTATACACAAGACTCATCTGGACACTGAATAAATCCATATGACTGGATTACTTCATTAAACCGGATGTTCCAAGACCTTGAATCTTACTTCAGTCCATAAATAGACCGATTGAGCTTACATACTAGATACTCTTTGCCCTTTGCAATAAACCCCTCTGGTTGTTTCATATGGATGTTTTCTTCAAGACTTCCGTTAAGGAAAGATGTCTTGACATCCATTTTCCAAACCTCATAATCCATATGAGCAATAATAGATAAGAGTATCCGGATAGACTTAAGCATAGCTACTGGCGAAAAAGTTTCCTCATAATCGATTCCCTCTTTCTGAGTATACCCCTTCGCAACAAGCCTTGCTTTGAAGGTTTCCACCTTCCCGTCTATCCCTCTTTTCCTTTTGTAGATCCATTTACATCCAATAGTTTTTACACTATTTTATGGTTCTACTAGCTCCCAGATTTTGTTAGAATACATAGATTCTATTTTTGAATTCATTGCTCTTTGCCAAGATGCTGCATCTTTATCTTGCAGTGCTTTGTCATATGTTCAGGGATCAAGTTCATGTTTACCTGGGATCAAGTCTGATGACTCTCCCAAAAATATGAATATTTCAGGTTACCTCACAACCCTTCCACTACGATGAGGCACTGTCTGTAGTTGTGTATCATTTGTGATACGTGTTGCAGTTTCTTGTGATATTTCATCTTGCACTGTTGGTACTAAAGTAGACGTGTCCTCTCTCATTTCTTCTAGAACAATTTCACTCATGGTCTTATGGTTTATTACATAGTTCTCTTCTAAAAATCGGGCATTCGTGCTAACAATGACCTTCTGATCTTTAGGACTATAAAACAAACTACATTTCGTTCCTTTGGGATAACCTATAAATAGGCGAACTTCGGTACAAGATTCCAACTTATCAGTATCTCCCTTCAATACATGTGTTGGACTATCCCATATCTGAATATGACTCAGACTAGGCTTACGCCTATTCCATAATTCCATGGGAGTAGAGGGTACTGATTTAGAAGGTACTAAGTTCAGAATATACACTGCCATTTCTAAAGCATATCCCCAGAATGAACTTAGTAATTCTGAATAACTCATCATCGATCTAACCATTTCCATAAGAGTCCTATTCCTTCGTTCTGCCACACCATTCTGTTGGGGTGTAGTAGGTGCAGACAATTAGGATTAAATCCCATCCTCTGATAAGTAATTCTTAAACTCTCCTGAGAGGTACTCGCCACCACGATCAGACCGTAGTGTCTTGATACTTTTACCGTGACGTTTCTCCATATCAGACTTGTACTCTTTGAACTTATCAAAGCACACAGACTTGCGGCGCAACAAGTAAATGTACCCATATCTCGAATAGTCATCTATAAAAGAGACGAAATATTCGAAACCACCTCTCGTCTGGATAGTCATAGGTCGACACATATCAGAATGAACCATTTCCAACACATCTTTTGCTCTATACCCCTTGGCCTTAAAAGGTCTCTTGGTCATTTTTCCTTCCAAGCAAGATTCGCAAGTTGGAAAATTTTTCAACACTAATGAACCCAAGAGTCCATCAGCTATTAGCCTTTGAATCCTACTCAAGTTAATATGACCAAGTCTTAGATGCTAAATATATGTTTGATTCATTTTTGAAGGTTCCTTTCTCTTATTAGAATTAGAGGATGTGTTATTAATTTCCATTTGTTGCTTTGTGAGAGTCATCAGATTTAGAGTATATAAATTACCAACTAATATACCAGAACAGATAATTACCCTATTTTTCTTGACAACCACTTTTTCATCAAAAGAAACAGTATATCCATCCAAAAATAGTTTAGAAACTGAAATTAAATTCTTTCTAAAACTGTAGGACTGTTAGATTCGATAGAGGGGGGGGGGTGAATATCGATTCGAAAATATCGAGTATAAGCGCAGCGGAAAAGTAAAGTAGACACAGGATTTTTTTACTTCGTTCGGAGCCTGTGACGACTCCTACTCGAAGGCCCGTACTCCTTGAGTACTTTCGTTGGGCAATTCACTAGCAATTCGGATAATTACAATTTAAGTACAAAAAGATGCTAATGAAAAGAAAAACAAAGCTGTACCGACAGACAAGGAATTTAAAAGAGCGGGAACGTGTTGTCGGAGCTTTGTGAGCATCGTTGGAGCACAGAGTAGCAGAGCGAGTAATCTCAGAGTTCTCAGATGTGAAAAGATTGATTCTGAAGCTCCTGCCTGGGGCTTCTTTTATATGTTGCTCCGGGCGCCTGGAATGTGACGTAGCTGCTCAAACTGAGATGCTCTATGTGGCAACGACTTGGTTGGATATAATTTGCTTTCCGGGCGCCCGGACCTCCGGGCGCCCGGACCACCTTGTTCCAGAAAACTCCCTTTTCCTGCAAAACAAAGTTAGTCCGAGGCAATATATATCCTGCAAAATAGATTGTTAGCACATTTTATAATAGTATGAATTAGCACAAATAGTATGACTTAGATTCCGTCTTTCCGGAATCTAGTCACGATCTCGACTTAGAAATGGATCTAAGCCGGATCGACGCCTAATGTTCCCTTCCCGGATGCGTCCTCGCAATCACTCCCCTCAGTGACTTACCTCACTTACGCGCGTCCGGTCAGCCCTTCGACCGTTCTGGACTTCTTGCCAGCTATCCGGTCAGCCCGTCGACCTAGCTGGACTTCTCGCCAAGCATCCGGTCAGCCCGTCGACCCGCTTGGACTTCTCGCCAGCTATCCGGTGAGCCCGTCGACCTAGCTGGGCTTCGTGCCAGACATCCGGTCAGCCCGTCGACCTGTCTGGACTTTTCCTGCACACTCGATCAGAGTGTTAGATCAACAATAAACCTAACTTAACCTTTTTGTCATTCATCAAAACCTGGGTTAAATCGTTAGTGCTAACCTCACCAACAATCTCCCCCTTTTTGATGGAATGACAACCTGGTTAAGTTAGTGAAGATATTTGCAAGAAAAAAAACAGATAACATCATTATGTGGAGGTTTTTAGGTTGGTTTTAATGTTTTCAATTTGGTTTAGCTAACTTAACCACCTAACCCTCCCCCTTTGGCATTCATCAAAAATAGACAAGGGTAAACAAGCATAGTGTGGAGTTACTGTAAGAAACAGCTAATTTTGGAAAATATCTAAGTTTGATTCAAAATTCAAAGCTACTGATAAAAGTACAAATTTTTAACACCAAGTTAAAAAATAGTCAAGTTGACTTGGGGGAGTCAAGTAAAAAAAAGGTAAAAGTTTAAAGTTAATCACGTTTAATTTTTCAAACGTGTAAAGTTTTCAAATCAGGTTTTTCAAATTAAGATTTTAAGTAACACTTACTTTTCAAAAGGTAAATTATAATTTTCAAGTTCCAATACTAGGTTAATTTTAACTTTTTGAATACTTTGTTCAAAAATAAGTTAATTTAAAAATATATGTACAAAAACATACAAAATTAATTTCTCCCCCTGAACATGACACTTAAAATTAAACAGTTGTCTAACCAATTATTTATTAACTAACTATCAGAAGATAGTAGCTTTCACTTGGTTAGTCAGATTAAGTTGATTATAAGTAGTCAGTGTTTGACTTGGCTGATTAACTTAATCTGATTAATGTCTGATTTGTATTTAACGTCCAGACTTATGCTGATGCACTGAAATAAGCATCTTAAGTCCAGACAGTTGGCCTATGCATCTCACCCCTTTCTATGTTTGTCAAACACAAGCAAGGTAAACCTGAGGTGTTGGTGAGATGCTCAAAAACTAGTCCTATGGGTACATGCTTTCTAAGGATTCAAAACTAGTCTAAGGCCAAAACTATTTTTGAAAATCTAAAATTGGAAAGTTTTGAAAACAAACAAGTTTAACTTATAATTTGAAAACAATTATTTTTGGAAACAATTTTGAAAAATCCTAGTCTATTAAGCACATCCCTAATTTTCGACATAAGTTGCTAAATTCACTTTCAGGGAGTGGCTTTGTGAAAATGTCAGCTAAATTTAATTTGGACTCAATGTATTTGAGTTCAATATCACCTTTAGTAACATGATCCCTGATAAAGTGGTGTCTAATTTCAATATGTTTGGTTCTTGAATGATGCACAGGGTTATTGGTTAAGTTAATTGAACTTATATTGTCAATTAATACTTTTACATTTGTGATATTTAAGTTGAAATCTTTTAGAGTATGCATCATCCATAATAATTGTGCAACACATTCGCCTATAGCTATGTATTCTGACTCAGTTGTAGATAGAGCAACACAATGTTGCTTTCTACTAAACTAGCTGACAAGTGATGAACCTAATAATTGTCATCCACCACTTGTGCTTTTGCGGTCTAATTTACATCCAGCATAATCTGAGTCAGAATACCCTATTAATTCAAAATTATTTGTCCTAGGATACCAAATTCCTACATTTGTTGTTCCCTTAAGATATCTAAAAATTCTTTTAACTTGTGTCAAATGGGATTCCTTAGCACAAGTTTGGTATCTAGCACACATACTAACTGCAAATAAAATATCAGGTCGGCTTGCAGTTAAGTACAGTAGGCTACCTATTGCACTCCTATAATATTTTAAATCAATTGGTTTTCCATTTGGGTCATTGTCTAAGATTGTGTTTACTGCCATAGGTGTTTTTATTTCTTTTGTATTTTCCATTCCGAATTTTTTAAGTAAGTCTTTAGTGTATTTATGTTGATAAATATAATTTCCTTCATTTGTTTGTTTGATTTGTAATCCTAAGAAATAAGTTAATTTTTCTACTAAGCTCATTTCAAATTCTTTTTCCATTAGATTAATAAATTCTTCTAAAAATTCTGAATTTGTTGAACCAAATATTATATCATCTACGTATATTTGTGCAATAAATATGTCTGTATTTAATGATTTAACAAACAAGGTTGGGTCAATTTGACCTTGGTTGAATCCTTTAGATGTTAAGTACGATGTTAGCCTTTCATACCATGCCCTGGGTGCTTGTTTAAGTCCATATAATGCTTTCTTTAACTTAAAAACATAATCAGGGTTTCTAGACTTTCAAACCCAGGAGGCTGACCTACATAAACTTCTTCTTTAATTAGTCCATTAAGAAAGGCAGACTTAACATTCATTTGGTATAGTTTGAATCCCTTGTGGGCTGCATAACTTAGTAACATTCTAATGGATTCTAATCTGGCTACTGGGGCATAGGTTTCATCATAGTCAAGTCCTTCAACCTGACTAAACCCTTTGGCAACTAGCCTAGCTTTATTTCTAGTAATTTCCCCAGTTTCACTTAATTTGTTTCTGAATACCCATTTTGTTTCTATTATTTTCTTATTCTTAGGTGGTGGTACTAGGTCCCAAACTTCATTACGCTCAAATTGGGCTAGTTCTTCTTGCATAGCTATAATCCAGTCTTGGTCTAGTAGGGATTCATCCACAGTTTTGGGTTCAATTTTTGAAATTAGAGAAATTTGACTTAGGTTTCTAAAGGATGATTTGGTTTGAACTCTCAAGTCTGGGTCACCAATTATTTGATCAGTTGGATGGTTAGGATTTACTCTTATAGTTCTAGGGGGTTTATTTTCTTGAGTGTGTTCATCTTCTTCATAGTCTAGGGATTGATTGGTTTCTTCAGAATTATTAATTTCAGTAGGTTGAAGTTGAGTTTGTCGTTGGGTTTCTTCAAATTTTACATTTGTGGTTTCCTCGATTTTTAGCGTAATTTTATTATATATTCTGTAACCCCTACTGTTTAGAGAATATCCTACAAAAATTCCATTTTCTACTTTAGAGGTGAATTTTCCTAAATGTTCTCTAGTATTTAGGATGAAGGCTGGACACCCAAATACTTTAAAATATTTTATGTTGGGTTGTTTGTTATAAAATATCTCAAAGAAGGTTTTATTATGTCTTTTATTTAATGTTGTTCTATTTTGCACATAGCAGGCTGTGCTAACAGCTTCTGTCCAGAAATATTTAGGTAGGTTATATTCATTTAACATGGTTCTAGAGGCTTCTAGTAAGGTTCTATTTTTTCTTTCTACAATTCCATTTTGTTGGGGGGTTTTAGGACATGAAAATTCGTGATGGTAGCCATTTTCAAGACAGAATTTGTTAAAATTATGATTTTTAAATTCTCCCCCATTGTCACTCCTAATTCTTTTAATTTTAATATCTTTTTCGTTTTCAATTTGTTTGCAGAAGTTTATAAAGATTTCAAAAGTTTCATCTTTATGTTTTAAGAATTTTACCCAAGTAAATCTAGAATAATCATCTATAATTACTAAACAATATAAGTTTCCATTTATAGATTTGACTCCATGGGAGTAAAAAAGGTCTAAATGTAGAAGTTCTCATATTGAGTTAGTTTGTGGCTGATTTGTTTGTTTGTGAGTGGATTTAGTTTGTTTACCTTGTTGACAAGCATTACATATGGTTGAATCTAAGTTAGGTAATTTTAGTAAGCCTCTCACAAGTCCATTTAGTTTACTTATATTTCTAAAGTTGGTGTGAGACATCCGCCTATGCCATAACCAAGTTTCTTCTTTTTGTGTTAAATAACACTTAATGGAAGAAGTGGTTAAGTTGATGGCATAGATGTTGTCTTTTCTAAAACCTTTTAGACTTATGGTAGGATTATCTAGATGTTTGATTAAACACTCTGTGGATAGAAATTTAACCTTATACCTAGTATCACACAATTGACTTATACTCAGAAGATTATATTTAAAATGTTCAACAAGTAAAACATTTGTAATTATAAAGTCTATTTTTAATTCAATATTACCTATACCAATTACCTTGAGTTTGCCGTTGTTTCCAAAGGCAACTGTTCCTAAGCTTTTGTAAGTGAGTTGAGTGAACTTGGTGTGATCTCCAGTCATATGTTTGGAGCAACCACTGTCCAAAATCCACTTGGTTTCCTACAGTAAGTAGGATTTAAAGTTAGTCTTTTTATTTTTGAGCAGGCATTATTTAAGTTAAGTTTTAAAATTAAAGTGAGTTTTAAGTTTGAAATTGAAATTAATTTTTAAGTTTAAAATTAAAATTTTGAAATTAATTTTTAAGTTTAAAATTAAAATTAATTGATAAGTTTAAAATTAAAATTTTGAAATTAATTTTTAAGTTTAAAATTGAAATTTTGAAATAATTTTTAATTTTAAAATTAAAATTTTGAAATTAAAATTTTGAAATTAAAATTTTGAAATTAAAATTTTGAAATTAAAATTTTGAAATTAATTTTTAAGTTTAAAATTGAAATTAAGTTTAAAATTTTGAAATAATTTTTAAGTTTAAAATTAAAAATTTGAAATTAAAATTTTGAAATTAATTTTTAAAATTAATTTTTAAGTTTTGAGATTAAAATTTTGAAGCCTTATTCATCTCACCCGATCCATATTATCAATCAGGGAATCCTATGATTTTGTGAGATGAAATTGGATTTTTAATTATGGAGTTTTGGTTTAACTTGTATTAGATTCAGATTTAGCTTTGGTCTCCACAAATAGGCAATCTTCGGATAAACTTCTAAGCTTGGTGAGTCACATGGACATCATTAGAAGTAACCAACCTTTCGAGGTTTTCTGAATAGTCCTATCCACGGAGCTTAGTACTAAATCTTGGTCTAACTGGTTAGGATTCATTTAAGGGTAGCTTCGGTTAGTTCCACTTGGCCAAATGCACCAGATCGAAACCATATCTTTCTAGACATGCGATGCCCAAGTTTCCCTAACGTACTATCATCCAAAAACTTCACCAGTACCATGATTCAAGTTAAACTTAGTCTCTAATCCTAATTACCCTGTCGGGTTAGTTTGTTTTAGGTTACCCTGTCGGGTAAGTTAGTTTTGGAGGTGCCAGCTATTCTGGAGCCTCCCCCTGAATTATTGGCCATTAATTTAAATTTTGGATTTAGGTTTGTGTCGATTCCTTTTATAGTTATGGTTAACTTGATGATAATTTTGTTGATTTTTAAAGTGTTTAAATTTTGAATTTGATTTAGGTTTGTATTTTGGATTTTGGTTTGGTTTATTCGATTTTATATAATGTATTTTTTTTTTAGGTATATAATATTGATTAAGTCCTATTTGCGTGGTTAAGCACGCTTTCGAAACCCAAGCTAGATTGGTTGATTTGTATTGGGTTATTAATGATTTGAAGGTTTTATTTGAATTCGACTTATATCCTAGTCCGGTTTTATTATGGCATGCTTTTTGATTATTTAGGATTAAGTCTAGATTTTTTGATCTTGTTGTGAATTTTTCTAACATTTCTTTTAAATTGTTAATCTCATTTTTTAATGATAAATTCTCCTCCTCAAGTGTTAGATCTTGAGTTAGATTTGTATTTTCTTTTTGTTCCTTGAGGTTTTGATTTTCCTCAAGAAGTGATTTGTTTTCATTTTCTAGTTTAATCAATTTACTATTTAAACATGAAATAATTCTAAAAAATTTTTTGTTTAAATTAAAATCTACCTCATTCGGGCCTTCGGAAACGAGTACGGACTTGTGGCTTGTTTCGGGTTCAGACCCGTCTTCATCTTTCGACTCGTCTTCTGTTTCAGCTTCGTGGGCCTTCTTCCTCGGATTCGTCCGAGGAGTCGTCCCACGTTGCTTTGAGGGCCTTCTTTTTGGTTGACTTCGGTTTGTCGAACTTCAGTTTTGGGCATTTGTTCTTGTAGTGTCCCTTTTTATTGTAGCCAAAGCAAGTCACGTTCTTTTGTTCTGAGGGAGAGCTGATCTTTTGAAGGTCCTTTTTCCTGAAGCTCCTTTTTCTCCTGGTGAACATTTTTCTTACCAAGTTCACCAGGTGTTCTTCGTCTTCGGAGTCTTGGTCAGAATCTTCTTCATATTTAGGCTTGCTCTTCTTTTCCTTGGACGAACCTGCAAATAAAG
This sequence comes from Zingiber officinale, assembly GCF_018446385.1. NCBI lineage: Eukaryota > Viridiplantae > Streptophyta > Magnoliopsida > Zingiberales > Zingiberaceae > Zingiber > Zingiber officinale. The sequence continues at coordinate 48,747,508 of NC_055992.1, read as the reverse complement.
CTATACCTTTCTCGGCTCCAGCATTAGTTTGTTCATGTAATTCTAATTCACAGAAAAGCTCGTCTAATTTTAACTTAGAAAGATTTTTAGAAATCTTGTAGGCATCTACGATTGATGCCCACAAACTATTACGTGGAAAAGCATTTAATGCATACCTTATTAAGTCTCTGTTTTCCATCTGGTGGCCTATCATATGAAGTCCGTTGAGGATGTCCTTGATCCTCGCGTGGAGCTGATTTGCCGTTTCACCTTCCTGCATTTTTATATTAAGAATTTTATTTAAGAGCAGGTCTCGTTTGGTTACCTTGGCGTCGCTCGTTCCCTCGTGCAGCTCGATCAATTTGTCCCACAGCTCTTTAGCATTTTTGTGTGGACCGACTCTGTTTAGTTCTTCTCTTGTTAATCCGCACTGTAAAGTGTTGATCGCTTTATTTTCTGTTGACTCTTTTTTCTTCAAATCTGCTGTCCAGTCTTCAGGATCCAGTATATTCCCAGAGTTGTCCGCTGGAATTTTATAGGGTCTCGTGACGCTCATCCACTGGTCGAAGTCTGTTTTGAGGTAAACCTCCATGTGGTTCTTCTAGTACGGAAAATCGTCCCCGTTGAAGGGTGGAGGTCATACTGTGCTGAAGCCTTCTTGTTGGGACATCCTGTACACAAGTAAATAGCCAAAAAAAAATATCCCAAGACTTGGTCTTGGATTAGTAGTGCGGGAAAAGTAGAAAAATCTAGATTGGTGTTGCACCAATTTATATTTAATTGAAAAAAATATTAAAAAAAATAAACCAGTTTGGAATAAAGTGTAAAAGTGAAGACCGAAAAAAAATAAAAAGTTTCACCCCCAGTCTGATTGGTGGTTGCACCAAATCAGAGCGGTACTCGCTCTGATACCACTTGTAGGACCGTTAGATTCGATAGAGGGGGGGGGTGAATATCGATTCGAAAATATCGAGTATAAGCGCAGCGGAAAAGTAAAGTAGACACAGGGTTTTTTTACTTCGTTCGGAGCCTGTGACGACTCCTACTCGAAGGCCCGTACTCCTTGAGTACTTTCGTTGGACAATTCACTAGCAATTCGGATAATTACAATTTAAGTACAAAAAGATGCTAATGAAAAGAAAAACAAAGCTGTACCGACAGACAAGGAATTTAAAAGAGCGGGAACGTGTCGTCGGAGCTTTGTGAGCGTCGTTGGAGCGCAGAGTAGCAGAGCGAGTAATCTCAGAGTTCTCAGATGTGAAAAGATTGATTCTGAAGCTCCTGCCTAGGGCTTCTTTTATATGTTGCTCTGGGCGCCTGGATTCCTTCCGGGCGCCTGGAATGTGACGTAGCTGCTCAAACCGAGATGCTCCACGTGGTGACGACTTGGCCTGGATATAATTTGCTTTTCGGGCGCTCGGATCCCTTCCGGGCGCCCGGATCCCCTCCGGGCGCCCGGACCACCTTGTTCCAGAAAACTCCCTTTTCCTGCAAAACAAAGTTAGTCCGAGACAATATATATCCTGCAAAATAGATTGTTAGCACATTTTATAATAGTATGAATTAGCACAAATAGTATGACTTAGATTCCGTCTTTCTGAGACCGGAATCTTGTCACGATCTCGACTTAGACAGCCGAAATGGATCTAAGCCGGATTGACGCCTAATGTTCCCTTCCCGGGAACGCGTCCTCGCAGTCACTCCCCTCTAGTGACTTACCTCACTTACCTGCCAGACGTCCGGTCAGCCCTTCGACCCGTCTGGACTTCTTGCCAGCTATCCGGTCATCCCGTCGACCTAGCTGGACTTCTCGCCAAGCGTCCGGTCAGCCCGTCGACCCGCTTGGACTTCTCGCCAGCTATCCGGTCAGCCCATCGACCTAGCTGGGCTTCGTGCCAGACATCCGGTCAGCCCGCCGACCTGTCTGGACTTCTCCTGCACACTCGATCAGAGTGTTAGATCAACAATAAACCTAACTTAACCTTTTTGTCATTCATCAAAACCTGGGTTAAATCGTTAGTGCTAACCGCACCAACAAAAACTTGGTACATAAAGGCAATTTCTCAATATCAAGGTTCTATTCCTATCAAATGATAAGTAGACATCTCCCACTGCAACAACTGCCACTTTTGTAGCATTACCCATGTAGACGGTTATCTCTCCTTTATATAGTTGACGGGTTTCCTGGAATCCCTGTAATGTATTGCAGACATGATCAGTGGCTCCTGTATCTATACACCAGATACTGGTAGATAACACCGCTAAACATGTTTCAACTACTAGAGTATAAGATATGCCTTTATTGTTCTCTTTCCTTTGAGGACAGTCCGCCTTCCAATATCCAGACTGCTTGTAAATAAAGCACTTGCCCTTCGGCTTCTTTACTCCTGCTTTAAGTCGAGTACCTAGAGATCGATTCACTTTCTTTTCTGAGCTAGCTTGTTTCTTTTTCTTCTTCTTGCATTTCGACTTAGAAGTAGAAACATTTTCAGCAAAGTGAATTTGAGAATTATGATGAAATAGCTCTTCTGCTGCCTGAAGTTCTATCAGTAGTTCTGCCAATGAATAAATCCTTTTATTTATATTGTAGTTCAGGCGGAACTACTCAAAACTTTTGGGTAGCGTTTGGAGAATAATATCGACCTGGGTTTCCCCATCGATTTCAGCTCCAAGGATTTGTATCTCGTTTAAGTAAGACATCATCTTTAGGATATGATCCCTTACGGGTATCCCCTCTGACATGGCGGCTGTTATTAAGTTTCTCATAGCCTCTTGCCTAGCAGCCCAATTCTGGTGTCCGAAGAGTTCCTTGAGATTTTGCATCATGTCGTAGGCAGTGGGCATGACCTGATGCTGATGTTGCAACACATTTGACATTGAAGCCAAAATGTAACACCGCACCATCTCATCTGCCTTGACCTATTTCTTATGATACTCAATCTCCTCTTCACTAGAATCACCATTAGGCACATTAGGGAAGACCTCCATCAGTACAAACTTATAGCCTTCAACAGTTAAGACAATGTCCAGGTTTCTTTTCTAATCTATGTAATTGGGACCAGTAAGTTTATTCTCTTTCAGAATAATAGCCAGTGGGTTGAAAGTTATCCTAAGAATCCCAAATAGGTTTGGGTCGATACTTTAGAATTTAGAATAATATTGAGTCCTCAAATATTATTATTTAAATTCACCAACACCTCAAAACACCGTAAATTTTGTATGACACGTTAGTGTGGACGTATACAAATTCAAACATTTGTAAGAGGAGGTTTTACCCATTAAGTTTATTCTTGTCATCCTAACTTTATGACAAATAAAATTAATAGTTGGTATTCCTTTAGGCACACAAATAATAGCAGTCACTCTGATGGGGAGGATACTATTAAATGCGCCTAAGTGTATACCATTACTTGATACTTAGTCCATTAAATAGGATTGTGCCCCTTCAGTTGGAGAAGATCACATGCTCCTAAATAATTTCCTATAATCATCCATAAAGGAAGTTTGATCTAGTGATCCGTAAACAAACTCATCCGATGTGGAGGGAGGTACTCAGAGCCAACACGTAAGTTTGTTTGCATCACTTACAAACCAGTAATGGAGACCGTGGAGTTTATTTATAAATCCCTCTCCCACTTAGTTATTTAAGATGAGGATTTTAGCATGCACACACACACATCACAGCATATAAAAGCAATAAATATGGGAAAACAATTTTCCAACTATTATGGCCTCTTCCATCACTGTCCTCCGTGTGCTGCCTGTTGGTTGCTACTCGGATTACCGTCCTAGTTCCCCTGTACAAAAATTTGTACAAGCATAAACTATTCTAACTACACATATGCTCTATTAAAGTTAAATTTGGATTGCAAACGATGCTTAACATTATTAATCTAAATTTCCCTTTAGAAGTTAAACTTGGATTGGAAACGAAACTTAACATTCTTACTCCAAGTTCAACCGATGTGATATTCCTAAGTTAAACCATACTACAGAAGTTATCAAATATCTATTTCAAAGATCGGCTTCCAAGTTAAACATGACGAGGTACTAGGCCTTCTTGGGTATGAGATCATCCACTACTTCCTAGACAAAGCCTCACAAAGAAATTGGATATTTAACTTCTTACAGTAAACTAGGTTTAACTATAGAGACCTCAATAGAAACACAATATCGAAACATGAAATAAAAAACATAAAATCGATAACAAAAATGATAACTTAAAACCGTTAACCTCTTGTGCTTGGTTTTACAAGATCTATACAAAAGGATGCACTAGTTATGATGCAGAAACTAATAACTAGTTATACCTTTCGTAGCTTATAGACCTCTTAATCTTCTATTGTATTCCTCTCCTTCTCTAGGATGTCGTGTGGGCGACGATCTTCCAAGAGGAAATCCACCCAAGCCTTCTGTTCTTGCTTCCAAGTTTCGGCCACCAACAAACTCCAAAGGATGATGAGTTTCGGCCACCAACCAATCTCCAAGGGATGCTAGGAAACAATGCCTCCTTTCTCCTCTTCTTCTTCAAGCAAAATCCGGCCAACAAACAAGCTCCAAGAGATGATGCCGCCGACCACCATAGAGGAAGAGAAGGGGAATAGGAAGGGCCGACCACAAGGAATAAGAGAGGAGGAATAAAAGATGTGTTGTGAGGTGAGACACCTCTACCCTCTCTTTTATATTCTTTGGTCATGGCAAAAAAGGAAAGTTTTAAACATAATTAAAACTTCCTTATATTCCTTGCCAATGACTTAAAAGGACAGTTTTAATACAAAAAAAATTAAAACTTCCTTTTCTTCTTGTCATGGCCGGCCATATCTATTGCTTCAAACAAGGAAAGTTTTAAACATAAAATTAAAACATCCTTATTTGTTTCCGGTAAAAAATTTTAATTAAAAAATTTCTTTATTTAAATCTCTTGTTGGTTGTAAAAGGAAAATTATATAAATTAAAATATTTCTTTTAAAACATGTGGATGGTTGCTAAAAAGGAAAGTTTTATCAAAAATTAAAATCTTCCTTTTAATTACAAATAAGGAAAGATATCAAACCTTTCTCTTGATCCTTTGTAGAAATCTATAAAAGGAAAGATTTAAAATTTTAAAAACTCTCTTTTAAAACTATGTCTTCCACATAAGGAAAGATTTAAAATTTAAAACCTCCTTTTAATCTTAATGTGGCCTGCCACCCTTGCTTGGGCTCCAAGCTAGGGTCGGGCACAACTTAGATCCCTTCTTGGTTTGGTTTGGCCGACCCTAGCTTGGGCTCCAAGCTAGGCTTAGCCGACCACCAAGAGGTGGGAAAGAAGTTGGGTTTTGGTGGATATAAGACTTTATAAATAAGAGGCTACAATAGAGACCGAGAGGAGGAATCGGTTTTGGTCTCCCGATGAGCTTGAGCTTCCGGTGTTCGCCCCGAACACCCAACTCAAGTTTATCAATAAAATCTCATTCTACAAAGGAGTTATTATTGCACTACCGCACCAATCCCATATTACTATATGGACTCCTTCTAATCATGAGTATGTTAGTCTTCCTGTGTTTAAGATATTGAATGTCCACTAATTAAATGAGTTACTGACAACTCACTTAATTAATATCTAGTTCCAAGAGTAGTACCACTCAACCTTATTGTCATGTCAGACTAAGTCCACCTGCAGGGTTTATATGACAATTCTTATGATCTCCTCAAGGGGACATCATCAGCCTAGATTACTAGGAGACAATTTCATTCTATAATCAACAACACACCATATAAATAATATCATTTCCCAACTTATCGGGCCTATTCATTTAATGAGCTAAATCACACCCTTTGATAAATTAAAGAAATAAATATTAAATATACATGCTTGTTATTATATCATGATTAAGAGTATGCACTTCCATAATAACAGAGGGTTTGTTCTTTAATATAGTCAGTATAAAAAAAACTACCTCAAATGGTCCTGCTCAATACACTAATAGTGTATTGGTGTAATTTATTAGTCAAGATAGACTAATACCTAATTACACTACAACCACTCCAATGGTTTGTCTCATTCTATTTTGGTTGTGAGCAACTGTTTATAATTTATAAATATCTGAAAACATGATCTTCTGTGTGTCTTCTTACACCATGTTATCTATAATATAAATTAAATGGACAACTACACCTAGCATAAATGTAGACATTTGACCAATGTGATTCTTATTTCAAAATAAAAGTTTATATAAAAAGCTAGACTTTTTGTATACACTCTAACAATTGAGAGAATGGCTAAAGAAATTGAGGGAGCGCCAGAAGAAGTCGTGGCAAACGAGGAAATACGGTTATAAGAACAGGAACCAGCCTTGCCTGAGGTTATACCACCTCAAGTTGAGTTAAAACTGTTAGAGTGTATACTAAAAGCCTAGCTTTTTGCATACATTTATTTTGAAATAAAGAATCACATTGATCAAATGTCTACATTTATATGCCTGGTGTAGTTGTTCAATTAATTAATATTGTAGATAACATGGTGTGTGGTGTCACACACAGAAGATCATGTTATCAGTTCCTTATAAGTTATAAATAGTAGCTCAGGACTAAAATGGATAGGAACAAACCATTGGAATAGTCGTAGTGTAATTTGGTATTAGTTTATCTTGACTATAAAATTACACTAGTACACTCTAAGTGTATTGAGCAGGACCATTTAAGGTATTTTTTTTATACTGACTACTTAAAAGAACAAGACCTTTGTTATTATGGAAGTGTGTGTTCTTAATCCTGATGTAATAACAAACACATATATTTAGTATTTATTTCTTTAATTTATTAGTGGGTGAGATTTAATTCGATAAATCAAGAGGTATGATAAGTTGGGAAATAATATTATTTATAGTGTGTATTGTTGATTATAGAAGGAAACTGTGTCCTAGCTATCTAGGTTGATGATGTCCAAAGAGGAGCTCATAAGGATTGTCATGTAAACCCTACAGGTGGACTTAGTCCAACATGACAATAAGGTTGAGTGGTACTACTCTTGAAGTTAGATATTAATTAAGTGAGTTGTCAATAACTCATTTAATTAGTGGACATTTCGATATCTTAAACACAGGAAGATTAACACACTCATGATAAGAAGGATCCCATATAGTAATATGAGATTGGTGCGGTAGTGCAATAATAACCCTTTAGTGTTCGGGGCGAACACGGGAAGCTCAAGTTCATCGGAAGACCAAAACCAATTCCTCCTCTCGGTCCCTATTGTAGCCACTTATTTATAAAGTCTTATATCCACCAATACCCACTTTCTTACTCACCTTAAGGTGGCTGGCCAAGCCTAGCTTGGAGCCCAAGCTAGGGCTAGCCAAACCAAGGCTAGATGGGTTCAAGTAGTTGCCGGCCCTAGCTTGGAGCCCAAGTAGGGTGGCCGACCATATTAGATTAAAAGGAGTTTTATTTTTTAAAATCTTTTCTTATATGGAAGTCATGGTTTTAAAAGAAAGTTTAAAATTCAAGTCTTTCCTTTTATAGCTTTCTACAAAAGATTAAGAGAAAGATTTGATATCTTTCCTTATTTGTAGTTAAAAGGAAGATTTTAATTTTTGATAAAACTTTCCTTTTTGTAACCATCCTCATGGTTTTAAAAGAGAGTTTTAAAAATTATAAATCTTTCCTTCATAGCTTTCTACAAAAGATTAAAAGAAAGATTTGATATCTTTCCATATTTTTAGTTGAAAAGGTAGATTTTAATTTTGGAGAAAACTTTCCTTGTAACCATCCACATGTTTTTAAAGAGAGATTTTAATTTATAAAAGTTTTCTTTTATAACCAACCATGAAGGAAATTTAAAAGAGAAAATTTTATTTTAAAATTTTCTGGAAACAAATAAGGAAGTTTTAATTTTGTGTTTAAAACTTTCCTTGGAGCTAAATGAGGTGGCCGGCCATAGCAAGATTAAAAGGAAATTTTAATTAAATTTTATTTTTTATTGGCAAGGAAAATAAGAAAGTTTTAATTAAAACTTTCCGTATTTGCCAAGACCAAGGAATATAAAAGAGAGGGTAGACGTGCCTCACCTCATGAAAATACATCTATTATTCCTCTCCCCTCTTTTCCTTGGTGGTGGTCGGCCCTCTTCTCTTGCTCTTCCCCTATTAATATTCCTTGGTGGCCGGCGGCATCTCATCTCTAGGAGTTGTTGGTGGCCAGATCTTGTTAGAGGAAGAAGGAGAGATAGAATGCATTGTTTCTTAGCATCCCTTGGAGCTTGGTTGGTGGCCGAAGTTCTTCATCTCTAGGAGATTGTTGGTGGCTGAAACTTGGAAGGAAAAAGAATGTTTTGGTGGAGTCTCGTCTTAGTAGATCGTCGCCCACACGACGTCCGAGATAAGAAGAGGAATACAATAGAAGATCGTGAGGTCTATAAGCTACAAAAGTAATAACTAGTTATTTAATTCCGCATCATAACTAGTGCATTCTTTTGTATAGATCTTGTAAAACCACATAAGAGGTTATCGATGTTAATTATCATTTTTGTTTTCGATATTTGTTTCGATAATGTGTTTCTATTGAGGTCTATATTGTTAAACCTTGTTTACTGTGAGAAGTTTAAATATCCAATTTCTTTGAAAGTCTTTGTCTAGGCAGTGGTCGATGATCCCATACCCAAGAAGGCCTAGTGCTTCATCACATTTGACCTGGAAGTCGATCCTTGAAATAGATATTTGATCAACTTCTGTAATATGATTTAACTTAGGAAGATCACATCGGTTGAACTTGAAGTAAGAATGTTAAGTTTCGTTCCCAATTCAAGTTTAACTTCTAAAGGAAAATTTTGGATTATTAATGTTAAACATCGTTTGGAATCCAAATTTAACTTTAGTAGAAAACATGGGTAGCTAGGATAGTTCTGTGCTTGTACAAATTTTTGTAAAGGGGAACTAGGACGATATTCCGTGTAGCAACCAACAATTGATATCAGTGCTAGGTTTTAACCTCTGTGTGTTTGATTTTAATTTAATTATGCACATGCCATATATATTTTAGGCAGGATAATAGTAGGATGTGCAAATAGATTAACTCTATGGTTGTAGGCATCCTAGATCCAACTATTATGGCCCTAATGTGATTGTGTGTGATTGGACCCTCGGACATGTCGAGGGTATTTTATGTGTGTGCATGATTGTATCTATTAAATACAGCAGGAGCTGTATTAGTTTTAGGATTTTACATTTTTGTTTCGATCTAGATTACATATATATATTCCCTTATGGAATATAGGATCGATAAATGCAAAATTATATTTTTGTCGCGGATCGTATCCTTGCGAGGCGTGGGACTATTTGAGGACTAGAGGTGCAGCGGAAAAAGAAGCAAGATAGATGCAATAACTAGACCCGATGGTGGTGACTAAAAATGGCAGCAGCTAGGGTTGGCAACACATGGAGGACAGTGATGGAAGAGGACATAATAATTGGAAAAATTATATTTCCATATTTATTGCTTTTATTTACTGTGATGTGTGTGATGTGTGCTTGCATGGTTAAAATCCTCACCTTGAATAACTAAGTGGTTGAGGGATTTTAAATAAATTCCACGGTTTCCATTACTGATTTATAAGTGATGCAACAAACTTACGTGTTGCTCTGAGTGCCTGTTATGCTCCGCAAGTGTACGGAAATGTCGCAAGTAATATAAAAGATTATCGTATCCACAGGGACTGGAATAAGCACTAGAAATGTCTCAATGTGAATTAGCTAAACAACTATCCAATTGTTTCAAATGCAAAGTGAAGGTAAACAAATCTAATATTAAAGATCAACAAACAAGTGTTTAGTGTTTTGGGTTATGATAAAGGGAGATTCTAGGAATTTCGGTTTCTTTGTAAGATTTTTTGAATGTAAATGGTTCACCAATTCTTATCCCTCAATTGCCAAACACTTGTAGAAAGTTGTCGGTTCTTTCTTGCAATAGATAACCGGCTAAGGACTGAGAAATGTATCTAAATATGATCAATTAGACGTGAACCTACGTTGTCCTTACACAGAAGCGCACCTATTACTATGCCTTCCTCGGATATCAACATAGAAGCCCACAACTTATTAATCTATCAAGATACAAGAAACTAATCACAAGATCCATCCTACTCTCTTGAATATTCCTATTTCCTCTTCAAGATTATCTCTCAAACGTCCTTACACGGGCTTGCACCTGTCACGTGGATCCCTCGGATGATCGAGTGAGAGTTTATCTTTACAAAGTCCACAAGAAATCCAAACAATCAATTAAGAATGAGAATTAAGCACAAATCACCATTAATCATTCAAGATCTAATTGATACAAGCAAGACAATGTCATTGAAGCAAGAAATTGGCAAATCCATAAGAGATTACATCAATCCATCATACAAATACTCCCTTAATCCTAGAATATAAGATCTATTCCATGAATCGAGGAAGAATACCCGAAGAAATAAAGATTACAAGCATTTCTTAAATCCCCAATCCAAGAAACCAAGAAAAAGGGGGAAAGAGAAAACTTATCTACGAAGAAGCCTCGTCTTCGGATCCAATCCTCGCTCCGGAGTCGAAATCGTCAAGAACTCCCCTCGAATCGCCCAGAAATCCTCCCAAGAATGGGAGGAAACCACCAAATCTTGCCTTCTCCCAAAGGGGGAGAGATCCCCTTTCAATTCATGAAGGAGGGTTTAAATAGAGGAGGAAATCGGGCGCCACATGGCCCCATGACACGGCCGTGTGAGATTCACATGGCCATGTCCAGTTCCTTCTCTGCCAAAGCTACACGGCCGTGTGACTCACACGGCCAGGACCCTTCTGTTCTCTGGAAATGCTACACGACCGTGTGGTGCACACGGCCACCACCTGCTTGGCCTCTGGAAACCTCACACGGCCGTGTAGATCTACACGGCCATGTAAGGCATCTGCTCTAATTTCTTCAAATCAAGACACGGCCGTGTGAGATTCACACGGCCATGTCCTCTTCCCTTCCTGTTAAAACTACACGGCCGTGTGTGGTACACGGCCTGATGCTCTCTCCCTTTAATTCCTTCCAAGCTTGCCCGAGGACGCATAATCTTCACCAATTTCGACTCCTGTGTACAGAAAATGCACAAAAAGCAGATCTCCTAACCAAAAGAGTAAATATGCTTAAAGGAAAGCTGGAAGTATAAAAGTGCATAGATCAAGCATGCTCAAAATATGTAAATGTGCGTAAAAACATGCATAAAAGAGTATATAATCTACGCACATCACACCCCCAGACTTAAACCTTTGCTTGTCCTCAAACAAAATGCTGCAGCCTAAATTCATATGTTCTACAATACATTCATAAAACCTAGTGCACTTTCCTAACTCTATCAAAAAGTTTCATTAACAAGCGTGATCATGGAAACAAGTAAAGTATGGTTCAAGCATAAGAATCTTGTGCACAGTTTAAAAGTAACTCAACACCCTTCAAGTTTAAATCCATGTCCTAGTCAAGTCGTCATCAAATTTGAATTCCTAGTGTTTCCAGTGAAAGACAAGTAACCAGTGATAGGCACTTACTCACCATTCACTTGGTTCATATTTCTCAACTAACCCAAGGTCTCAAAGGTGTGCTCAATCTCAAGGGAAGCTAAGCAGTCATTTCCCCAGTAACCTAACTCGGTCTCAAAGGGGTGACTTGCTAGATTCTACTCATGACAACTGTTTTTTATATCCCTTATGATTATTATTATTTTTTTTTATAAGTGTTTGCATTGTGCAAAACTTATTCACAAATGTACTTTTAGCACACATGTTGGGATATTTTGATTTTTCCAAATGAGCTTTAATGATTTGAGCCTCATCCAGTAACCAAAATGAAAGTTGAGAAATCACCATGGAAACCAAGTACTAAGCAAACAAGATGAATCATGACTATTTCAATGACATCAACTATTCAAGCATCAAGCACAAGTGTAGTGAAGATAAAATCCTTAAGGTTGAACCAAAACTAAAACTCATCACCATAAGATTTTTAGCTTATTAATGCTTCCCAAGATAGAAAAAAGAACTACACAAAGTTTACTACTTGCATCATTCGAACATCATGAATCAAGACAATAATCGTGCTAACATTTCACTTGAATCCAAGAAAGCATATAAGTGAAGATTTGATGTTCTCAAAATTGCCATGATTATTTCAAAAACAAGCAAAATAAAGCAACAAGCAATGAAAATAAGAACCAACATGAAAAACTAACAAAAACTAAAAACTACATGACACCCCCCCCAGACTTAAACTTTTCATCGTCACGATGAAATCAATATGGTGGAGGAGGTGGAGGTGGATGAGGGAAAGGAGGTCTACGACGTGGTTGGCCAATAGGAAAACTAGGAAAACCTGGAATCTCACCTAAGGATCTATGATACTCATATAAAGCATCTACTTGTTGGCTAGAAAGCATCATGCTCTGCATAAAATCTCTCATCCTAGCCTGATCAGTATCATAATCCTGCACAAACTCAGCCACTTGACCTTGAAAATTCCTCGTAAACTGAAAATGATTTTGTACCTCCCTAAACTGATCATCAAATAAAGAGAAGCACCCCTCCAACATTTTTCGTTGGGCATCTTGCTTCTCATGAAGTGATTCTAGAGACGTACGAAAATATGAAAAATCAAACCTAGAAGATCCCGTGCCATATGCAAAAGAATGCCTAGCAGGCTCCATAAAACTAGAAGGCTGCGGGTGTCCAGATGACGAGGGCTCATGATGTGGCTCAGTGTCTCCAGGTATAGAAGGGTTATCCTCAAAATCTAACTCAGAAATTACCCAATTAGCCGGGTTACGAATAGTAGTTCGTTCAGGAAAAGGAAGGGGTAAAGGAGAACCACTCCTCCTAGGAAACGCGAAACCATTCTCATCCCGAACGATTATTTTCATAGCAAGACATGCATCAATGTCAATCATGTCATTACCATGAATTATTTCCAACCCATCAACATCAAGATTTAAATTATAAGCTATTCGGGTAATCAAACCACCAAAAACAATTGATCCCGATGATGCCCTAGCAGATCTTAATAAGGTTTGAACAAAATTAAAACCAGAATCAAATTCAACCTTATAAAGCATAGCCCATAAAGCATAAAGCTCTATCTTTTTAACCACCCCATCACTCTCTCCCCTACCAAAAATAGTTTTACTCATGACTCTATGTAGATACCTAAAGATGGGGTTTTGCATATGGGAGGCCTCAGCTCTTGAAGGCTCATAAGGTTGATCTAACCAAGTTATTGCATTCCAAAAATGATTCCAATTAAACCTTGGATTAAACCTACGAGGGCTACCGGTGGTTAATCCAAAACAAGAATTAAAGTCACTAAATGCCCATAGAAATTCTTGATTCATTAGTCTAAATGAGATTTTTCCAAAATAATCATCTTCATTAGTAAAATGGACATCCAATGAACTTAAAAATTCCAAAACAAGACGAGGATATGTAGGCAAATGTGTGTACATAATATCACTCCAATCCAAAAACCCAATCATCAAATCTACATCTTCCCTAATTCCAAGCATATCAAGAACAGTTGGGTCCATATATCTAGTACACACTATCTTTCTATTGACAAGAATTGCAAATCTAGTTACTTGATCATCATTTCTAAACACAATATTGAATTCATTGTCATTACCTTCGTTGCGTGAAGTCCTTTTGCCTTTGCCCTTCACTGGTTGTTTTCCTTTGTCCCTTGATGGCTCCTTCTCTTTTTCTCTACTGGATCCACCACCTCCTTTGCGAAGTTTCTTTAAAATGTTGGACATCTTGATGAGTTTAGATAGGGGAAGAATTATCTAGGGTTGGAAAAATGGAACTCAAAGAACAAAACTTCAAAGAGCAAAGATCTTAGGTTAGGAGAACAAAAAGCCCAAGTCTTAGAGAGGAGGAGAATCCGGATCTAAGAGATCTTGAGAGACTAGAGAGGAGTTTTTAAGAGATTGGGAGAGAAAGAGATGTTTTGGAGAGTTGGGGGTGTGCGGAACACGGCCAAGATCTGGCCATGTAAGGTAGAAAGAAGACTTTAATAACTCTCCTACACGGGCCGTGCAGATCCACACGGCCTCCCCCACTTCCTTCTATGGATTCTTCGCACGGTCGTGTCTGGAACACGGCCTAAACCTCTTCTTTCACGGGTTTCTTCGCACGGCCGTGTCTGGGACACGGCCTAGACCTTTTTCTCCTCGGGAGATCCTACACGGCCGTGTCTGGATGACATGGCCAAGCACTTCCCTTCTCTGCAACCTTTGCCTGGCCGTGTATAGCACACGGCCGGGCTTTGTTTTGCACCTAACTTGAAAACAAAATCAAAAGAATGCATCAAACTAAAATAAATTAAAATACAAATCAAAACTAACTAAAAGAACCCTTGGGTTGCCTCCCAAGAAGCACTTGTTTAAGGTCTTTAGCTCGACCAAACTTGATCATTCACTTCTTTTCCTCGCCCTTGGAGGACAGATATACTTTTTGTTTTTGTTGGGAGATCTTCTCCCAACATCTTCCACCACATTGTCTCCTTCGTTTAGTGGTCTTCCATGAGGATGGAAATTCCATTCCTCAAGTTTATAAATGCTTGTCCTGCTACAAGCATTTAAAAGAGACGAGACATGGTTAGAGATATTAGATAAATCATATTTCAACATTTCCTTACCAATTACCAAAGAAAGCTTATGATTTTTGACATCAATTATAGCTCTAGCTGTAGCAAGGAAAGGTCTTCCTAATATGATAGGAATCCTGGGGTCCTCTTCCATGTCCAACACGACAAAATCTGTGGGAATAACATTCCCATCCACCTCTACTGGCACATCTTCTATAATACCCAAAAGGTACCTGCAGGAATGATCGACAAGTTAAAGTGCCATAGTAGTAAGTTTAATATTTTTGAGACCTAATTTATTACAAATTGAATAGGGAATGAGGCTAACACTTGCCCCCAAATCACAAAAAGCTTTTTCAAAAAATTCTTTTCCTATGTTGCAAGGAATATAAAAGCTCCCTGGGTCCTTTAGTTTTGGGGAAGTGTTCTTCTCCAAAATAGCACTACATTCCTCACTAAGCGCAATGGTCTCAACCTCTCCTCTTCTTCTCTTGTTTGACATGAGATCCTTCAGGAATTTGGCAAATCTAGGCATTTGAAGAATAGCATCAATAAGAGGTACCTCTACACAAATTTCCTTAACTTTTTCTAAAAACTTGCCAAATTCTTCATCTTTCTTGAGCATTGTAAGTCTCTGAGGAAAAGGGACAGCTTTGCTTTGATGGTTCAGTGGAAGAGTCTCTTCAACCTCAATGGTACTCTCCTCATTAGCTTGAATCTGATTTGGTATAAGAGGAGAGAGCTCTTCTTCTTTTTGTATCCCTTTTGGAGCAGTCACTTGGGAGTCTCCCAAGGTCCGTCCGCTCCTAAGCTCAATTCTATTGCAATGCTCCATAGGATTCACATCAGGTTTTCCTGGAAGTTGTCCTGGTGCTCTGGATGATGAGGAAGCTAGTTGGGCAATTTGACTATCCTGGATCTTTTGATGCTTTTCAGAATTATCCATTCTCTGAATGAGCTTTGCTAAATCTTGCTTCATTTCATTCTGACTTGAGATAATTTCTTCAAGCATCTTTTCAATATTTGACTTTGGTAAGCCTTGAGAAGATAGATGTTGAAAATTTTGTTGCCCAGCTTGAAAATTTGGTCTTGCCTCCATAGATGGTCCTTGATCTTGATTATTTCTGTAAGAAAAATTGGGATGGCTCTTCCATCCAGGGTTATAAGTATTTGAGTATGGGTTGTTCTTCCTTTGATTGTAACTCATGATTGCATCACATTGTTCCAGTTGATTGATTTGTGCAGTGATAGCTCCCAATGTACATGAGTCATTTGAGTGCTCTGAACTCCCACATACTTCACAAGATGTACTAATAGCATTGACCATATTAGCACTAGTCCCCATATTCTCGAATTTCTTTGTAAGAGCGTCCAATTTTGCAGACAAAAGAGTGACTGCATCTACATCAAACTTCCCTGATGCTTTAATTGTTGGGTTTACAGAAGAATAGCCACCGCTTCTTTCATTTGCCCATTGATGATGATTTCGTGCTACACTGTCAATAATTTCTTCAGCTTCATCTAAACTTTTATTCATAAGTGCCCCTCCAGCAGCTAAATCAAGGGACACTTTAGTATGATAGTTGATACCATTATAAAAAGTGTGCAACACTAACCATCTTTCCAACCCATGATGTGGGCATTGTCTGAGCATACTATTATATCTATCCCATGCTTCAAAAAGAGATTCTGAGTCAGTTTGCTTGAAGCTTGCAATTAAATTCCTCATATGAGCTGTTTTGCTTGGTGGATAGAATTTATCAAGAAATTCACACTGCTCCCAAGTGGTGATGCTATTAGGGGCCAAAGAATTCAGCCATTGCTTTGCCCTATCTCTTAAAGAAAACCCAAATAATAATAATCTAACTGCTTCTGAAGGAACTCCATTCATTTTCATGGTACCACATATTTCATAAAAGACCTCTAAGTGTTGATTGGGGTCTTCATGAGGTCCTCCACCAAATTGGTTCTGCTGCACCATAGATATAATTGCGGGTTTGATCTCAAAGTTATTAGCTTCCACTGAAGGTCTTGAAATACTAGATCGAAAACCTCTTGCATAAGGTGCAGCATAATCCTTGAGTGGTCTATTCGCTATGTTCAAATGTTCCTGTTCTTCAATTTGCATTTGCAGATCTTCTTTTATGGAAAGTTCTGTCAATCTCAGGGTCAAAAGGAAAGAATTCCCCTGCAAAGTTAGAGCTTCGCATACACAAGAACAAGATAGCAAATGACAATTCAACAGAAAAAGAAAAAAATTAAAAGAATAAAAAATGCAGAATTGAATTTGTACAAAAAGAATTAACAAGAAGTAAAAGTTATACAAGAAAGTAAAAACAGAAATCTAATGATTAGTTACAACTATACAATATGAAAGGAAAACAAATGTTATGTTTAGTCCAACTCAATTAATAATTCCTAATGTTATAGCGCAGTCCCCGGCAACGGCGCCCGCAAGTGTACGGAAATGTCGCAAGTAATATAAAAAATTATCGTATCCACAGGGACTGGAATAAGCACTAGAAATGTCTCAATGCGAATTAGCTAAACAACTATCCAATTGTTTCAAATGCAAAGTGAAGGTAAACAAATCTAATATTAAAGATCAACAAACAAGAGTTTAGTGTTTTGGGTTATGATAAAGGGAGATTCTAGGAATTTCGGTTTCTTTGTAAGATTTCTTGAATGTAAATGGTTCACTAATTCTTAACCTTCAATTGCCAAACACTTGTAGAAAGTTGTCGGTTCTCTCTTGCAATAGATAACCGGCTAAGGACTGAGAAATGTATCTAAATATGATCAATTAGACGTGAACCTACGTTGTCCTTACACAGAAGCGCACCTATTACTATGCCTTCCTCGGATATCAACATAGAAGCCCACAACTTATTAATCTATCAAGATACAAGAAACTAATCACAAGATCCATCCTACTCTCTTGAATATTCCTATTTCCTCTTCAAGATTATCTCTCAAACGTCCTTACACGGGCTTGCACCTGTCACGTGGATCCCTCGGATGATCGAGTGAGAGTTTATCTTTACAAAGTCCATAAGAAATCCAAATAATCAATTAAGAATGAGAATTAAGCACAAATCACAATTAATCATTCAAGATCTAATTGATACAAGCAAGACAATGTCATTGAAGCAAGAAATTGGCAAATCCATAAGAGATTACATCAATCCATCATACAAATACTCCCTTAATCCTAGAATACAAGATCTATTCCATGAATCGAGGAAGAATACCCGAAGAAATAAAGATTACAAGCATTTCTTAAATCCCCAATCCAAGAAACCAAGAAAAAGGGGGAAAGAGAAAACTTATCTACGAAGAAGCCTCGTCTTCGGATCCAATCCTCGCTCCGGAGTCGAAATCATCAAGAACTCCCCTCGAATCGCCCAGAAATCCTCCCAAGAATGGGAGGAAACCACCAAATCTTGCCTTCTCCCAAAGGGAGATCCCTTTCAATTCATGAAGGAGAGTTTAAATAGAGGAGGAAATCGCCACACGGCCCCATGACACGGCCGTGTGAGATTCACACGGCCATGTCCTCTTCCCTTCCTGTGAGTCACTCTCCTTCTCTGGAAATGCTACACGATCGTGTGGTGCACACCACCACCGCTGCCTCGAAACCTCACGGCCGTGTAGATCTGACCATGTAAGGCATCTGCTCTAATTTCTTCAAATCAAGACACGGCCGTGTGAGATTCACACAACCATGTCCTCTTCCCTTCCTGTTAAAACTACACGGCCGTGTGTGGTACACGGCCTGATGCTCTCTCCCTTCAATTCCTTCCAAGCTTGCCCGAGGACGCATAATCTTCACCAATTTCGACTCCTGTGTACAGAAAATGCATAAAAAGCAGATCTCCGAACCAAAAGAGTAAATTTGCTAAAAGGAAAGCTGGAAGTATAAAAGTGCATAGATCAAGCATGCTCAAAATATGTAAATGTGCGTAAAAACATGCATAAAAGAGTATATAATCTACGCACATCAGTGCCTCCCTCCACAACGGATGAGTGTGTTTGCGGATCACTAGATCAAACTTCCTTTATGGATGGTTAGAGGAAATTATTTAGGAGCGTGTGATCTTCTCCAACTGAAGGGGCACAATCCTATTTAATGGACTAAGTATCAAGTAATGGTATACAGTTAGGCTCATTTAATAGTATCCTCCCCAATGGAGTCACTGCTATTATTTGTGTGACCAAAGGAATACCAACTATTAATTTGTCATAAAGCTAGGTAAAACCCCCTCTTACAAATATCTGAATTTGTATATGTCCACACTAATATGACATACAAAATTCATGGTGTTTGAGGTAATTTTATTTGTTATAAAGTTAGGTTGACAAAATAAAATGGGTAAAACCTTCTCTTACAAACAATTGAATTTGTATACGTCCACACTAACGTGGCATACAAAATTCATGGTGTTTGAGGTAATTTAAAGTTGACAAGATAATTAATGGGTAAGACCCTCCTCTTACAAATGTCTGAATTTGTATACGTCTACACTAATATGGCATACAAAATTCATGGTATTTGAGGTGTTGGTGAATTTAAATGATATTGTTTTTAGGAATCAATATTATTTTAAATTCAAAGTTTTGACCAAATATTTGATCAAAGACAGACCAACTATTAATTTTATTTGTCATAAAGTTAGGTTGACAAGATAATAAAATTAATGGATAAAATCTCCTCTTAAAGTTTGAATTTGTATACGTCCACACTAACGTGGCATACAAAATTCACGGGGATTTTGAGGTACTGGTCTTGACCAAATATTTTTTTGTGATTCATAGGATTTAAAATGTTTGTCAATCCCCTAGTTGTTATACTATAGAATAGACTTTGTAGTCTCAATTATAATGATTGGAAACAAAACTTGGACACTAAGGAGGACTGTCCTCTCATAACTGAGAACAATAAAGGTGTATTTTATTCATTAGTTGTTAAAATATGTTTAGTGATGTTATCTACCGGTACCTGGTGTGTAGATACGGGAGCCACTGATCATTTCTACAATTCATTGTAGGGGTTTCAGGAAACCCAACAACTATATAAAGGGAAAATCGCCGTCTACATGGGCACTGCTGCAAAAGTAGCAGCTGTTGCAGTGGGAGATGTTTATCGTCTGATAGGAATAAAACATGGATTTTGAGAAATTATCTTTACGTTCCAAGTTTAGAAAGAACTTGATTTCAGTTTCTAAACTATTAAAAGAACTTGATATTCTATCTCTTTTGATAACAAAGTTGTTATCAAGAAAAATAGGGAAGTTATCTGTTCTGGTACATTGGTTGGCAATTTATATAAATCTAATAACTCCCACGATGCAACAAATGAAAATTAATAACACATTTTCTAACTCTAATAAGAGAAATCATCCTTCAGAAATGAACCAATCATATCTGTGGCATCTAAGGCTACGTCATATTAACTTGAGTAGGATTCAAAGGATAATAGCCGATGAACTTTTCGGTTCATTAGTGGTTGGAAAACTTTCCAACTTGCGAATCTTACTTGGAAGGAAAAATGACCAAGAGACTTTTTAAGGCCAAGGGGTATAGAGCCAAAGATGTGTTAGAATTGATTTATTTTGATTTATGTGGTCCAATGTCTATCCAGGCAAGAGGTGGTTTCGAATATTTTGTCTCTTTTATATATGACTATTCAAGATATGACTACATATACTAGATGCGCCACAAGTCTGAATGCTTTGATAAGTTCAAAGAGTACAAGATTGATGTGGATAAATGTCATGGTAAAAGTATCAAGACACTACGGTCTGATCGTGGTGGCGAATACCTTTTTGGACAGTTTATGAATTCCTTATCAGAGGTCGGGATTCAATCCCAATTGTCTGCACCTGGTACACCCCAACAGAATGGTGTGGCAGAATGAAGGAATAGGACTCTTATGAAAATTGTTAGATCGATGATGAGTTATTCATAATTACCAAATTCGTTTTGGAGATATGCTCTGGAAACAACAGTGTACATTCTGAAACATATTCGGATTTGGGGTAGTCCAGTATATATGCTGAAGGGAGACACTGACAAGTTGGAATCACGTACCGAAGTTTGTCTGTTTGTGGGATATCCTAAAGGAACGAAAGGTGGTCTGTTTTATAATCCTAAAAATCAAAAGGTCATTGTTAGCACCAATGCTTTATTTTTACAAGAAGACTATGTAATGAACCACAAGCCCATGAGTAAAATTGTTCTTAACGAAATAATAAAGGACACGTCTAATCTAGTACCAACAGTACAAGATGAGATACCACAAGAAACTGCAACACGTGTTACAAATGATGCACAATTGCAGACAGTGTCTCATCGTAGTGGGAGGGTTGTTAGGCAACCTAAAAGATTCATGTTTTGGGAGAGTCTTTGGACTTGATCCCTGGTGAACATGAACCAAATCTTCGGACATATGACGAAGCGCTCTAAGATAAAGTTGCAGCATCTTGACAAAGAGCAATGAATACAGAAATAGAATCTATGTATTCTAATAAATTCTGGGAACTTGTAGAACCACCAAATGGTGTAAAAGCCATTGGGTGTAAATACGTCTACAATAGGAAAAGAGGGACAGACAGAAAGGTGGAGACTTTCAAAGCAAGGCTTGTTGAAAAAGAGTATCAATTATAAGGAAACTTTTTCACTGGTAGCCATGCTTAAGTCTATCCGGATTCTTTTATCTATTGCTGCTCATATGGATTATGAGATTTGGCAAGTGGATGTCAAGACAGCTTTCCTTAATGGAAGCCTTGAAGAAACATCCATATGAAGCAACCAGAGGGGTTCATTGCAAAGGGCAAAGAGCATCTAATATGTAAGCTCAATCGGTCTATTTATGGACTGTAGAAAGATTCAAGGTCTTAGAACATCCCGTTTAATGAAGTAATCCAGTGTTATGGATTTATTCAGTGTCCGGATGAGTCTTTCGTTTACAAGAAGTGTGATGGAAACGTGATGGTATTTCTTGTACTATACGTAGATGACATTTTGTTAATTAGAAACAATATCAAAGTGTTGTTGGAAGTAAGGGCATGGTTGTCCAAGCAATTCAATATGAAGGACATGGGAGAATGTGCACATATTCTCGAGATCAAAGTAATAAGGTATAGCAAGAAAAGAATGTTGTGCTTATCCCAAGCTTCATATATCGATACAATCCTAGCTCGTTTTAGCATGCAAGACTCCAAGCAAGGTTTTCTGCCTTTTAGGCATGGAGTATCTTTATCTAAAGAGATGTCTACGAAGACATCAAAAGAGATAGAAGATATGAAGGCAGTTTCTTATGCTTCAGCTGTAGGAAGCCTAATGTATGTTATGTTATGCACGAGACCGGATATCTACTTTGCCATGGGCATGGTTAGCAGATATCAAAGTAATCCATGACAGGGACATTGGACTGCCGTAAAACATATAAGGACTTGAGATTATATGCTAGTTTACCAAGAAGATGATTTGATCCCTGTGGGTTACACGGATTCTGACTTCCAATCAGATAGGGACAATAGTAAGTCGACCTCGGGGTTTTGTGTTTACTTTAGGAGGTGAAGCCATAACAATTGAGGAGTGTTAAGCATAAATGCTTTTTGGATTCCACCATGGAAGCTGAGTATGTGGCAGCCTCTGAGGTAGCCATAGAAGCTGTATGGCTCAAAAACTTCATGATGGACTTAGATGTGATTCCTGGTTCGCCCAAAAATTATTATAGTGTATTGTGATAATAAGTGGTGCAGTAGCAAACTCGAAGGAACCACGAGCTCATAAGGCAAGTAAACACATAGAGCGTAAGTACCAACCAATACGAGATATCGTATAACGAGGAGAAGTTGTTGGCGCCTATATCGTAACCTGGGAGAACCTTTCACTAAGGCCCTTAAGACAAGAGCTTTTGATGGGTGTGTTGAAGGGTTGGGAATCAGATGTATGGCAGGATATATGATAACATAGTCATTTAGTATAAGTGGTAGATTGTTAGAGTGTGTATTAAAAGCCTAGCTTTTTGTAAACATTTATTTTGAAATAAAGAATCACATTGGTCAAATATCTACATTTATATGCTAAGTGTAGTTGTTCAATTAATTTATATTGTAGATAACATGATATGTGGTGTCACACACAGAAGATCATGTTATCAGTTCGTTATAAGTTATAAATAGTAGCTCACGACTAAGATGGATAGGAACAAACCATTGAATAGTCGTAGTGTAATTTAGTATTAGTTTATCTTGACCATAAAATTATACTAGTACACTTTGAGTGTATTGAGCAGGACCATTTAAGGTAGTTTCTTTTTATAAGGACTACATAAAAGAATAAGACCTTTGTTATTATAGAAGAGTGTGCTCATAATCATTATGTAATAACATGCAAATATATTTAATATTTATTTCTTTAATTTATCAGTGGGTGAGATTTAGTTCGATAAATCAAGAGGCCCGATAAGTTGAAAATAATATTATTTATAGTGTGTGTTGTTGATTATAGAAGGAAACTGTGTCCTAGCTATCTAGGTTGATGATGTCCCCAAGAGGAGCTCGTAAGGATTGTCATGTAAACCCTGTAGGTGGACTTAGACCAACATGACAATAAGGTTGAGTGGTACTACTCTTGGAGTTAGATATTAATTAAGTGAGTTGTTAGTAACTCATTTAATTAGTGGACATTTTGATATCTTAAACATAGGGAGATTAACACACTCATGATAAGAAGGAGCCCATATAGTAATATGAGATTGGTGAACTAGTGCAATAATAACTCTTTAGTGGAATGAGATATTATTGATGGACTTCAGTTGAGTGTTCGAGGCGAACACGGGAAGCTCAAATTCATCGGAAAATCAAAACCAATTCCTCCTCTCGGTCCCTATTGTAGCCTCTTATTTATAAAGTCTTATATCCACCAATACCCACTTTCTTACCCACCTTAAGGTGGCTGGCCAAGCCTAGCTTGGAGCCCAAGCTAGGGCAGGCCAAACCAAGGCTAGATGGGTTCAAGTAGTGGCCGACCTTAGCTTGGAGCCCAAGTAGGGTGGCCGACCATATTAGATTAAAAGGAGTTTTATTTTTTAAAATCTTTTCTTATGTGGAAGTCATGGTTTTAAAAGAAAGTTTAAAATTCAAGTCTTTCCTTTTATAGCTTTCTATAAAAGATTAAGAGAAAGATTTGATATCTTTCCTTATTTGTAGTTAAAAGAAAGATTTTAATTTTTGATAAAACTTTCCTTTTTGTAACCATCCTCATGGTTTTAAAAGAGAGTTTTAAAAATTATAAATCTTTCCTTTTATAGCTTTCTACAAAAGATTAAAAGAAAGATTTGATATATTTCCTTTTTTTTAGTTGAAAAGGTAGATTTTAATTTTGGAGAAAACTTTCTTTGTAACCATCCACATGTTTTAAAAGAGATATTTTAATTTATAAAAGTTTCCTTTTATAACCAACCATGAAGGGAATTTAAAAGAGAAATTTTTATTTTAAAAAATTTTCAGAAATAAATAAGGAAGTTTTAATTTTCTGTTTAAAACTTTCATTGGAGCTCAATGAGGTGGCCGACCATAGCAAGATTAAAAGGAAATTTTAATTAAATTTTCTTTTTTATTGGCAAGGAAAATAAGGAAGTTTTAATTTAAACTTTCCGTATTTGCCAAGACCAAGAAATATAAAAGAGAGGGTAGAGGTGCCTCACCTCATGAGAATACATCTATTATTCCTCTCCTCTCTTTTCCTTGGTGGTGGCCGACCCTCTTCTCTTGCTCTTCCCCTATTATTCTTCCTTGGTGGTCGGCGGCATCTCATCTCTAGGAGTTGTTGGTGGTCGGATCTTGTTAGAGGAAGAAGGAGAGATTGGAGTCATTGTTTCTTAGCATCCCTTGGAGCTTGGTTGGTGGCCAAAGTTCTTCATCTCTAGGAGATTGTTGGTGGCCGAAACTTGGAAGGAAAAAGAAGGTTTTGGTGGAGTCTCGTCTTAGCAAATCGTCGCCCACACGACGTCCGAGATAAGAAGAGGAATACAATAGAATATCGTGAGGTCTATAAGCTACAAAAGATATAACTAGTTATTTAATTCCGCATCATAACTAGTGCAATCTTTTGTATAGATCTTGTAAAACCACATAAGAGGTTATCGATTTTAATTATCATTTTTGTTTTCAATATTTGTTTCGATTTCATGTTTCGGTAATGTGTTTCTATTGAGGTCTCTATTATTAAACCTTGTTTACTGTGAGAAATTTAAATATCCGATTTCTTTGAAATGCTTTGTCTAGGCAGTGGTGGATGATCCCATACCCAAGAAGGCCTAGTGCCTCGCCACGTTTGACCTAGAAGTCGATCCTTAAAATAGATATTTGATCAACTTCTGTAATATGATTTAACTTAGGAAGATCACATCGATTGAACTTGAAGTAAGAATGTTAAGTTTCGTTCCCAATTCAAGTTTAACTTCTAAAGGGAAAATTTGGATTAATAATGTTAAGCATAGTTTGCAATCCAAATTTAACTTTAGTAGAAAACATGGGTAGCTAGGATAGTTCTATGCTTGTACAAATTTTTGTAAAGGGGAACTAGGACGGTATTCCGAGTAGCAACCAACAATTGATATCAGAGCTAGGTTTTAACCTATGTGTGTTTGATTTTAATTTAATTATGCACATGTCATACATATTTTAGGCAGGATAATAGTAGGACGTGTAAATAGATTAACTCTATGGTTGCAGGCATCCTAGATCCAACTATTATGGACCTAATGTGATTGTGTGTGATTGGACCCTCGGACATGTCGAGGGCATTTTATGTGTGTGCATGATTGTATGTATTAAATACAGCAGGAGCTGTATTAGTTTTAGGATTTTACATTTTTGTTTCTATCTAGATTACATATATATTCCCTTATGGAATATAGGATTGATAAATGTAAAATTTTATTTTTGTCGCGGATCATATCCTTGCGAGGCGTGGGACTATTTGAGGACCAGAGGCGCAGCGGAAAAAGAAGCAAGATAGATGCAACAACTTGACCCGTTGGTGGTGGCTAAAAATGACAGCAGCTAGGGTTGGCAACACACAGAGGACAGTGATGGAAGAGGACATAATAATTGAAAAATTATATTCCATATTTATTGCTTTTATTTACTGTGATGTGTATGATGTGTGCTTGCATGGTTAAAATCCTCACCTTAAATAACTAAGTGGTTGAGGGATTTTAAATAAATTCCACGGTTTCCATTACTAGTTTGTAAGTAATGCAACAAACTTACGTGTTGGCTTTGAGTGCCTCCCTCCACAATTGATGAGTTTGTTTGCGGATCACTAGATCAAACTTCCTTTATGGATGATTATAGAAAATAATTTAGGAGCGTGTGATCTTCTCCAACTGAAGGGGCACAATCCTATTTAATGGACTAAGTATCAAGTAATGGTATACAGTTAGGCGCATTTAATAGTATCCTCCTCAATGGAGTCACTGCTATTATTTGTGTGACCAAAGGAATGCCAACTATTAATTTGTCATTAAGCTAGGTAAAACCCCCTCTTACAAATGTCTGAATTGGTATATGTCTACACTAACATGGCATACAAAATTCATGGTGTTTGAGGTAATTTTATTTGCTATAAAGTTAGGTTGAAAAAATGAAATGGGTAAAACCTCCTCTTACAAATAATTGAATTTGTATACGTCCACACTAACGTGGCATACAAAATTCATGGTGTTTGAGGTAATTTAAGGTTGACAAGATAATTAATGGGTAAGACCCTCCTCTTACAAATGTCTGAATTTGTATACATCTACACTAACGTGGCATACAAAATTCATGGTGTTTGAGGTGTTGGTGAATTTAAATGATATTATTTTGAGGAATCAATATTATTTTAAATTCAATGTTTTGACCAAATATTTGATCAAAGACAGACCAACTATTAATTTTATTTGTCATAAATTTAGGTTGACAAGATAATAAAATTAATGGATAAAATCTCCTCTTAAAGTTTGAATTTGTATACGTCCACACTAACGTGACATAAAAAATTCACGGGGATTTTGAGGTGTTGGTCTTGACCAAATATTTTTTTTTGTGATTCTTAGGATTTCAAATGTTTGTCTCTTTTATAGACGACTATTCGAGATATGGCTACATATACTTGATGGGTCGCAAGTCTGAATGCTTTGATAAGTTCAAAGAGTACAAGATTGATATGGAGAAACATTATGGTAAAAGTATCAAGATACTACGGTCTGATCATGGTGGCGAATACCTCTTTGGAGAGTTTAGGAATTACTTATAAGAGGTCGGGATTCAATCCCAATTGTCTGCACTTGGTACACCCCAACAGAATGGTGTGGCAGAATGAAGGAATAGAACTCTTATGGAAATGGTTAGATCGATGCTGAGTTATTCAGAATTACCAAATTCATTTTGGGGATATGCTATGGAAACAATAGTGTACATTCTGAATACGGTACCATCTAAATCAGTACCCTTTACTCCCATAGAATTGTGGAATGGGCGTAAGTCTAGTCTGAAACATATTCGGATTTGGGGTAGTCTAGCACATGTGCTGAAGGGAGACACTGACAAGTTGGACTCACGTACAAAAGTTTGTCTGTTTGTGGGATATCCTAAAGGAACGAAAGGTGGTTTGTTTTATAATCCTAAAAATCAAAAGGTCATTGTTAGCACCAATGCCTGATTTTTACAAGAAGACTATGTAATGAACCATAAGCCCATGAGTAAAATTGTTCTTAAGGAAATAATAAAGGACACGTCTAATCTAGTACCAACAGTACAAGATGAGATACCATAAGAAACTGCAACACATGTCACAAATGATGTACAATTGCAGACAGTGCCGTATTGTAGTTGGAGGGTTGTTAGGCAACCTGAAAGATTCATGTTTTAGGAGAGTCTTTAGACTTGATCCCTGGAGAACATGAACCTGATCCTCGGACATATGACGAAGCGCTCTAAGATAAAGATGCAATATCTTGGCAAAGAGCAATGAATACAGAAATAGAATCTATGTATTCTAATAAAGTATGGAAACTTGTAGAACCACCAAATGGTGTAAAAGCCATTGGGTGTAAATACGTCTACAATAGAAAAAGAGGGACAGACAGGAAGGTGGAAACTTTCAAAACAAGGCTTGTTGAAAAAGAGTATCAATTATAAGGAAACTTTTTCACTGGTAGCCATGCTTAAGTCTATCCGGATTCTTTTATCTATTGCTGCTCATATGGATTATGAGATTTGGCAAGTGGATGTCAAGACAGCTTTCCTTAATGGAAGCCTTGAGGAAAGCATCCATATGAAGCAACCAGAGGGGTTCATTGCAAAGGGCAAAGAGCATCTAGTATGTAAGCTCAATCGGTCTATTTATGGACTGAAGAAAGATTCAAGGTCTTAGAACATCCCGTTTAATGAAGTAATACAGTCATATGGATTTATTCAATGTCTGGATGAGTCTTGTGTATACAAGAAGTGTGATGGAAACGTGATGGTATTTCTTGTACTATACGTAGATGACATTTTGTTAATTAGAAACAATATCAAAGTGTTGTCGGAAGTAAGGGTATGGTTGTCCAAGCAATTCGATATGAAGGACTTGGGAGAATGTGCACATATTCTCGGGATCAAAGTAATAAGGGATCGCAAGAAAAGAATGTTGTGCTTATCCCAAGTTTCATATATCGATACAATCCTAGCTTGTTTTAGAATGCAAGACTCCAAGCAAGGTTTTCTACCTTTTAGGCATGGAGTATCTTTATCTAAAGATATGTCTACGAAGACATCAAAAGAGATAGAAGATATGAAGGCAGTTCCTTATGCTTCAGCTATAGGAAGCCTAATGTATGCTATGT
The DNA here is from genome assembly GCF_018446385.1 of Zingiber officinale. Classification (NCBI taxonomy): domain Eukaryota; kingdom Viridiplantae; phylum Streptophyta; class Magnoliopsida; order Zingiberales; family Zingiberaceae; genus Zingiber; species Zingiber officinale. Next base: position 48,719,026 of record NC_055992.1, on the reverse strand, counting down.
TATGCACGAGATCGGATATCTACTTTGCTGTGGGCATGGTTAGCAGATATCAAAGTAATCCATGATAGGGACATTGGACTGTCGTAAATCATATAAGGACTTGAGATTATATGCTAGTTTACCAAGTAGATGATTTGATCCCTGTGGGTTACACGGATTCTGACTTCCAATTAGATAGGGACAATAGTAAGTCGACCTCGGGGTTTTGTGTTTACTTTAGGAGGTGAAGCCATAACAATGGAGGAGTGTTAAGAATAAATGTTTTTTGGACTCCACCATGGAAGCTGAGTATGTGGCAGCCTCTGATGCAGCCATAGAAGCTGTATGGCTCAGAAACTTCATGATAGACTTAGATGTTGTAACGACCCACCTTCTGCACTACTACTACTACTCTAAAGGTGGACGTTACCTAACTACTAACTCTACTTAACCGGTATGATTAAAAATCACATGGAAACCCTACCGAAAAATTTCGGCAGAGTCTCCCCTGTACCGGTGACCATATTCAACAATACATGCAATATATACTTAGCCACAAGCGGCTGGAACACATATCAATCAACCACGCAGTTAAATAAGTATCAAACACACAAATATCTACTTACTAAACTGAACTCGTCCTACATGCAATCTAAACAGAATAATCTCAAATGACATGAACTTAAAATACAACTCAAATGTTTACAATAACTAAAATGCGGAAACTAAAATTAAAACTTCTTTCCTAGTCCCAAGGCTTCCATAGTCCTGGCATCACACATCCTTCGAACACCTCCTTGTCGCCTTCCTTTCTATATCTTTTCCTTTCCTGTATCTGCAGTAAGAGGAAGTGCAATCTATAAGCAAAATTTGCTTAGTAAGCGCTATCTAACTCACAAAAACTCGATATGCATGTGAATATACTGAAAACCAAAACTGAATGCTCAAAAGGGAAAACTACTCATGCTCATCTACTAGTAAATAAAAAACATACTGAAGTGCTAAACACGTAAAGCTACTCATGTTCTTCTAATAGCAAAGAACAGTAAGCTAATCTAAATAACATGCTAGCATAAAAGGAAACAAAACTTGCTGATTCTAAAACAAAGTGAAACTTAATTCATTTGTTCTAAACTTATTCTTTTATACTTTTATACTTGTGTGAATCTTATTTTGTTTGTTCAAAAATTTATACTTATAATACTTCAAAATAGTAATCAACTTCTTCTTGGGCCAGGCAACTGTACTTACTATGCGCGCATCCCTAACTAAACCCGAGATAGCTGGTCCCGAATCTAGTAGGGTTTACTAGGTTATCTAAACCTAGGGACCGACTATGGGAGCCCAGCCCAAGGACTATTGAGAGTCCTGCATACTAGGTTATCTAAACCTAGGGACCAACTATGGGAGCCCAGCTCAAGGACTACTGAGAGTCCTGCATACTAGGTTATCTAAACCTAGGGACCGACTATGGGAGCCCAGCCCAAGGACTACTGAGAGTCTAGCACAGTGCCACTGATAAAAGTAAAATACTTGTTATCTTTTAATACTTCTAATATATAATGCCTCGGCACTTTCTTTAGCACCTTGTGTGACAAAATCCCTAAAGTCTTGACTTCGAGATCTACTTAAAGCCTTGGCCTTTTCTTTCTTTTCTTTATCTTTCTTATACTTTTCTTCATCTTTCTTATACTTTTCTTATAAAAGAATGTCTCTTACAAAACTGAAATGTTTAAACAAATTCTAACACTGAAATGCTTAAACAAAAAAATCTGTATACAAAGCATAACATAAATCTGCATGCAAAGCTTAACAAAAATCTGCATATTAAGCTTATCTAAAATTTGCATACTAAGCTTATCTAAAATCTGCCAGCAATACTTACGAAAGTCTGCATATCATACAAGCTTAAACTAAATCTAAAATTTGTTGGAATTAAAACTTAAATCTTGCTACAATAGAGATAAAGAAAGAGAGCAAAGAATGCATGCTACTCAATAATCTCTAGCTATTCCAATGCTAAACCAACAAAACTGAATCTGTTTAAGGTCACAAGCAACCTAAAAGCATAAAACTATCTCATACTAAAAAGAACTAAAAACAATTGAAACATTGCATACTATACTTATAAAAATCCGCTCATGTTATTCCAATAGCAAGGAATCTAAAAATCCTCACATGTTCAGCTAAGGGTAAATGAATTCTGCACACTAAAATGCTGCATATTAAGCTAACACAATTCTGCATTATAACTTAATAAAATCTGCATGCCATACTAAACTGAAATGCCTAAAAATAACATGGTACAACGCTTAAAACCTTATGATCAAGAACTCCGAACACTTTAAACAGAAATTAAACATAATAAGAGCTTCTGTGACATTCATCTAGCATGGAAAACCATTCTTCTATTATTAAATCTATTAGTAATAGAAACCATTAGGGTAACAACATGAAGGGAAAATACATGCTCAATACTCTATTCTTCATGCTCAATGCCGCAATAAGGGAAACAAGGTCTTCATGCTCAATACCACGGCAGGGAAAAACAAAACAAAAAACCTTTCCTAACTATTCTGCAAGAATTCACAAAAAAAAACACAAACCTACATGCTCATTCTATACTAACCATCATCTTTCCTTCTTTAGGGTTCACGGCAGAAGGTTTCAAGACAACAACTTTACAACATATCTTGAAGTCAAGAAGGAACAAAATCCAAACTACTACTACATGCTTCAGGAATCTAACTCACGCCAGTAAGCATAAAACCAAAATTCTCTACAACCTAAAATTCGAAAGCCATGAAAACAAATCAAAACTCACGGCATCAAGCTTCCTTGTCAACAATTCCTCACAGCACATTCACAAAACAAGGGAAACTCTAATCAAAGGCTCGAAACTATCTTACCGCAGGTGAGTAAGCACTTACATTGCGTTCTTAGACTCTCTACCGAAGGAGAAAAGACTTCTAGGGTTCGGATAGCTCGAGTTTCCCGGCCTCTCCTTGCGCCTATAGCTTCTTCTCGGTGAGAGGATCTCGGGAAGGCGAAGAGCTCTCGGATGAACCTTGGCCGGCCGCCAGAAAACTATGCCCTAGCCGCAACTTTGTCCTTCGCCCGAGAAGTCGCCGTCGTCGCCGCGTGAGAGAAGAAAGGGTGAGGAAGGAATTTAGGTTTCGTGATTAATCCTTAAGTTCTTCCTTTTAATACTCTAAGTTTTTTGTTAACTAGTACTACTTACATATATTTCGATATAAGTTTAGTTAAGAAAAGTTCGGCTGGTCTGTTGGTGGGCTGCGTTCTGCTTAAGGCCCGGCTCGTGGGTTCGAATCCCGGCTGCAACCTATTTTCTTCTTATTATTTCTTACTATTAACTTCTATTACTTAAATAAAATTCTTCCTTTATTTGATCAAGTAACAACTGCTAGCCCAGTTGGTTAGTCGGGTTTTGCTCTGGTCAAGGGTTGCCGGTTCGAGCCTCGGCTTGGACATTTTTTTGTCAAAACTTCTTTCTTTTGGTAAAAATACCAAACGACTTCCAAAAATTGCATAAAAATACTCTAAAAATTTCTAAAAATCTCTATAATTTTTCTAAAACATTTCTATATTTTAATAAGGTCTTTTAGGACTCCAAATCATGAAATTTGGGGTGTTGCAGATGTGATTCTTGGTTTGCCAAAAATTATTATAGTGTATTGTGATAATAAGTGGTTCAGTAGCAAACTGAAGGAACCACGAGCCCATAAGACAAGTAAACACATAGAGCGTAAGTACCACCCAATACGAGACATCGTATAATGAGGAGAAGTTGTTGTCGCCTATATTGCAACCTGGGAGAACCTTTCACTAAGGCCCTTAAGGCAAGAGCTTTTGATGGGCATGTTGAAGGGTTTGGAATCAGATGTATGGCAGGATATATGATAACATAGTCATTTAGTATAAGTGGGAGATTGTTAGAGTGTGTACTAAAAGCCTAGCTTTTTGTAAACATTTATTTTGAAATAAAGAATCACATTGGTCAAATATCTACATTTATATGCTAAGTGTAGTTGTTCAATTAATTTATATTGTAGATAACAAGGTGTGTGGTGTCACACACAGAAGATCATGTTATCGGTTCCTTATAAGTTATAAATAGTAGCTCACAACTAATTTGGATAGAAATAAATCATTGGAATAGTCGTAGTGTAATTTGGTATTAGTTTATTTTGACTATAAAATAGTAGCTCACGACTAAGATGGATAGGATTGTCATGTAAACCCTGTAGGTGGACTTAGTTCAACATGACAATAAGGTTGAGTGGTACTACTCTTGGAGTTAGATATTAATTAAGTGAGTTGTTAGTAACTCATTTAATTAGTGGATATTTCGATATCTTAAACACAGGGAGATTAACACACTTATGATAAGAAGGAGCCCATATAGTAATATGGGATTGGTGCGGTAGTGCAATAATAACTCTTTAGTGGAATGAGATATTATTAATGGACTTGAGTTGGGTGTTCGGGGCGAACACGGGAAGCTCAAGTTCATCGGAAGACCAAAACCAATTCCTCCTCTCGGTCCCTATTGTAGCCTCTTATTTATAAAGTCTTATATCCACCAATACCCACTTTCTTACCCACCTTAAGGTGGCCGGCCAAGCCTAGCTTGGAGCCCAAGCTAGGGTCGGCCAAACCAAGGCTAGATGGGTTCAAGTAGTGGCCGACCCTAGCTTGGATCCCAAGTAGGGTAGCTGACCATATTAGATTAAAAGGAGTTTTATTTTTTAAAACCTTTTCTTATGTGCAAGTCATGGTTTTAAAAGAAAATTTAAAATTCAAGTCTTTCCTTTTATAGCTTTCTACAAAAGATTAAGAGAAAGATTTGATATCTTTCCTTATTTGTAGTTAAAAGGAAGATTTTAATTTTTGATAAAACTTTCCTTTTTGTAACCATCCTCATGGATTTAAAAGTGAGTTTTAAAAATTATAAATGTTTCCTTTTATAGCTTTCTACAAAAGGTTAAAAGGAAGATTTGATATCTTTCCTTATTTTTAGTTGAAAAGGTAGATTTTAATTTTGGAGAAAACTTTTTTTGTAACCATCCACATGTTTTAAAAGAGATATTTTAATTTATAAAAGTTTCCTTCTATAACGAACCATGAAGGAAATTTAAAAGAGAAATTTTTATTTTAAAAATTTTCGGAAACAAATAAGAAAGTTTTAATTTTGTGTTTAAAACTTTCCTTGGAGCTCAATGAGACGGCCAACCATAGCAAGATTAAAAGGAAATTTTAATTAAAATTTATTTTTTATTGGCAAGGAAAATAAGGAAGTTTTAATTAAAACTTTCCTTATTTGCCAAGACCAAGGAATATAAAAGAGAGGGTAGAGGTGCCTCACCTCATGAAAATACATCTATTATTCCTCTCCTTTCTTTTCCTTGGTGGTGGCCGACTCTCTTCTCTTGCTCTTCCCTATTATTCTTCTTAGGTGGTCGGCGGCATCTCATCTCTAGGAGTTGTTGGTGGCCAGATCTTGTTAGAGGAAGAAGGAGAGATAGGAGGCATTGTTTCTTAGCATCCCTTGGAGCTTGGTTGGTGGCCGAAGTTCTTCATCTCTAGGAGATTGTTGGTGGCCGAAACTTGGTACGAAAAAGAAGGTTTTGGTGGAGTCTTGTCTTAGTAGATCGTCGCCCACTCGACGTCCGAGATAAGAAGAGAAATACAATAGAAGATCATGAGGTCTCCAAGCTACAAAAGGTATAACTAGTTATTTAATTCCGCATCATAACTAGTGCATTCTTTTGTATAGATCTTGTAAAACCACACAAGAGGTTATCGATTTTAATTATCATTTTTGTTTTCGATATTTGTTTTGATTTCATGTTTCGATAATGTGTTTCTATTGAGGTCTATATTGTTAAACCTTATTTGCTGTGAGAAATTTAAATATCCGATTTCTTTGAAAGTCTTTGTCTAGGCAGTGGTGGATGATCTCATACCCAAGAAGGCCTAGTACCTCACCACGTTTGACCTGGAAGCCGATCCTTGAAATAGATATTTGATCAACTTCTCTAATATGATTTAACTTTGGAAGATCACATCGGTTGAACTTGAAGTAAGAATGTTAAGTTTATTTTCCAATTCAAGTTTAACTTCTAAAGGGAAAATTTGGATTAATAATGTTAAGCATCGTTTGCAATCCAAATTTAACTTTAGTAGAACACATGGGTAGCTAGGATAGTTCTATGCTTGTACAAATTTTTGTACAGGCGAACTAGGACGGTATTCCAAGTTGCAACCAACAAAAACTTCTACCGCCTATCCTTAAATATGCGTTCCTTGATCCAGATTCCACCTTTCTAGTAATAATTAATGCAAATTTGATTGAGACGGAGACACAGAAATTGATCAAGGAGCTGAGAACACATAAAAAAGCTATCGGATACACCATTGATGACATTAAAGGGATTAGCCCTTCGATCTGCATGCATAGAGTCCTACTCGAAGAAGGATACAAACATTCGATCAAGCATCAAAGAAGATTGAATCCGAATTTGAAAGAAGTTGTGAAGAAAGAAGTACTAAAACTTCTTGATGCTGGAATCATTTATCCTATATCAGATAGTGAATAGGTGAGTCCAGTCCATGTGGTCCCCAAGAGAGGGGGAATGATGGTGGTTAGAAATGAAAACAATGAATTGATTTCAACAAGGACAGTTACAGGATGACAGATGTGTATCGATTACAGGAAGCTAAATAAGGAGACCAGGAAAGATCATTTTCCCTTACCATTCATTGATGACATGCTAGAAAGATTGGCAAAACATTCTTACTTTTGCTATCTGGATGGATACTCTAGCTTCTTTCAAATTCCAATTCATCCCCTAGATCAGGAAAAGACCACCTTCACATGCTCTTTTGGTACCTATGCTTATCGACGAATGCCATTTGGACTCTGCAACGCACCAGCTACATTTCAGCGATGTATGATGGCAATATTTTCAGATTTTATAGAAAAGATTATGGAGGTATTCATGGACGATTTCTCAGTCTATGGGAATGACTTCGACTCCTATCTTCTGAATCTTTATAAAGTTCTCCAGAGATGTGAAGATGTGAACTTAGTTCTGAACTGGGAAAAATGTCACTTCATGGTCAAAGAGGGAATTGTTTTAGGACATAAGATTTCAGTACGAGGAATTGAGGTAGACAAAGCCAAAATAGAGACAATTGAGAAACTACCTCCACCTCTTAATGTAAAAGGGGTTAGGAGCTTTCTAAGGCATGCTGGATTTTACAGGCATTTCGTCAAGGATTTCTCAAAAATCTCCAAACCACTAACTAACCTATTGATCAAAGATGCTGAATTCTGTTTTGACGATGACTGTAATGAGGCATTTAAGAAAATCAAGAGTTCTCTCATCTCAGCTCCAGTAATTCAAGCTCTAGACTGGGAACTTCCATTCGAAATCATGTGTGACGCTAGTGACTTTGCAGTGGGTGCAGTTTTAGGATAAAGAAAGGACAAAGTACTGCATGCAATCCACTATACGAGCAAGACATTGGATGCATCCCAAATGAATTATTCTACCACTGAAAAGGAATTGTTGGTTATAGTGTTTGCAATCGACAAGTTCAGATCCTATCTGGTGGGCTCAAAAGTGATAGTGTACTCTGATCATGCTGCCATAAGATATTTGCTTAATAAGAAATATGTCAAACCTCATTTGATTAGGTGGATTTTGCTTCTTCAAGAATTTAATATGGAAATTAGAGATAAGAAAGGGGCTGAAAATGTTGTGGCAGATCATCTATCCTGAGTATGGCCAAATGGATAGAAAGATGTGAGTTTTGATCCGCCTATAAATGATGTTTTCCCTGATGAGCATCTGTTGGCAGTAAATTTTGAGAGAGTTCCTTGGTATACGGATTTTGTTAACTATCTTGCAAGTGGAGTACTTCCCTCAAAATTCACCTGGCAGCAGAAGAAGAAGTTCTTCTCAGACATTAAACATTACATATGGGATGAGTCACTGCTTTTCAAGAAATGCAGAGATACAATCTACCGAAGGTGTGTGCCGGAAGATAAAATCAAGGACATTTTATTTCACTGTCACTCATCATCGTATAGTGGACATTTGGGAGTGTCTAAAACAACTGCAAAGATTCTACAAGAAGGAGTTTTTTGGCCAAGTCTATTCAAAGACACGAAAAATTTTGTGTAGTCCTGCGAGCAATGTCAAAAGAACAGGAACATCACTAGGAGAAACGAGATGCCACTAAATTGCATCCTCGAAGTGGAACTGTTCGATGTATGGGGAGTAGACTTCAAGGGACCCTTTCCTTCATCATGTGGAAATAATTATATTCTAGTAGCAGTGGACTATGTATCGAAATGAGTAGAAGCCATAGCCTCTTCTGCCAGTGACGCCAAAACAGTAATTAGACTGTTTTAAAAGGTGATTTTTCCACGGTTCGGTGTGCCTAGGGCAGTTATTAGCGATGGGGGTTCGCATTTCATTGAAAGATAGTTCAAAAATTTTCTAAAGAAATACCGAGTTAGCCACAAAGTAGCAACACCCTACCATCTCCAGACCAATGGACAAGCCAAGATTTCTAATCGGGAGATCAAAACAATATTAGAAAAGACAGTGTCCAATTCCCGCAAAGATTGGTCATTGAAATTGGATGATGCTCTATGGGCATACCGTACTACTTTCAAGACTCCAATCGGTATGACCCCATTTCAACTTGTGTACGGGAAGCCATGTCATCTTCTAGTAGAATTAGAACACAAGACTTACTGGGCGATAAAACATCTTAACATGGACCTGAAGTTAGCAAGAGACAAAAGGAAACTCCAATTAAATGAACTTGATGAGTTGAGGATGGATGCCTACGAACATGCCAAATCCTACAAGGAGAGAACAAAAAGACGGCACGATCAACATATCATGCGAAGAGAATTCAAGGAAGGGTACTTAGTGTTATTGTTTAATTCAAGGTTGAAGCTCTTTCCTAGAAAGTTAAAATCGAGATGGACAGGACCATTCCAAATCAAAAAGGTTTACCCGTTCGGAGCTGTTGACATTTGGAGTGAGGAGCGTGGAGATTTTAAAGTAAACAGACAGTGTTTAAAAAAATACCTCCACGATATACCGACAGAGGAAGATATGCGGATATACTTCTCGGATCCGTGCCCACCTAAATGAGTTAAAATGGGGTCGAGCTAAAGACCTAAAACAAACACTTCTTAAGAGGCAACTAAAGGGTTTTTCATTTTAGTTTATCATTCCATTCATCATTTTATTTTTCTAGAAGTTCAAGTCGAGTACTTTTATTATTTCTTCCAGGTGTTCGTTTTCAGGATGTGCAGAGCCTCTGCGAGCTGGCCATGAGAATTTCATGGGCGTGGAGGCGTCAGAGGAACCAAAATGGTGAAAGGCGAGTCTCCGCGTGCTTAAAGGAGTCGACCATGTGACCCCACACGGTCGTACGATGCCGACAGAGGAACAAAGGCCACGGTTAGTGCCGATTGACATGACCATGTGGCCTAGGTAGAGAAGAGGAGAACATGGGCCGTGCCATTTGGCATGGCCATGAGAGACCGCCAGAGAAGGAGAAGACTCAGGTCGTGCCAATTGACACGACCGTGCGACCTAGGTAGAGAAGAAGAAAGAATGGACTGTGCCAACCGGCACGGTCGTGCAGCTTTGGCTGAGTGGAGAAGCGAGGGGGTCGTGCCAATTGGCACGACCATGCAAAATCACCGTGAAGGGGTCGTCCAACCCTACACGACCCGACCTAAACCCCTCCTTTATTAGGGCACGGGTGTGCGGAGGCTTGCACGCCCGTGCCGCCATCTTCACCCTCTTCTCCATACCTCCTTTCTCTCCTCTCTTCCTCCAACTTCCCAAGGTGTTACCACTCCTTCCCCACATTCATCTCACTCCAATCGATCATCCGTGATATCAAACTTCATCAAAAGGAACTCTCGTCAAAGGAAAGGGAAAGAAGTGTTGGTCGTCTCAAATAAGGAGAATGCACGTTTTGAAGGTATATCGAACAACTTTGGCATTACTTTCTCAAATGATGACCAATTGCATCACTATCCTTCTTTATCTAAATGTTCCATTTTGAGCACTAGGTTTATGGACTGAGAAATCTTAGAAGTATTGGGATTTGGAAATGATATTGATTGGTTGCTTGATAGAATAGGTTGGATTAGCATAATGGCCCTAATGTACCCAACTTATCCTCGTGTTGTCTTGAAAATTTTAAGCTCCATTACTGTTGATAATGTTCAAGGAGGGAAATTAAGATTTCATTTATTTAATGATGACTATGAATGGAGTCTTGAGGATTTTAACATATGTTATGATTTGCCTAGGGATGGAACCTACATAATCCTACATGCTTTTGAAAAATCAAATTTATGGGAGCAAATTGGTGGAGAGTCTTGCTTTAATCCACATGTTTCTAGTGGTAGTAGTATCATAAACCCAATCTTTCGATACGTCCATATGATGATGAGAAACATGATATTTGGAAGAGGCGGTAAAGATGGAATTGTAAGACTTTCAGATTTGTATTGTTTGTGGGGGATGGTAGAAAATGTGCTTATTAATTCAGGATATTTCTTTTTGAAGCACTTGATAAAATTAGAGAAAATTTCCTCCCCTACCCCTATTGTTTTAGGTGGATTGTTTACTCATATTGCAGTGGTATTGGGCTATGATCTGAGTGATCTTGAAATGATTGAAAATGTTTATATAATGGATTTAAATTTTTGTTTAACCACTCGTTTGATTCACCGAGAGGAATATGGGTATAGTCTTGTGATTAAGGATGGTTTTCCCCTTAGATTGCCCAATCCAGCTTTGACCACGATCCATGTTAAGGAGAATTGGCGTTTGACTTTAGCAAAGCAACATATTAACCCACCTCCAACCTCCCTCCCTAGAAATATGCCTTCGGTTAATCAAGATATTTTACGATTTGATTTCCAAAAGTTTATCCCTATCATTGACTCTCTTCATCATGATCTAGAACAAAATAATGGATTGCTTACTAGAAATTTTTGCATGGAGGATGAGCAGTTTAAGCAACTACAGGACTATTTTAAGAGTGAGAGAGAGTTATGCACACGAATGCTTGAATTTATGGAAGCTCATAGAAAGAGAATGGTTTGGAACGAAGATTTTAGGTGGTATATGAGGAACTTTCAGAGCAATATCGATGAGTTGTTCGCGTATCATAAACGGGTAAGGGACTTGAGATGGGTAGTTGAAACTTATCCTGAGCTTCCAGACCTCCCCGACCTTCAACCTCATCGACCATTTTGATTTCATCGGGACGATGAAATGTCTAAGTCTAGGGGGGGGGGGGGGTGTTGTGTCTACACAACTTGAGTCGAGTTTTCTTTTCTTTCTACATATTTTCTTTTTCTATTTTGCATATTTTATTAGTTTGCTTTGTTTACTTTCTATATATTTTATTACTTTGCTTTGTTTATCCGCACTTTATGAGTTTTACTGCTTTGTTTTTTGAGAACATCAAACCCTCTACTTTTTCTGTTACTTGTCCGATAGCAAAATGACTGGCATTTTCTTAGTTTATGTGTTATCAAGATAGTATTAGTATGTTTGGTATATCTCCTTTCTCTATCTCTAGTAGCATGAAATAAGCTAAGTATTGTACGGAGTTTGGTATAAGTTTTGGCCTAACCTTAAGGATCTTATTTACACTACACTTAAGTATTTAAGGTTGAATGGTAGAAATATTTTTGGAATAGTTATGATTCATCCAAATTGTTTAGTACTTTTATTCCCATGGTGATTTCTTATTTACATTTTGGTTACTAGATGACCTCGGATCATGGCAGCTCATTTGGAAAAATCTAAATCCCAACATATGCATCCCGCATGTGTGATTAGTGCTACACTATAACACCAAAAAAAAATAAAAAAAAATGAATAGGGATAAAAAATAGTTGTCGTGAGTGGAAACTAACAATTCACCCCTTTGAGACCGAGTTAGGTTACCGGAATGAATGTTATGTTTCTCTTGATTCCGAGTAGTATCCTTTGAGACCTTGTGTAATTTAAGGAGAACAAACCAAGTGTGTGGTAGGTAAGTGTCTATCGTAGGGAACATTAGGAACTCAATTGTATGATAACTTAACTAGGACAGAGAATTGAATCTTGAAGAGTTTGAGCTACTTATTGCACTGAGCACAAAGGACTTATGCTTAGGCCATACTTAGGTAACTCCACAATCATGCTTATCAATGAAACTAGTTGATAGAGTTAGGCGAATGCACTAGGGATTATGAAACTCTGTCATGCAGTCATGAACATAGTTTGCAGCATTTTGCTTGAGGACAAGCAAAGGTTCAAGTTTGGGGGTGTGATGTGCATAAATATTATAATAGTTTATGCATGTTTTTATGCGCATTCACTTGCTTTATACGTACATATTCTTTGTATGATCGCCTCTTTTATCAAGTACTCATCATATATACTCTTTTGTACGGATATACGCTCTTTGTTTGGTTTTGTGTTGACAGAGACAACTTTCGGAGCGAAAATAGTGATTGTCGACGCACCAGAGCAAGCCAGAGAACACGACCGTGCAAACCTCACACGGTCGTGTGGCCAAACAGGAGAGGAGAAGTGCACGGTCGTGCAACCCTTTCACAACCGTGCGACCAACCCAGAGGCAGATCAGAGCATGGTCGTGCATACTTGCACGACCGTGCCCCCCCATGACTGTAACCAGGCAGTACACGGCCATGCAACCCTGCACAGTCGTGTCCCCAGAGCCGAGCCCCAAGTTCACACGGGCGTGCCAATTGGCATGGCAGTGCAGTGCAGCCAGAGCAAAGAAAGGGCACGGTCGTGCCATCCTTGCACGGCCGTGCTGCCGCAGCAACGCCCTAGTCGCGCCCTATCCTATAAAAGGGTTTTAACCCTTTTTCCTCAAGGGGGAGCCGAGAAGTGAGCTGTTAGGGAGAGAATCGACTTGGTGCCATTCTACACCGTCCAGGACCTCCGTCAAGTGATCCTTTATCACCACATCAACTCCAGAAGCAAATGATTGGATTCGAAGACCACACGTCATCGTTGGATAAGCTTCTTTCCTCTTTCTCTCTTCTTGTTTGAGAATTGTATGCTTAACATTATGTCTTCGGGTTTTTCTCTGCCGTCTATGGAGTAGATTCTCTGTTCTAAGATGAGGGAGTAGTTGTGGATTGGTTTAATGTAGACTCATATGTTGGATCGAGATGCGCTAGAGGGGGGTGAATAGCGCTCGTGGCTTTCACTTTTTGAAATCGTAAATCGTATCAAAAACTAACAGAGTAATAAGCAGCGGAAATAGAAAATAAGAGCAAACACACACAGAAGGACACGGAGAATTTACTTCGTTCGGAGCCTGTAGCGACTCCTACTCAAAGGCCCGCGATCCTTGATCGCTTACTGTGGGCAACAACTATAGGCTCGAATAGATTTATAAGTTTAAGTACAAGAAGCAAATAAAGAACATAAATAAACTTTTATACTGACAACTAAAATACTAAATTGAAGCTCCAGGTCGTCGGTGTCGAGTTGCAGTACTTCGGAATGAGTTCGTTAACAGTTGAATGTAGAAGAATCGCTTAAGAGTTGATGTTTTTCACTGTTGCTCGAAGTCCCCTTATAAAGGGCATCTAAGGAGCCTTGGAAGCCATTCAAGGCGCCTCTACTGCTCCGAGTCCACCGTGCAGATGAGCGCTGACCATTCTGCGCTTATCCCATCTGAAGGCGCCTTAATCCACCCGAAGGCGCCTCCATCCACCGGTCCAAGGTGCCTTAAACCTCTTCTAAGGCGCCTGGGACTGTGCTGTGCTGGTCTCTTCTGGCTCGCACCCGAGGCGCCTCCAAGCTCCATGGAGGTGTCTCGGCACTGTTCATCCGAGGTCATTTGTGCACTTTGGTCCATGCAAGATATGTTAATCCAAAAATACCCTGCAACACAAAGTTAGCACAAAACAATAATATAAATGGAATGATATGACAGTCTTCGGACTATCCGAGTCTGACTTCGGATTTCCAACCGGAAACCCTAGGTGGACCCGACGCCTACTGTTCCCTCTACGGGGAACGCGTCCTCACCTACTCCACTCAGGAGATTTACCTGTTGCTAGTGCGATCCTCCAGATCGACTGGGCTTTTGCTCAGCACTCAACGCTTCCGGACTTTCTGCTGGACATCTGCTTCCCGGCTAGTCCAGTCTTTCACCTGGTTCGCGACACCAGGACTTTCCACCTAGGGTTACCACCCCCTAGGACATTTGCCTGAAGCCATCGACCTGTCAAGACTTTTCGCATAGGGTTACCACCCCCAATGACCTAGGGTTACAACCCCCTAGGGTTTTCCCTTTGCCTAATCGCAGCTAGGACTTTCCTGAAACACTCAAGCAGACTTGTTAGATCACAAAACACCTTAACTTTGAATCCTTTGCCATTATCAAAACACGAGTTCGATCGTCGGATGCTTCTCGCACCAACAATCTCCTCTTTTTACTAAATTCGATCGTCGGATGCTTCTCGCACCAACTCAAATTCAAAGTTAAGTAAACAGATATCAAATAAAGAATAGATGCAAAAACATTTAACGCAAGCATGACATCAATGAATATTTTGCTAATGTAAACTCCATGAATTTAAAGCATAACATCAAGTTTAGGCTCCCCCTTAACTGTTACTCCCCCTTTAATATTTTTTTATTCATTATTATAAATTTGAATTTGCTACTCTCATTTTTGAATTTGAATTTGATAATTATTTGAGTATTTGAATTTGCTACTCTCCCCCTTTGCCATATATCAAAAATAATCAAAATAGTCATTCGATTTTTAAAGAGGGATAACAAGACTTTGATAACACTTAACATTTTATAATTTTCTTATCTTACCTTTTAGCTAAGTGAAATAAAGATCTAAAAGTTAATAAGGGTTTAAAGGATGATGTTAGCCCTTTGGAAACTTAGTTAAAATTATAAAATCACTAGAAGGTGGAACCTTTTGATAGTCTTTACTAAGTTGAAAAGCTAGAGAAGTACTTGTTTAGATTTTGAAAATTTGTTAGAGAAATATTTGGAGCCAAATGATTTTTGAGAAAACATTTTTGAAGTCACTTTTTACTTTGAAAGCAAAGTAAAAAAAAATTACCCTTCTTCCTTAGCTAAAAGTTAGATTTCAAAGTGGGCCTAGCTAAGAAAGCAAGAATTTACAAAGTTAGATTTCAAAGTGGGCTAAGTTTTAAAATTTTGACAATAAAAATTGGAACTTAGCTAAGCTCTTTGCAAGTATTGGATTTTGAAAACTATAACTTAGGTTTTAAAAAAAACTTAGCTTAATTTTAACCAATACTTATTAAATTTTAGGATGAGGGAGTGGAGTAGCTAAAAATTTGGTTTAGGTTATTTATTTAAGGTCAGTTGGTCCTTAAGTCCAAGCATGAGTCAAGTTCAATAGATTTCAAATTATCCAGTTTTACTTTAAGAGGTATCAGAGCCCTAAAGATCAAACGTGCTTAACCTGAAAGCTGAGTATCCTTTATCAACTGTCTAACATTTAGCTACTTGCTGATTGCCTAGAGAGGAACAACTTTCACTTGCTTAGTCGAGTTAAGTCATTTAGTCCAGTTAGATTTGACTAAGACTAGAAGACTTGACTTGATTGATGTATATTACGTGTTTAACGCCCAGACTCATATTGATGCATAGATATAAGCATTCTTGAGTCCAGGCTATACCCTATGCATCTCACGCCATTCTATGTTTTATAAGCACAAACAAGGTAGACCTAGGTTTTTGTGAGATGCTCTGGCTTAAGTCTAGGGGGAATATGATTTCTAGGGGGCTAATAAATTGGGATTTTGAAATAAATATTTTCCTAGAACTTTTAAAATGATAAGTAAACCTAGATTATTTGAAACTAAGTAAGTTGTTGACTAACAAGCATGCAAATAAGTAAATATCACTTCAAGAAAGTCTAACAAAACAAATAGATAGTGAAGTGTAAGTGTCCATAGTCAACAGTCTATAGTACAATGCATAAAAGGGTCATATCAAAGAGTAGGACCATCTACTTGAGGAGCATCAACTGGCGGGTCATTAGCGGGAGGTGGTGCATGGGGCTGCTCGGGTGCTGGCTGACCTAGACGTCGTATCTCGTCACGGAGGGAGGTAAATCCGGTAGCCATCTCGGATCGAATGGAGAGAACTATTGTAACATCCCAAATTTCACTATTTGGAGTCCTAAAATACCTTATTGAAATATAGAAATGTTTTAGAAAAATTCTAGAGATTTTTATAAATTTTTAGAATATTTTTATGCAATTTTTGGAGGTCGTTTGGTATTTTTAGCAAAAGAAAGAAGTTTTGACAAAAAATATCCAAGCCGAGGCTCGAACCGGCAACCCCTGACCCGAGCAAAACCCAGCTAACCAACTGGGCTAGCAGTTGTTACTTGATCAAGTAAAGGAAGAATTTTATTTAAGTAATAGAAGTTAATAGCAAGAAATAATAGGAAGAAAATAGGTTGCAGCCGGGATTCGAACCCACGAGCCGGGCCTTAAGCAGAACGCAGCCCACCAACAGACCAGCCGAACTTTTCTTAACTAAACCTATATCGAAATATATTTAAGTAGTACTAGTTAACATAAACCTTAGAGTATTAAAAGGAAGAACTTAGGGATTAATACGAAACCTAAATTCTTCCGTCACCCTTTCTCCTCTTCTCTCGCGCGGCGTTCCTGTGCCCGGGCGGAAACGAAGCCGAGCCTAGGGCTTTATCTCCGGCAGCCGGCGAGGACCTTTCCCGTGAGATCTTCACGTTCTCAAGACCCCTTCAGAGAGGAGAAGGTGTAGACGCAAGAGATCGCCGAGATTTGGAGCTCACCAGAACCCTAGAAGCACTAGAAGGTTCCTCCTTCGGCTGTGAGTCAAGGAAACGAAGGTAAGTTGCTACTCACCTGCAGTAGGATAGCTCCGAGGTTTACCTTTTATTCCTTTCCTTGTTCCCGAAAGTTTTGAACAAACGAATTCAGAATTTCAGATTTCAAGTCGAGGTTGTTTTGCATCATGTCTCGCATTGCTGTGTTTTTGTGCTTTTGATTGGATTCTATGCTACTTAGTTTCATGCTTTGTGATACTGCAATGCAGTGAATTTGGGTGTTTCAGTGCTAGCATAAGTATTATGTCGTGGCTCAGTTTTGTATCCCTGAACAGAATAGGTTGATTCAACTTCCATGCTAAGTTAACTTGTTGATTGATGTTGATTTAGGAATTTTATTACAGGATTAAGACTATGGAATCATTTACTTTTGTACTGTGTGTTCCTATGTATTGACCTTTAGGTATAATTCAGTCAATTTGAATTGGGATTTGATCAAATCCAAATCCAGTCTTTGGGAGCTTTATGTTTGAATTGTTAGATTGTTGATCTAAGTCGTTATGGATGTGGATTGAGGTCATGATATTCTTGATGGTTTATGAAGCACTAAAGGACTGCTAGAACCGCTTAGAGGGAAAGCAAATAAAATGGCACCACACAGACTAGTACCATTATTTTTTTGTGTGCTTATCTTTATTGTAGTTAGACTCGGATAGAATTAGGTAAGCAAGTTTTGGTGTTACTGCCGTGAATAACAAGAATGAATCCTGACTGAAATTTAGAGTAGTTGACGATTTGTTCATTAAATTGGTTTGATGTAAGCTTGGGTTCTATATTTAGGAAGATAATTCCTATACCGATTATTGAGGTTAGATTAGTCTAAAGGTGAGAAGTATGTGAGTGATTTAGTTATGCAAGTATAATTTCAGAATAGAAGTTTAGTTTAGAAGATGAGGAAAGAGATTTACATGTTGATCAATGTAGATTTTATAAAGTATTAATATGCAGATTTTAGTTAAGCTTAAGATGCAGATTTTTATAAGCTTAGTATGCAGATTTTAGGTAAGCTTAGTATGCAGATTTTAGTTAAGCTTAATATGCAGATTTCTGTTTAAACTTGTATGCAGATTTTGTTTAAGCATTGCAGTGTTAGAATTTATTTAAACATTTCAGTTTTGTAAGAAGCATTCTTTTATAAGAAAAGTATAAGAAAGATTAAGAAAAGAAAGAAAAAGGCCAAGACCTTAAGTAGATCCCAAAGTCAAGACTTTAGGATTTTTGGCACACAAGGTGCTAAAGAAAATATCGAGACATTATATATTAGAAGTATTAAAAGATAACAAGTATTTTCCTTTTATCAGTGGCACTGTACTGAACTCTCAGTTGTCCTTGGGCTGGGCTCCCATAGTCATCCCTAGGTTTAGATAACCTAGTAGTAACGACACGGTCGACGGTCAACGGTCGACGACCCGAGGGTCGCCAAATGGGCCGCCAAATGGGCCAGGTCGTTACAAAAGTAAAAGCAAGTACAGTTGCCGGGCCCAAGAGAAGTTGATTACTATTTTGAAGTATTATAAGTATAAGTTTTTGAACAAGTAAAACGAGTTTTACGTAAACATAAAGTATTAAAGATTAAGTTTAGAACAAATGAAATAAGGTTCATATAGTTCTAAAAATCAGTAAGTTTAGTTCTTTATTCTACCATGTTTATCTAGTAGATGAGTAGTTTTTCATGTTTACCTATTGGATGAGCAGCAAGATTAGCTATTAGAATTACATGAGTAGATTCCTTAGTTTTTCTTAGCTATTAGTTTGACATGAGCAGTTATGTTTATTCTTTATTTCTTTTTAGAGCATATAGTTTCTAGTTCTTTCTGTATACATGCATATTCGTGTTTTTGTGAGTTAGATAGCGCTTACTAAGAAAATTTTGCTTATAGATTGCACTTCCTCTTACTACAGATACAGGAAAGGAAAAGATATAGAAAGGAAGGCGACAAGGAGGTGTACGAAGGATGTGTGATGCCAGGACTATGGAGAGACCTGGGAAGTTTTGAGTTTTCATGTTTAGTGGATAGAAATAGTTGAGTTGTACCTTATGGTTTATGTCTTTTGAGATTGTAGTTTCATTCCGCATTGTTAGTTTGGTTATTTTCCACTATTGGAGTTTTATTCATTTGTTATTGCTAGAATAGTTTATCTTTTTAGTTGTTGTGTCTTATAAATTGTGTGGTTGTTTGATAAATGTTCCAGCCGCCTGTGTCTGTGTATATTATGTTATGTATTAATGATTATGGTCACCGGTACAGGGGAGACTCTGCCGAAATTTTTCGGTAGGGTTTCCTTGTGGTTTTTAATTATACCGGTTAAGTAGAGTTAGTAGTTAAGTAACGGTCACTCTTAGAGAGTAGTAGAGTATTAAGAAGGGTGGTCGTTACAACTATCCGTCGTGCCTGGATGGACTCGACCTCGAGTCGAGAAAGTCTGTCCTCGATGGAGAGTGGTGTAGAGGTCGAAGGTCCAGCTGAGGTGGATGGCCCGGCAGACGGGGAAGGATCCGCGAAAAGATCCTCAGCTAAGAAGTCGGCCCACTCCTCTCCCTCTCTTGGTATATCCTCGGCCTCTAGAGCGATAGGGGCAGCGGCTGGCTTTGGTCGTCCTATCCAGGCTAGAACTCCATCAGCGGTGATATCAGCACTGCTAGTCTACAACTACGGGATCCTAGCTTGTCATATATAGTTAGAGGGATGACTGTCCCTCTGGACACATCTATGCCCTCTATGGTCGAAAAGAAGCGTGTCAAAATATGACAATAGGGCATGTGTACTATCCTGGAAGTGACTGTCCCAGATGCACAAATGATGTTCTGGAACATATGCAAGGCTATATCGATATCTAATCGATGACACAAGGCGTACAATACAAATGAGTGTGAAGACCTCATCTTCAGGACATCCCGAGATGAGATCGGCAAAATACATGCTGTCAGGACCCTATACATCACATAGTCCTGAATCCGAAGAGAGACTGACCTGAATTCAGTCAGGCCAAGAGGTCTCTCTTCCCCGAAGAAATACGTATAGATAGTATCTAACATAATATGGGAGTAGGGATAGCCAAATGGCAGGTCCTTACTGGGGTAGCATAGGAAAGTAGACTCTGAAGTCCTAAGTCCTAGGGTGGTGCGTAACAATGTGGGAGTAAGCACAATGTCAGTGCCAGCGACTCTGGTGGAGTAAGTCCTATCATCAACCCTCTCAAGGTTGTGATAGAATTGTGCACATAATTCCTGATTTACTGAATCAATGCAGTAAACCAGTTGGTCCAGCTGATAGTGCTCTATCATCTGGATAGATGGCTGGCAAAACTGGGTAAAAAAGGACCTATTCACGTATCTAGGTTTGATAGGTTCAAAAGTGTAACTAGCAAAGGTATCCCTAAGATGTACAGTAGGGAATGTGATATCTGCTGATGGAAGTCTAGCTGGAGTAGGGTCAACGTGACGGTGCTTCCTATTTTCAATGATATTACCAAAATTGGAAAAATAAGCATGAATCTTATGTAAAACTTGATCGGGAAGGGTTGAAATTATACCTAGGAGGCATTGCTAGGTGTTGAGGGAAGAACAACGGGTTGAAGGTGTAACGACCCAATTTCCCCTATTTCGAGTTCCAAATGTCCATTAAAATATTTGGAAATGCTTTTAAAATATTCTAGAGATTTTTAGAAATTTTTAGAGTATTTTTTACGTAATTTTTGGAGATCGTTTGATATTTTTACAAAACGAAAGAAAGTTGACAAAAAATTTGTCAAAACCGAAGCACGAACTCATGACCTCGGGTCGGACTGACCCAACCAGACACGGCCCAACCAGCTGAGCTACACGGGCTTTGTTAACTAAGTAGGTAATAAAGTATATATAAGCCATAGTTGGAATTGAATTAAACCAAGGGTTATAAAGGGTTAATTTCTTTCCCCGAACCCTAATTCCCTTCTTCCTCTTCATGCGTCGGCGTCGCTGGTCTCGGGCGGAAACGCAGCACTTTGGAGCTTCCTTCCGGCGGTCGGCGAAGGCTTCTTCCGGCGAACCTTGCGGATCCGAGTTCCTCCCGTCGAAGAGAGCCCGCGAGCACAAGAGGAGACCGAGATTTCGAGCTCCAGCCGGAACCCTAGCCGCCCCTTCTTTCTTCTCGGTTGTAAGTCCAAGCAATCAAGTGTAAGTACTACTCACCTGTGGTAGGAGTTGCTCCGAATCTTTGGATTTCATTTCCTTGCTTTCGGATTTTGCTGTGCCGAGTGAAATCATATGCTAGGGCTTTTCTCTCCATGCTCTGTGGACCTAGCCGAATGGCTAAGGTTTCCCTTCCATTCCATTTGTATGAATTGCCTATTAGAGATGTTAGATTCTTTATGTTGGAATTTAAAGCATGCTGTACAGATTTATGTTTCCTACTTGTACTTGCAGCCGTATTTTGCATTCGGAAATGCTGTACTGGATTGATTCTTTTGTTATAGTTAGAATCGTTCCTTCTTATTATTGCTGGAGTTGCTCCTTGATTCGGTTCTGTTCCTTTCCGTTAGTGCTATGCAAGTGAATGGACTTTGATCCTTCTCCTTAATCCGAACACTAGCATCAGTTGACAACTTGTTCCTTTTAAATTTTCAGTTGTGCTTAGGTTTGCTTCCATCCGAACCCTAGCTTTTAGTTGGTGACTAGTTCCTTTGTTTTTAGCTTCAGTGTTAGTTAGATTTTAGTGCTACTCTAACATGTGTTCCAGATTCCTTGATTTAGCATTTCAATTCAGCTTTAGTTGTTTTACAGCATGTTTAGAAAGTCCAAGTTAGCTTTCTTTTGCTCTATTTTACAGCATGTTTAGAAAGTCCAAGATTGCTTTCTTTTGCTCTATTTTACAGCATGTTTAGGAAGTACAAATTAGCTTTCTTTTGCTCTATTTTATAGCATGATTAGTAAGTTCAGATTTGCTTCTTTTGCTTTTATCACCGCATGTTTAGGAAATCCAAATTAGCTTTCTTTTGCTTTATTTTATAACATGCTTAGAGAGTTCAGATCTGCTTCCCTTGTGTTATTTTTATATAGCATGCTTGGTTAGTTGTAATCCTATACTTGTTAGAAATATCTACAGGATTCTAATAAACTCTAATAAAGGATTATAAGAAGCATGAGTAAAGAAAAAGTCTAAAGTCTAGTTAAAAAGAGATAACAAGTAAATTAAAGTAAGAGGCTAGTACCCGACTTCCGAGGTTGTCGTTAAACAAATCCAGGTGACCAATTCCGAGGTCTTGGCCCTGGTAAGACCGAGGTCTTTATCCTCATAGGGCTGGAGCCTCGCTACCCCAATCACTATTAGAGAGCGCGCAAAACAAAGATGGTACTAAGCCTGGGCCCAAAGAAGAAAAGAAAAGTAAGAAGAACAAGAAGAAGAAAGTGAAAGAGAAATTAAAAGATTAATTTATGGTATAAAGATATAAGAAAATGAAACAAGTTTATGCTTAGAATCAATAAAAGTTTATTTCTTTAATTAATTCTAAGCCTACAGTAATAGTTTGATTACTTTCCTGTCAGTTAGTGAGCATGTTTAGTATTCAGTTTTATTTCTGTATACCATGAGTACATGCAGCTTTGCTTTAGCATTTCAGTTTCAGTATTATTGCATTTCTTTTATGTGCTTCGAGTTTTTGTGAGATAGATTAGTACTTACTAATCATTTTCGCTTATAGATTTTTTTTTTCTTTCCTCCTACTGCAGATAAAGGAAAAGCTAAGATATGAAGGGAGGCGACAGGGTGGTGGTGATGATGAATGTGTGTGGTGACTGGACTATGGAGAGATCCAGAGAGTGCTAGCAAGCTTGCAGGACCTAATGATTAGAGTTTATGCTTTAGTTCTTTTCTTTAAATACTGTTATGAAGTTTATGTGATTGTGATTGAGTTTGATTCGTATTGTAGCTTATTTATGTCATATTCTGGGAGTTGTGTTTAGTTCTTGTTGCTAGTCTAGTCTTTTGGTTATAGTATGAATTTATTACTGCGTGGTTGTGAATAAAATGTGTTCCAGCCGCATGTGGCTGCGTATATATCTTGTGTATTATAGATTTGGTCATCGGTACAGGGGAGACTCTGCCGAAATTTTTCGGTAGGAATTCCTCTGAACCGTGATAAATCTAACTGACTCTAATAGTAGCGTCAGTGACACTAGATAGAGAGTTGTAGTTAGGTAACATTTGCCCTTAGAGAGTAGAAGTAAGAAGGGTGGGTTGTTACAGTTGGTATCAGAGCAGTGTTCCATTCTCCAGCATCACACACACATCAGCATCATCCTCGCCGTCTCCAAGTAAGAAAGTATTTAAATTCTTTCTTTATTCTGCTTTCCTTATTATTAACTACAGTATAGAGTACTAGTTTTTTTTAGTACTTAAGTAAGATCAAAGATTTAGTTTTCCTTTTCTTTATTCATATTTATGTATGATTAGAAGGGTTAAAGTAAGATATCAAGTCTTTACCTTGCATAATTAGATGGCAAGAAGAGGACGCCCCCGTGCTACTCACACTGAGGAACCAGTTCAAGAGAACGAAGTTCCCAGAGCAACTGAGCCCAATCTTTCTGAAGTGGTTGCTCAGCTCCAGAGACAAGTAGCAGAGCAGCAGCAAGTGATTGCCAATCTGATGGCAACCCAGCAAGCAGTTCCTCCCCCTCCTCTAGCTGTCACTGCAGAGAATCCAGTGGTAACTGAGACTCCACCAGCTTCCCTGGGAGCCGTCACAGCACCTCAGAGACCAGGAGCTTACCTTATACAGTGGCTAAAGCTGAAACCAGAGAGCTTCTCAGGCACGACTGAGCCCTGGGATGCCCAGGCTTGGTTTAAAACACTGGAGAGCACTATGGAGCTTCTTGACTGGCCAGAAGTCGAGAAGGTCAAGTGCGCCTCTTTCTGCCTGTCTGGAGATGCTCGTATGTGGTGGGAGAGGATAAAGACCAAGAGAGTGGCTGATCAGATGAGCTGGGCTGATTTCAGTCAGAGTTTTATGAAGAGTTCTTCCACCTGCAGATCACCAACAAGCACTACGAGGAGTTTATAGAGTTCAAGCAAGGTGACCTGTCAGTGGAGGAAGCAGCCAAGAAGTTCAATAGACTAGCTCGTCTCTACCCAGAGCTAGTAAGTACAGAGAAGGAGCGAGTCAGGCTGATGCTCAGAATGCTGAGACCCCAGATAGCACTGAATGTGAGCAGTGGAGCTCATCGGCCCCAGACTGGTGAAGAGTTGATCAGTAGAGCATTAATTGCTGAACACTACCTGAACAACATCAAGGCACAACGAGCGCAACCTAAGCCAGTGAAGACAGAGGACAAGACAGCAGGAAGCCAGAAATCACAGTCAAGTAAACAGAACTGGAAAGGCAAAGGTAAAAGGAAGCAGTGGAACACAGGAGGTAGCCAGAAGGGAGGACCAGCAAACAAGCAGACCAAGTTTCCTCCCTGTCCCAAATGTGGGAGAACACATCCAGGAGCCTGTCTTTTGGGTAAGACTGGATGTTACTCCTGTGGTCAGGAAGGACACATGGCTAAAGAGTGTCCTAACAAATTCAAAGCACCTCAGCCACAGCCATTGCAATATAGAGGCCAGCCTGCACAGTTGCACCACATGGAAGCAGCATTGGAGGGACCCTATATCAGTCAAGGAAGGTTAGAAGCCCCACCAGTTCCAGCCTTTGATGGTGCCAGAGTATTCTCCCTCACTAAAGAAGAAGCTGCTAGTGCCTCCACGGTCGTAACAGGTCAATTAGTTATTTTCCAGCACATAGCTACTGTACTATTTGACACTGGGGCGACCCATTCTTTTGTATCGATACCTTTTGCCAGTAGTTTACAGGTGCCTACAGAGAGTATGAACTCCAAGTTCCTGACGTCCCTACCTTCTGGGGAAGTCATGGAATCCAATCAGTGGCTCCGAGCCGTACTGGTCAGAATTGCAGACCGAGAGCTATATGTGAATCTAATAGTTCTCGCCATACAGGATTTCGATATCATTTTTGGTATGGATTTCCTCAGCAAGTACGGTGCTTCGGTGGACTGCCGCAGAAGGAAGGTGATTTTTCGTCCAGAAGGTGAACCAACTTTTGAGTTCACAGGAGTGCCAAGGAAGAAGACCCAGAAACTTCTCTCATCTCTAGCAGCTCACCAGATGTTAGCTAAAGGTTGTGCAGGTTTTCTTGCATACATAGTAAAGGCAGAAGAGCAGAAGGGACTCACGCAGGAAGAGGTCCGGGTAGTATGCGAGTATCCAGAAGTATTTCCAGAAGAGCTACCTGGACTACCTCCCAATAGAGAGGTGGAATTTGAGATTGAATTGGTTCCTGGAACCGGTCCAATTTCAAAAGCTCCGTATCGCATGTCTCCAGCAGAGATGAAGGAGTTACAAGAACAACTACAGGAGTTACTTGACAAAGACTTCATTCGCCCCAGTCACTCACCTTGGGGAGCTCCTGTGTTGTTTGTCAAGAAGAAAGATGGATCAATGCGGATGTGCATAGACTACAGAGCTTTGAATCAAGTGACAATCAAGAACAAGTACCCCCTTCCCAGGATCGATGATTTATTTGATCAGTTAAGAGGAGCAACAGTGTTCTCAAAGATAGACCTGCGCTCTGGGTACCATCAGCTGAAGGTGAAAGAAAGAGATATCCCCAGAACGGCGTTCAGGACCAGATATGGACACTACGAGTTTGTGGTCATGCCTTTTTGAGTGACTAATGCACCTGCGGTCTTCATGGACTTAATGAACAGAGTGTTCAGAGAATATCTTGACAAATTTGTCATCGTATTCATCGACGACATTCTGGTCTATTCAAGGACCCCAGAGGAGCATGACACGCACTTGAGGATAGTACTGCAGACTCTTCAGCAGAAGCAACTTTATGCTAAATTCTCTAAGTGCGAGTTTTGGTTAAATCAGGTGACATTTTTGGGTCACATAATTTCTAAAGAAGGTATTCAAGTGGATCTAGCCAAAGTAGAAGCGGTCAACAATTGGAGTAGACCCAAGAACGTCAGAGAGATCAGAAGATTCCTTGGTTTAGCAGGGTATTACAGGAAATTCATGGAGGACTTTTCCAGGATAGCTTCTCTACTAACAGCCCTCACCAGAAAGAACAAGAGATTCGAATGGTCAGATAAATGTGAGCAGAGCTTCCAAGAGCTAAAGAAGAGATTGATCAGTGCCCCCATTCTGACTGTTCCACAGAGCGACAAGAGTTTCGACATCTACAATGATGCTTCCAAGATGGGCTTAGGAGCTGTACTCATGCAAGAAGGAAAAGTCATAGCTTATGCTTCCAGACAACTCAAAGATTATGAGAAGAACTACCCTACTCATGATCTTGAGCTGGCAGCTGTGGTTTTTGCACTTAAACTCTAGCGACATTATTTGTATGGATTTCAGTGTAGAATCTTCACAGATCATCAGAGTCTTAAGTACTTCTTCACTCAGAAGGACTTAAACATGAGACAGCGCAGGTGGCTGGAGTTGGTCAAAGATTACGACTGTGAAATCCTCTACCACCCAGGCAAAGCTAACAAAGTGGCAGATGCACTCAGCAGAAAATCCAGTGCATCCCTGGTGTCTTTGTCATCATTAGCCCTGTCACTGCAGAAGGAGTTATCGGATTTTGGACTTCAAATTATTGAAGGGCAACTCTCTGCATTGACCTTAGAGTCCACATTGCTTAAGGAGGTACAGAGAAAGCAAAGTGAAGATCCAGACATCCAGAAAATCAAGCAAGGATTATAGAAAGAAGACAAATCAGAGTTTCGAGTAACAGATAACGGGATTCTTTATCAAGGGAGTCGTATTTGCGTGCCCCATGATGAAGAACTGAGGAAGAAGATCTTAGAAGAAGCTCACAGCACCCCATACTCCATGCATCCTGGTTCTTCCAAGATGTACCAAGATGTGAAACAGATGTTCTGGTGGTCAGGACTCAAAAGAGACGTTGCTAAATATGTCAGTACCTACTTGACATGCCAGAGGGTCAAAGCAGAACACCAGAGACCAGGAGGAGTTCTTCAGTCTCTTCCAATACCAGAATGGAAATGGGAAGACATATCCATGGACTTCATAACAGGTCTTCCAAGAACCACCAATGGATATGATGCGATATGGGTAATAGTAGATCGATTGACCAAGTCTGCTTACTTCCTAGCCATCAAGGTGTCCCACCCCATAGAGCAGTTGGCCCAGCTATATGTTAAAGAGGTAGTCAGACTTCATGGGGTTCCTAAATCTATCATTTCTGATAGAGATGGGCGCTTCACCTCACACTTTTGGGAGTGCGTTCAGAATGCACTAGGCACCAAACTCAAGTTCAGCACAGCTTTCCATCCACAGACTGATGGACAGACAGAGCGAGTGAATCAGATTTTTGAAGATATACTCAGAGCTTGTCCGCTGGATTTCAAGGGAAGTTGGTGCAAGTATCTGTGCTTAGCTGAATTCGCCTACAACAATAGCTATTAGGCCACCATCAAGATGGCACCTTATGAGGCACTATATGGAAGGAAATGCAGATCACCCATATGCTGGCAAGAAGCAGGAGAGAGAAAAGAAATGGAAGTAGAGCTGGGTATTCAGACAGAGAATTGAGACTAAATCAGACAGAGAATTAAGACTGCCCAGAGCAGACAGAAGAGTTATGCTGACACACGCCGTAGGCCACTGGAATTCCAAGTAGGAGATTTAGTTTTCCTCAAGGTCGCTCCTATGAAGGAAGTGATGAGATTTGGCAAGAAGGGCAAATTAAGTCCTCGCTATGTAGGACCTTACCTGATCATAGAGAGGATTGGGAAAGTGGCTTACAGGCTGGACTTACCACAAGACATGTCAGCAATACACAATGTATTTCATGTCTCCATGCTAAGGAAGTGTCTCCATGACCCGAGCCAAGTGATTCAGCCTCAGTCAGTGCAGATCCAAGAGGATCTTAGTTATGAGAGCAGACCTACACAGATAGTGGACAGAGCAGTCAAGAGATTGAGAAACAAAGAAGTACCACTAGTGAAGGTCGTCTGGCAGAACCAGAAGCACGAGGAAATCACTTGGGAGCGGGAGGACAGCATGAGACAGAAGTATCTAGAGCTATTCTAAGTTCGAGGACGAACTTTTTATAAGGTATGGGGGATTGTAACGACCCAATTTCCCCTATTTCGAGTTCCAAATGTCCATAAAAATATTTGGAAATGCTTTTAAAATATTCTAGAGATTTTTAAAAATTTTTAGAGTATTTTTACGCAATTTTTGGAGATCGTTTTATATTTTTACAAAATGAAAGAAAGTTGACAAAAAATTTGTCAAAATCGAAGCTCGAACTCACGACCTCGGGTCGGACTGACCCAACCAGACATGGCCCAACCAGCTGAGCTACACGGGCTTTGTTAACTAAGTAGGGAATAAAGTATATATAAGCCATAGTTGGAATCAAATTAAACCAAGGGTTATAAAGGGTTAATTTCTTTCCCCGAACCCTAATTCCCTTCTTCCTCTTCGTGCGTCGGCGTCGCTAGTCTCGGGCAGAAACACAGCACTTTGGAGCTTCCTTCCGGCGATCGGCGAAGGCTTCTTCCGGCGAACCTTGCGGATCCGAGTTCCTCCCGTCGAAGAGAGCCCGCGAGCACAAGAGGAGACCGAGATTTCGAGCTCCACCCAGAACCCTAGCCACCCCTTCTTTCTTCTCGGTTGTAAGTCCAAGCAATCAAGTGTAAGTACTACTCACATGTGGTAGGAGTTGCTCCGAATCTTTGGATTTCGTTTCCTTGCTTTCGGATTTTGCTGTGCCGAGTGAAATCATATGCTAGGGCTATTCTCTCCATGCTCTGTGGACCTAGCCGAATGGCTAAGGTTTCCCTTCCATTCCATTTGTATGAATTGCCTATTAGAGATGTTAGATTCTTTATGTTGGAATTTAAATCATGTTGTACAGATTTATGTTTCCTACTTGTACTTGCAGCCGTATTTTGCATTCGGAAATGCTGTACTGGATTGATTCTTTTGTTATA
Source organism: Zingiber officinale (assembly GCF_018446385.1). Taxonomy (NCBI): domain Eukaryota; kingdom Viridiplantae; phylum Streptophyta; class Magnoliopsida; order Zingiberales; family Zingiberaceae; genus Zingiber; species Zingiber officinale. The sequence goes on along the minus strand of NC_055992.1, from coordinate 48,690,054 downwards.
GCTAGAATCGTTCCTTCTTATTATTGCTGGAGTTGCTCCTTGATTCGGTTCTGTTCCTTTCCGTTAGTGCTATGCAAGTGAATGGACTTTGATCCTTCTCCTTAATCCGAACACTAGCATCAGTTGACAACTTGTTCCTTTTAAATTTTCAGTTGCGCTTAGGTTTGCTTCCATCCGAACCCTAGCTTTTAGTTGGTGACTAGTTCCTTTGTTTTTAGCTTCAGTGTTAGTTAGCTTTTAGTGCTACTCTAACATGTGTTCCAGATTCCTTGATTTAGCATTTCAATTCAGCCTTTAGTTATTTTACAACATGTTTAGAAAGTCCAAGTTAGCTTTCTTTTGCTCTATTTTACAGCATGTTTAGAAAGTCCAAGATTGCTTTCTTTTGCTCTATTTTACAGCATGTTTAGGAAGTACAAATTAGCTTTCTTTTGCTCTATTTTATAGCATGATTAGTAAGTTCAGATTTGCTTCTTTTGCTTTTATCACCGCATGTTTAGGAAATCCAAATTAGCTTTCTTTTGCTTTATTTTATAACATGCTTAGAGAGTTCAGATCTGCTTCCCTTGTGTTATTGTTATATAGCATGCTTGGCTAGTTGTAATCCTATACTTGTTAGAAATATCTACAGGATTCTAATAAACTCTAATAAAGGATTATAAGAAGCATGAGTAAAGAAAAAGACTAAAGTCTAGTTAAAAAGAGATAACAAGTAAATTAAAGTAAGAGGCTAGTACCACTTCCGAGGTTGTCGTTAAACAAATCCAGGTGACCAATTCTGAGGTCTTGGCCCTGGTAAGACCGTGGTCTTTATCCTCATACGGCTGGAGGCTCGCTACCCCAGTCACTATTAGAGAGCGCGCAAAACAAAGATGGTACTAAGTCAGGGCCCAAAGAACAAAAGAAAAGTAAGAAGAACAAGAAGAAGAAAGTGAAAGAGAAATTAAAAGATTAATTTCTGGTATAAAGATATAAGAAAATGAAACAAGTTTATGCTTAGAATCAATAAAAGTTTATTTCTTTAATTAATTCTAAGCCTACAGTAGTAGTTTCATTACTTTCCTGTCAGTTAGTGAGCATGTTTAGTATTCAGTTTTATTTCCGTATACCATGAGTACATGCAGCTTTACTTTAGCATTTCAGTTTCAGTATTATTGCATTTCTTTTATGCGCTTAGAGTTTTTGTGAGATAGATTAATACTTACTAAGCGTTTTCGCTTATAGATCTTTTTTTTCTTTCCTCCTACTGCAGATAAAGGAAAAGCTAAGATATGAAGGGAGGCGACAAGGTGGTGGTGATGATGAATGTGTGTGGTGACTGGACTATGGAGAGATCCAGAGAGTGCTTGCAAGCTTGCAGGACCTAATGATTAGAGTTTATGCTTTAGTTCTTTTCTTTAAATACTGTTATGAAGTTTATGTGATTGTGATTGAGTTTGATTCGTATTGTAGCTTATTTATGTCCTATTCTGGGAGTTGTGTTTAGTTCTTGTTGCTAGTCTAGTCTTTTGGTTATAGTATGAATTTATTACTGCGTGGTTGTGAATAAAATGTGTTCCAGCCGCATGTGGCTGCGTATATATCTTGTGTATTATCGATTTGGTCACCGGTTCAGGGGAGACTCTGCCGAAATTTTTCGGTAGGAATTCCTCTGAACTGTGATAAATCTAACTGACTCTAATAATAGCGTCAGTGACACTAGATAGAGAGTTGTAGTTAGGTAACATTCACCCTTAGAAGAGTAGAAGTAAGAAGGGTGGGTTGTTACAGAAGGCGCCTTGGTTGCTAGAAATCGCACGAGGAAGTCGTGCTCGGCGTCGGCAGAAAGTGAACTGAATACGTTCTGTTCGTATTCTGAATTCAGGGATTGAAGGCGCCTTAAGTAAATTTTTGGAGGCGCCTCGGATTGATCCGAGGCACCTTAAGATGATGCGGCGGGAATCTTCCCGCCGCGCTTGGGGGCGCCTTCCCATATGGGAGGCGCCTCCATGAGGCGCCATGTGTCCACTTTTTTTTTTTAATATATTTTTGTTTTTATTAAATAATTAAGTTAATTAAGTTTAATTTAATTTTTAAGGTTTAATTGATAACCAAAAAAATTTTAATGTACATTTTAATTAGTTTTGAAATTTTATTTAATTAATTTAGAAGATAATTTTAAGTTAGTTGAATTTTGAAAATGATTTTAAGTTAATTAATTTTGAAAATGATTTTAAGTTAATAAATTTTGAAAATAATTTTAAGTTTAGAAAATAATTTTAAGTTAATTAATTTTGAAAATAACTTTAAGTTAAATTAATTTTGAAAAAGAATTTTATGTTAAAATTATTTTGAAAAAGAATTTTAAGTTAAATTAATTTTGAAAAAAAAATTTAAGATAAATGAATTTTGAAAAAGAATTTTAAATTAAGATTTTTTGAAAAATAATTTTAAGTTAAATTAATTTTGAAAAAGAATTTTAAGTTAAATTAATTTTGAAAAAAGAATTTTAATTTTGAAAAATAATTTTAAGTTAAATTAATTTTGAAAAATAATTTTAAGTTAAATTATTTTTGAAAAATAATTTTAAGTTAAATTAATTTTGAAAAAGAATTTTAAGTTAAATTAATTTTGAAAATAATTTTTAAGTTAAATTAATTTTTAAAATTTTGAGTTAATTAATTTAATTAATTTTGAGAAAGAATTTTAAGTTAAATTAATTTGGAAAAAGAATTTTAAGTAAATAAATTTTGAAAATAATTTAAAGTTAAATTAATTTTGAAAATAATTTTAAGTTAAATTAATTTTGAAAATTTTTAAGTTAAATTAATTTTGAAAAATAATTTTAAGTTAAATTAATTTTGAAAAAGAATTTTAAGTTAAATTAATTTTGATTAATTAATTTTGAAAATAATTTTAATTAATTAATTTTGAAAATAATTTTAAGTTTAGAAAATAATTTTATGTTAATTAATTTTGAAAATAATTTTATGTTAATTAATTTTGAAAATAATTTTTAAGTTAAATTAATTTTGAAAATTTTGAGTTAATTAATTTAATTAATTTTGAGAAATAATTTTAAGTTAAATTAATTTTGAAAAAGAATTTTAAGTAAATAAATTTTGAAAATAATTTTAAGTTAAATAAATTTTGAAAATGATTTCAAGTTAAATTAATTTAGAAAATAATTTTTAAGTTAAATTAATTATGAAAATTTTTAATTTAATTAATTTTGAAAAAAGAATTATAATTTTGAAAAAGAATTTTTAGTTAAATTAATTTTAAAAAGAACTTTAAGTTAAATTAATTTTGAAAATAATTTTAAGATAAATTAATTTTGAAAATAATTTTAATTAATTAATTTTGAAAATAATTTTAAGTTTAGAAAATAATTTTAATGTAATTAATTTTGAAAGTAATTTTAATTTATTTAATTTTGAAAATAATTTTAATTAATTTTGAAAAAGAGTTTTAAGTTAAATTAATTTTGAAAACAATTTTAAGTTAAATTAATTTAGAAAATATGAATTTTATGTTAAATTAATTTAAAAAAGAATTTTAAGTTAAATTAATTTTGAAAAAGAATTTTAAGTTAAATTAATTTTGAAAAAGAATTTTAAGTTAAATTAATTTTGAAAAAGAATTTTAAGTAAATAAATTTTGAAAATAATTTTAAGTTAAATTAATTTTGAAAATAATTTTTAAGTTAAATTAATTTTGAAAATTTTGAGTTAATTAATTTTGAGAAAGAATTTTAAGTTAAATTAATTTTAAAAAAGAATTTTAAGTTAAATAAATTTTGAAAAAGAATTTTAAGTTAAATTAATTTTGAAAAAGAATTTTAAGTAAATAAATTTTGAAAATAATTTTAAGTTAAATTAATTTTGAAAATAATTTTTATGTTAAATTAATTTTGAAAATAATTTTTAAGTTAAAATAATTTTGAAAATAATTTTTAAGTTAAAATAATTTCTGTATTCCCAATTTAATTTGACTTAATGTTTATTCCAACTTTAATTTGAATTAATTCTTATTCCTTAGTCATCTTACCTTATCTAAATTTTCAATCAGGGTATCCTATAATTGTTGTGAGATGAATTATGGTTGAATTTTAGGGTCTGGTTTAACTTTGTGTTAAATTCAGGTTTAGCTTTGGGTTTAATAAGTAAGCATTCTTTGGATAAACTTCTGGGCTATGGTGAGTCACAAGGATCTCATTAAAGTAACCATGCCTTCGAGGTTTCCCAAATAGTCCTACCCATTGAACTTAATACTAAACCTTGGTCTAACTGGTTAGGATCCATTTAAGGGTAGCTTCGGTCAGTTCCACTTGGCCAAATGTACCAGGTCGAAGCCATATCTTTCTAGACATGTGATGCCCAAGTTTCCCTAACGTACTATCATCCAAAAACTTTACCAGTACCGTGGGTCAAGTTAAACCTAGCCTATTTTTTCTAACCTTAATTACCCTGCCGGGTAGTCTACTCTTGTTTACCTATCCCGGGTAGATTAAGTTCAGTTACCCAGTCGGGTAATTTAGTTAGGGGTGCCAGCTATTCTGGATCCTCCTTCTAAATTTTTATTTGATTGAATTTTGAATTTTAATTTTGAATTTTTAATTTAATTTTGAATTTTGAATTTTAATTTTAATATAATTTCAAATTTTTAATTTAATTTTGAATTTTGAATTTTAATTTTGAATTTTAATTTAATTTCGAATTTTGAATTTTGAATTTTGAAATTTAATTTCGAATTTTTTAATTTAATTTTAAATTTTGAATTTTGAATTTTAATTTCGTTTAATTTTAAAGGTTTTTCTGTTAACTCCCCCTGGATCATAGCCTCGATATGGCCTATCGAGGTAGTGTATTTGATCCTTCGGGACCCAGTATTGGCCAAGTCCAACTTGATTGACTAACTTGGACTTGGGGACCCATGCTTGGATTACCTTTCGATTTGGTTTGTTTATCAAGGATAAATAGGATTTATATTTCTTTTTAGTTTTATATCCTAGCCCAGTTCTATTGTAAACGACTCTTTGCGTTCCAAGAATTAGGTCAAGATTCTTGGAGCCTAAAGAAAACCGTTCTAAGGTATTTTCTAAATCCTTGACCTGATTTTTCAAACCAAAATTTTTTTCCTCAAGTTTTTGAACTTGAGTTGAATTTCCAGTCTGAACTTGATCAGGTAAGGATTTAGAGTTAGTCACTTCTTTAAGGACAACTACTTCCTTTAGAAGTGGCTTAATTTTAAGGTTTGACTTAGATAACTTACGTAATAAATAATTGACTAAATTATTAAGTCTAGGAATACTTACAGTGGAATCTGGCCCTTCGGAAACGGATGCGGATCCGTGGCTTCGCTCGGACTCGGCCTCTGACTTGCTCTCGCTCTTGGATTCGTCGATCTGGTCCCGGGCCATCAACACGAGTAAACTCGTCTGATCGAGTTCGTCGTCGTAGTCCTCCGAAGAAGATTCGTCCCACGTCGCCTTCAGGACCTTCTTCCTTCTTTGCTTTTTTGCTTCCTTTTGGTTGGCGCAGTTGGCTTTGATGTGCCCCTTCTGGTTGCATCTGTAGCATATTACTTCAAATTTTACCTTAGAACTCGGTTGGGCCTCCTTGGATTGTACAGCCTTCTTCAAATCTTTTTTGTTGAAGCCCTTCTTCTTCTTGTAGAGCTTCTTCACGAGGTTCACGAGTTCGCTGATCAGTTCGTCATCTTCATCTTCTGAGTCGGGTTCGTCTTCTGATTCCGGTTCAGTTTTTCACCGTAATTTCGGTTCCCGTGTTCGACTGGTACCTACAACCAAAGAAACCCCCTTCTCGGTTGGCTGTGCATTAGTCTGCTCGTGAAGTTCAAACTCAGAAAATAAGCAGGATAGGAGAAGTGCACGGTCGTGCAACCCTTTCACGACCGTGCGGCCAACCTAGAGGCAGATCAGAGCATGGTCGTGCATACTTGCACGGTCGTGCCCCCCCATGACTGTAACCAGGCAGTACACGGGCGTGCAACCCTGCACAGTCGTGTCCCAGAGCCGAGCCCCAAGTTCACATGGGCGTGCTAATTGGCACGGCAGTGCAGTGCAGCCAGAGCAAAGAAAGGGCACGGTCGTGCCATCCTTGCACGGTCGTGCCGCCGCAGCAACGCCCTAGTCGCGCCCTATCCTATAAAAGGGTTTTAACCCTTTTTCCTCAAGGGGGGGAGACGAGAAGCGAGCTGTTAGGGAGAGAATCGACTTGGTGCCATTCTACACCGTCCAGGACCTCCGTCAAGTGATCCTTTATCACCACATCAACTCCAGAAGCAAAGGATTGGATCCGAAGACCACACGTCATCGTTGGATAAGCGTCTTTCCTCTTTCTCTCTTCTTGTTTGAGAATTGTATGCTTAACATTATATCTTCGGATTTTTCTCTGCCGTCTATGGAGTAGATTCTCTGTTCTAAGATGAGGGAGTAGTTGTGGATTGGTTTAATGTAGACTCATATGTTGGATCGAGATGCGCTAGAGGGGGGGGTGAATAGCGCTCGTGGCTTTCACTTTTTGAAATCGTAAATCGTATCAAAAACTAACAGAGTAATAAGCAGCGGAAATAGAAAATAAGAGCAAACACACACAGAAGGACACGGAGAATTTACTTCGTTCGGAGCCTGTAGCGACTCCTACTCGAAGGCCCGCGATCCTTGATCGCTTACTGTGGGCAACAACTATAATCTCGAATAGATTTACAAGTTTAAGTACAAGAAGCAAATAAAGAACGTAAATAAACTTTTATACCGACAACTAAAATGCTAAATTGAAGCTCCAGGTCGTCGGTGTCGAGTTGCAGCACTTCGAAATGAGTTCGTTAGCAGTTGAATGCAGAAGAATCGCTTAAGAGTTGATGTTTTTCACTGCTGCTCGAAGTCCCCTTATAAAGGGCATCCAAGGCACCTTGAAAGCCATTCAAGGCGCCTCTATTGCTCCAAGTCCACCGTGCAGATGAGCGCTGACCATTCTACGCTTATCCCATCTAAAGGCGCCTTAATCTACCTGAAGGAACCTCCATCCACCGGTCCAAGGCGCCTTAAACCTCTTCTAAGGCGCCTGGGGCTGTGCTGCGCTGGTCTCTTCTGGCTCGCACCCGAGGCGCCTCCAAGCTCCATGGAGGCGCCTCGGCACTGTTCATCCGAGGTCATTTGTGCACTTTGGTCCCTGCAAGATATGTTAATCCAAAAATACCCTGCAGCACAAAGTTAGCACAAAACAATAATATAAATGGAATGATATAACAGTCTCCGGACTGTCTGAGTCTGACTTCGGATTTCCAACCGGAAACCCTAGGTGACCCGACGTCTACTGTTCCCTCTACGGGGAACGTGTCCTCACCTACTCCACTTAGGAGATTTACCTGTTGCCAGTGCGATCCTCCAGATCGACTGGACTTTTGCTCAGCACTCGACACTTCCGGACTTTCTGCTGGACATCCGCTTCCCGGCTAGTCCAGTCTTTCACCTGGTTCGCGACACCAGGACTTTCCACCTAGGGTTACCACCCTTAGTACTTTTTCCTGAAGCCATCGACCTGCCAAGACTTTTCGCATAGGGTTACCACCCCCTAGGGTTTTCCCTTTGCCTAACCGCAGCTAGGACTTTCCTAAAACACTCAAGCAGACTTGTTAGATCACAAAACACCTTAACTTTGAATCCTTTGCCATTATCAAAACACGAGTTCGATCGTCGGATGCTTCCCGCACCAACATCATACTTTTGCCTCTATTTCATTGGATGATTTCACTTACTTTGTTTCGACTACTCAATCTCTATATCGTGTTAATTGATTGTGTAGGAATTACATATCTTGTAGAGAGAATATCCTAGATCATACACCCGAGGGGCCCTAGTGACAGGGGTAACCTGTTCACGGACATCTAGGGTACTTCCTTGAAAAGAGAGACAACTCTTCCACAAGGAAGTAAGAGACCAAACAAAGCTCCTTATCTCTATCCTTAGTGAGACCAATTAGAGTAGTGTTCTTGTGATCTACCGAGGCGCCCTAGTGACAGGGGTTAACCGTAACAGGATTTCATAGGGATCTACTTTATTTGGCACCTAAGGTTAGATACTTCAGCTTCCGGCGAATGGATGTCGATGGACAATGAGTAAAGGATAGAATGAGATACATCAACACCACCACAATGAAACCGAACTCCTAGGACTCTTCATAAACCAAGTATATTACTTCCTCTTTGCTAGTACTTATTTCTGTTTCCAAACCCCTTTTCTTTAGATAACTTACAACCATTGGTAGTTTAGCTAATCCTAAGTGAGCCATTTTCTAGTGCTTATAACCACTCCTCGAGGGATCGATAATCTTTATTACTGACGACGAATTTGTGCACTTGCAGTTCGTAACACCACACTCGTTGAGCATTTACTTTGGGCAACAACTATAATTGTGCAAAAAGTTTACAAGAGATTATTACAAAACTGTATTGAAAAAGCTATACTGACAACAAGGAATTGAAACTTCGCAACTTTAGGTCATCAAGGTCTAGTTGTAGCTCAGCCAGGTCGTCTCGTCAGCAGTGCACTGAAGAAGGATGGAAGAGAGGAACAATAGAATAGGTTGTGTGTCCATGAAGGCACCCTTTACCTCTCTTTTATATTCCTTAGTGAATCCAAAAAGGAAAGTTTTATAATAAAAAATAAAACTTCCTTTAATTCCTCTCTATGGCCATCCACACCATGTTTTAACAAACAAGGAAAGATTTTAAACAAAAATTAAAATCTCTCTTAAAATTATCCCTTTTGTGGTTACCTATAAAAGGAAAGTTTTATAAATTAAAATCTCTCTCTTTTAAATCCTTTTATGGATATCTATAAAAGATAATATTTAAAAATAAAACTCCTTTTATATCATGGTTACAAAAAAAGGAGAGTTTTGTCAAAAAACTAAAATCTTCCTATCACATTATAGATATCTACAAATAAGAAAAGATATCTAATCTCTCTTTTAATTATTTGTAGAAAATCTTTAAAAGGAAAGTTTTTAAAATTTAAAATTATCTTTTAAAACCATATGGATAAAAACATAAAAGGAAAGATTTTATCAACATTTTATTTTTAATAAAAACCCTCTTCCCTTTCACACTTGGTCGGCCCCTTGCTTGGGCACCAAGCAAGGCTTGGCCGGCCCTAGCCTTAGCTCCAAGCTTGGCTTGGTCAGCCCCTTGCTTGGGCTCTAAGCAAGGATGTTGGCCAGCCCCTAGAATGGGCTAAGAGGCTAGGCTTTGGGTGGATATAAGACTATATATAAGAGGCTACAATAGGGACCGAGAGGAGATATTGGTTTTGGTCTCCCGATGAGCTTGAGCTTCCCATGTTCGCCCTGAACACCCAACTCAAGTTCATCAATAATAACTCATACCACTAAAGAACTACTACATCAATCTCAAATTACATTATGGGCTCTTTCTTATTATGAGTGTGTTGGTCTCCCTATGTTTAAGATATCGAATGTCCATTAATTAAATGAGTTACTGACAACTCACTTAATTAATATCTAGATCCAAGAGTAGTACCACTCAACGTCATTGTCATGCCGGACTAAGTCCACCTGCAAGGTTTACATGACAATCCTTATGATCTCCTCAATGGGACATCATCAACCTAAATTACTAGGACACAGTTTCATTCTATAATCAACAACACACCATATAAATAATATCATTTCCCAACATATCGGCCCTATTGATTTATCGAGCTAAATCTCACCCTTTGATAAATTAAAGAAATAAATATTAAGTATACGTGCTTGTTATTATATTATGATTAAAGCACGTATTTCCATAATAACAGAGGTCTTGTTCTTTTAAAGGGTCAGTATAAAAAGAAACTACTTCAATTGGTCCTACTTAATATACTCATAGTATACCAGTGTAATTTATTAGTCAAGATAAACTAATAACTAATTACACTACAACCACTCCAATGATTTATCCCATTCCATCTTGGTTGTGAGCAACTGTTTATAATTTATAATGAACTGATAACTTGATCTTCTGTGTGTCACCTCACACCATGTTATCTACAATATAAATTAAATGGACAACTACACTTATCATAAATGTAGAGATTTGACCAAATGTGATTCTTATTTCAATATAAATGTTTAAAAAAAAACTAGACTTTCAGTATACACTCTAACACTAACCACAGCTAGGACTTTTATCTAAGATGCCTTAGGACTTTCCTGCAAACTCATTCAAACACATTAGATCACAAATAACCTTAACTTTGAATCTTTTGTCATTATCAAAACTCAGGTTTGATCGTCGGATGTTTCCTGCACCAACAATCTCCCCTTTTTTGATTATGGCAATAAAAATTCAAAGTTAAGTAAAAGGCAAAAAGAATAATGCTATAAAGAATTTAAATAATAGTGTTTGTTACTGCACCACTATTATCACAATAGATTGTGATTATTTTGGGCAAACCAGGAATCACATATAAGTCCATCAAGAAGTTCCTGAGCCATACAGCTTCTTTGGCTACCTCAAAGGCTGCCACATACTCAGCTTCCATAGTTGAGTCTGAAACGCATTTCTGCTTAACACTCCTCCATACTATGGCTCCACCTCCTAAAGTAAACACAAAGCCTGATGTAGACTTACTATTATTCCTATCTGATTGGAAGTCAGAATCCGTATAACTCACAGGGAGCAAATTATCTACTTGGTAAACTAGCATATAATCTCTAGTCCTTCTCAGGTACTTTAATATATGCTTTATTGCAGTCTAATGTCCCTGTCGTGGATTACTTTGATATCTGCTAACCATGCCCACGGCAAAATAGATATCCGGTCTCGTGCATAACATAGCATACATTGGGCTTCCTACAGCTGAAGCATAAGGAACTACCTTCATTTCTTCTATCTCTTTTAATGTCTTCAGAGACATCTCTTTAGATAAAGATACTCCATGCCTAAAAGATAGAAAACCTTTCTTGGAGTCTTGCATGCTAAAATGAGCTAGGATTGTATCGATATATGAAGCTTAGGATAAGCACAACATTCTTTTCTTGCGATCCCTTATTACTTTGATCCCGAGAATATGTGCACATTCTCCTAAGTCCTTCATATCGAATTTCTTAGACAACCATATCCTTACTTCTGACAACACTTTGATATTGTTTCCAACTAACAAAATGTCATCTATGTATAGTACAAGAAATACCACCACATTTCCATCACACTTCTTGTATACACAAGACTTATCCGAATATTGTATAAATCCAAACGACTGGATTACTTCATTAAACCAGATATTCCAAGACCATGAAGCTTGCTTCAGTCCATAAATAGACCGATTGAGCGTACATACTAGATGCTCTTTGCTCTTTGCAATAAACCCCTCTGGGTGCTTCATATGAATATTTTCTTCAAGACTTCCGTTAAGGAAAGTTGTCTTGACATCCATTTTCTAAACCTCATAATCCATATGAGCAGTAATAGATAAGGGTATCCGGATAGACTTAAGCATAGTTACTGGTGAAAAAGTTTCCTCATAATTCGATTCCCTCTTTCTGAATATACCCCTTCACAACAAGCCTTACTTTGAAGGTTTCCACCTTCCCGTCTGTCCCTCTTTTTCTTTTGTAGATCCATTTACATCCAATATCTTTTACACTATTTTATGTTTCTACTAGCTTCCAGACTTTGTTAGAATACATAGATTCTATTTCTGAATTCATTACTCTTTGCCAAGATGCTACATCTTTATCTTGGAGTGCTTCGTCATATGTTCAGGGATCAAGTTCATGTTTACCTAGGATCAAGTCTGATGACTCTCCCAAAAACATGAATCTTTCAGGTTGCCTCACAACCCTCCCACTACGACGAGGCACTGTCTGTAGTTGTGTATCATTTGTGATACGCGTTGCAGTTTCTTGTGATATTTCATCTTGCACTATTGGTACTAAAGTAGACGTGCCCTCTCTCATTTCTTCTAGAAAAATTTCACTGATGGGCTTATGGTTTATTACATAGTCCTCTTCTAAAAATCGGGCATTCATACTAACAATGACCTTCTGATCTTTAGGATTATAAAACAAACCACCTTTCGTTCCTTTGGAATAACCTATAAATAGGTGAACTTCTGTACGAGATTCCAACTTATCAGTATCTCCCTTCAACACATGTGATGGACTACCTCATATCTGAATATGACTCAGACTAGGCTTACGCTCATTCCATAATTCCATGGGAGTAGAGAGTACTGGTTTAGAAGATACCAAGTTCAAAATGTACACTGCCGTTCCTAACGCATATCCCCAGAATGAATTTGGTAATTCTGAATAACTCTTCATCGATTTAACTATTTCTATAAGAGTCATATTCCTTCGTTTTGCCACACCATTCTATTGGGGTGTACCAGGTGCAGATAATTGGGATTGAATCCCAAACTTTGATAAGTAATTCCTAAACTCTCCTGAGAGGTACTCACCACCACGATCAGACCGTAGTGTCTTAATACTTTTACTGTGTTGTTTCTCCACATCAGCCTTGTACTCTTTGAACTTATCAAAGCACTCAGACTTGCGGTGCAACAAGTAAATGTATCCATATCTCGAATAGTCATCTATGAAAGAGATGAAATATTTGAAACCACCTCTCACCTGGATAGTCATAGGTCCACACGAATTAGAATGAACCATTTCCAACACATCTTTTGCTCTATACCCTTTGGCCTTAAAAGGTTTCTTGGTCATTTTTCCTTCCAAGCAAGATTCGTAAGTTGGAAAGTTTTTCAACACTAATGAACCCAAGAGTCCATCGACTATTAGCCTTTGAATCCTACTCAAGTTAATATGACCAAGTCATAGATGCCAAAGATATGTTTGGTTCATATTTGAAGGTTCCTTTCTCTTATTAGAATTAGATGATGTGTTATTAATTTTCATTTGTTGTTTTGTGGGAGTTATCGGATTTAGAGTATATAAATTACCAACTAATGCACCAGAACAGATAATTATCCTATTTTTCTTGACAACCACCTTGTCATTAAAAGAAAGAGTATATCCATCCAAAAATAGTTTAGAAACTGAAATTAAATTCTTTCTAAAAGTTGGTGCATAAAGGCAATTCCTCAAAATCAAAGTTTTATTCCTATCAAATGATAAGTAGACGTCTCCCACTGCAACAGTCGCCACTTTCGTAGCATTGCCCATGTTGACGGTTATCTCTCCCTCATATAGTCATCGGGTTTCCTGGAACCCCTGAAATGTGTTGCAGACATGATCAGTGGCTCCTGTATCTACACACCCTAAACATGTTTCAACTACAAGAAAATAAGATATACATTTATTGTTCTGATTCCTATGAGGACAGTTCGCCTTCCAATGTCCATACTGCTTGCAAATAAAGAACTTGCCCTTCGACTTCTTTACTCCTACTTTAAGTCCAGTACCTAGAGGTTGTTTCACTTTCTTTGCCGAGCTAGCTTGTTTCTTATTCTTCTTCTTACCTTTCGACTTAGAAGTAGAAACATTTTCAACAAAGTGAATTTGAGAATTATGACGAAATAACCGTTTTGCTGCCTGAAGTTCTATCAGTAGTTCTACCAATGAATAAATCCTTTTATTCATATTGTAGTTCAGGCGGAACTGCTCAAAACTTCTGGGTAGTGTCTGGAGAATATTATCGACCTGGGTTTCCCCATTGATTTCAGCTCTAAGGATTTGTATTTCGTTCAAGTAAGTCATCATCTTTAGGATATGATCCCTTACGGGTGTCCCCTTTGTCATGGTGGCTGTCATTACTTTTCTCATTACCTTTTGCCTAGTAGCCCAATTCTGGTGTCTGAAGAGTTCCTTGACATTGTTCATCATGTCATAAGCAGTTGGTAAGTCCTGATGCGGATGTTGCAACACATTTGACATTGAAGCCAAAATGTAACACTCCGTCATCTCATCTGCCTTTGCCCATTTCTTATGATACTCAATCTCCTCTTCACTAGAGTCACTATTAGGCACATTAGGGCAAACCTCTAACAGTACAAACTTATAGCCTTTAGCAATTAGGACAATGTCTAGGTTTCTTTTCCAATCTATATAGTTGGGACCAGTAAGTTTGTTCTCTTTCAGAATAATAGCTAGTGGGTTAAAAGTCATCCTAAGAATCACACAATAAACTTTTGGTCAAGACTCTAAATTTAGAATAATATTGATTCCTCAAACAATATTATTTAAATTTACCAACACCTCAAAACATCGTGAATATTGCATGACACGTTAGTGTGGACGTATACAAATTCAGCATTTGTAAGAGGAGGTTTTACCCATTAATTTTATTATTTTGTCATCCTAACTTTATGACAAATAAAATTAATAGTTGATTTTCCTTTGGTCACATAAAAAATAGCAGTGACTCCGTTGGGGAGGATACTATTGAATGTGTCTAAGTGTATACCATTTCTTGATACTTAGTCCATTAAATAGGATTGTGCCCCTTCAGTTGGAGAAGATCACATGCTCCTAAATAATTTCCTATAACCATTCATAAAGTCTAGTGATATGCAAACAAACTCATCCGATGTGGAGAGAGGCACTCAGAGCCAACAAGTAAGTTTCTTGCATCACTTACAAACCAGTAATGGAGACTGTGGAATTTTTTACTAATCCCTCTCCCACTTAGTTTTTTAAGATGAGGATTTTATCATTCACACACATATCACAACAAATAAGGAAATAAATATGTAAAAATAATTTTCCAACTGTTATGACCTTTTCCATCACTATCCTCCGTGTGCTCCCAACCCTAGCTGCTGCCATCTTTAGCCACCGCAATCGGGTCTAGTTGCCACATCTATCTTACTTCTTTTTTCGTTGCGCCTCTGGTCCTCAAATAGCACCATGCCTCGCAAAGATACGATCCGTGACAAAAATAGAATTTTACATTTATCGATCCTATATTCCACGAAGGAATGTACATAGATTCTAGATCGAACAAAAAGTAAAATCCTAAAACTAATACAGATCCTACTATATTTAATACATACAATCATGCACACAAATAAAATGCCCTCGACATGTCTGAGGGTCCAATCACACACAATCACAATAGGTCATAATAGTCGGATCCAGGATGCCTGCAATCATAGAGTTAATCTATTTGCACATCCTACTATTATCCTGCCTAAAATATGTATGACATGTGCATAATTAAATTGAAAAACCAAACACACAGAGGTAATATCCTAACTCTTATACCAATTGTTGGTTACTACTCAGAATATCGTACTAGTTCTCTTGTATAAAAATTTTGTATAAGTCCGGAACTTTTCCTAACAACCTATTGTGTTCTTTAGAAATTAAATTTGGAATTGCAAACAGAACTTAATATTATTGATTCCAAATTCAACTTATCTGTTCTTAGAGGTTTAGACTTGGATCACAAACGATGCTTAACATTATTGATCCAAATCCACCCATGTTATAAAGTTGGTCAAATATTTATTTTAGAGATCGGCTTCCAGGTTAAACATGGTGAGGCACTAGGCCTTCTTGGGTATAGGATCATCCACCACTTCCTAGACAAAGCCTTTCAACAAAATTCAATATTTAATCTTCTTATAGTAACCCTAGGCTTAACCATTAAGAACAATCGAATCACAAGATCGAAAAAAAAGAAATATAAAATCGAAACATAAATTTGATTTCCTAGAATCGTTAGCCTCTTGTGTTTGGAAATTCAAAATCCGTACAAAGAAAACTAGTATGATGCGAAACAAGACTGTTGGAACCCCAAGGTTGTTTTGGTGTGATCAACAAGTTAAGTTAGGTCCTGTGTGATTCTAACCTTGTGTCTAAGTGTATAGGAACTTAGTAGCACAGGTAGTCGAGCGGAAGATGCAGCTAGCGAGAAGGATGTCAAGCGATGCATCCAAGGGATGAGGCGCTGCAGAAGAGTACCCCGGTGGACGAGAAGGAAGCGTGTGCTGGTTCCGAGGGACGAGAAGCTGGAGAGGAAGATTGCTCAGGGAGCAAGAGATGCAGCTAGCGAGAAGGTGGACGAGAAGGAAGCACGCGGCGATTCCGAGGGACGAGAAACCGGAGCTGAAGCCCGCTCGAGAACTTGGGTTCGGGTGAGCCCTATTCTGGATGACAGAGATCACCCAGGAAAGTGGATCCAGAGCAGAGGACCCGGACCGAAAACGTCAACCAGAGTTGACTTTTGGGTCCGGGGCGCCCGGAGCTGACCGGGGCACCTTGAACGCAGTGGGGCGCCCAGAGTAGACTTTTTCACAGGATCAAGTTCTGACTCGATCTGAATGCTGGGGATAAATTTTTATCCCCCAGGGCATCTGGAACCCTTCGGGGCGCCCCGACCAAGGCTATAAATATAGCCTTGATCCAGAAGCTTTTCAACAAACTCGCAAATTGTAATTCCAACACTTGTGTGCTTTAGTTTAGAGTTAAGCTTATGTTTTTGCGCTTTATTGTTGTACGAGGCTTCTCCTCTTGAAGGAGTATTTAGTGCTATATTTGCCTTAGATTAACAACCACCCTGGTTGTAACCAAGTAAATATCGTGTGCCTCGTTTTTTTTATGATTTACTTTCTGCTTACTTTATTTTATAAGTGTTAGTTTAAGAGTTCGAGAATGGTTGGTTTTGTTTTTGTGTTTACAGGCTATCCAACCCCTCTTCTAGCCGACCGTCGCGATCCTACAAGTGGTATTAGAGATAAGACGCCTTAGAAGGACTAACCGCAGTTTGAAGCAACAAAACGATGGCCGGAAATAGCATCTATCCACCAGCATTAGAGGGAGAGTTTCCATTATAGAAGAAACAAATGGAGGTATATCTAAACACTGATTTTGGTATTTTTTTTAATAATGAAATCTGGTTAAGAAGTACCAAAGACAAAGAATGGAGAAGAAATCAAGAAATATTTATGGAACGAGAAGCAACATAACGAATCGATGGCAAATGCCCGGGCTGAATTTCATCTCCTAAGCGTAATACCAAATGAAGATATCGACAGAGTCAGAGAATACAAAAGCTCAAAAGAACTTTGGGAAAATTTCTTGAAGCTCTACAAAGAACCTTTGGAAGCCGACAACTCAATGGACACCGAGCCACCGACAAAACAGTCCGAGAATGAAGAAACTGCCGAGACAGCCGAACTCCATCCCGAGGACACAGAAAGCTCATCCCAGATGAGCATTGATGAAGGGGGAGAGATTTTGGAAGAAAGCAAATCAACAGAGGGAGAATCAACAGCTGACAAGGTAACTCAGGTATGGTCTCCACCTTCTGAACAATTGGTTAAATCAATTGAAAAGTTGCCTGAAAATTTTTGCGAATTAGAAATTGAATCGTCAAAATAGTTTTTCGAATTAGAAAATCTATTATCAATAGATTTTTGCAAATTAAAATTTATGTTGGCAAAATATTTTTGCAAATTACAAAATATTTTGTCGACAGATTTTTGCAAATTAGAATTTATGACCAAATATTCTTGTGAATTACAAAATAATTTTTTGAATGAATTTTGTAAATTAGAAACATTGTCAAAAAATTTTATCAAGTTAGAATTTATATTATCAAAAAAAATTTATGTATTAGAAATTCAAAATATAACAAAAAATATTAAGTTAAAAGAAACAGACTGTCGATTAAATGATGTCAACAATCAAACAATAGAAAATGGCATGTTAAAAGAACGAATATACTTTTCAGTATGTTTAATATTGTTTGCGTTAAATCTGAAAAGTTATGATTTAATAAATTATGATAGACTAAAATATAAATTTAGATATCATAATAATATTAAAGAAATGGCAATAACTTGATAATGAATTTTATTTAAATTAAAAAAATCCTAACTCAAAAGTTTTTTCTGAAGTTAGAAATTTCTGGTTAAAATTTTATTCTTAGAAAAATCATCAAAAATAATTTTTAACAAATTTCTCAAAATTTGTGTGAAAAATATTTTAACTTAGAAATTTTCTCTGATATTTTTTTATTTAGAATTTTCAAAAATATTTTTTACAAAGTTGCCTAAGTCAGAATTTTTTAAAAAATTCTTTTACTTATAATTTCACTTAGAAAATTTTCTTAGAAAATTATTTTTACTTAGAGACTATTTATGTGAAAATTATTGCAAATTTTTTTAAGTCTCAAAATTTTCTAAGTTTTACCCTTAGATTTTTCTTGCAACCCCGTTTTATGTGATCAAAGGGGGAGAAGAAAAATGTATAAGTTTAGGGGGAGGTAGAAAATTTTCAAATTTCTATCTTTGCACTTAATTGCAAATTTAGTTAGTTTATTTTATGTCTATTTTTTACCCTAGCTTTACTTGGGTTGATCACATCAAAAAGGGGGAGATTGTTGGAACCCCAAGGTTGTTTTGGTGTGATCAACAAGTTAAGTTAGGTCCTGTGTGGTTCTAACCTTGTGTCTAAGTGTGCAGGAACTTAGGAGCACAGGTAGTCGAGCGGAAGACGCAGCTAGAGAGAAGGACGGCACGCGATGTGCCCGAGGGACGAGGCACTGCGGAAGAGTACCCCGGTGGATGAGAAGGAAGCGTGCGCTGGTTCCGAGGGATGAGAAGACGAAGCGAAAGATTACTCAGGGAGCAAGAGATGCAGCTAGCGAGAAGGTCGGCATGGGATACGACCGAGGGACGAAGACTGCGGATGAGTATGCTGGTGGATGAGAAGGAAGCATGCGGCGATTCCGAGGGGAGAGAAGCTGGAGCAGAAGCCCGCTCGAGAAGACCGAAACTTGGGTTCGGGTGAGCCCTATTCCGAATGACAGAGATCACCCAGGCGAGCGTATCCGGAGCAGAGGACCCGGATCAAAAAAGTCAACTAGAGTTGACTTTTGGGTCCGGGGTGCCAGGAGCTGACCGGGGCGCTCAGAATGTACCGGGGCACTCAGAGTTGACTTTTTCACAAGATCAAACTTTGACTCGATCTGAACGTTGGAGATAAAGTTTTATCCCCCCTGGGCGCCCAGAACCCTTCGGGGCACCCCAACCAAGGCTATAAATACAGCCTTGGTCCAGAAGCTTTTCAAGGAACTCGCAAATTGTAATTCCAACACTTATGTGCTTTAGTTTAGAGTTAAGCTTCTATTTCTACGCTTCATTGTTGTACGAGGTTTCTCTGCCGGAAGGAGTATTTAATGCTATATTTACTTTGGATTAACAACCTCCTTGGTTGTAACCAAGTAAATATCGTGTGCCTCATTTTTTTTATGATTTACTTTCTGCTTACTTTATTTTATAAGTGTTAGTTTAAGAGTTCGAGAAGGGTTGGTTTTGTTTTTGTGTTTATAGGTCATCCAACCTTCCCTTCTAGCCGGCCATCGCGATCCTACAAAGACAACTAGTTATACCTTTCTTTGTTAACAAAAACCTCTTGCTCTTCTATTGTATTCCTCTCCTTCTCTTGGACGTCATGTGGGCGACGATCTACCAAGAAGAAATCCACCAAAGCTTTCCTTGCTTCCAAGTTTCGGCCACCACCACAATGCTCTAAGGGATGCTATAAAACAATGCCTCCTTTCTCTACTTCTTCACCTCCAATCAATCGGCCACCAAGAGCTCCCTAAGAGATGATGTCACCGGCCACAAGGAAGAAGAGAAAGAGAAGAGGAAGGGTCGGCCACCAAGGATGGAAGAGAGGAACAATAGAATAAGTTGTGTGTCCATGAAGGCACCCTTTACCTCTCTTTTATATTCCTTGGTGAATCCAAAAAAGGAAAGTTTTATAATAAAAAATAAAACTTCCTTTTATTCCTCTCGATGGCCGGCCACACCATGTTTAAACAAACAAGGAAAGATTTTAAACAAAAATTAAAATCTCTCTTAAAATTATCCCTATTGTGGTTAGCTATAAAAGAAAAGTTTTATAAATTAAAATCTCTCTCTTTTAAATCCTTTTATGGATATCTATAAAAGATAAGATTTAAAAATAAAACTCCTTTTATATCATGGTTACAAAAAAAGAGAGTTTTGTCAAAAAATTAAAATCTTCCTATCACATTATAGATATCTACAAATAAGGAAAGATATCTAATCTCTCTTTTAATCCTTTGTAGAAAATATATAAAAGGAAAGATTTTAAAATTTAAAACTCTCTTTTAAAACCATGTGGATAAAAACATAAAAGGAAAGATTTTATCAAAATTTTATTTTTAATAAAAAACCTCTTCCCTTTCTATAACACCCATAGAGTACTTAGCAAGATTTTAGATATTTTTTTATCATGAATAAAAATATGCCTTATGTGTAAATTTGCAAAATAATAAAAATTGTGAGATCTCAGAAAAATTTAATTAATAGGGTTATTTGGAAAATAGCCTTATAGAATTTTTTCGGAATTTTTAGAAATTTTCTAGGAATTTTTCGGAACTCGTATGACGGGTTTTGAGGGGATTAATTTTGGGTACGGATTAAGCCTATTTGGGATACCCATTTAAAAGAGGAAATGTTTTAATTATAAATTCATTTTCTTTTAATTCTTTTCCCAAATCGCCGATCACCCGAACTCCTTCCCCTCTTCCTCCCCGATCCCCTCCTTCTCTGTTCCCTCTCGCGGACGAATCGGCGCCGAGACCGGAGGAGCACATCACCAGAGCTCGACGGGAACCAGCAGGCTCCAGTTCATCTTTGGCTGAAGAAGACAAGTTGAATTTGGCTGAGGGATCTCTATCTCAGTGGCTTCTTACGCCGATCATCGGCGATTCTTTGGTGGCTAGGGCACGGTGAGGAGCAAGATTTGCATCGTCTCCGAGCCAATCGATCCTTCCTTTCTCTGGTCTCCTTCATCCTGGTTCTCTCTGCCCCTGATTGGTTGTATCTGTCGATCCTTTCTTCCCCGATCCGACGCTACCGGAATCAAGCCAGATCTGATCGCCGGCGTGAATATGCCCTAGGGTTTTGAGGGTAAGCAACCGAAATCCTTCTTTCCTCTTGATTCATTGTTGGATTCTTGTTGATTCACGAGTTAGTGCTATGTTCTGGTGTTGTTGTGATCCGATTGAATCCAGTGAGGAGGAATTCCAAGGAGATCTCGATGAGGTCTTCTTGAGCTGTTGGGCAGAGGCTAGAAGGTTTGGGCTTGATCAATTTGAATCCTTCTTGATCTAATTGATTCTAGTAGGTGAGGTTCTGTTCCATTTCTATGGTGTTGATTTCTTGATCGCCTGAGATGTTATCTTCATCCGATCAGTAGGAAGGATTTTAGCAGCGAGGTTGTGTTGCTGTGATGCTGGAATTATGGTCATTGAGGTGGTTTACAGCAGCGTTTCTGGTTCCAGCAACTCTCCAACAGCAGCTACCTTTCCTGGCAGCACCATTTCTTTGTGTGGATCAACAGAACAGTGCTAGGAATTTAGGTAAGGTATTGGATTTTTTATCTTAGTTGTAGATCATGGTGTGGTTTGATTTCTAGATGGTTATACATGATGTAGATGAATTATACTAGTTGTTAATTGTATGTAGGGTTCTTGATCTTGCTGTAGAATAGTTATTTTAGGTTTATGTATTGCATTAGGGAATTGATACATGATTAGTGTAATTAGTTGTTGGTCATGGGTAGATTAATTTAGGTTTGTGTGTTGAATTGGAGATAGTTGGATTACATGATTACTAAATGGTTAGTGATTGTGATTAGAATTATCTGCTTAGAGTAATCTAATTGGTGATTAGGGATTAGGTAACTAACCCTAATTGACCATTAGATTCAACTAGGCAGGGTGTGATTGTGTTGATTAGGGTTTTGCCCTAATTTAGTATTATGGATTTTATTTAGCTATTCATTTGGATTTAGCTAAATAAAATATTTATACGTGTTTGACGCAGGACGCTGATTCGAGACGGGCGTCTCGACTTCGGATTTGGATTGACTGTACCTTCTATTTGAGGCGGGTACCCTTTGACTTATCTTTTGATACTGTCTTGTGATATGTATAGTTTATATATAATTACTAGTGGTAGATGGTAGATTTATCTCTTCCCTGGTCTTAGCTTAGTTGATACCTATCACATGCTTCTTCTGTTAGTTGATTTACTTTAGAACTGGATGCTTTTATCTTTTGCCATATATATATATATGTTTATGGAGATGGATAGGTACATTTAGTGTTACTTTCCACTGGATTAGTTGCTGTAGGTACTTGTTATATGTTGTTGGATTTATGTTGTTTATATCTCTGTTATATATGCGTTTACCTTTTTGGCACCTATGCATATGGAGGAGGATATGTTCAGGTATGACATACTGTAGCCGCACGCACCATATTGCATGATTGCATGCTGGGTGATTGACGACTCCATTATTGTTGAGCTCATCGGCCGGCTACATGAGGGCCTGCACATAGCGTGACCACTGGCACTCAGGGTGTGTATGGCGGGTTGCTCGGTAGTGCACCGCCGGGGTGCTCATGGGTAGCACGATCTGTGGGTTGCAGTGGGATCCTCCCGTCATCGTGTCTGGGAGATGAGAGCATTCGCTCCTCACTATGTCCGAGGTAGGAGGATAGGTGTGCTTGACAGCATCCGTCCACTCGGTCACTCATCGGGGGTAGTGAGCACGGTGTCACGACCCTACCCACTCGGTCTCGCCATTTATGACCGGCGTCAGGGGTGACCATGTCATATTGCATCATATGCACGGATTGCATTCTTTATGATTGATGCATTTTGGTGAGTGCATATGATTGACATGCATATAGGATACATGCTTTTGCTCTGACTATTTTTATCTGTGTATGTTCACAGTCAGTTGCACAAGCCTCGCAGGTGAGTACAGTTTATTTCAGTTATGCATTTTCTTATTATTCTTGCTATAGACTGTACTTTATGCCTATTGCTGGATATTACAGTTTATTTCAGCTATGCATATCTGTTATACTGTTAGGAGATTGTACCGTTGATTGTACTATTAGAAAACTGTACTATAGATCCTATGGTTTAGGAGACTGTACCTTAGGATATTGTTAGTAGTTATATGTTGCTGTACATATCTATTGGATTACCTGCTGAGTTCTTTGACCTCACCCCGTTGTTACTATTTTTTAGGTTGAGACCGTTAGGAGAGATTCCAGTCGCTAGCCCCTTTATCGCGAGGCTTTCCTGTTGTCTGGATGTGTTTTGCTTTTACATCTTATATACTTGTGATGTGGGTTTTGTATTGTGGACTTTATATCGAACACTTGGGTTTTCTACTTTTGGTTTTCCGCTGTGGATATATTTTCATTACTTCGTGGATTTTGTTTTTCTTAGTTGTAGTGGAGTAGGATGTTTACATATATCTTCGAGGATTCTATATCGTTCTTTCTTTATATAACTGCATGGATTGTTCATATTATATCTGTGTGGAAATGTTGAATATAACTGCGTGGATTGTTTACTATTTGTGTGTATTGTTCCGGCCGTGTGTGGCCGAGGTATAGATATATGTATTCTGGATTCATATTGTCACCCGTACAGGGGAGATGCTGTTGAAATTTCTTCTGACAGGGAATACCTGGGACGTGACAAAAATAGAACAAAAAAAAAAGAGATGACTAAGGTTTGAACCTTGGATCTCTTACTAGATACATGTATGTGTTAACCAATAGACCAAGAGAAGTTATTGTTAGAGAGAGAAGTGACAATATAGTTAAGAGTAAGAAAAGAGCTTCTTTCATTTAGAAGGAGAAGTTAGAGTAGCCTTCTTCCTCTCAAGAGAAAAGAGGATTCTTGCTTCCTCTTTTCATTAAGGAGGAGTAAAAGAAAGCAGAAGGAAAAGTACATTTTCCCTTCCTCCTCTCATGATGAATAAAAGGGGAAATTAAAGAAAAAAATTCATTTTCTCCCCTTCCTCCTCCCTCCTCCTCACCGTGACCAAGAGCATCTCCCCACCTCCATTGCCGAAACCCAAACAAAACAAGAAGTTCCTCTCTAGGAAGGCACCACAAGCAAGATTTCCTCCTTAAGTAAATCAAACAAGGATGTAAGTATCCCCTCACCTGTGGTACAAGTCGCTTACAATATTTTCGAAAGGTTAGAACACTAAAAATAAAAAGAGAAGAACCCATGCTCATGGATCTTATTATGTTATGATATGAACTTAGTTAAAAATTTATGTTGGATATTGTTTAAGCTTGATCTTCTTCTTGCTATGTTTCGGCCATGAATATGCTAGGGCTTTAAGAAGCTTAAAACTTAATTTAACATGCTCCTAGACTTCTTTATGCTATGATATGAACTTGGCTAAGTCTTCATGTTTGTATGTTGCTTAGAAGTTTATTTTCCTTTCCTTGAAGTTTCGGCTATGATGGATTTTAGGGCTCCAAGAAGCTAAAAACCTAATCTAGTATACTTATAGATTTCCTCATGATATGATAAGAACTTGGCTAGGTATTCATGTTTGTATATGGCTTAGAAATTTATTTTTTTGTTTTATGAAGTTTCGGCAATGAGAGATTTTAGGGTTTCATGAAGCTTAAAACCTAATTTAATATGCTCATAGACTTCTTTATGATATGTTGTGAACTTGGCTAGGTATTCATGTTTGTATATTGCTTAGAAGTTTATCTCTTGTTTATTGAAGTTTCGGCCATGATGAAATTAGGGTTTCATGAAGCTTAAAAACCTAATTTAACATGCTCATAGACTTCTTTATGATATGTTGTGAACTTGGCTAGGTATTCATGTTTGTATATTGCTTAGAAGTTTATCTCTTGTTTATTGAAGTTTCGACCATGATGATATTAGGGTTTCATGAAGCTTAAAAACCTAATTTAACATGCTCATAGACTTCTTGATGATATGTTGTGAACTTGGCTAAGTATTCATGTTTGTATATTGCTTAGAAGTTTTTCTCTTGTTTATTGAAGTTTCGGCCATGATGAAATTAGGGTTTCATGGAGCTTAAAACCTAATTTAACATGCTCATAGACTTCTTGATGATATGTTGTGAACTTGGCTAGGTATTCATGTTTGTATATTGCTTAGAAGTTTATCACTTGTTTATTGAAGTTTCGGCCATGATGAAATTAGGGTTTCATGAAGCTTAAAAACCTAATTTAACATGCTCATAGACTTCTTGATGATACGTTGTGAACTTGGCTAGGTATTCATGTTTGTATGTTGCTTAGAAGTTTATTTCTTGTTTTATGAAGTTTTGGCCATGAGAGATTTTAGGGTTTCATGAAGCTTAAAACCTAATTTAATATGCTCATAGACTTCTTTATGATATGACATGAACTTGGCTAGGTATTCATGTTTATATGTTGCTTAGAATTTTATTTCCCTTTCATGAACTTTCGGCCATGACTATATTCTAGGGTTCAAGGAAGTTTAAATTTAAACTTAGCAAGCTCATGGATTTCCCTTATGATATGATATGAAGTTAGCTTTGATTCTTATGATTGTATAAAACTTAGTTTCATGCTCTTAAAGGTTCGGCCACAACCAAGTTAAAAGGCCTAGGAAGCTTAGAACCTACTACCTATGCTCATGATATTCTTTATAGTGTATGACATGAAATTGATTTAAGGTTCACATGCTTATATGTTGTTGTAACCTAAAACTAAGCATGGTGACTTTCGGCCACCATATGAAATTAGGGTTAGAGACCCAATTATGACTTTGCTAGGTGTCTCCCATACTAGGATGTGAATTAGGAGATGCTAGTAAATGTTTTTCATGTATGATTATGTTTTCCTATGATTCTTTATATGTTTATTTAAGGATGCTCATGAACTATGCATGATGATGACTCTTATGATGTGTTTTATGCTTAAGTATGCATTCTTTATGATAAGACAAGTAACATGCCTATTTATGTATGTTTATGAACTATGCATGAAATGATTCTTATGATGACTATGTACCCAAGCATGTATGATTCCAAATATGTAGCATGCTCATTTACGTAAGCTTATGAACCAGGCATGATAATGATTTTTCTTTTATGATGGCTATGTGCCCAAGTATGTATGCCTTATGATATGATAAGTAAATGGCTAAGAGTTGCTTCCCTTAAGTTGGGATTAAGAGCACTCTTCATGTTAAGACAAGAGCATGACATTTATGATGATATGATGTGACAGTTATGATGATATGATATGCATGACATGTATTTTACTTGTATGGCTTGTACCAAGGGTGGGCTCCATAAGCGCCCCTAGGCCGACGGACTATGAACGGGTCTAGTAAAAAGGGATGGGCTCCTTAGTACGCCCCTAGGCCGACGGACTATGAACGGGTCTAGATCCCTAGTAGGTTCGGGGCTAGCTACCCTGTCCTAGGGATTGCGCGCATTTATGTATGTATCTGGTACAAGCCGGGCCCTCATGATGATGATATTATGTTTAAGTATTAAAAGATATGTATAAAGACATCTTGCACTTGACATGACATATGTTTTAAAAAGACATTTTGCATAATGCACCCATTCATAATATGATATGTTTTTATGAATTATATGACATGATGCTATGACATACTCTTATGACTTATAGGACATGATGTTATGAGATGTTTTGTTTATGATTAATATGACCTTATGATATGTTATGCTTCTATGATTCACGTCACATGATTCCTTTATTTATGATATGTCAGAGTATGATGTTTCTTAATAATATGATATGATAGGAGGCTATGTTCACATGATATAATGTAGATGATTTTGTCTCCATTGATTATATGCTTGTATGACTATGATATGAGATACGGTTTTTGTGAGTAGGAAAAGGATCTTACTGAGCCTGTGTGCTCATAGCTTACTTTCCTTGTACCACAGATAAAGGAAAGGAATGGATGATCTAAGGGAGGTGCAGGAGAGGCAAGGAGGTGTGTGTGGCAGTGGCTCGGCTAAGACAAATAAAGGCCTGCTATGTTATTTTTTTTCTGTTATGTCTGACATGAACCAATTGTATTTATGTTACATTCCAGTATAACTTCATGACATTTCCGCTGCTTTATGTTACTCGAAATAAATTTTAAATATGCATGTATCCTGGAATAGTGAAGTAAGTAAGTAGCCCCGTCCCTTTAGTAGCAGGGAGGGCGGGCGTTACAGTTTGGTATCAGAGCCAAGTTAGCCTTTCCACTGCACACACATCGAGTCTCTTTCTGCCGCTCCAAGTAAGAATTTCTATGCTTAGTATATTTCTCTTTATGATGCTTATGCTTAGTTTATTTTTCTTTTATTTATAATGTTTTAGTAGTATGCATGCTTACTTTATTCTTTTAGGTCACAGTTTTTGTTTAGGTTGCATGGTGGTAGGTTAGGGATGATAACACAACAACCTTACAAATAATTAGAAATGATGATACCCTTTCGTTAGCCTGGTTAGAAACGATGATAACTTATGCTAGCTCGATTGTCATTAATGAAGATAAGGATGGCTAGAAGACGTAATACCAGAGCGGAAGAGACAGCACCTCCACCTGATCTGATGCATGTAGTTGCCGAGCTCCGGTCGAGTTAACAGATGATCCTTTGCTCTGAATCAGCAGGGAATCCTACCACCCCGGGACACGAGCGTAGTACCGTAATACCTACCGGTACCACTGCACCATCGGTAGGCCCAGCTCAGTGGTTTGTCGGGAGGCATATCGATTCGATGGCGGAAGCTTTCTCGTGGCTTGTGAACCATGGGACGCTGGTTCAAGGCGTGGAGAGCATAGTGGAGATCTTGGATTGGCGAGCACGAAAAAGTCAAATCGCATCATTACGCCTTCGAGATGCGGGATGTGGTGGGACAGTGAAAGCAAAAGACAAATAAATCGGATGAGATGGACGGACTTGAGGCGGAATTTTCAAAGAATTTTTCCATATGAGTCACAAATAAACACTATGATGAGTTCACCGAGTTCCGGCAAGGTGATCTATCGATCAATGGTTAAGAAATTCAACGCTAGCGTACGTGCGAGTTGGTCAAGAGAGAGAAAGGGTCAGACTTATGCTGAAGATGCTCAGACCTGAGATAGCCCTGAACGTGGCCGGTGGAGTTAATAGGCCGCAGACCGCCGAAGAATTAATCAACAGCGCTCTGATCACGGAACACTATCAAAAGGCGATGAATGAGGGCAAGAATCAAACTCAGTCAGGAAGACATAAATCACAAAGTACCCGAACCAGCTGGAAAGGAAATCACAGTGGAAAGAGGAAGCAATGGAATGATTCCAAGAGTGGTCCAGCAAGCAAGCAGCTCACGTTTCCTCAGTGTACCACCTGCGGGAAGAAACACCCGGGAATTTGCCGTATAGGTACAAATAGATGCTACAGCTGTGGAATGGAAGGACATATGGCCAGAAACTATCCTATACAGATCCATACACCTACCCCTCCGCAAGTTCAGAACAGAAGTGCTCCCCCACAGCTACACCTGATGCAAGCTGTGATAGAAGGCTCGCAGATAATCCAAGGGAGACTGGAAGCTCCGCCAGTAGCGACGGATGCCAGAATTTTCTCCATCACTAAGGAGGCTGCGGCCAATGCTTCTACGATCGTCACAGGTCAGATAATTATTTTCAATCAGTATGCTATTGTACTATTTGACACTAGGGCAACACATTCGTTTATTTCTACACCTTTCACGGAAAAGATAGACATGCCACCCCAAACCTTGGATTGCAAATTTTTAACGATGTTACCTTCAGGAGATGTAATGCCATCCACCCATATACTGCGAGCCGCACCCGTCAGAATCGCAGACAGAGAACTCTACTGTAATCTGATAGTGCTTGACATGCAGGATTATGATATTATACTGGGCATGGACTTCCTGAGTAAATACGGAGCTTCAATAGAGTGCCGAAAAAGAAAAGTAATTTTCCAGCCTGAAGCAGAACCGACCTTCGAATTTATTGGGGAAACCAAGAAAGAAGTTAAAAAGTTTTTATCAGCTCTAAAGGCATAGAAGATGTTAGACAGTGGATGCACTGGGTTTCTAGCTCATGTGGTAGATACAAATCAGGCAGGGGAACTGAAGCCGGAAGATGTCAAAGTCGTATGCAACTACCCAGAGGTATTTCTTGACGAACTACCAGGGTTAGCACCTGACCGAGAAATCGAGTTTAAGATCGAATTGATTCCTGGTACAAAGCCGATCTCTAAAGCACCTTACCGTATGGTGCCGGCTGAGTTGGAGGAACTTCAAAAACAGCTACGGGAGTTACTCAACAAGGGACTTATCCGCCCTAGTCACTCACCATGGGGATCTCCGGTACTGTTTGTTAAAAAGAAAGATGGGTCTATGCGAATGTGCATAGATTATCGAGCGCTGAATAAAGTTACAATCAAGAACAAATATCCCTTACCATGGATTGACGATCTGTTCGACCAGTTGAAGGGGGCCACTGTTTTCTCTAAGATTGATTTGAGATCTGGCTATCATCAAGTAAAGGTGAAACAAGATGATATACCGAAGACGACTTTCCGGACAAGATACGGACATTATGAGTTCGTAGTAATGCCCTTCGGAGTGACAAATGCTCCTGCTCTATTCATGGACCTGATGAACCGGGTGTTTTCAATATATCTCGACGAATTTGTGATCATTTTTATCGATGATATTCTCATTTATTCGAGAACCCAGGAAGAGCATGCCAAACACCTGGAAATAGTAATACAAATTCTTCGGGAAAAGCAATTGTATGCAAAATTCTCCAAATGCGAATTTTGGCTTGACCAAGTATTGTTTCTGGGTCATGTTATCTCTAGGGATGGAGTAATGGTAGACCCAATCAAGATCGAAGCCGTCAGTAACTGGAATAGGCCAAGGAATGCCAGCGAAATCAGGAGTTTCCTCAGACTAGCAGGTTATTACCGGAAGTTTGTAGAGGGTTTCTCCAGAATCGCAGCACCGATGACAGCCCTCACTCGGAAAAATAAGAAGTACGAATGGACAGATGACTGTGAGAAGAGTTTCACAGAACTGAAAAAGAGACTGACCAGTGCTCCAATTCTTACTCTTCCGGATGGCAACGAAGGATTTGATATGTACAGTGACGCTTCTAAATCAGGACTCGGAGCTGTACTCATGCAGAATGGCAAAGTCATTGCCTATGCCTCCAGGCAACTCAAGGAACACGAGAAAAATTATCCCACACATGATTTAGAACTAGCAGCCGTGGTCTTTGCTCTTAAGATATGGAGACATTATCTATATGGAGCACAGTGTAAGATCTATACAGATCACCAAAGTCTGAAATATTTCTTCACACAGAAGGACCTGAACATGAGACAAAGAAGATGGCTTGAACTAGTAAAGGACTATAACTGTGAGATCTTTTATCATCCGGGAAAAGCGAACAAAGTGGCTGATGCACTCAGCCGGAAGTCGTAGGCCACCGTAGCACCCGGAATTATTTTAAGTTCGAGGACGAACTTTTATGAGGTATGGGGGACTGTAACACCCATAGAGTACTTAGCAAGATTTTAGATATTTTTTTATCATGAATAAAAATAGGCCTTATGTGTAAATTTGCAAAATAATAAAAATAGAACCAAAAAAAAAGAGATGACCAAGGTTTGAACCTTGGATCTCTTACTAGATACATGTATGTGTTAACCAATAGACAAAGAGAAGTTATTGTTAGAGAGAGAAGTGACAATATAGTTAAGAGTAAGAAAAGAACTTCTTTCATTTAGAAGGAGAAGTTAGAGTAGCCTTCTTCCTCTCAAGAGAAAAGAGGATTCTTGCTTCCTCTTTTCATTAAGGAGAAGTAAAAGAAAGCAGAAGGAAAAGTGCATTTTCCCTTCCTCCTCTCATGATGAATAAAAGGGGAAATTAAAGAAGAAAATTCATTTTCTCCCCTTCCTCCTCCCTCCTCCTCCTCACCGTGACCAAGAGCATCTCCCCACCTCCATTACCGAAACCCAAACAAAAAAAGAAGTTCCTCTCTAGGAAGGCTCCACAAGCAAGATTTCCTCCTTAAGTAAATCAAACAAGGATATAAGTATCCCCTCACCTGTGCTACAAGTCGCTTACAATATTTTTGAAAGGTTAGAACACTAAAAATAAAAATAAAAATAAAAAGAGAAGAACCCATGCTCATGGATCTTATTATGTTATGATATGAACTTAGTTAAAAATTTATGTTGGATATTGTTTAAGCTTGATCTTCTTCTTGCTATGTTTCAGCCATGAATATGCTAGGGCTTTAAGAAGCTTAAAACTTAATTTAACATGCTCCTAGACTTCTTTATGCTATGATATGAACTTGGCTAAGTCTTCATGTTTGTATGTTGCTTAGAAGTTTATTTTCCTTTCCTTGAAGTTTCGGCTATGATGGATTTTAGGGCTCCAAGAAGCTAAAAACCTAATCTATTATACTTATAGATTTCCTCATGATATGATAAGAACTTGGCTTGGTATTCATGTTTGTATGTGGCTTAGAAATTTATTTTTTTGTTTTATGAAGTTTCGGCCATGAGAGATTTTAGGGTTTCATGAATCATAAAACCTAATTTAACATGCTCATAGACTTCTTTATGATATGTTGTGAACTTGGCTAGGTATTCATGTTTGTATATTGCTTAGAAGTTTATCTCTTGTTTATTGAAGTTTCGGCCATGATGAAATTAGGGTTTCATGAAGCTTAAAAACCTAATTTAACATGCTCATAGACTTCTTTATGATATGTTGTGAACTTGGCTAGGTATTCATGTTTGTATATTGCTTAGAAGTTTATCTCTTGTTTATTGAAGTTTCGGCCATGATGAAATTAGGGTTTCATGAAGCTTAAAAACCTAATTTAACATGCTCATAGACTTCTTGATGATATGTTGTGAACTTGGCTAGGTATTCATGTTTGTATATTGCTTAGAAGTTTTTCTCTTGTTTATTGAAGTTTCGGCCATGATGAAATTAGGGTTTCATGGAGCTTAAAACCTAATTTAACATGCTCATAGACTTCTTGATGATATGTTGTGAACTTGGCTAGGTATTCATGTTTGTATATTGCTTAGAAGTTTATCTCTTGTTTATTGAAGTTTCGGCCATGATGAAATTAGGGTTTCATGAAGCTTAAACACCTAATTTAACATGCTCATAGACTTCTTGATGATACGTTGTGAACTTGGCTAGGTATTCATGTTTGTATGTTGCTTAGAAGTTTATTTCTTGTTTTATGAAGTTTTGGCCATGAGAGATTTTAGGGTTTCATGAAGCTTAAAACCTAATTTAATATGCTCATAGACTTCTTTATGATATGACATGAACTTGTCTAGGTATTCATATTTATATGTTGCTTAGAAGTTTATTTCCCTTTCATGAACTTTCGGCCATGACTATATTCTAGGGTTTAAGGAAGTTTAAATTTAAACTTAGCAAGCTCATGGATTTCCCTTATGATATGATATGAAGTTAGCTTGGATTCTTATGCTTGTATAAAACTTAGTTTCATGCTCTTAAAGGTTCGCCCACAACCAAGTTAAAAGGCCTAGGAAGCTTAGAACCTACTAACTATGCTCATGATATTCTTTATTGTTGGGTTTATCGGGCCGCGAAAATCGCTTTTCGCGTCGCGGAAACCCCGAATCACCCAAAGCCGTAGATCCGTGCATGGAAAAACCGAATGAACTTACGAGTACGAGTTTCAAAATTTTTAGATCTACACTAGATGAGAGTTATACCTTCGAAGCGAGCCCTTTCGCGTTCCCGCTCGTCCAAGGAGTTGCCGGATCACGAGAGTGTCAACGTAGACACTCCTCTAATGATATCCACACGAACAAGGAGTGTCTCCCACACTCAAAGGATGGAGAAGAGAGCCCCAAGTGTGCTAGCACTTTCTAGAGCTCTCGAATGGGATTGGAAAGGAAGAAAAGAAGAAGGTATAAAAGAAATCTTATACACTCACTAGTAGTATCCTTCCTTTGTGACCTTCACTCTTCCTTTGCTCTTGGATTCACTCAACCATCTTCTCCTCACCATGGAAGTCCACGGCAACAGCAGCAAGGAGGAGGAAGAAAGCTTGGAAGAAGATGGAATAATTACCACACATCAATTGCCACAAAACCAAAACCTCCTTTGCATTAGTGTGGCCGGCCACCACATTGTAACCCCCTCATTAATGTGGCCGGCCACATTAAAACGAAGGGGAGAGTGTAACCCCCATGAGGTGGCATACCTCATGAGGTGGAGGTGATGTGGCAAGGATGAGTCATCCTTATGATGTGGCATCAAGTCATACTTGATGTTTTTAATTCCATTTGGTCAAGTCAAAATTGACCAATTTCTTCCTTGTTGAGTTAAATCCATTCTTTGATTCAAGTCAATTTCAGTTTAATGAATCTTAATTCATTAATATAAATTGACTCAATGAATCAAATCTAAATTAGACTCATTCAACAATTGAATCTAATTGAGTCTAACTCAATAAGTCTAATTTGAATCCATTTGGTTCATCATATGAACCCAATCTCCATCCACTTGTTCTTTGTGTGTGACCCAATAGGTTCTTGTAACGTTGGTAATGTTTCTAAACTCCTTTAGAAACATAAGCAATGAGCGGCATCTAGCAATACATCATTGCTACCCAAGTTACAAGAAATGTTGAGATCCAACATCACCTTGTGACTATTAATTGTGACTCCTCACAATATATGACAAGTGTCGTTCTATCCTAGACATCTAGATTGATCAATGTGAGGCATAGACCGTGTCATCCTCTGAACAATCTAAATCTTGAACTCCAAGTAGACTCACTCAATCAAATGAGCTCAATATCTCATATTGACTCATTTGGGTATGGCCATACACTTCGTGGTCTTACTCTATCAAGAATATCGATGTCGCTCCCGTCATATAGGAGGGATAGATCCCATCTACATCACTCACATCCCTCTGCATAATTCATTACATACCTAGTAATCGCCTTTATAGTCCACCCAGTTACGGGTGACGTTTGACGAAACCAAAGTACATAACTCCTTATGTAGGGATCCATGGTGACTTTAGGTCTAAGGACTAATAGTCATACTAATAGCCACATGAGAAAGTATATGACACTCATATAACGATCCATGATACTTTCTCATGGCGGGTCATTCAGTATATATTCTCTAATGCATACCCATGTGTCAGCTTGATATCTCTATATCCATGACTTGTGAGATCAAGTCATCGAGCTGACCTACATGCTAGTCTTATTGCATTAACATTGTCCCTGAATGTTAATACTCGACTAGGAATGATTTAGAGTAGTGTTCCCTATATCATCTCACTATCGATTCAACTAATCGATTGATATAGGTATGAACCTTCTACTCAAGGACGCTATTATACTTAGTCTATTTGGCACTAATACAAATAAGTATAATAACCAAACAAATGCCTTTATTAATATACAAGAATATGATACAATGAGTCCATACAATCATCAAATGATTGGCTCTAGGGCTCTAACTAACATTCTCCCACTAGCACTAGTGCCAATCAGTATAGGCTCTAAGGCCTAATGACCTAGTGTGACCATCATACTTCCTCTGTGCCAAAGCCTTGGTCAAGGGATCTGCGATGTTAGCCTCTGTAGGTACTCTGCAAATCTTCACATCTCCTCTATCGATAATCTCTCGAATGAGATGGAAGCGCCGTAGTATGTGCTTGGTCCGCTGGTGTGAGCGAGGTTCCTTCGCCTGTGCTATAGCTCCATTGTTGTCACAATAGAGCTCAACTGGGTCAGCGATGCTAGGAACCACCCCAAGTTCAGTGATGAACTTGCGGATCCAAACTGCCTCCTTTGCTGCCTCTGATGCAGCAATATACTCGGCCTCTGTTGTAGAATCAGCTACTGTGTCCTGCTTCGAACTCTTCTAGCTCACAGCACCACCATTTAAGCAAAACACGAACCCCGACTGCGATCTATAGTCATCCTGGTCGGTCTGGAAGCTAGCATCACTGTAACCCTTTACAGCTAGCTCATCATTGCCTCCATATATCAAGAAATATTCTTTAGTCCTTCTTAAGTACTTAAGAATATTCTTGACCGCTATCCAGTGACTTTCACCTGGATCTGACTGGTATCTGCTCGTCATGCTCAAAGCATACGAGACATCAGGTCGAGTACATAGCATGGCGTACATGATCGATCCTATGGCTGAGGCATAAGGGATCTGATCCATACGGTCTCTCTCCTCTCTAGAAGAGGGACCTTGAGTCTTCGAAAGACTCACGCCATGTGACATCGGCAGAAATCCCTTCTTGGAGTTCTGCATGGCAAACCGAAGGAGTACCTTGTCAATGTATGTACTCTGACTTAGGCCAAGCAATCTCTTAGATCTATCCCTATAGATCTGTATCCCAAGAATGCGGGATGCCTCACCTAAGCCCTTTATTGAGAAGCAACTCCCTAGCTAGGTCTTGACAGACTGAAGCATAGGGATGTCCTTCCCAATGAGTAGTATGTCATCCACATACAATATGAGGAAGACAACTATATCTCCTACAACCTTCTTGTAGACACAAGGCTCATCTTCGTTCTTGATGAAACCAAACTGTTTGATTGCATCATCGAAACGAAGATTCCAGCTCCGAGAAGCTTGCTTTAGTCCATAAATGAACGTATGCAGCTTGCATACTCTGCTAGTATGCTGTGGATCTACAAAACCCTCAGGTTGTGTCATGTACACATCCTCGAGCAGGTTTACATTCAGAAACGCGGTTTTGACATCCATCTGCCATATCTCATAGTCATGGTAGGCTGCAATAGCAAGCAAGATCCGAATGGACTTAAACATCGCTACTGGAGAAAAAGTTTCATCATAGTCAATACCATGAATCTGCTTGAAACCTTTAGCTACCAAGCGACCCTTATAGATAAGTCCATCCATGTCAGTCTTTCTCTTAAAGACCCACTTGCACCCAATGGGTTTTACCCCTTCAGGTGGATCAACCAAAGTCCATACTTGGTTGGTGTACATGGATTCCATTTCGGATCTCATGGCCTCTAGCCATTTCTCGAAATCTGGTCTCATCACAGCTTCTTGATAGGTGATAGGCTCATCCTCTATGAGCATAACGTCATCATGGTCAGACAAGAGAAATGAGTATCTCTCAGGCTGACGATGTACCCTATCAGACCTGCGAAGAGGTATGTCTACTTGAACCGGTTGTTGTTCCTCAACTCCTTGTGGAACATCATCCACAACACTTTGTGGCTCCAGTTCAACTTCCATCGAGGCTTCAGTGCTAGTATTCGCATCTTGAACTTCTTCAAGATCGAACGTGCTCCCACTAGTCTTTCTAGAAACAAATTCCCTTTCTAGAAAGACCCCAGTCTTTGCCACAACTACCTTGTGCTGACTGGGAATGTAGAAGTAATATCCCTTAGTTTCCTTGGGATATCCGATGAAATAGCACTTGTCAGATTTGGGTCCTAATTTGTCTGAGACTTGACGTCGAACGTAAGCCTCACAACCCCAAATCCTCATGAAAGACACCTGGGCATCTCTCCCAGTCCATATCCTATATGGTGTCTTTATCACTGCCTTGGATGGAACTCGGTTGAGAATGAAAGCTGCCGTGTCTAGAGCATATCCCCATAGATATGTCGGAAGATCTGTGTGACTCATCATAAATCGTACCATATCTAAAAGGGTATGATTCCTCCTTTCAGATACACCATTCCACTGTGGTGTTCCAGGAGGAGTGAGTTGAGATAGAATCTCACACTCAGCTAAATAGTCACGAAACTCATGGCTTAAGTATTCACCACCTCGATCTGATCGAAGTATTTTAATACTCTTGCCAAGCTGGTTCTGTACTTCATTCTTGAATTCTTTGAACTTTTCAAAGGATTCGGACTTATGTGTCATCAAGTACACATAACCATATCTACTGAAGTCATCAGTAAATGTGATGAAGTATCTATAACCGCCTCTAGCAGCGACATTGAAAGGGCCACATACATCACTATGTATGAGTCCTAACAAATCAGTCGCTCTCTCGCTGTGCCCACTAAAGGGAGTCTTGGTCATCTTGCCTCGTAGGCATGATTCGCATATCTCATATGATTCTAAATCAAATGAGTCCAGCAAACCATCCTTATGGAGCTGGGATAAGCGCTTGTCATTTATATGACCTAAGCGACAGTGCCAGAGGTAGGTTTGGTTCATGTCATTTGACTTGAACCTCTTGGTATTTATGTTATAGATAGGGCTCTCAAGGTCTAGAATATAGAGTCCGTTTATTAGAGGTGCACTACAATAGAACATATCGTTTAAATAGACAGAACAACATTTGTTCTTTATTATAAACGAGAATCCTTTCTTGTCCAAACAAGAAACTGAAATTATGTTCTTAGTCAAGGCAGGCACATAACAACAATCATCTAATTCTAGTACAAGCCCAGAGGGAAGAGATAGATGATAAGTTCCTACAGCAATAGCAGCAACTCGTGCTCCATTGCCTACTCGTAGGTCTATCTTACCCTTCGTCAACGCCCTGCTATTTCTCAGCGCTTGTATATTGGTACAAATGTGCGAAGCACATCCGGTATCTAATATCCAAGATGAAGAAATAGAGAGGTTGACTTCTATAACATGTATACCTAAAGTAGAAATCTTATTTCTCTTCTTCGTAAGATCTTCTAGGTATTCTTTAGAGTTCCTCTTCCAGTGCCTTGCTTGTCCTTGATATAGGTGACAAAGATGTTCAACCATATCGTAAGCGTTCATCAACTCATGTTGCTTCTGAAGCTCAGAGTTCATGGTTGCGAGCATAAGACATGACACATCTAATGCGTCATCTTGATGCTTCTTGTAAGCATCCCAGTCAGCTCGCGTAGCAGTGGCAGGAGGAGCCTCCGGAATGGGCTGCTCCAGAACGTACAGTTTACGTTCCTGAGTGCCTGTACTAGTCCAGGAAATTTGCTCCGTTGAGCTTGTCCTTCTTAAGGACAGAACGCAGGGAGAAAGAGTTCGTATTCGACGTCATGGTTATCTACAACAGAAAATTTACAGAAATAAATATCATATTCTTTTAAAATCATTTAATTAGGCCTTTAATTAAATGATGCTCCCACTGAATTCTATAATTCTTGTGGGACAAGATCCACATCATACTAACCCTTGAGTTAGCTTTGGCTAATACGCCCAAGGCTTAGTATGATCGGTAGGTAACGATTATCAATTACATCTCTATGCAACTCTTGTTTATAGAATCAATATCCGCATTTATATTAAAACTCGAGTTAGCTTTGGCTAATACTCCCGAGAGTTAATATAGATGTGATTTTGACCTATCTTTTCCAACCGTTGGAATAATGCCTATAGTTGACTCGATCCAACCGAGTAACTAGGAATACTCAATCTAATTGAGTTTGTGTTCACCCATGCGTTGATAGGCGGGACCAAGATTGTCCCTCCGTACCCTACCAAGATAATATGTATTGCTCTGCTTTGGCAGATTCAACAATACATGTGATCGAGGTAGTGATAGGTATCACGGCACGGTTAGGCATTTAGAGTTGGTTCGATCGAGATCTAATCTAATCGAAAAGAATGCATCTTGTGCACGACTTAGATCTAATCTAATCGCAAGAGTGCATCATGTGCACGACTTAGATCTAATCTAATCGTGAGGCACTAATTAATTAATTACTTATTAAACATGCATCATATACATAAGCAATTAACTAATTAATATATTTGTGATTTAGTCATGGCCCTACTACGATCTTCTCAAGCCAATGAGAAGATCGAATGGTCAACCTAGGGTCAACAGCTTCTCCAAGCTCTTCCCTTTGACCACCTTGTGTTGCTCGTGCCCGCCTCGGAACTTCGTCTCGTGTGGACCCTCCACCGCTCCAATTTGTACATTACAATTTGAAACTCGAGTTACATTCGAGTCTAAATCTAATTTACAACAAGAATATAAGAGAAAGGCACGACGCGCAGGTCGCGGAAAAATAAAACATACAACACTAACACATAACGACACGCATGCCGTATTATGAATTACAACACAATCCAATCATATTGGGTTTTTGGGTCATGACTATCACAAAATTAATATATAATTCAAAATTATATATTTTCATAATTTTCTATAATTTTAAAAATAATTTTTACAATTTTTACAAGTAAAATTTCCCGGCGGTCCCGTTTAACGGTTTCGGGCGCAATCGCGGAACGGATCCCCTTGCGGGGCCCAGGGGCAGCGCCCCTACCCGCGATCTAACCATCTCAAGGGTTCCTTTGCGATCCAACAGCGCCTAAACCCGCTGTTCCAAAATGATTTGGGCCGAGACATTGCCGTTTCGGAAAAATCTTCCCGGCGGGTTCGTTTTTAGCGATTTCGGGTGCAATCGCGGAGCAAATCCCCTTGCGGGGTTAGGGGCAGTACCCCTACCCATGATCTAACCATCGTGAGTTGCTCCTTTGCGATCTAATGGCACCCAAGCCCGCTGTCCCAAACAGATTTGGGGCAAAACGAAACCGTTTTGGAAAAATCTTTCCGGTAGCCGAAGCCTACAAGTGCCGAGACACTTGTGCTTCGCTTCTACGGAAAAATTACCCATAAAACTATAAAATCATAATTTTACAGAAAATTACAGAAACTTTAGTTTTCATAAAACCAAAAATCAAACTCGTACAAGCCTTGCACGTGGCTCTGATACCACTGTTGGATTTTTCGGGCCGCGAAAACCGCTTTTCGCGTCGCGGAAACCCCGAATCACCCAAAGTCATAGATCCGTGCAAGGAAAAACCGAATGAACTTACGAGTACGAGTTTCAAAATTTTTAGATCTACACTAGATGAGAGTTATACCTTCGAAGCGAGCCCTTTCGCGTTCCCGCTCGTCCAAGGAGTTGCCGGATCTCGAGAGTGTCAACGTAGACACTCCTCTAATGATATCCACACGAACAAGGAGTGTCTCCCACACTCAAAGGATGGAGAAGAGAGCCCCAAGTGTGCTAGCACTTTCTAGAGCTCTCGAATGGGATTGGAAAGGAAGAAAAGAAGAAGGTATAAAAGAAATCTTATACACTCACTAGTAGTATCCTTCCTTTGTGACCTTCACTCTTCCTTTGCTCTTGGATTCACTCAACCATCTTCTCCTCACCATGGAAGTCCACGGCAACAGCAGCAAGGAGGAGGAAGAAAGCTTGGAAGAAGATGGAATAATTACCACACATCAATTGCCACAAAACCAAAACCTCCTTTGCATTAGTGTGGCCGGCCACCACATTGTAACCCCCTCATTAATGTGGCCGGCCACATTAAAACGAAGGGGAGAGTGTAACCCCCATGAGGTGGCATACCTCATGAGGTGGAGGTGATGTGGCAAGGATGAGTCATCCTTATGATGTGGCATCAAGTCATACTTGATGTTTCTAATTCCATTTGGTCAAGTCAAAATTGACCAATTTCTTCCTTGTTGAGTTAAATCCATTCTTTGATTCAAGTCAATTTCAGTTTAATGAATCTTAATTCATTAATATAAATTGACTCAATGAATCAAATCTAAATTAGACTCATTCAACAATTGAATCTAATTGAGTCTAACTCAATAAGTCTAATTTGAATCCATTTGGTTCATCATATGAACCCAATCTCCATCCACTTGTTCTTTGTGTGTGACCCAATAGGTTCTTGTAACGTTGGTAATGTTTCTAAACTCCTTTAGAAACATAAGCAATGAGCGGCATCTAGCAATACATTATTGCTACCCAAGTCAAGAAATGTTGAGATCCAACATCACCTTGTGACTATTAATTGTGACTCCTCACAATATATGACAAGTGTCCTTCTATCCTAGACATCTAGATTGATCAATGTGAGGCATAGACCATGTCATCCTCTGAACAATCTAAATCTTGAACTCCAAGTAGACTCACTCAATCAAATGAGCTCAATATCTCATATTGACTCATTTGGGTATGGCCATACACTTCGTGGTCTTACTCTATCAAGAATATCAATGTCGCTCCCGTCATATGGGAGGGATAGATCCCATCTACATCACTCACATCCCTCTGTATAATTCATTACATACCCAGTAATCGCCTTTATAGTCCACCCAGTTACGGGTGACGTTTGACGAAACCAAAGTACTTAACTCCTTATGTAGGGATCCTTGGTGACTTCAGGTCTAAGGACTAATAGTCATACTAATAGCCACATGAGAAAGTATATGACACTCATATAACGATCCATGATACTTTCTCATGGCAGGTCATTCAGTATACATTCTCTAATGCATACCCATGTGTCAGCTTGATATCTCTATATCCATGACTTGTGAGATCAAGTCATCGAGCTGACCTACATGCTAGTCTTATTGTATTAACATTGTCCCTGAATGTTAATACTCGACTAGAAATGATTTAGAGTAGTGTTCCCTATATCATCTCACTATCGATTCAACTAATCGATTGATATAGATATGAACCTTCTACTCAAGGACGCTATTATACTTAGTCTATTTGGCACTAATACAAATAAGTATAATAACCAAACAAATGCCTTTATTAATATACAAGAATATGATACAATGAGTCCATACAATCATCAAATGATTGGCTCTAGGGCTCTAACTAACATTTATAGTGTATGACATGAAATTGATTTAAGGTTCACATGCTTATATGTTGTTGTAACCTAAAACCAAGCATGGTGACTTTCGACCACCATATGAAATTAGGGTTAGAGACCCAATTATGACTTTGCTAGGTGTCTCCCATACTTGGATGTGAATTAGGAGATGCTAGTAAATGTTTTTCATGTATGATTATGTTTTCCTATGATGCTTTATATGTTTATTTAAGGATGCTCATGAACTATGCATGATGATGACTCTTATGATGTGTTTTATGCTTAAGTATGCATGCTTTATGATAAGACAAGTAACATGCCTATTTATGTATGTTTATGAACTATGCATGAAATGATTCTTATGATGACTATGTACCCAAGCATGTATGATTTCAAATATGTAGCATGCTCAGTTACGTAAGCTTATGAACCAGGCATGATAATGATTTTTCTTTTATGATGGCTATGTGCCCAAGTATGTATGCCTTATGATATGATAAGTAAATGGCTAAGAGTTGCTTCCCTTAAGTTGGGATTAAGAGAACTCTTCATGTTAAGACAAGAGCATGACATTTATGATGATATGATGTGACAGTTATGATGATATGATATGCATGACATGTATTTTACTTGTATGGCTTGTACCAAGGGTGGGCTCCATAAGCGCCCCTAGGCCGACAGACTATGAACGGGTCTAGTAAAAAGGGATGGGCTCCTTAGTACGCCCCTAGGCCGACGAACTATGAACGGGTCTAGATCCCTAGTAGGTTCGAGGCTAGTCACCCTGTCCTAGGGATTACGCGCATTTATGTATGTATGTGGTACAAGCCGGGCCCTCATGATGATGATATTATGTTTAAGTATTAAAAGATATATTTAAAGACATCTTGCACTTGACATGACATATGTTTTAAAAAGACATTTTGCATAATGCACCCATTCATAATATGATATGTTTTTATGAATTATATGACATGATGTTATGACATACTCTTATGACTTATAGGACATGATGTTATGAGATGTTTTGTTTATGATTCATATGACCTGATGATATGTTATGCTTCTATGATTCACGTCACATGATTCCTTTATTTATGATATGTCAGAGTATGATGTTTCTTAATAATATGATATGATAGGAGGCTATGTTCACATGATATAATGTAGATGATTTTGTCTCCATTGATTATATGCTTGTATGACTATGATATGAGATACGGTTTTTGTGAGTAGGAAAAGGATCTTACTGAGCCTGTGTGCTCATAGCTTACTTTCCTTGTACC
Source organism: Zingiber officinale (assembly GCF_018446385.1). Classification (NCBI taxonomy): domain Eukaryota; kingdom Viridiplantae; phylum Streptophyta; class Magnoliopsida; order Zingiberales; family Zingiberaceae; genus Zingiber; species Zingiber officinale. The sequence continues at coordinate 48,647,255 of NC_055992.1, read as the reverse complement.
ACATATAAAGGCAAGGAATGGATGATCTAAGGGAGCTGCAGGAGAGGCAAGGAGGTGTGTGTGGCAGTGGCTCGGCTAAGAAAAATAAAGACCTGCTATGTTATTTTTTTTTCTGTTATGTCTGACATGAACCAATTGTATTTATGTTACATTCCAGTATAACTTCATGACATTTCCACTGCTTTATGTTACTCGAAAGAAATTTTAAATATGCACGTATCCTGGAATAGTTAAGTAAGTAAGTAGCCCCGTCCCTTTAGTAGCAGGGAGGGCGGGCGTTACACTTTCACACTTGGCCGACCCCTTGCTTGGGCACCAAGCAAGGCTTGGTGGCCCTAGCCTTAGCTCCAAGCTTGACTTGTCCGGCCCCTTGCTTGGGCTCCAAGAAAGGATGTTGGCTGACCCCTAGCATGGGCTAAGAGGCAAGGCTTTGGGTGGATATAAGACTATATATAAGAGGCTACAATAGGGACCGAGAGGAGAAATTGGTTTTGGTCTCCCGATGAGCTTGAGCTTCCCGTGTTCGCCCTGAACACCCAAATCAAGTTCATCAATAATAACTCATACCACTAAAGAGCTACTATTGAACTACCACACCAATCCCGAATGTCCATTAATTAAATGAGTTATTGACAACTCACTTAATTAATATCTAGGTCCAAGAGTAGTACCACTCAACTTCATTGTCATGTCAGACTAAGTTCAGCTGCAGGGTTTACATAACAATCCTTATGAGCTCCTCAAGGGGACATAATCAACCTAGATTACTAGGGCACAGTTTCATTCTATAATCAACAACACACCATATAAATAATATCATTTCCTAACTTATTGGCCCTATTGATTTATTGAGCTAAATGGCACCCTTTGATAAATTTAAGAAATAAATATTAAGTATACGTGCTTGTTATTATATCATGATTAAGACCATGCACTTCAATAATAACAGAGGTCTTGTTCATTTAAAGAGTCAGTATAAAAAAAACTACCTTAATTGGTCCTACTCAATACACTCATAGTGTTCTAGTGTAATTTATTAGTCAAGATAAACTAATACCTAATTACATACAACCACTCCAATGGATTGTCTCATTCTATCTTGGTTGTGAGCAACTGTTTATAATTTATAATGAACTGATAACATGATCTTCTGTGTGTCTCCTCACACCATGTTATCTACAATATAAATTAAATGGACAACTACACTTAGCATAAATGTAGAGATTTGACCAAATGTGATTCTTATTTCAATATAAATGTTTACAAAAACTAGACTTTCAGTATACACTCTAACACTAACCACAACTAGGACTTTTATCTAAGATACCTTAGGACTTTTCTGCAAACTCATTCAAACACATTAGATCACAAATAACCTTAACTTTGAATCTTTTGTCATTATCAAAACTCAGGTTCGATCATCGGATGTTTCCCACACCAACAATCTCTCCCTTTTTGATTATGACAATAAAAATTCAAAGTTAAGTAAAAGGTATAAAGAATAATGCTATAAAGAATTTAAATAATAGCGCAAGCATAAATTTAAGTGAAAAGCTCCCCCTTAATAAATGCTCCCCATTTTAGAATTTTCTAGAATTTTCTTTATACTTGACTTTTAGATTTGAATTTTCTTATACTCTCCCCCTTTGTCATATATCAAAAAAAACTTTGTGAGGGGAGGAGTAAGAAAATGTTGTTTGACAATACTTGCTAAATTTTTTTTTTTATTTGTCAACAACTTGATAAAGACTAAGTTTTAAGAGTGATAAAAGTTTTAGCTTATAAGAACTTAGCTTAAAAATATGAGAAAAGACCCTTTAGTTAAAACTAACTAACTTAGTTTAATAGGAGGTTGAATACATGCTTAAAATATTTTGATAAACGCTTAAAAAATCAGTACTTAGCTTTAAAAAATATTTTCCTTAAAAAAATATTTTTGCTCAAAACCTAAGTTTGGAAAGCTAATGGAAAGATTATCGAAAAGTAACTTAACTAAATTTGAGTTTAAATAAATATTTGATAAAACCCTAAGAATATTTTTAAGAAGGAAATTTTCAAAAAAGAAACACTTTAGGGTTTCAAAAAGCAATTTTACTTAGAAAAAGTTTGAAAAGTACTTAGCTTAAATAGTATCAATTTGTATAACTTTAGCTAAGTCCACTTTCACTTAGAACCAAAAAGAGTAATACAATTTTGTTAAAGAAAAAAACTTAGTTTACTTTTCCAAAGTCCTAAAGTATAAGCATGAGTAATTAAAAATTTAAACTAAATACTTAGTTTCCTTAGCCAAATGTCTAACCATTAGCTACTAGCTGCTTACCTAAAAGGTAATAGCTTTCACTTGGTTAGTTAAGTTAAGTCAGTGATCCAGTTAGATTTGACTAAGATAGGATAACTTAACTTGATTAATGTAAATTTAGTATTTATTGCCCAGACTTATTATGCTGCACAGATATAAGCATTATGAAGTTTAGGCACCAAGCAAGGATGTGGTCAGCCCCTCATTTGGGTAAGAAGCAAAATCAAAATGGGTGAATGCGAGGCTTTATAGAGGCTATAGCAGGGATCGAGAGAAGGAATTAGCTTTGGCCTCCCAATGAGCTTGAGCTTCCTGTGTTCGACCAACACACTCAACTCAAGTTCATCAATAATAACTCATACTACTAAAGAGTTATTATTGAACTACCGCACCAATCCCATATTACATTATGGGCTCCTTCTTGTCATGAGTGCATTAATCTCCCTGTGTTTAAGATATCGAATGTCCATTAATTAAATGAGTTACTAACAACTCACTTAATTAATATCTAGCTCCAAGAGTAGTACCACTCAACTTCATTGTCATGTCAGACTAAATCCACCTGTAGGGTTTACATGACAATCCTTATGAGCTCCTCAAGAGGACATCATCAACCTAGATAACTAGGACACAGTTTCCTTCATATAAATAATATTATTTCCCAACTTATCGGGCCTATTGATTTAACGAATAAATCTCACCCATTGATAAATTAAAAAAATAAATACTAAGTATATGTGCTTGTTATTATATCGGGATTAAGAGTACGCACATCCATAATAACAAAGGTTATATTCTTTTATGCAGTTAGTATAAAAAGAAGAAACCTCAAATGATCCTGCTCAATACACACGTAGTGTACTAGTGTAATTTTAAAGTTAAGATAAACTAATATGAAATTACACACAACCATTCCAATGGTTTGCCCCAATCCATCTTGGTTGTGAGCTACTATTTATAATTTATAAGGAACTGATAACATGATCTTCTGTGTGACACTACACACCATGTTATCTACAATATAAATTAAATGGACAACTGCATTTTACTAAATGCAGACATTTGACCAATATGATTCTCATTTCAAAATAAATGTTCATACAAAAATCTAGGCTTTTAGTATACATCCTAACAATCTCTCACTTATACTAAAAGACTATGCTGCCATATATGCTGTCATACATCTGATTCTCATCCCCTCAACATACCCATCAAAAGCTCTCGCCTGAAGGGCCTAAGTGAAAGGATCCAGGTTATCTGCTGATGCAATCTTAGCGACAACAACTTCTGCTCGTTTTATGATGTCTCATATTAGGTGGTACTTACGCTCAATATGTTTACTTGCCTTATAGGCTCATGGTTCCTTTGAGTTTTCTACTACACCACTATTATCACAATAAATTGTGATAATTTTGGGCAAACCAGGAATCACATTTAAGTCTATCAAGAAGTTTCTAAGCCATATAGCTTCTTTGGCTGCCTTAGAGGCTGCCACATACTCAGCTTTCATGGCTGAGTCCGAAACTCATTTCTACTTAACACTCCTCCATGCTATGACTCCACGTCCCAAAGTAAACACATACCCCGAGGTTGACTTAGTATTGTCCCTATCTGATTGGAAGTCAGAATTTGTGTAACCCACAGGGAGGAAAGCATCTGCCTAGTAAACTAGCATATAATCTCTAGTCCTTTTCAGGTACTTCAATATATACTTTACAGCAGTCCAATGTCCTTGTCCTGGGTTACTTTGATATCTGCTAACCATGCCCACGACAAAACAAATATCTGGTCTCGTACATAGCATCACATACATTAGGCTTCTTGAAGCATAAGGAACTGCCTTCATGTCCTCTATCTCCTTTGATGTCTTAGGAGACATCTCTTTAGATAAAGGTACTCCATGTCGAAAAGGTAGAAAACCTTTCTTGGAGTTTTGCATGCTAAAATGAGCTAGGATTATATCAATGTATAAAGCTTGGGATAAGCGCAACATCCTTTTCTTGCGATCCCTTATTACTTTGATCCCAAAAATATGTCCACATTCTCCCAAATCCTTTATATCAAACTGGTTGGACAACCATACCCTTACGTTTGCAATACTTTTGTTGGTTGCGACTCAGAATATCGTTCTAATTCCCCTGTACAAAAATTTGTACAAGCATAGAACTATCCTAACTACACATGTGCTCTATTGAAGTTAAATTTGGATTGTAAACGATGCTTAACATTATTAATCCAAATTGTCCTTCAGAAGTTAAACTTGGATTGGAAACGATACTTAACATTTTTACTCCAAGTTTAACCGATGTGATCTTCCTAAGTTAAACCATATTACAGAAGTTAATTAAATATCTATTTCAAAGATTGGCTTCCAGGTTAAACATGGCGAGATACTAGGCCTTCTTGGGTATGGGATCATCCACCACTTCCTAAACAAAGCATTTCAAAGAAATCAGGTATTTAACTTCTTACAGTAAACTAGGTTTAACTACAAAGACCTCAATAGAAGCACAATATCGAAACATGAAATCAAACAATAAAATTGATAAACTAAAACCGACAACCTCTTGTGTTTGGTTTTTCAAGATCTATACAAAAAGATGAACTAGTCATGATATGGAAACAAATAACTAGTTATACCTTTTTGTAGCTTATAGACCTCTTGATCTTCTGTTATATTCCTCTTCTTCTCTTGGACGTCGTGTAGGCAACGATCTTCCAAGATGAAATCCACCCAAGCTTCTTCCTTTGCTTCCAAGTTTCGGCCACCAACTAACCTCCAAGGGATGCTAGACAAGAGAGCTTCCTTCTCAACTTCTTCTCCTTCAAGCAACCGACCACCAAGAGAAAACCAAGCTTGATGCCGCTGGCCTCCAAGGAAGAAAACAAAAGGAGAAGAGAGAAGGAAGAGGGTCGACCACCAAGTAAGAGAAGAGAGGAATATAAGATGATATTATTGTACCATGAAGGCACCTTCTACCTCTCTTTTATAATCCTTGGCGAATGTAAAAAAGGAAAGTTTTAAAATAAAAAATTAAAACTTCATTTTATTCCTTTACATGGTCGGCCACATCATGTCCTAACAAGGAAAGATTTTAAACAAAAATTAAAATCTCTCTTTTAAAATCCCTTTTGTGGATAGCTATAAAAGGCATGTTTTATAAAATTAAAATCTTCACTTTTAAATCCTTTTGTGGATGTCTATAAAAGAAAAGATTTAAAATAAAACTCTTTTTATATCATGGTTACAAAAAAGGAAAGTTTAAAAATAAAATCTTTCTTTTAAACATTATAGATAACTACAAATAAGGAAAGATTTCACTCTCTCTTTTAATCTTTGTAGAAAGCTATAAAAGGAAAGATTTTTTAAATTTAAAACTCTCTTTTAAAACCATGTGGCAAGCATCATAAAAGGAAAGTTTTTAACAAAAAAACTCCCTTTCATTTCCTTTTCTTATATGGTCGGCCCCTTGCTTGGGCACCAAGCAAGGCATGGCCGACCCTAGCTTGAACTCCAAGCTTAGCTTGGCCGGCCCCTTGCTTGGGCTCCAAGCAAGGATGTGGTCAGCCCCTAAGCTTGGTTAAGAAGTTGGACATTGAAAAGATATAAGGCTTTATAAATATAAGGCTACAACAGGAACCAAGAGGAGGAATTTGTTTTGGTCTCCCGATGAGCTTTAGCTTCCCGTGTTCGCCCCGAACACCCAACTCAAGTTCATCAATAATAACTCATACCACTAAAGAGTTATTATTGCACTACCACATCAATCTCATATTACAATATGGGCTCCTTCTTATCATGAGTGTATTAGTCTCCCCGTGTTTAAGATATCGAATACCCACTAATTAAATGAGTTACTGACAGCTCACTTAATTAATATTTTAGCTCCAAGAGTAGTACCATTTAACCTTTTTGTCATGTCGGACTAAGTCCACCTGCAGGGTTTACATGACAATCCTTATGAGTTCCTCAAGGAGACATCACCAACCTAGATTACTAGGACACAGTTTCATTCTATAATCAACAACACACCATATAAATAATATCATTTCCCAACTTATCAGGCCTATTGATTCAACGAACTAAATCTCACCCTTTGATAAATTAAAGAAAAAAATATTAAGTATATGTGCTTGTAATTATATCGGGATTAAGAGCACACACTTCTATAATAATAGAGGTCTTGTTCTTTTATGCAATCAGTATAAAAGAACAACCTCAAATGGTCATGCTCAATACACTCATAGTGTATTAGTGTATTTTTATAGTAAAGATAAACTAATACCAAATTACACTACAACCATTCCAATGGTTTGTCCCATTCCATCCTGGTTGTGAGGAACTATTTATAATTTATAAGGAACTGATAGCATGATCTTCTGTGTGACCATATTATCTTCAACATAAATTAAATGAACAACTACATTTATCATATGAATGTAGACATTTGACCAATGTGATTCTTATTGCAAAATAACTTATACAAAAAGCTAGACTTTTAGTATACATCTAACAACTTTGACATTGTTGCCGATGAGCAAAATGTCATCTACGTATAGTACAAGAAATACCACCACATTTTTGTCACTCTTCTTGTATACACAAGACTCATTCGGACACTGAATAAATCCATAAGACTATATCACTTCATTATACCAGATGTTCCACGATCTCGAAGCTTGCTTCAGTCCATAGATAGACCGATGCTGCATCTTTATTTTTGAGTGCTTCATCATATGTCCAGGGATCAGGTTCACATTCACCAGGAATCAAGTGTAAAGATTCTCCCAAAAACATGAATCTATCAGGTTGCCTAACAACCCTCCCACTACAACGAGGCATTACTTGTAATTGTGCATCATTTGTGACACGTGTTGCAATTTCTTGTGGTATCTCATCTTGTAGCGTTGGTACTAAGGTAGACGTGTCTTCTCTTATTTCTTCAAGAACAATTTTACTCATGGGCTTGTGGTTCATTACATAGTTCTCTTCTAAAAATCGGCCATTGATGCTAACAATGACCTTCTGATTTTTAGGACTATAAAATAAACCACCTTTCATTCCTTTAGGATAACCCGCAAACAAGCAAACTTCTGTACATGATTCCAACTTATTAGTGTCTCCCTTCAACACATGTGTTGGACTATCCCAAAATTCGAATATATTTTAGACTAGGCTTATGCCCATTCCATAATTCTATGGGAGTAGAGAGTACTAACTTAGAAGGTACCAAGTTCAGAATGTACACTGTCGTTTCCAGAGCTATCCCCAAAACAAATTTGATAATTCTAAAAAGGAAAGATTTTAAAATCTCTCTCTTTTAAATTTCTTATTGTTGTATCATGGGAGTTATTGGATTAAGAGTGTACAAATTGTCAACCAATGTACCAGAACATATAATGTAACGCCCACCCTTCTTACCCAACCAAAGGTGGCGCTACGTTCTTATACTACTTACGTACATGCTTTAGTTATAACAGCGGAAGAATAAAAACTTTAAAGAATTTAATTTATTAAGCATAATATCACATATTCTGATTTGTTCAAATGTGCATATGTTGATTCTATAACTAATCATATTAATTTGTCCGGATCGTTCTTTGCCGAGCCACCACCACACACATCACTATCTGCTCCTCCTGTTGCTCCTCTAGCTCATCCAGCTTCTTTATCTGCGGTACAAGGAAAGTAAGCATTGAGCACTCATGGCTCAGTAAGTTCCTTTCCTACTCACTAAAACCGAATTCATATCATTGCATATCAATATCATGCGAGGTATCATAAGCATACGACATACAAGGGTATCATATTCATAGTCATATCATAATATCACGTGACATAATATCTAATCATCAGATAATTCAAGCACATATGTAGGCAATGCATCATGAATTTGAAAACTTATACTTATAAGTACTTGAAATTCATATCATCATTAGAGGGGATCCCGGTTTGTACCACATACATAATGCGCGCGCTTCTTAAGTAGGTCCAAGGTAGCAAGTCTTGAACCCTACCATACATACATACTAGGTCCGAGTCTTATTCCATCGACCTAGGGCATTCAGAAGCCCATTTCTGACGAGGCCCGAGTCTTATTCCATCGACCCCGGGGCGTTTACGGAGCCCACCCTTGGTACAAACCATACAAAAATAATTTATCATGCATAACTATCATATCATATCCCTAACAATCTTTCATGCATTTCATTTTTCATTTCTTTCCATTATGTATAGCATTTCCTATGCTATCACATATCATGGCATTTACATAACATAAATTTCATTCTTTTCTCATTATGTATAGCATTTCCTATGCTATCACATATCATGACATATACATAACATAAATTTCATTCTTTTCTCATTATGTATAGCATTTCCTAAGCTATCACATATCATGGCATATACATAGCATAAATTTCATTCTTTCTCATTATGTATAACACTTCCTAGGTTCCTTTCCCTTTTTTTTTTTCTTTTATTTTCAATTATCTTCTAAACAAGAAAACAAATACATGATCCTTAACATTTCATAGGGAGAACCTCGTACTAGTTGGGTAAAACAATAATTTCCCTAGCCTCTTAAAAATATTTTTGGCCGAAATTCTAGGGTTAAGTACTCCTTTGATCAAGCATCATATAGGTGTAAAAACATGAAGAAGATCCCTTTTCTATGGCATAGAAAATCTATCATGTAGTGTAGACTTAGTTAAACCTCACTAGATTTTGAAAGCTCTTCTTAACCGAATTTTCTCAAACTTGTTTCTAGGTTTTAAAATCCTCATAAAATCTGAAAAATATATAAAAGCCTTGTACCACAGGTGAGGGAAGCTTACCTTCTTCGCTTAAGTTTCCTAGAGTTGAGAACTTGCTTGGACCTTTCTTCCTTGCTTGCTTTGCTCGGCACCAATGGAGGAGAGGAGTGGCTAGGTCTTTTGGTGGAGAGGAGGAGGAAGAAGAGGCTTCTCTTTCCTCTTGTGTTGCTCGGCAACAACAAGAGAGAAAGAGGGAGAGAGTGAAGAGGAAGAAGAGGTTCTTCCTCTTGTGTTGCTCGGCAACAAGAAGAAGAAGAGAGGGAGAGGTGAGTCTCGGCACAAAAGGGAGGAGAGGAGGAGAATGAGTGGGGGATGAAGTTGAAGTCACCCCTCCATGCCTATTTATACTAAAATGAGGGGAGGAAACTTGACTTGATCCATCCTCCCTATTCATTTCTCCCCTTAAATGACAAGAATATTCTAGAGAAATGCCTTTTGAGTTCTCTCTTTTCTTTCCCTTAATTTCTCTCTTTTCTCTCCTTTAATTAAAATTCCTATCTCTCCTCTTACAATATCCTCTCCTATCCCACTTGGTTAACACATGCATGCATCCACAAGAGAACCAAGGATCAAAACTTGTTTATGTATATTTTTATTTCTTTTTACTTCCTTTTCCTTTTAAGTAGAAAGAATCCTTTCTTATTCTTAACTACTTAATCCTTTCTCTCCTTATCAATAATTCTCCTATCCCCTTTGGTATCCTATACATGTTTCTTACAAGAGATCCAAGGTTCAATCTCTCTTCTAACATTTTATTTTCTTTTGTACATAATAATTCGTATATTACTATATTATGCATTATGCATAAATATTTCATACATATATATATTATCTCATATTTCTTCCTTTTGTCCATATTAATTCCATACATTTTAAATCATGCATAGATGATTTATACTCTCAACTTTATTTTTCTTTCATAAAGTTTTAATCATCTAAATCCATCTTAATATTTAACTTATAATATTTACACCCTCTTTTCATTCGTACTCTCATTATCCTCACTTTCTTATCTAGGCTTTCTAGGGGTGTTACATATAACCATCCTATTTTTCTTGACAACTACTTTATCATCAAAAGAAACAAAATATCCATCCTTTAGAAATTGAAATCATGTTCTTTCTAAAACACGGTACGTAAAGACAATTTCTCAAAATCAATATTTTATTTCTATCAAAAGATAAATAAACTTCTCCCAGTGCAACAGCCGCCACTCTCGTAGCATTGCCCATGTAGACGGTGATTTCCCCTTCATGTAGTCGTCGGGTTTCCTGGAACCCATGCAATGAATTACAGACATGATCAGTGGCTCCCGTATCTACTCACCAGGTACCAATAGATAATACCGCTAAACATGTTTCGACAACTAATGAATAAGATACACCTTCATTGTTCTCGTTTCTACGAGGATAGCCCGTTAAATGAGCCATCATCTTGAGGATATGATCCCTTACGGGTGTCCCCTCAGTCATGGTGGTCGTCATTAAGTTTCTCATGGTCTCCTACCTGGCAGCCTGATTCTGGTGTCTGAAGAGTTCCTTGCGATTGAGCATCATATCATAGACAGTGGGTAGGGACTAATGCTAATGTTACATCACATTTGACATAGGAGCCAAAATGTAACACCGCGCCATCTCATCTGCCTTAACCCATTTCCTATGCTTGTCAATCTCCTCTTCACTAGAATCGCTATTAGGCATGCTAGGACAGACCTCAAGAAGTACGAACTTATAACCTTCAGCAGTTAAGACAATGTCCAAGTTTTGCTTCCAATCAATGTAATTGGGACCAGTAAGTTTGTTTTCTTTCAATATAATTGAAAGAGGATTGAAAGCCATTTGAAATCCTAAGAATCACAAAATATTTGGTCAAAACTTTAGAATTTAAAATAATATTAATTCCTCAAAAAATATCATTTAAATTCACAAACACCTCAAAACACCAGGAATTTTGTATGCCACGATAGTGTGGACATATACAAATTCAAACATTTGCAAGAGGGGGTTTTATCCATTAATTTCATTATCTTGTCATCCTAACTTTATGACAAATAAAATTAATAGTTGGTTTTTCTTCGATCACACAAATAATAGTAGTGACTCCGATGGGGAGGATATTATTAAATGCGCCTAAGTGTATACCATTACTTGATACTTAGTCCATTAAATAGGATTGTGCCCCTTAAGATTGAGAAGATCACACAAACCTAAATAATTTCCTATAATCATCTATAAAGCAAGTTTGATCTAGTGATCCGTAAACAAACTCATCCGATGCGGAGGAAGACACTCAAAGCCAACGCGCAAGTTTGAATGCATCACTTACAAACCAGTAATGGAGACCGTGGAATTCAAATAATTCCTCTCCCACTTAGTTATTTAAAAACAAGGAATTTTAACATGTACACATGCACATCACATATAAACAGCATAGCAGGCAATAAATATGAAAAATAATTTTCCAACTATTATGGCCTCATCCATAGCTATCCTCCGTGTGCCACCAACCCTAACCACCGCCAACGGGTCATATCATCGTGTCTATCTTGCTTCATTTTCCGCTGCACCTCTGGTCCTCAAAAAGCACCACGCCTCGCAAGGATATGATCCTTAACAAAAATAAAATTTTACCTTTATCAATCCTATATTCCACAAGGGAATATACATGTAATCTAGATCGAACAGAATGTAAAATCCTAAAACTAATACAGCTCCTACTGTATTTAATAATTACAATCATGCGCACATATAAAATGCCCTCAACATGCTCGAGGGTCCAATCACACACAAACACAATAGGGCCATAATAGTTGGAACTAGGATGTCTGTAACCATAAAGTTAATCTATTTGCATATCCTACTATTATACTGCCTAAATTTATGTATGAAAAGTGCATAATTTAACAAAAAACCAAACACATAAAGGCAAAAAACTAGCTCTGATACCAATTGTTGGGTGCTACTTGGAATTTCGTTCTATTTTCCCTGTATAAAAAAATTATATGACCACAGAACTTTTCCTAGCAACCCATGTGCTTTTCAGGAGTTAAATTTGAATTGCAAAGGAAACTTAACATTAATAATTCAATTTCAACCTATGTGTTCATCAGAAGTTAAACTTGGATTACAAACGAAACTTAACATTATTAATCCAAGTTTAACTCATGTGTTCTTCATAAATTAAACCAATTTATAAAAGTTGATTAAATATCTATTTCAAGGATTGGCTTCCAGGTCGTTGGTGAGGCACTCAGCCTTCTTGGTTATGGTATCATCCACCACTTCCTAGACAAAGTCTTCCAAAGAAATTGAATATATAAACTCCTTAAAGTAACCTTAGGTTTAACTACAGAGAACTCAATTGAAGCACAAAATCGTTAGCCTCTTGTGTTGGTATTTCAGGATCCATACAAAGAAAAACTAAACTAGTAAACCACGGAAATAATTAACTAGTTATACATTGTTAGAGTGTATACAAAAAGCCTAGCTTTTGTAAACATTTATTTTTCAAATGAAGAATCAATTTTGGTCAAAAATATCTACATTTATGTTAAGTGTAGTTATTCAATTAATTTTATATCGTAGATAACATGGTGTGTGGTGTCACACACAGAAGATCATGTTATCAGTTCTTTATAAATTATAAACAGTTGCTCACGACTAAGATGGAAAGAAACAAACCATTGGAATAGTCATAGTGTAATTAAGTATTAGTTTATCTTGACTAATAAATTACACTAGTACACTCTAAGTGTATTGAGTAAGACCATTTAAGGCAAGTTCTTTTTATACTGACTTAATAAAAGAACAAGACCTTTGTTATTATGAAAGTGTGTGCTCTTAATCCTAATATAATAACAAGCATATATATTTAATATTTATTTCTTTGACTTATCAAAGGGTGAGATTTAGCTCGATAAATCAATAGGCCCGATAAGTTGGAAAATGATATTACTTATACTGTGTGTTGATGATTATAGAAGGAAACTATGTTCTAGTTATCTAGGTTGAGAATGTCCCCAAGAGGAGCTCATAAGGATTGTCATGTTAAACTCTGCTGGTGGACTTAGTCCGACATGACAATAAAGTTGAGTGGTACTACTCTCGAAACTAGATGTTAATTAAATGAGTTGTCAATAACTCATTAAATTAATGGACATTCGATATTTTAAACACAGGGAGATTAACACACTCATGATAAGAAGGAGCCCTATAACGACCACCCTTCTAACTACTACTCTCTAAGGGTGACTGTTACTTAACCACTAACTCTACTTAACCGGTATGATTGAAACCACGAGGAGTCCCTACCAAAAAATTTCGACAGCACTTCCCCTGTACTGGTGACCATAAACTGAGATACATACATAGTATACATATTTAGAAATGCTTTAGAAATATTCTAGGGGTTTTTAGAAATTTTTAGAGTATTTTTATGCAATTTTTGGAGGTCGTTTGGTATTTTTACTAAATGAAAGAAGTTTCGACAAAAAAATGTCCAAGCCGAGATTCGAACCAGAGACCTCCGGTCGAGCCAACTCTTAAGCGAATCCGGCTGACCAAGTGTTCCAGCGAGCATTGTTGATTAAAAGGGGAATGAAATTTATTTAAGTAATAGTTAATAGGAAACAGAAAATAAATGGGAAAAAAAGGGTTCGACTGAGGAATCGAACCCGCGACCTTTGACCTAGTCAAAACGCGGCTTGCCAGGCGTTCCAACGGATGTTTCGTAATAAGAGGGATAACGAATCTTATTTATATGGTAGTAGATAATAGAAATAATAAGTTAAGAGAGGAATTTGAGGATTTTTCCCGTGACCTAATTTCTTCCTCTCCTCTCTTCGGCATGCGACGGTGATTCTCTCGGGCTAAAACGAAGCCGAGTTAGGGCTTCTCTCCAGTGGCCGGCCAAGGACTCATCCAGAGGTTTCTTCATCTCCTTGTGATCCTCTCGTCGAGGAGGAGCCGTGAGCACAAGAAGGGACTGAGAGCTCGAGTTCTCCGAAGCCCTAGGAGCCTTCCCCTTCGGCTGTAAGTCCAAGGAAGCCTAAGGTAAGTCGCTACTCACCTGCAGTAGGATAGTTTCGGATTCCTATTCCTTTTGTTTTCGAATTTTTCTGTGAAGATTGTTGGTTTAGGGTATCTGCTGTGAGTTTTTTATAGGAAGATGAGAAGGGGTTCTAATGGATTTGGCATATAGTTAGGCTTCTCAATTCTGATATTAAGCATCTCTTAATTGAATTATGTGGAGTATCCTATTCTGGTTTTAGGTTTTCTGCCGTGAGGTTGAATGGAAGAATATGGAGAAAAAAAATGTGAGGAGCATTTAGTTCCTTTTGGTCACCGTCGTGCCATAGTTTCGGGAGGAATTGCTTTGTTTGGTTTTCGGATTTTAGTTGTAGAGGATTATGATGTTTAGGGATCTTAGAATAGATTTAAGATTTTGCTTGCTTTCTTGCTAATCTGTTGAAGCATGATTGGAGAATTTGGTTGTTTTACAAAAAGGTTTAAGCTATGAATTGTTACATAGGTTTGTTTTAACTTTATAGCAAGATGAATTTAATCTTGTGCAAGGAAAAGGGGCACGAGTAACTCCCTTGGGGTTGCTGTGCAATTCGGCTATTTAGCGGAACAGGAGAAGGCATAGATTTGTTGATTAGCATGTAGTTTCCTTCATGTCGTTACTTTAATGCTTCCTCCCTTACTGTTGATTTGGAGCTGCAGTATAGTTTACTTGTGTTATGAGGTGGGCACGAACAGCATTACTATTAGTTTCGGTTGTGTTTTCTATTGCTCGGTAAAGGTTTGAGTTTTGAACGGGTTTAATTAGATTCCTTTTTAGCTTCAGCAGGTTCTTAATTAGTTGGAACAACCATGCCTTAAGCTTGCTGGTTAGGTCATTTTTATGCTTTGCATTGGGCAAGAACAACCCTATATTTAGCATTGCTGTTTAGACCTTTTTGTGCTATGTAGTGGCACGAACAGCCCTTGATCTAAAGTACATAGTGTTAGTTTTCTTTGCTATTTAATAAATATGATCAGCCCTGTTTAATAGCATTTCAAATTCAGCCTCTTCGTTATTTAGTAAGCATGGTATTCTATTGAGTATGTGTAGCATTGATTTCTTTTCTAGTTTCCTTGCCATTAAATGTGCACGAGCAGATTTATTTCCTAGTTTTATTTGCCATGAGTTGAGCATGACCAGTTTCCTTGCTATTAGATATACATGAACAGAATTTTCTAGTTTTCATTTACTATTAGATAAGCAGATTTTTCATGTTGCTATTAGTAGAACACGAGCAGTATTTTCCTAGTTTTCCCTATTGTTGTTATTTGAGCATGAGCAGATTTTTAGTTTGCATTTAGTTCCTAGATTTCTTTGTGTAGCAGTAGGCGTGCACAACAAATGAAGCAATACAGATCTTTAATTTCATTTAGCTATAAGAAAGATAAAGAAAAGAAAGAGAAAGGCCAAGGCCTTAAGAAGATCCCAAAGTCAAGACTTTATGGATTTTGGCACACAAAGTGCTTATTAAAATGCCGAGACATTATATATTAGAAGTAATAAAAGATAACAAGTATTTTACTTTTTTTTAAGAGGCTAGTACCCGACTTTCGAGGTTGTCGTTAAACAAATCTAGGTGTCCAATTCTGAGGTCTTGGCCCTGGTAGACCGAGGTCTGCTCTTTTAGGATTGGTGGCTCGCTACCCCAACCTATTAGGGAACGCGCATAAGATGGTACTACGCTTGGGCCCAAGAAGAAAGTTGATTATTATTTTGATGTATTAAAAGTATAAGTTTTTGAACAAGTAAAATAAGTTTCACATAAGTATAAAAGTATAAATTTTAAACAAGTGAAATAAGCTTCACATAGGTTTAAAATTCAGCAAGTTTAGTTCTTTATGCTAGCATGATTGTATAAATTTGCTTTACATGTTTAGCTTTTCAGTATGTGATGTGCGTAGATTATATACTCTTTTATGCATGTTTTTACGCACATTTACATACTTTGATCATGCTTGATCTATGCACTTTTATACTTCCAGCTTTCCTTTTAGCATATTTACTCTTTTGGTTCGGAGATCTGATTTTTGTGCATTTTCTGTACACAGGAGTCGAAATTGGTGAAGATTATGTGTCCTCGGGCAAGCTTGGAAGGAATTGAAGGGAGAGAGCATCAGGCTGTGTACCACACATGGCCGTGTAGTTTTAACAGGAAGGGAAGAGGACATGGCCGTGTGAATCTCACATGGCCGTGTCTTGATTTGAAGAAATTAGAGCAGATGCCTTACATGGCCGTGTAGATCTACACGGCCGTGTGAGGTTTCCAGAGGCCAAGCAGGTGGTGGACGTGTGCACCATGCGGTCGTATAGCATTTCAAGAGAACAGAAGGGTCCTGGCCGTGTGAGTCACACGGCCGTGCAGCTTTGGCAAAGAAGGAACTGGACATGGCCGTGTGAATCTCACACGGTCGTGTCATGGGGCCGTGTGGCGCCCGATATCCTCCTCTATTTAAACCCTCCTTCATAAATTGAAAGGGGATCTCTCCCCCTTTGGGGGAAGGCAAGATTTGGTGGTTTCCTTCCATTCTTGGGAGGATTTCTGGGCGATTCGAGGGGAGTTCTTGACGATTTCGACTCCGGAGCGAGGATTGGATCCGAAGACGAGGCTTCTTCGTAGATAAGTTTTCTCTTTCCCCCTTTTTCTTGGTTTCTTGGATTGGGGATTTAAGAAATGCTTGTAATCTTTATTTCTTCGGGTGTTCTTCCTCGATTCATGGAATAGATCTTGTATTCTAGGATTAAGGGAGTATTTGTATGATGGATTGATGTAATCTCTTATGGATTTGCCAATTTCTTGCTTCAATGACATTGTCTTGCTTGTATCAATTAGATCTTGAATGATTAACGGTGATTTGTGCTTAATTCTCATTCTTGATTGATTGTTTGAATTTCTTGTGGACTTTGTAAAGATAAACTCTCACTCGATCATCCGAGGGATCCACGTGACAGGTGCAAACCCGTATAAGGACGTTTAAGAGATAATCTTGAAGAGGAAATAGGAATATTCAAGAGAGTAGGATGGATCTTGTGATTAGTTTCTTGTATCTTGATAGATTAATAAGTTGTGGGCTTCTATGTTGATATCCGAGGAAGGCATAGTAATAGGTGCGCTTCTGTGTAAGGACAACGTAGGTTCACGTCTAATTGATCATATTTAGATACATTTCTCAGTCCTTAGCCGGTTATCTATTGCAAGAGAGAACCGGCAACTTTCTACAAGTGTTTGGCAATTGAGGGATAAGAATTGGTGAACCATTTACATTCAAGAAATCTTACAAAGAAACCGAAATTCCTAGAATCTCCCTTTATCATAACCCAAAACACTAAACTCTTGTTTGTTGATCTTTAATATTAGATTTGTTTACCTTCACTTTGCATTTGAAACAATTGGATAGTTGTTTAGCTAATTCGTATTGAGACATTTCTAGTGCTTATTCCAGTCCCTGTGGATACGATAATCTTTTATATTACTTGCGACATTTCCGTACACTTGCGAAGCGTAACAAGTTTTTGGCGCCGTTGCCGGGGAACTGCGCTATAACATTAGGAATTATCAATTGAGTTAGACTAAACATAACATTTGTTTTTCTTTCATATTGCATAGTTGTAACTAATCATTAGATTTCTGTTTTTACTTTCTTGTATAACTTTTACTTCTTGTTAATTCTTTTTGTACAAATTCAATTCTGCATTTTTTATTCTTTTATTTTTTTTCTTTTTCTGTTGAATTGTCATTTGCTATCTTGTTCTTGTGTATGCGAAGATCTAACTTTGCAGGGGAATTCTTTCCTTTTGACCCTGAGATTGACAGAACTTTCCATAAAAGAAGAATTCTGCAAAGGCAAATTGAAGAACAGGAACATTTGAACATGGCGAATAGACCACTCAAGGATTATGCAGCACCTTATGCAAGAGGTTTTCGATCTAGTATTTCAAGACCTTCAGTGGAAGCTAATAACTTTGAGATCAAACCCGCAATTATATCTATGGTGCAGCAGAACCAATTTGGTGGAGGACCTCATGAAGACCCCAATCAACACTTAGAGGTCTTTTATGAAATATGTGGTACCATGAAAATGAATGGAGTTCCTTCAGAAGCAGTTAGATTATTATTATTTGGGTTTTCTTTAAGAGATAGGGCAAAGCAATGGCTGAATTCTTTGGCCCCTAATAGCATCACCACTTGGGAGCAGTGTGAGCAACAGTTTCTTGATAAATTCTATCCACCAAGCAAAACAGCTCATATGAGGAATTTAATTGCAAGCTTCAAGCAAACTGACTCAGAATCTCTTTTTGAAGCATGGGATAGATATAATAGTATGCTCAGACAATGCCCACATCATGGGTTGGAAAGATGGTTAGTGTTGCACACTTTTTATAATGGTATCAACTATCATACTAAAGTGTCCCTTTATTTAGCTGCTGGAGGGGCACTTATGAATAAAAGTTTAGATGAAGCTGAAGAAATTATTGACAGTGTAGCACGAAATCATCATCAATGGGCAAATGAAAGAAGCGGTGGCTATTCTTCTTTAAACCCAACAATTAAAGCATCAGGGAAGTTTGATGTAGATGCAGTCACTCTTTTGTCTGCAAAATTGGACGCTCTTACAAAGAAATTCGAGAATATGGGGACTAGTGCTAATATGGTCAATGCTATTAGTACATCTTGTGAAGTATGTGGGAGTTCAGAGCACTCAAATGACTCATGTCCATTGGGAGCTATCACTGCACAAATCAATCAACTGGAACAATGTGATGCAATCATGAGTTACAATCAAAGGCAGAACAACCCATACTCAAATACTTATAACCCTGGATGGAAGAGCCATCCCAATTCTTCTTACAGAAATAATCAAGATCAAGGACCATCTATGGGGGCAAGACCAAATTTTCAAGCTGGGCAACAAAACTTTTAACATCTATCTTCTCAAGGCTTACCAAAGTCAAATATTGAAAAGATGCTTGAAGAAATTATCTCAAGCCAGAATGAAATGAAGCAAGATTTAGCAAAACTTATTCAGAGAATGGATAATTCTAAAAAGCATCAAAAGATCCAGGATAGTCAAATTGCCCAACTAGCTTCCTCATCATCCAGAGCACCAGGACAACTTCCAGGAAAACCATATGTGAATCCTATGGAGCATTGCAATAGAATTAAGCTTAGGAGCGGACGGACCTTGGGAGACTCCCAAGTGACTGCTCCAAAAGGGATACAAAAAGAAGAAGAGCTCTCTCCTCTTATACCAAATCAGATTCAAGCTAATGAGGAGAGTACCATTGAGGTTGAAGAGACTCTTCCACTGAACCATCAGAGCAAAGCTGTCCCTTTTCCTCAGAGACTTACAATGCTCAAGAAAGATGAAGAATTTGGCAAGTTTTTAGAAAAAGTTAAGGAAATTTGTGTAGAGGTACCTCTTATTGATGCTATTCTTCAAATGCCTAGATTTGCCAAATTCCTGAAGGATCTCATGTCAAACAAGAGAAGAAGAGGAGAGGTTGAGACCATTGCGCTTAGTGAGGAATGTAGTGCTATTTTGGAGAAGAACACTTCCCCAAAACTAAAGGACCCAGGGAGCTTTTATATTCCTTGCAACATAGGAAAAGAATTTTTTGAAAAAGCTTTTTGTGATTTGGGGGCAAGTGTTAGCCTCTTTCCCTATTCAACTTGTAATAAATTAGGTCTCAAAAACATTAAACTTACTACTATGGCACTTCAACTTGTCGATCATTCCTGCAGGTACCCTTTGGGTATTATAGAAGATGTGCCAGTAGAGGTGGATGGGAATGTTATTCCCACAGATTTTGTCGTGTTGGACATGGAAGAGGACCCCAGGATTCCTATCATATTAGGAAGACCTTTCCTTGCTACAGCTGGAGCTATAATTGATGTAAAAAATCATAAGCTTTCTTTGGTAATTGGTAAGGAAAGGTTGGAATATGATTTATCTAATATCTCTAACCATGTCTCGTCTCTTTTAAATGCTTGTAGCAGGACAAGCATTTATAAACTCAAGGAATGGAATTTCCATCCTCATGGAAGGCCACCAAACGAAGGAGACAATGTGGTGGAAGATGTTGGGAGAAGATCTCCCAACAAAAATGAAAAGTATATCTGTCCTCCAAGGGCGAGGAAAAGAAGTGAATGATCAAGTTTGGTCGAGCTAAAGACCTTAAACAAGCGCTTCTTGGGAGGCAACCCAAGGGTTCTTTTAGTTAGTTTTGATTTGTATTTTAATTTCTTTTAGTTTGATGCATTATTTTGATTTTGTTTTCAGGTTAGGTGCAAAGCAGAGCCCGGCCGTGTGCTATACACGGCCAGGCAAAGGTTGCAGAGAAGGGAAGTGCTTGGGCCATGTCATCCAGACACGGCCGTGTAGGATCTCCCGAGGAGAAAAAGGTCTAGGTCGTGTCCCAGACACGGCCGTGCGAAGAAATCCGTGAAAGAAGACGTTTAGGCCGTGTCCCAGACACGGCCCGTGTCTGGAATCCAGAGAAGAGAGATGGAGAGGTCGTGTTCCAGACACGGCCGTGCGAAGAATCCAGAGAAGGAAGTGGGGGAGGCCGTGTGGATCTGCACAGACCGTGTAGGAGAGTTATTAAAGTCTTTTTTCTACCTTACACGGCCAGATCTTGGCCGTGTTCCGCACACCCCCGACTCTCCAAAACATCTCTTTCTCTCCCAATCTCTTAAAAACTCCTCTCTAGTCTCTCAAGATCTCTCAGATCCGGATTCTCCTCCTCTCTAAGACTTGGACTTTTTGTTCTCCTAACCTAAGATCTTTGCTCTTTGAAGTTTTGTTCTTTGAGTTCCATTTTTCCAACCCTAGATAATTCTTCCCCTATCTAAACTCATCAAGATGTCCAACATTTTGAAGAAACTTCGCAAAGGAGGTGGTGGATCCAGTGGAGACAAAGAGAAGGAGCCATCAAGGGACAAAGGAAAACAACCAGTGAAGGCAAAGGCAAAAGGACTTCACGCAACGAAGGTAATGACAATGAATTCAATATTGTGTTTAGAAATGATGATCAAGTAACTAGATTTGCAATTCTTGTCAATAGAAAGATAGTGTGTACTAGATATATGGACCCAACTGTTCTTGATATGCTTGGAATTAGGGAAGATGCAGATTTGATGATTGGGTTTTTGGATTGGGGTGATATTATGTACACACATTTGCCTACATATCCTCGTCTTGTTTTGGAATTTTTAAGTTCATTGGATGTCCATTTTACTAATGAAGATGATTATTTTAGAAAAATCTCATTTAGACTAATGAATCAAGAATTTCTATGGGCATTTAGTGACTTTAATTCTTGTTTTGGATTAACCACCGATAGCCCTCGTAGGTTTAATCCAAGGTTTAATTGGAATCATTTTTGGAATGCAATAACTGGGTTAGATCAACCTTATGAGCCTTCAAGAGATAAGGCCTCCCATATGCAAAACCTCATCTTTAGGTATCTACATAGAGTCATGAGTAAAACTATTTTTGGTAGGGGAGAGAGTGATGGGGTGGTTAAAAAGATAGAGATTTATGCTTTATGGGCTATGCTTTATAAGGTTGAATTTGATTCTGGTTTTCATTTTGTTCAAACCTTATTAAGATCTGCTAGGGCATCATCGGGATCAATTGTTTTTGGTGGTTTGATTACCCGAATAGCTTATAATTTAAATCTTGATGTTGATGGGTTGGAAATAATTCATGGTAATGACATGATTGACATTGATGCATGTCTTGCTATGAAAATAATCGTTCGGGATGAGAATGGTTTCACGTTTCCTAGGAGGAGTGGTTCTCCTTTACCCCTTCCTTTTCCTGAACGAACTACTATTCGTAACCCGGCTAATTGGGTAATTTCTGAGTTAGATTTTGAGGATAACCCTTCTATACCTGGAGACACTGAGCCACATCATGAGCCCTCGTCATCTGGACACCCGCAGCCTTCTAGTTTTATGGAGCCTGCTAGGCATTCTTTTGCATATGGCACGGGATCTTCTAGGTTTGATTTTTCATATTTTCGTACGTCTCTAGAATCACTTCATGAGAAGCAAGATGCCCAACGGAAAATGTTGGAGGGGAGCTTCTCTTTATCTGATGATCAATTTAGGGAGGTACAAAATCATTTTCAGTTTACGAGGAATTTTCAAGGTCAAGTGGCTGAGTTTGTGTAGGATTATGATACTGATCAGGCTAGGATGAGAGATTTTATGCAGAGCATGATGCTTTCTATCCAACAAGTAGATGCTTTATATGAGTATCATAGATCCTTGGGTGAGATTCCAGGTTTTCCTAGTTTTCCTATTGGCCAACCACGTCGTAGACCTCCTTTCCCTCGTCCACCTCCACCTCCTCCACCATATTGATTTCATCGGGACGATGAAAAGTTTAAGTCTGGGGGGGTGTCATGTAGTTTTTAGTTTTTGTTAGTTTTTCATGTTGGTTCTTATTTTCATTGCTTGTTGCTTTATTTTGCTTGTTTTTGAAATAATCATGGCAATTTTGAGAACATCAAATCTTCACTTATATGCTTTCTTGGATTCAAGTGAAATGTTAGCACGATTATTGTCTTGATTCATGATGTTCGAATGATGCTAGTAGTAAACTTTGTGTAGTTCTTTTTTTCTATCTTGGGAAGCATTAATAAGCTAAAAATCTTATGGTGATGAGTTTTAGTTTTGGTTCAACCTTAAGGATTTTATCTTCACTACACTTGTGCTTGATGCTTGAATAGTTGATGTCATTGAAATAGTCATGATTCATCTTGTTTGCTTAGTACTTGGTTTCCATGGTGATTTCTCAACTTTCATTTTGGTTACTGGATGAGGCTCAAATCATTAAAGCTCATTTGGAAAAATCAAAATATCCCAACATGTGTGCTAAAAGTACATTTGTGAATAAGTTTTACAAAATGCAAACACTTATAAAAAAAATAATAATAATAAAAAAATAAATAAGGGATATAAAAAACAATTGTCATGAGTGGAATCTAGCAAGCCACCCCTTTGAGACCGAGTTAGGTTACTGGGGAAATGACTGCTTAGCTTCCCTTGAGATTGAGCACACCTTTGAGACCTTGGGTTAGTTGAGAAATATGAACCAAGTGAATGGTGAGTATGTGCCTATTGTTGGAATGTATACTGAAAGCCTAAGCTTTGTAAACATTTATTATGAATAAAGAATCACATTTGGTCTAATTGTCTACATTTTTTTGTAGTTGTTCATTTAATTTATATTGTAGATAACATAGTATGTGGTGTCACATACAGAAGATGATGTTATCAGTACCTTATAAATTATAAACAGTAGCTCACGACCAAAATGGAAAAGGAACAAACCATTAGAAGGTCGTAGTGTAATTAGGTATTAGTTTATCTTGACTATATAATTACACTAGTACACTCAGAGTGTATTGAGTAGGACCATTTGAGGTCGTTTCTTTTATACTGACTTTATAAAGGAACAAAGACCTCAGTTATTATGGAAGTGTGTGCTCTTAATCCTAATATAATAACAAGCACATATATTTGATATTTATTTCTTTAATTTATCAATGGGTGAGATTTAGTTCGTTGAATCAATAAACCCGATAAGTTGGGAAATGGTATCACTTATAGTGTGTGTTGTTGATTATAGAAGGAAACTGTGTCCTAGAGATACTAGGTTGATAATGTCCTCAAAAGGAGCTCATAAAGATTGTCATGTTAAACCCTGCAGGTGGACTTAGTCCGACATGACAATAAGGTTGAGTGGTACTACTCTTGGACTTAGATATTAATTAAATGAGTTGTCAGTAACTCACTTAATTAGTGGACATTCGATATCTTAAACACAGGGAGACTAACACACTCATAATAAGAAGGAGCCCAAAAAATGTAATTTGGGATTGGTGCGGTAGTTCAATGATAGTTCTCTAGTGGAATGAATTATCATTGATAAAATTAAGTTGTGTGTTCGGGGCGAACACGGGATGCTTAATTTTATCGGGAGACCAAAACCAATTCCTCCTCTCGGTCCCTATCGCAGCCTCTTATTTATAAAGTTCTATACCCACCTATACCCACCTTCTATACCCACCAATAAGGGGTCGGCCAAGCTAGCTTGGGAACCAAGCTAGGGCCGGCCTAGGTATATTATTGGGTGGCCGGCCCTAGCTAGCTAGTAGGGCCGGCCAAAATAAATTAAAAAGGAAATTTAATTTTAATTTTTATTATAATGTGGAAGATATAATTTAAAGAGAATTAGAATTAAAATATCTCTCTTGTAAAAGATTTACAAAAGATTAAAGAAAGAGATTAGATCTCTTTCCTTATTTGTAGATTGGAGAGATGTTTTATTTTCTCTTTAAAATTATTCACATGTTAATAAAATTAAAATTATAGATATTTCCTTTTATTAACCATGAAGAGATTTTAAAGAGAAATTTTATTTTTTAAAATTTTCGGAAACAAATTAGGAAGTTTTAATTGTTGATTAAAACTTGTCCTCTTTTGTTTTCCAATGATGTGGCCGACCACTTGAAATTGATTTGGGAAATTTTATTTTATTTCTCTCAATTAAATCAAGTCAAGGAAATTAAGGAAAATTTATTGTAATTAAATTTCCTAATTTGCCTAGGCCAAGGAATATAAAAGAAGGGTAGGGTGCCTTCATGAGAGACAACCTCTATTGTTTTCTCCCTTTTCCTTGGTGTTGTGGCCAGTCATCCTCTCCTCTCTTCCTCTTGTGGTGGCGAATACTTCATCTCTCTTGGAGTTCTTGTGGTGGCGGATACTACTTGGAGAAGAAGAAGAAGAAGGAGAAAGTTAGCATCTCTTGGAGCTTGGTTAGTATTTTGATTTTCTTCTTTGGTAAAGTTCTTCCTTTGTGGCGAACCTTGCTTGGAGGAGAAGAAGGTGGTTGGTGGTTTCTCATCTTGGTAGATCGTTGCCCACACAACGTCCGAGGTTAGAAGAGGAATACGGTAGAAGATCAAGAGGTTTTCTACAAGGTATATTTAGTAATTTTATTTCCGCATCATGCTAGTTATTTATGGAAATAATACCAAATACAAGAGGCTTATGATCTAGTATTTCGAATATGTTTTTCGATGTTGTGTTCTTTTGTTTTCTTTCTTTTCCTTGTGATTTGATTGTTCTCTTTGGTTAACCTAAAGTTATTTTAGGAAATTAAATATTAGCTTTCTATTAAAGGTTTTGTCTAGTCGGTGGTGGTTGCTCCCATATCCAAGAAGGTCATGTGCCTCGCCACGTCAGTACTGGGAACCTTTTATGGAAATTAATATTTAATGGAATTAATAACTTAAGGAGACTTGGGTCGAACGTGTTAAGTTCCGCAGGAGATCCAAGTCAAAACCTGAAAGAACAAATAGATTAAGTTTTGGATCAAACGTGTTAAGTTCCGCAGGCGATCCAAAATTTAATTTAAAAGAACACATGGTAGCTAGGAAAAGGTTCAGACCTTTGTACAAAATTTTTGTACAGTGGAACCTCTAGGTTTTCCGAGTAGCAACCAACAATTGGTATCAGAGCTAGGGTTTTGCCTCTGTGTATTTGGTATTTAGTTTAATTATGCACATGTCATACATAATTTAGGCAGGATAATAGTAGGATGTGCTAACTTTGTGGATGCAGGATCCAACTATTATGGCTTTTAGTTAATTATGTGTGTGATTGGACCCTTGGACATGTCAAGGGCAATTTATATGTGTGTGCATGATTGTATTAAAATACAGCAGGAGCTGTATTTAGTTTTATTAGGATTTTATTTTTGATCTAGATACATGTACATTCCTTTTATGGAATATAGGATCAAAAATGTAAAATTCTATTTATGTCGCGGATCGAATCTTGCAAAGCGTGGAACCTTCTAAGGACCAGAGGCGCAGCGGAACTAGGAGCAAGATGCGACAGCTAGACCCTAAGCGGTGGCCAAATATGGCAGCAGCTTGGGATGACAACACACGGAGGACAATTTAGAGATAAAAGCCATAATAGTTGAAAATTAAATTTTCTATTTATTGCTTTTATATTGTGCTGTGTGTGCATGTTAGTTTACAAGTTTAGTAGGCTAGCATAGTTAAAATTCCTCATTTATAAATAACTAAGTGGGAGAGGGATTTTTAAATAAATCCCATGGTCTCCATTACTGGTTTGTAAGTGATGCAAACAAGCTTGCGCGTTGGCTCTGAGTGCCTTCCTCCATAACGGATGAGCTTGTTTGTGGATCACTAGATGACTTCCATTTTGGATGACTATAGGAAATTAATTAAGAGCGTGTGATCTTCCCCAACGGAAGGGGCATAATCTTATTAATGGACTTAGTGTCAAGTAATGGTATACACTTAGACACATCTAATAGTATCCTCCCCAACGGAGTCACTATTATTATTTGTGTGACCAAATAATACCAACTATTAATTTTATTTGTCAAAAAGTTAGGTTGACAAGATAATAAAATTAATGGGTTAAAACCCTCCTTTTACAAATGTTGAATTTGTATACGTCCACACTAACGTGGCATACAAAATTCACGGTGTGATGAGGTGTTGGTTAATTTAAAATAGTATTGTTTGAGGAATCAATATTATTCTAAATTTAGAGTTCTGACCAAAAGTTATTTGTGATTCTTAGGATGACTTTCAACCCACTGTCCATCATACTTCAACAAAATAGACTTACTGGACCTAATTACATAGATTGGAAAAGGAACCTGGACATTGTTCTTATTGCTGAAAGCTATAAATTTGTACTGACTGAGCCGTGCCCTGAAGCACCTACTGGTGAATCTACCCAAGAGGAGATTGAGTATCATAGGAAATGGGTAAAGGCAGATGAGATGGCGCGGTGCTACATTTTGGCTTCAATGTCAAATGTATTGCAACATCAGCATCAAGATTTACCAACAGCTTATGATATTATGAACAATCTCAAGGAGCTCTTTGGTCATCAGGATAGGGCTTCTAGACAAGAAGCTATGAGAAAGATAATGACAGCCACCATGCAAGAGGGTACTCCTGTAAAGGATCATATCCTAAAGATGATGGCTTATCTGAACGAGATACAGATCCTTGGAGGAGAAATTGATGGGGAAACCCAGATCGATATGATCCTCCAAACGCTACCTAGAAGTTTTGAGCAGTTCCGCCTGAACTATAATATGAATAAAAGGATTTATTCATTAGGGGAACTACTGACAGAACTTCAAGCAGCAGAAGGATTATTTCGTCACAATTCTCAAATTCACTTTGCTGAAAATGGTTCTACTTCTAAACCGAAAGGAAAGAAGAAGAAGAAACAAGCTGGCTCAGCAAAGAAAGTGAATAAATCTCAGAGTACGGGATTTAAAGCTGGAGTGAAGAAGCCGAAGGGCAAGTGCTTCATCTGCAAGCAGGCAGGACATTGGAAGGCGGACTGTCCTCGTAGGAACCAAAACAAAGGTATATCTCATGCTCTGGTTGTTGAAACATGTTTAGCGGTGTTATCTACCAGCACCTGGTGTGTAGATACGGGAGCCACTGATCATGTCTGCAATTCCTTGCAGGGGTTCCAGGAAACCCGACGACTATCTGAAGGGGAGATTACCATCTACATGGGCAATGCTACTAAGGTGGCAGCTGTTGCAGTGGGAGACGTCTACTTGTCTTTTAGTAGAAATAAAAATTTGGTTTTAAGAAATTGTCTTTATGTACCCAGTTTTAGAAAGAATTTAATTTCAGTTTCTAAACTGTTTATAGATGGATATTCAGTTTCTTTCAGTAATGATGTAGTTATTAAAAGAAATAAAGTGATTATCTGTTCTGGTGCATTAGTTGGCAATTTGTATATTTTAAATCCAATTTCTTCCACAAAGCAAAACATGGAAATTTATAACTCATCTTCTAATTCTAATAAGAGAAAAGAACCTTCAGAAATGAACCAAGCATATCTTTGGCATCTAAGACTTGGTCATGTTAATTTAAGTAGGATTCAGAGGCTTATGGCCGATGGACTTTTGAGTTTATTAGAGTTGGAAAATTTTCCAACTTGTGAATCTTGCTTAGAAGGTAAAATGACCAAGAGGCCGTTCAAGGCCAAGGGGTATAGAGCCAAAGAAGTGTTAGAGTTGGTTCACTCTGATTTGTGTGGTCCTATGTCTGTCCAGGCAAGAGGAGGTTTTGAATATTTTGTCTCTTTCATAGACGATTATTCAAGATATGGATACATTTACCTAATGCGCCGCAAGTCCGAGTGCTTTGACAAGTTCAAAGAATACAAGGCTGATGTGGAAAAACGATTAGGTAAAAGTATCAAGACACTACGATCTGATCATGGTGGCGAATACCTCTTAGGAGAGTTTAGGAATTACTTATCAGAGGCTGGGATTCAATCCCAATTGTCTGCACCTGGAACACCCCAACAGAATGGTGTAGCAGAACGAAGGAATAGGACTCTTATGGAAATGGTTAGATCGATGATGAGTTATTCAGAATTACCAAATTCATTTTGGGGATATGCTCTGGAAACAGAAGTATACGTTCTGAACTTAGTACCTTCTAAATCAGTTTCTTCTACTCCCATAGAATTGTGGAATGGGCGAAAACCCAGTCTAAGACATATTCGGATTTGGGGTAGTCCAGCACATGTGCTGAAACCAGATGCTGATAAGTTAGAATCTCGTACAGAAGTTCGCGTGTTTGTAGGATATCCCAAAGGAACGAAAGGTGGTTTATTTTATAGTCCTAAAGACCAGAAGGTCATTGTTAGCACCAATGCCCAGTTTTTAGAAGAAGACTATATAATGGATCACAAGCCCAGTAGTAAAGTTGTTTTAGAAGAACTTAGAGAGGACATGTCTACTTCAGTACCAACAGTACAAGATGAAGTACCACAAGAGACTGCAACACGTGTCACACATGATACACAACCACAGACAGTGCCTCGTCGTAGTGGGAGGGTTGTAAGGCAGCCTGAAAGATTCATGTTTTTGGGAGAGTCTTCGGACTTGATCCCGGGTAAACATGAACCTGATCCACGAACATATAACGAAGCACTCCAAGATATAGATGCAGCATCTTGGCAAAAGGCAATGAATTCTGAAATAGAGTCTATGTACTCTAATAAGGTTTGGGAGCTTGTAGAACCACCTGATGGTGTAAAAGCCGTTGGATGCAAGTGGATCTACAAAAGGAAAAGAGGGACAGACGGGAAGGTAGAAACCTTCAAAGCTAGGCTTGTTGCGAAAGGGTACACTCAGAAAGAGAGAATCGATTATGAGGAGACCTTTTCACCGGTAGCCATGCTTAAGTCTATCCGGATACTCTTATCCATTACTACTCATATGGATTATGAGATTTGGCAAATGGATGTCAAGACAACTTTCCTTAATGGAAGTCTTGAAGAGAACATCCATATGAAGCAACCAGAAGGGTTCATTGAAAAAGGCAAAGAGCATCTAGTGTGCAAGCTCAATCGGTCCATTTATGGACTGAAGCAAGCTTCAAGGTCTTGGAACATCCGGTTTAATGAAGTAATCCAGTCATATGGATTTATTCAAAGTCCGGATGAGTCTTGTGTATATAAGAAGTGTAACGGAAATGTGGTGGTATTTCTTGTACTATACGTCGATGATATTTTGTTAATTGGCAACAATGTCAAGGTATTATCAGACGTAAGGGTATGGTTGTTCAAACAATTTGATATGAAGGACTTAGGAGATTGTGCACATTCTTGGGATCAAAGTTATAAGGGATCGTAAGAAAAGAATGTTGTGTCTATCCCAAGCTTTATATATAGATACAATCCTTGCTCGTTTTAGCATGCAGGATTCCAAGAAAGGTTTCTTACCTTTTAGACATAGAGTAGCTCTATCTAAAGAGATGTCTCCAAAGACATCAAAGAGATAGAGGACATGAAAGCGGTTCCTTATGCTTGGTTGTAGGAAGCCTAATGTATGCAATGCTATATACGAGACACGATATCTGTTTTGCCGTCAGCAGATATCAGAGTAACCTGGACAAGGACATTGGACTGCGGTAAAGCATATATTGAAGTACACGAGAAGGACTAGAGATTATATGCTAGTTTACCAAGCAAACGATCTGCTCCCTGTGGGTTACAGATTCAGATTTCCAATCGGGATAACAGTAAGTCTACATCAGGCTATGTGTTTACTTTGGGAGGTGGAGCCATTTCATGGAGGAGTGTTAAGCGAAATGCGTTTGGACTCAACCATGGAAGTTGAATATGTAGCACCTCTGAGGCTAAAGAAGCAGTATGGCTCAGGAGCTTTCTAATGGACTTAGATGTGATTCTGGTTTACAAAATCATCACAATTTATTGTGATAATAGTGGTCCATTGCAAACTCGAAGGAACCACGAGCTCATAAGGCAAGTAAACATATAGGCGCAAGTACCACCTGATACTTGTGAAGCGAGGAGAAGTTGTCATCACCAAGATTGCATCAGTGGATAACTTGCGAGATCCTTTCACTAAGGCCCTTCAAAGCTTTCGATCGGCATGTGGAGGAATGGGAATCGGATGTATGGTAGAAGATATGGCACTTAGTCATTAGTATAAGTGGGAGATTGTTGGAATGTATACTGAAAGCCTAAGCTTTGTAAACATTTATTATGAATAAAGAATCACATTTGGTCTAATTGTCTACATTTTTTTGTAGTTGTTCATTTAATTTATATTGTAGATAACATAGTATGTGGTGTCACATACAGAAGATGATGTTATCAGTACCTTATAAATTATAAACAGTAGCTCACGACCAAAATGGAAAGGAACAAACCATTAGAAGGTCGTAGTGTAATTAGGTATTAGTTTATCTTGACTATATAATTACACTAGTACACTCAGAGTGTATTGAGTAGGACCATTTGAGGTCGTTTCTTTTATACTGACTTTATAAAGGAACAAAGACCTCAGTTATTATGGAAGTGTGTGCTCTTAATCCTAATATAATAACAAGCACATAAATTTGATATTTATTTCTTTAATTTATCAATGGGTGAGATTTAGTTCGTTGAATCAATAAACCCGATAAGTTGGGAAATGGTATCACTTATAGTGTGTGTTGTTGATTATAGAAGGAAACTGTGTCCTAGAGATACTAGGTTGATAATGTCCTCAAGAGGAGCTCATAAAGATTGTCATGTTAAACCCTGCAGGTGGACTTAGTCCGACATGACAATAAGGTTGAGTGGTACTACTCTTGGACTTAGATATTAATTAAATGAGTTGTCAGTAACTCACTTAATTAGTGGACATTCGATATCTTAAACACAGGGAGACTAACACACTCATAATAAGAAGGAGCCCAAAAATGTAATTTGGGATTGGTGCGGTAGTTCAATGATAGTTCTCTAGTGGAATGAATTATCATTGATAAAATTAAGTTGTGTGTTCGGGGCGAACACGGGATGCTTAATTTTATCGGGAGACCAAAACCAATTCCTCCTCTCGGTCCCTATCGTAGCCTCTTATTTATAGAGTTCTATACCCACCTATACCCACCTTCTATACCCACCAATAAGGGGCCGACCAAGCTAGCTTGGGAACCAAGCTAGGGCCGGCCTAGGTATATTATTGGGTGGCCGACCCTAGCTTGAACCCAAGCTAGTAGGGCCGGCCAAAATAAATTAAAAAAGAAATTTAATTTTAATTTTTATTATAATGTGGAAGATATAATTTAAAGAGAATTAGAATTAAAATATCTCTCTTGTAAAAGATTTACAAAAGATTAAAGAAAGAGATTAGATCTCTTTCCTTATTTGTAGATTGGAGAGATATTTTATTTTCTCTTTAAAATTATTCACATGTTAATAAAATTAAAATTATAGATATTTCCTTTTATTAACCATGAAGAGATTTTAAAGAGAAATTTTATTTTTTAAAATTTCCGGAAACAAATTAGGAAGTTTTAATTGTTGATTAAAACTTGTCCTCTTTTGTTTTCCAATGATGTGGCCGACCACTTGAAATTGATTTGGGAAATTTTATTTTATTTCTCTCAATTAAATCAAGTCAAGGAAATTAAGGAAAATTTATTGTAATTAAATTTTCTAATTTGCCTAGGCCAAGGAATATAAAAGAAGGGTAGGGTGCCTTCATGAGAGACAACCTCTATTGTTTTCTCTCCCTTTTCCTTGGTGTTGTGGCGGCCATTACCCTCTCCTCTCTTCCTCTTGTGGTGGCGAATACTTCATCTCTCTTGGAGTTCTTGTGGTGGCGGATACTACTTGGAGAAGAAGAAGAAGAAGGAGAAAGTTAGCATCTCTTGGAGCTTGGTTAGTATTTTGATTTTCTTCTTTGGTAAAGTTCTTCCTTTGTGGCCGAACCTTGCTTGGAGGAGAAGAAGGTGGTTGGTGGTTTCTCATCTTGGTAGATCATTGCCCACAGCGTCCGAGGTTAGAAGAGGAATACGGTAGAAGATCAAGAGGTTTTTCTACAAGGTATATTTAGTAATTTTATTTCCGCATCATGCTAGTTATTTATGGAAATAATACCAAATACAAGAGGCTTATGATCTAGTATTTGAATATGTTTTCGATGTTGTGTTCTTTTGTTTTCTTTCTTTTCCTTGTGATTTGATTGTTCTCTTTGGTTAACCTAAAGTTATTTTAGGAAATTAAATATTAGCTTTCTATTAAAGGTTTTGTCTAGTCGGTGGTGGTTGCTCCCATATCCAAGAAGGCCATGTGCCTCGCCACGTCAGTACTGGGAACCTTTTATGGAAATTAGTATTTAATGGAATTAATAACTTAAGGAGACTTGGGTCGAACGTGTTAAGTTCCGCAGGAGATCCAAGTTAAAACCTAAAAGAACAAATAGATTAAGTTTTGGATCAAACGTGTTAAGTTCCGCAGGCGATCCAAAATTTAATTTAAAAGAACACATGGTAGCTAGGAAAAAGGTTCAGACCTTTGTACAAAATTTTTGTACAGTGGAACCTCTAGGTTTTCCGAGTAGCAACCAACACCTATCACTGGTTACTTGCCTTTCACTGGAAACACTAGGAATTCAAATTTGATGATGACTTGACTAGGACATGGATTGAAACTTGAAGGGTGTTGAGTTACTTTTACACTGTGCACAAGATTCTTATGCTTGAACCATACTTTACTTGTTTCCATGATCACGCTTGTTAATGAAACTTTTTGATAGAGTTAGGAAAGTGCAATAGGTTTTATGAATGTGTTGTAGAACATATGAATTTAGACCGCAGCATTTTGCTTGAGGACAAGCAAAGGTTTAAGTCTGGGGGTGTGATGTGCATAGATTATATACTCTTTTATGCATGTTTTTACGCACATTTACATACTTTGAGCATGCTTGATCTATGCACTTTTATACTTCCAGCTTTCCTTTTAGCATATTTACTCTTTTGGTTCGGAGATCTGCTTTTTGTGCATTTTCTGTACACAGGAGTCGAAATTGGTGAAGATTATGCGTCCTCGGGCAAGCTTGGAAGGAATTGAAGGGAGAGAGCATCAGGCCATGTACCACACACGGTCGTGTAGTTTTAACAGGAAGGGAAGAGGACATGGCCGTGTGAATCTCACACGACCGTGTCTTGATTTGAAGAAATTAGAGCAGATGCCTTACATGGCCGTGTAGATCTACACGGTCGTGTAAGGTTTCCAGAGGCCGAGCAGGTGGTGGCCGTGTGCACCACACGGCCGTATAGCATTTCCAGAGAACAGAAGGGTCCTGGCCGTGTGAGTCACACGGCCGTGCAGCTTTGGCAGAGAAGGAACTGGACATGGCCGTGTGAATGGCCGTGTGGCGCCCGATTTCCTCCTCTATTTAAACCCTCCTTCATGAATTGAAAGGGGATCTCTCCCCCTTTGGGAGAAGGCAAGATTTGGTGGTTTCCTTCCATTCTTGGGAGGATTTCTGGGCGATTCGAGGGGAGTTCTTGACGATTTCGACTCCGGAGCGAGGATTGGATCCGAAGACGAGGCTTCTTCGTAGATAAGTTTTCTCTTTCCCCCTTTTTCTTGGTTTCTTGGATTGGGGATTTAAGAAATGCTTGTAATCTTTATTTCTTCGGGTGTTCTTCCTTGATTAATGGAATAGATCTTGTATTCTAGGATTAAGGGAGTATTTGTATGATGGATTGATGTAATCTCTTATGGATTTGCCAATTTCTTGCTTCAATGACATTGTCTTGCTTGTATCAATTAGATCTTGAATGATTAACGGTGATTTGTGCTTAATTCTCATTCTTGATTGATTGTTTGGATTTCTTGTGGATTTTGTAAAGATAAACTCTCACTCGATCATCCGAGGGATCCACGTGACAGGTGCAAGCCCGTGTAAGGACGTTTGAGAGATAATCTTGAAGAGGAAATAGGAATATTCAAGAGAGTAGGATGGATCTTGTGATTAGTTTCTTGTATCTTGATAGATTAATAAGTTGTGGCCTTCTATGTTGATATCCGAGGAAGGCATAGTAATAGGTGCGCTTCTGTGTAAGGACAACGTAGGTTCATGTCTAATTGATTATATTTAGATACATTTCTCAGTCCTTAGCCGGTTATCTATTGCAAGAGAGAACCGGCAACTTTCTACAAGTGTTTGGCAATTGAGGGATAAGAATTGGTGAACCATTTACATTCAAGAAATCTTACAAAGAAACCGAAATTCCTAGAATCTCCCTTTATCATAACCCAAAACACTAAACTCTTGTTTGTTGATCTTTAATATTAGATTTGTTTACCTTCACTTTGCATTTGAAACAATTGGATAGTTGTTTAGCTAATTCGCATTGAGACATTTCTAGTGCTTATTCCAGTCCCTGTGGATACGATAATCTTTTATATTACTTGCGACATTTCCGTACACTTGCGGAGCGTAACAGTATGTTCTTTTACTAGTAGATGAGCATGAGTAGTTTTCCTTTTGAGCATTCAGTTTTTAGATTTTAGTATATTCACATGCATATTCAAGTTTTGTGAGTTAGATAACGCTTACTAAGCAATTTTGCTTATAGTTTTCATTTCCTCTTACTGCAGATAAAGGAAGGCGACAAGGAGGTGCGGATGGTGTGTGATGTCAGGACTATGGGAGAGACTTGAGATGTTATTGAGTTTTCATGTTTTAGTGGATAAGATTTATTGAGATTGTAAACATTTGAGATTATATTTTTTACTCCATGTCATTCGAGTTTATTCTTGTTTTAGATTGCATGTTAAGATAAGTTCTGTTTAGTAAGCAGGTATATTTTGGTGTTTGACACTTATTTAAATGCGTGGGTGTTTGATATATGTTCCAGCCACCTATGGCTGATGTATACTATGTATGTATCTCAGTTTATGGTCACCGGTACAGGGGAAGTGCTGCCGAAATTTTTCAGTAGGGACTCCTCGTGGTTTTGATCATACCGGTTAAGTGGAGTTAGTAGTTACGTAACGGTCACCCTTAGAGAGTAGTAGTAAGAAGGGTGGTCGTTACAAGCCCATAATGTAATTTGGGATTGGTGCAGTAGTGCAATAATAACTCTCTAGTGGAATGAGTAATTATTGAAGAACTTGAGTTGTGTGTTCGGGGCGAACACGGGATACTCAAGCTCGTCGAGAGGCCAAAAACAACTTCTCCTATAGGTCCCTGTCGTAGCCTCATTAATGCCTCATATCCACCCATGAAAAGTCATCTTGGTGTCCAAGAAGTGGGCCAACCCAAGGCTTGGTGACCAAGCCAAGGGCCGGCCACTTCCTCCTAAATGGGGGCCAGCCCGTTTGCTTGGTGACCAAACAAGAGGGGGCCCACCATAATAAATTCAAATAGGAGGGGTGTTTTGAATTTTTAAAATCTTCTCTTTAGACATCTACAAGTTTTAAAAGAGAGATTTTAAAATTATAAAACTTTCTTTATTTGAATTAGGCCACATGGTTTAAAAGAAAGTTTAAAAGTTTTAAAACTTTCCTTATTTAACCATCCTCATAGTTTTTTAAAAGAGAGTTTTAAATTTGAAACTTTTCTTTTTTGTAATCATGTTAAAAAAATGAAATTTTTAGAAGAGATGTTTTAAATTTTAAAACTTGGTTTTAATTTTTAAAACTTTCCTTTTTTAACATCCACTTTAGGAAATTAAAAGAGAGCTTGTAAAATTTTATAAGAGCTTATAAAATTTAAAAAAAAATTATTTTCCTTCTTTTAAGGGGTCGGTCACTCTTGCTTGGTGCCCAAGCAAGGGGTCGACCAATCAATCAAAAGAAAATAAGGAAAATTAAAAGGAAAAAAGGGAAAACAAGAGGAAGATTTTAATTTTGTAAAAATCTTTCCTTATTTGCATTGGGCAAGTAATATAAAAGAAGGGGTGGAGAGGCTTCATGAGAGATCAATTCTTATTCTCTTGCTTGTGCTCCCTCTTGTGGTCGTCCCTCTCCCCTCTCCATTTCCCCTTGCTATCTTTTGCTCCTTGGTGGTGGTGGTGGCCGAATTCTAGAGAAGGAGGAAGAAGGCTTTTGGGTGGTGTTCATCTTGGAGGATCGTCGCCCACACGACGTCCAAGGTAAGGCGAGGAATACGGCAGAAGATCTCGAGGTTATTAGCATACAAAGAAGAGGTATAACTAGTAATTAATTTCCACATCATGCTAGTTATTTTTCTTTATATGAATTCCAAACACAAGAGGCATTAGATTCTAGTTTTTCGGATTTATTTCGAAGTTGTGTTTTTTTTTGTTCAAATGTGTGATTCGATTGTTCCTTTTGGTTAAACCTAGAGTTATATAAGGAAATTAAATATTAGCTTTCCTTAAAAGACTTTGTCTAGGTGGTGGTGGATGCTCTCATACCCAAGAAGGTCATGTGTCTCACTATGCAGTCCTGGAAGCCATTTTAGAAATTAATATTTAATTGAATTTATAACATAGGTGGATTTGGATCAATAGTGTTAAGTTCCGCTTGCGATCCAAGTCTAAACCATTAAGAATAGATAAGTTAAATTTGGAATTAATAATTTTAAGTTCCGTTTGCGATCCCTAATTTAACTTCTAAAGAACACAATAGGTTATTAGGAAAGGTTTGACACTTGTACAAAATTTTTGAACAGTGGAACCGGTACGATCTTCCTAGGACTAACCAACAATTGGTATCAGAGCTAGGGTTTGCCTCTGTGTGTTTGGTTTTCAAATTAATTATGCATATGTTATTCATAATTTAGGCAGGATAATGGTAGGATATGCTAACTTTTTGGTTGCAGACTCCAACTATTATGGCTTATAGATGTTGTGTGTGATTGGACCCTTGGACATGTCAAGGGAATTATTTTGTGTGTGTATGATTGTATGTAACTAATACAATAGGAGTTGTATTAGCCATAGGATATTAGAATTTTATTTTCGATCTAGATTACATGTACATTCCTTCATGGAATATAGGATCGATATATGTAAAATTCTATTTTTGTTGCGGATCGTATGCTTGCGAGGCGTGGTACTTTTGGAGCACCAGAGGCGCAGCGGAATAAGAAGCAAGGTAAATGCGACGACTAGACCCGATGGTGGTGGCTAAAGATGGCAGCAGCTAGGGTTGGAACACACGGAGAACAGTGACGAAAAAGGCCATAATAGTTGGAAAATTAATTTCCATATTTATTGCTTTTATTTACTGTGATGTGTGTGTATGCATGTGATGTATGCTAGCATAGGTTAAAATTCCTTACCTTAAATAACTAAGTAGGAGAGGGATTTTTAAATAAATTCCATGGTTTCCATTACTGATTTGTAAATGATACAAACAAACTTGCACATTGGCTCTGAGTGTCTTCCTCCATATCGGATGAGTTTGTTTGCGGATCACTAGATCAAACTTCCATTTGAATGGTTATAGGAAATTAACTCGGAAGGGGCACAATCTTATTTAATGGACTAAGTATCAAGTAATGGTGTACACTTAGGCACATTTAATAGTATCCTCCCCATCGGAGTCACTGCTATTATTTGTGTGACCGAAGGAAAATCAACTATTAATTTTATTTGTCATAAAGTTAAGTTGACAAGTATAAAATTAATGAGTAAGACCTCCTCTTTCAAATGTTTGATTTTGTATACATCCACACTATCGTGGCATGCAAAATTCATGGTGATTTGAAGTGTTGGTTAATTTAAATAGTATTGTTTGAGAAATCAATATTATTTTAAATTTAGAGTCCTGCCCAAAGTTATTTTTGTGATTCTTAGGATGACTTTCAACCCACTGGCCATCATACTAAAAGAGAACAAACTTACTGGTCCTAACTATATAGATTAAAAAAGAAATCTGGACATTGTTCTTACTGCTAAGGGTCGTAAGTTTGTACTGACTGAGGTTTGCCCTAATGCGCCTAATGGTGAATCTGCCTAAGAGGAGATTGAATATCATAGGAAATGGGTAAAAGAAGATGAGATGGCGCGTGTTACATTTTGGCTTCAATGTCAAATGTATTGCAACATCAGCATCAGAATTTACCAACAGCTTATGATATAATGAACAATCTCAAGGATCTCTTTGGTCACCAGGATTGGGCCTCTAGGTAAGAAGCTATAAGGAAATTAATGACAGCCACCATGACAGAGGGTACTCCCGTGAGGCACCATATCCTAAAGATGATGGATTATTTGAACGAAATACAAATCCTTGGAGGAGAAATTGATGGGGAAACCCAGATCGATATGATTCTCCAAACACTATCCAGAAGTTTTGAGCAATTCCGCCTGAACTATAATATGAATAAAAGGATGTATTCATTGGCAGAACTACTGACAGAACTTCAGGTAACAGAAAGGCTATTTCTTCATAATTCTCAAATTCACTATGCTAAAAATGGTTCTACTTCTAAGTCGAAAGGCAAGAAGAAGATGAAACAGGCTGTCTCAGCAAAGAAGGTGAATAAACATCAGAGTACAGGACCAAAAGCTGGAATGATGAAGTCAAAGGGAAAGTGCTTCATCTGCAAGCAGTCAGGACATTGGAAAGCAGATTATCCTCGTAGAAAAGAGAACAATAAAGGTATATCTCATACTCTAGTAGTTGAAACATATTTAGCGGTGTTATCTACTGTTAGTTAGAGCCCTAGAGCCAATCATTTGATGATTGTTGTATGGACTCGTTGTATCATATTCTTATATATATAAAGTCATTTGTTTATGGTTATTATGCTTACTTGTATTGGTGCCAAATAACTAAGTATAATAGCATCCTTAGTAGAAGGTTCTTACCTATATCAATCAATTAGTTGAATCGATAGTGAGATGATATAGGGAACACTACTCTTAATCATTCCTAGTCAAGTATTAGTATTCAAGGACAATGTTAATGCGACGAGACTAGCATGTAGGTCAACTCGATGACTTGATCTCACAATTCATGGATATGGAGATATCAAGTTGACACATGGGTATGCATTGGAGAATGTATACTGAATGGCCCGCCATGAGAAAGTATCATGGATCGTTATATGAGTGGCATATACTTTCTCATGTGGCTATTAGTATGACTATTAGTCCTTGGACATGAAGTCACCATGGTTCCCTACATAAGGAGTTGCATACTTTGGCTTCGTCAAACGTAACCCGTAACTGGGTGGACTATAAAGGCGATTACTGGGTATGTAACAAATTATGTGGAGGGATGTGAGTGATGTAGATGGGATCTATCCCTCCTATATGACGAGAGTGACATCGATATTCTTGATAGAGTGAGACCACTAAGTGCATGGCCATGCCCAAATGAGTCAATATGACATGTTGAGCCCATTTGATTGAGTGAGTCTACTTGGGATTCAAGATTTAGATTGATTAGAGGATGACACGGTCTATGCCTCACATTAATCAATCTAGATGTCAAGGATAGAAGGACACTTGTCATATATTATGAAGAGTCACAATTAGTAGTCGCAAGGTGATGTTGGATCTCAACATTCTTATAACTTGGGTAGTAATGATGTGTTGCTAGATACCGCTCATTACTTATGCTTCTGAATGAGTTTAGGAGTATTGCCAATGTTATAAGAACCTATAGGGTCACACACAAAGGGCAATTAGATGGAGATTAGGTTCATTTGATGAACGTAAAGGATTAGGTCCATGTGATGAACCAATTGGATTGAGAGTAATCCAAATTAGGCTAATTGAGTTGGACTCAATTTGGTTCATGTGTTAGATGAGTCTAATTTGGACTTAGACTCATTGAGTTAATTTAATTCAATGAATAGAGATTCATTAAATTAAAATTGAGTTGAACCAATGGTTAGATTTGATCAACCATGGGAGAGAAGTGGTCAAGTTTGACTTGACTTGAAAGGAAGATGAAGAGTCAAGTTTGACTTGACCATTTGCCACCTCATTGGTGAGTTGGCAAAGAGTGGACCAATGATGATGCTCCACATCATCATGGTTGCTTAAGTGGGATGCCACCTCATGGGAGTTACCAAGAGTTGTGACTCTTGGTATTCCATGGAGGTTATTAACCTCATTCATGTGGCCGACCACTTATGGATTTGGGTGAGTTTCATTTCTTTTGTGTAACTCTCATCTTCTTCCTCAAGCTCTCTCTTCTCTCCCTCTCCTCCACCTTGGTCGAACCTTTCAAAGGTGCTAGCACACCTTTTGTTTGGTTTCTCCATCTCTTGCTTGTGTGGATACACATAGAGGAGTATCTACTTTGATACTCTCGAGATCCGACGAACCTTGGAAGAGTGGGATAAGCGAAGGGTATCGCATCAAGGGTAAAGCTCTTCTCCTTTGTAGATCTAGTTTAGATCTAGGCTAGAAACTCGTACTCAAAGTTTTACATAAATTTTATTTCTTCGCACGGATCCGGTGGCGGGGTTTCAGGGTTTCCGCAACGCAAAAAGCGGTTTTTGGGGCCCAAAAAACCCAACATCTAGCAGCACCTGGTGTGTAGATACGAGAGCCACTAATCATGTCTGCAACTCTTTGCAGGGGTTCCGGGAAACCTGACGACTATTTGAAGGAGAGATAACCGTCTACATGGGCAATGCTACTAAGGTGGCGGTTATTGTAGTGGGAGACGTCTACTTATCTTTTGATAGGTATAGAAGTTTGGTTTTAAGAAATTATCTTTATGTACCCAGTTTTAGAAAGAATTTAATTTCAGTTTTTAAACTGTATTTGGATGGATATTTTGTTTCTTTCAATAACAATGAGGTTATAAAGAGAAATAGGGTTATTATCTATTCTGGTGTATTGGTTGGCAATTTGTATACTTTAAATCCAATTTCTTCCACAAAGCACCAAATGGAAATTAATAACATATCTTCTAATTCCAATAAGAGAAAGGAACCTTTAGAGATGAACCAAATGTATCTTTGGCATCTAAGGCATGGTCATATTAACTTAAGTAGGATTTAAAGACTCATAGCTGATGGACTCTTGGGTTCATTGGAGTTGGAAAAATTTTCAACCTGTGAATCCTGCTTGGAAGGTAAGATGACCAAGAGACCTTTTAAGGCCATGGGGTATAGAGCCAAAGATGTGTTAGAACTAGTTCATTCTGATTTGTGTGTTCCTATGTCTATCTAGGCAAGAGGTGGTTTTGAATATTTTATCTCTTTTATAGACGATTATTTTAGATACGGATACATTTACCTATTGCGCTGCAAGTCTGAGTACTTTGATAAGTTCAAAGAGTACAAGGCTGATGTGGAAAAATGCCTTGGTAAAAGTATCAAGACACTATGGTCTGATCGTAGTGGTAAATACCTCTTAGGAGACTTTAGGAATTACTTATCAGAGGTCGGGATTCAATCCCAATTGTCCGCACCTAGTACACCCCAACAGAATGGTGTGGCAGAACGAAGGAATAGGACTCCTATGGAGATGGTTAGATCGATGATGAGTTATTCAGAATTGCCAAATTCGTTTTGGGGATACACTCTGGAAATGGCAGTGCACATTCTGAACTTAGTACCTTCTAAATCAGTATCTTCTACTCCCATAGAATTATGGAATGGGTGAAAGCCCAGTCTAAGACATATTCGGATTTGGGGTAGTCCAGCACATGTGCTGAAACCAGATGCTGATAAGTTAGAATCTCCTATGGAGATGGTTAGATCGATGATGAGTTATTCAGAATTGCCAAATTCGTTTTGGGGATACGCTCTGGAAATGGCAGCGCACATTCTGAACTTTGTACCTTCTAAATCAGTATCTTCTACTCCCACAGAATTATGGAATGGGCGAAAGCCCAGTCTAAGACATATTCGGATTTGGGGTAGTCCAACACATGTGCTGAAACCAGATGCTGATAAGTTAGAATCTCGTACAGAAGTTCGCGTGTTTGTGCGTTATCCGAGAGGAACGAAAGGTGGTTTATTTTATAGTCCTAAAGACCAAAAGGTCATTGTTAGCACCAATGCCCAGTTTTTAGAAGAATATTATATAATGGATCACAAGCCCAAAAGTAAAATTGTTCTAGAAGAAATAAGAGAGGATACGTCTACTTCAGTACCAACAGTACAAGATGAAGTACCACAAGAGATTGCAACACGTGTCACACATAATACACAACCGCAGACAGTGCCTCGTCTAGTGGGAGGGTTGTGAGGCAACCAGAGAGATTCATATTTTTGGGAGAGTCTTCAGACTTGATCCCGAGTAAACATGAACCTGATCCCCGAACATATGATGAAGCACTCCAAGATATAGATGCAGTATCTTGGCAAAATGCAATGAATTCTGAAATAGAGTCTATGTATTCTAATAAGGTCTGGGAGCTTGTAGAACCACCAGATGGTGTAAAAGCTGTTGGATGCAAGTGGATCTACAAAAGGAAAAGAGGGACAGATGGGAAGGTAGAAACCTTCAAAGCAAGGCTTGTTGTGAAAGGGTATACTCAGAAAGAGGGAATCGATTATGAGGAGACTTTTTTGCCGGTAGCTATGCAAAAGTCTATCCGGATACTCTTATCCATTGTTGTTCATATGGATTATGAGATTTGGCAAATGAATGTCAAAACAGCTTTCCTTAACTGAAGTCTTGAAGAAAACATCCATATGAAGCAACTAGAGGGGTTTATTGAAAAAGG
The DNA here is from genome assembly GCF_018446385.1 of Zingiber officinale. Classification (NCBI taxonomy): domain Eukaryota; kingdom Viridiplantae; phylum Streptophyta; class Magnoliopsida; order Zingiberales; family Zingiberaceae; genus Zingiber; species Zingiber officinale. Next base: position 48,604,050 of record NC_055992.1, on the reverse strand, counting down.
AAAAGACCATCTAGTATGCAAGTTGAATCAGTCCATTTATGGACTGAAGCAAGGTTCGAGATCTTGGAACATCCAGTTTAATGAAGAAATCCAATCATATGGATTTATTTAGTGCCCGGATGAGTCTTGTGTATACAAGAAGTGTAACGGAAACGTGGTGATATTTTTTGTACTATACATAGATGATATTTTGTTAATTGGCAACAATGTCAAAGTGTTATCGGACGTAAGGGTATGGTTGTCCAAACAATTTGATATGAAGGACTTAGGAGGATGTGCACAAATTCTTGGGATCAAAGTCATAAGGGATCGCAAGAAAAGGATGTTGTGTCTATCTCAAGCTTCATACATAGATACAATCCTTGCTCGTTTTAGCATGCAGAACTCCAAGAAAGGTTTCTTACCTTTTAGGCATGGAGTAGTTTTATCTAAAGAGATGTCTCCGAAGACATCAAAGGAGATAGAGGACAAAAAGGCAATTCCTTATGCTTCAGCTGTGAGAAGCCTAATGTATGCAATGCTGTGTACGAGACCGGATATCTACTTTACCGTGGGCATGGTTAGCAGATATCAAAGTAACCCTGGACAAGGACATTGGACTGCTGTAAAGTATATATTGAAGTATCTGAGGACTAGAGATTATATGCTAGTTTACCAAGCAGGTGATTTGCTCCCTGTGTGTTACACGAATTCAGATTTTCAATTAGATAGGGACAATAGTAAGTCTACTTCAGGTTATGTGTTTACTCTAGGAGGTGGAGCCATTGCATGGAGGAGTGTTAAGCAAAAATGCGTTTCAGACTCAACCATGGAAGCTAAGTATATGGTAGCCTCCAAGGCAACCAAAGGAGCTGTATGGCTCAAGAACTTCCTAATGGACTTAGATGTGATTCCTGGTTTGTCCAAAATTATCACAATTTATTGTGATAATAGTGATGCAGTTGCAAACTCGAAGGAACTATGAGCCCATAAGGCGAGTAAACATATAGAGAGCAAGAACCACCTGATACGAGACATCGTCAAGCGAGGAGAAGTTGTCATCGCCAAGATTGCATCAGCAGATAACCTGGCAGATTCTTTCACTAAGGCCCTTCCGGTGAAAGCTTTTGATCGGCATGTGGATGGAATGGGAATCAGATGTATGGCAACAGATATAGTAGCTTAGTCTTTTAGTATAAGTGGGAGATTGTTAGAGTGTATATTAAAAGCCTAGCTTTTGTAAACATTTATTTTTCAAATGAAGAATCATTTTTGGTCAAAAATATCTACATTTATGTTAAGTGTAGTTGTTCAATTAATTTATATCGTAGATAACATGGTGTGTGGTGTCACACATAGAAGATCATGTTATTAGTTCTTTTTAAATTATAAACAGTTGCTCACAACTAAGATAGAAAGGAACAAACCGTTGGAATAGTCGTAGTGTAATTAAGTATTAGTTTATCTTGACTAATAAATTACACTAGTACACTCTAAGTGTATTGAGTATGACCATTTAAGGCATGTTCTTTTTATACTGACTTAATAAAAGAATAAGACCTTTGTTATTATGAAAGTGTGTGCTCTTAATCCTAATATAATAATAAGCATATATATTTAATATTTATTTCTTTGACTTATCAAAGGGTGAGATTTAGCTCGATAAATCAATAGGCCCGATAAGTTGGAAAATGATATTACTTATACTGTGTGTTGTTGATTATAGAAGGAAACTGTGTCCTAGTTATCTAGGTTGAGAATGTCCCCAAGAGGAGCTCATAAGGATTGTCATATTAAACCCTGCAGGTGGACTTACTCCGACATGACAATAAAGTTGAGTGGTACTACTCTCGGAACTAGATGTTAATTAAATGAGTTGTTAGTAACTCACTAAATTAATGGGAATTCGATATCTTAAACACAAGGAGATTAACACACTCATGATAAGAAGGAGTCCATAATGTAATTTGGGATTGGTGCAGTAGTGTAATAATAACTCTCTAATGGAATGAGTTATTATTGATGAACTTGAGTTGTGTGTTCGGGGCGAACACAGGATACTCAAGCTTGTCAGGAGGCTAAAACCAATTTCTCCTCTTGGTCCCTATTGTAGCCTCATTAATGCCTCATATCCACCCATGAAAAGCTCATCTTGGTGTCCAAGAAAGAGGTCAGCCCAAGGCTTGGTGACCAAGCCAAGGGTCGGCCACTTCCTCCTCAATCGGGGTCAGCCCTTTTGCTTGGTGACCAAGCAAGAGGGGGGCGGCCATAATAAATTCAAATAGGAGGGGTGTTTTGAATTTTTAAAATCTTCTCTTTAGACATCTACAAGTTTTAAAAGAGAGATTTTAAAATTATAAAACTTTCCTTATTTGAATTAGGTCACATGGTTTAAAAGAAAGTTTAAAAGTTTTAAAACTTTCCTTATTTAACCATCCTCATGATTTTTTAAGAGAGAGTTTTAAATTTGAAACATTCCTTTTTTGTCACTATGTTAAAAAAAGGAAATTTTTAGAAGAGATGTTTTAAATTTTAAAACTTGGTTTTAATTTTTAGAACTTGGTTTTAATTTTTAAAACTTTCCTTTTTTAACATCCACTTTAGGAAATTAAAAGAGAGCTTGTAAAATTTTATAAGAGCTTATAAAATTTTTAAAAAAATTTATTTTCCTTCTTTTAAGGGGCCGGCCACTCTTGCTTGGTGTCCAAGCAAGGGGTCGGCCAATCAATCAAAAGAAGATAAGGAAAATTAAAAGGAGAAAAGGGAAAACAAGAGGAAGATTTTAATTTTGTAAAAATCTTTCCTTATTTGCCTTGGGCAAGTAATATAAAAGAAGGGGAGGAGAGGCCTCATGAGAGATCAATTCTTATTCTCTTTCTTGTGCTTCCTCTTGTGGCTGGCCCTCTCCCTTTCCCCTTGTTGTCTTTTGCTCCTTGGTGGTGGTGGCGGCCGAATTCTAGAGAAGGAGGAAGAAGGCTTTTGGGTGGTGTTCATCTTAGAGGATCGTTGCCCACACGACGTCCAAGGCGAGCGAGGAATATGACAGAAGATCTCAAGGTTATTAGCATACAAAGAAGAGGTATAACTAGTAATTAATTTCCGCATCATACTAGTTATTTTTCTTTGTATGAATTCTAAACACAAGAGGCAATAGATTCTAGTTTTTCGGATTTGTTTTGAATTGTGTTTTTTTTTATTTTTTGAATTTGTAATTCGATTGTTCCTTTTGGTTAAACCTAGAGTTATATAAGGAAATTCAATATTAGCTTTCCTTAAAAGACTTTGTCTAGTCGGTGGTGGATGCTCCCATACTCAAGAAGGTCATGTGCCTCGCCATGTAGTCCTGGAAGCCAATTTTGGAAATTAATATTTAATTAAATTTATAACATAGGTGGATTTGGATCAATAGTGTTAAGTTTCGTTTGTGATCCAAGTCTAAACCATTAAGAACAGATAAGTTAAATTTGGAATCAATAATGTTAAGTTCCGTTTGCGATTCCTAATTTAACTTCTAAGGAACACAATAGGTTATTAGGAAAGGTTCGACACTTGTACAAAATTTTTGTATAGTGGAACCAGTACGATCTTCCTAGGACTAACCAACATACATTTCTTTGTAGCTTAAAGACCTCTTGATCTTCTGCTATATTCCTCTCCTCCTCTTGGACGTCGTGTAGGCGACGATCTACCAAGACGAAGACACCTGAACTTCTTCCTTTGCTTCCAAGCTTTCGGCCACCAAGAAAAGGCAAAGTGAAGAAGCGTCCTTCTTCTTCTTCTTCTCCACCAAGCAACTGGCCACCTAGAAAGAAGAGAGGTGTCACCGGCCTCAAGAGAGAAAAGGAGAAGAAGGGCCGGCCACCAAAGAGAATAAAAGAGAGAGAGCCTTGGTTGTGTTCTTAGAGAGTACCCCTTCCTTCTCTTTTATATTCTTTGCTAGCAGCTAAAAAGGAAAGTCTTAATAAAATTTTCCTTTTAATTGTTATTGTAGATGGTTACAAAAAAAGAAATATTTTAACAAAAATAAAATCTCTCTTTTAAACCATTGTAAATAGCTATAAAAGGAAAGATTATAACAAAATTTTGTTTTAACCAAAATCTTCCTTTTATTCCTATAAAGGTTGGTTAAAAAAAAGAAAGATTTTAATAAAATTAAAATCTCTCTTTTAACCATTGTAGATAATTACAAAAAAGGAAAAATTTTAACAAAATTAAAATCTCTCTTTTAACCATTGTAGATAACTAAAAAAGGAAAGATTTTATCAAAATTAAAATATCTCTTTTAACCATTGTAGATAACTACAAAAAAGAAAAGATTTTAACAAAATTAAAATCTCTCTTTTACCCATTGTAGATAACTACAAAAAATAAAAGATTTTAACAAAATTAAAATTTCTCTTTTAACCATTGTAGATAACTACAAAAAGGAAAGATTTTAATAAAAATTAAAATCTCTCTTTTAACCATTGTAGATAACTACAAAAAAGGAAAGATTTTAACAAAATTATGTTTTCAACAAAACTTCATTTTCTCTTCTTATATGGTCGGCCCCATGCTTGGGCACCAAGAATGGCTTGGCCGGCCCACATCTTGGGCACCAAGAGGGCTTGGTCGGCCCCATGCTTGGGCAACAAGCAAGGATGTGGCCGACCCCTCATTTGGATAAGAAGCAAAGTCAAAATGGGTGAATGCGAGGCTTTATAGAGGCTACAGCAAGGACCGAGAGGAGGAATTAGTTTTGGCCTCCCGATGAGCTTGAGATTCTTGTGTTCGACCCGAGCACCCAACTCAAGTTCATCAATAATAACTCATACCACTAAATAATTATTATTGAGTTACCGCACCAATCTCATATTACATTATGGGCTCCTTCTTATCATGAGTACATTAATCTCCCTATGTTTAAGATATCAAATGTCCATTAATTAAATGAGTTACTAACAACTCACTTAATTAATATCTAGCTCCAAGAGTAGTACCACTCAACTTTATTGTCATGTCGGACTAAGTCCACCTGTAGGGTTTACATGACAATCCTTATGAGCTCCTCAAGGGGATCATCAACCTAAATAACTAGGATACAGTTTCCTTCTATAATCAACAACACACTATATAAATAATATTATTTCCCAACTTGTCAGGCCTATTGATTTAACGAATAAATCTCACTCATTGATAAATTAAAGAAATAAATACTAAGTATATGTGCTTGTTATTATATCAGGATTAAGAGTACGCACATCCATAATAATAGAGGTTATGTTCTTTTATACAGTTAGTATAAAAAGAAACAACCTCAAATGGTCATGCTTAATACACACATAGTGTACTACTGTAATTTTATTGTCATGATAAACTAATACCAAATTACACTACAACCATTCCAATGGTTTGTCTCAATACATATTGGTTGTGAGCTACTATTTATAATTTATAAGGAACTAATAACACAATCTTCTGTGTGATACCACACACCATGTTATCTACAATATAAATTAAATGGACAACTGTATTTTACTAAATGTAAACATTTGACCAATGTGATTCTCATTTCAAAATAAATGTTCATACAAAAAGCTAGACTTTTAGTATACATCCTAACAGAGGTCTTCTTCGAGATGAATTGAGACACAATGATGGTCGTCGAGGAACCATTTGAAGTCCCAAAAGATAAGAAAGGGAAGAAACTCTGACCATGTTATTGGATGGAAGAGCAAGCTGTTAGAGTGTATACTAAAAGCCTAATTTTTTGTAAACATTTATTTGGAAATAAAGAATCACATTGGTCAAATGTCTACATTTATGTGCTAAGTGTAGTCATTCAATTAATTAATATTATAGATAACATGATGTATGGTGTCACACACAGAAGATCATGTTATCAGCTCCTTATAAATTATAAATAGTAACTCACGACTAAGATGGATAGGAACAAACCATTGGAATAGTCGTAGTATAATTTGGTATTAGTTTATCTTGACTATAAAATTATACTAGTACACTCTGAGTGTATTGAGCAGAACCACTTAAGGTAAGTTCTTTTTATACTGACTGAATAAAAGAACAAGACCTTTGTTATTATGGAAGTGTATGCTCTTAATCATGATATAATAACAAGCACATATACTTAATATTCATTTCTTTAATTTATCAAAGGGTGCGATTTAGTTCGATGAATCAATAGGCTCGATAAGATGGGAAATGTATTATTTATATAGTGTGTTGTTGATTATAGAATGAAACTGTGTCCTAGTAATCTAGGTTGATAATGTCCCCAAGAGGAGCTCATAAGGATTGCCATGTAAACCCTGCAGGTGGACTTAGTCTGACATGACAATAAGGTTGAGTGGTACTACTCCTGGAGCTAGATATTAATTAAGTGAGTTGTCAGTAACTCATTTAATTAGTGGACAATCGATATCTTAAACACAGGGAGATTAACACACTCATGATAAGGAGCCTATATAGTAATATAGGATTGGTGCGGTAGTTCAATAAAAACTATTTAGTGGTATGAGTTATTATTGATGAACTCAAGTTGGGTGTTCGAGGCGAACACGGGATGCTCAAGTTCATCGGGAGACCAAAACCAATTCCTCCTCTCGGTCCCTGTCGTAGCCTCTTATTTATAAAGTGTTATACCCACCCATACCAACATTCTTACCCATCCTAAGGTGGTCGGCCAAGCCAAGCTTGGAGCCCAAGCAAGGGCTGGCCAAGATTAATCCTTGGATGGACCAAGTGGTGGTCGGCCCTAACTTGGAGCCCAAGTTGGTGGCCGGCCACAATAAAATAAAAGGGAATTTATTTTTTTAAAAAAAAATCTTTTCTTGTGTGAAAGCCATGATTTAAAAGAGAGTTTTAAATTTTAATCTTTCCTTTTATAGTTTCTTCAAAAGATTAAGAGAAAGGTTTAATATCTTTCCTTATTTGTAGTTAAAAGGAAGATTTTAATTTTGGAGAAAACTTTCCTTTTTGTAATCATCCACATGTTTTAATAGAGAGATTTTAATTTATAAAAGTTTCCTTTTATAACCAACCATGAAGAGAATTTTTAAAGAGAGAAATTTTTTATTTTAAAAATTTCCGAAAACAAATTAGGAAGTTTTAATTTTGTATTTAAAACTTTTCTTGTTTGGATGACTTGTAGATACCGGTCATTAAAAGAATAAAAGGAAATTTTAATTAAATTTTCCTTTTGTTCATTGGTAAGGGAAAATAAGGAAGTTTTAATTATGTTTAAAACTTTCCTTAATTGCTAAGACCAAGGAATATAAAAGAGAGGGTAGAGGTGCCTCACCTTACAACACATCTATTATTTCCTCTCCTCACTTCCTTGGTGTGGCCGGCTCTCTTCCATTGCTCTTCCTCTTCTCTTCTTCTTTAGTGGCCGGCGGCATCTAGTCTTGGAGAGATTTTTGGTGGCCAGATTTGTAACACCCCTAGAAAGCCTAGATAAGAAAGTAAGGATAATGAGAGTTTGAAGGTAGTGAAAAGAAGGTGTAAATATTCTAAGTTGAATATTAAGATGGGAAAGATTTAGATGATTAAAAACTTTATGAAAGAAAATAAAGTTGAGAATATAAAGTTCTATACATGATTTATAATGCAAGGAATTAATGTAAACAAAAGAGATATGAGATATTATATATGCATGTATGAAATATTTATGCATAATGCATATACATGAATTATTTTGTACAAAAATATGTTAGGAGAAGGATTTGATCCTTGGTTCTCTTGTGGATGCATGCATGTGTTAACCAAGTGTGATAGGAGTGAATATTGTAAGAGGAGAGATGAGAATTATAATTAAAGGAAAGAAAGGAGAGAAATTAAGAGAAAGAAAAGAGAGAAACTCAAGAAGCATTTCTCTAGCATATTCTTTCTCATTAAGAGGAGAAGTAAATGAGGAGGATGAATCAAGTCAAGTTTTCCTCCCTCACTTTAGTATAAATAGGCATGGGGGCTTCATCCTCAACTCACTCTCCGCCTCTCCTCCATTTGTGCCGAGCACTCTCCCTCCCTCTTTCCTCTTGTTGCCGAGAGCAACAACTCTCCCCTTCTTTCTTTCTTTTTGTTGCCGAGCAACACAAGAGGAAGAAGCCTCCTCTTCTTCCTCCTCCTCTCCACCAAAAGACCTAGCCACTTCTTCCTCCATTGGTGCCGAGCAAAGCAAGCAAGGAAGAAAGGTCCACAAGCAAGTTCTCAACTCTAGGAAACTTAAGCAAAGAAGGTAAGCTTCCCCTCACCTGCGGTACAAGGCTTTCATGTGATTTTCGGATTCTTTTTCTATGCCTTGAAAGAAAGTTTTCCCCTATGTTTGTATACATATATGATGCATGATCAGAGGTGTATGTAACCCTAGAATTTCAATCAAAAATATTGTAAATAGGTTAGGAAAATTATTGTCTAACCAAACTAGTGCAAGTTTTCCCCTATGAAATGCTAAGGACCTTCCTATGGTTTTCTTGCTTGGAAGTTGATTGGAACCAAAAGAACCCCACTCTCATGTTTCGGCCAAGAAAGAATTTTGGGTTAGGAGGACCTTGAATTTAAAATAACTATGCTTATATGACATGATATAAAGTTCTTAAGAGTTGTATACTTGTATGTTGAAAGAAACTCATGAACCTTACTCTTAATATTTCGGCCATGGTAAAGTGATAGTTTAGAGAAGCTTAAACAAAATTCTAATATGCTCAATGACCTCTATGATATTATGTTATGAAAGATGATTAATGCTCTCATGTTTAATTGGAATGTAGAAAATTAGTTACATGATTTATGACATGTAAGATCACAAGAGTCCTAGCTTGTTTATGATCCAACCTTGTGTATGATGTTCTTAGTAAATCTTGCTATGAAATTACTTAGGTTTCCCATGCTTTAGGCCACTTAAAGGAAGTTTATATTCTATGAATTTCGGCCAAGTAAGGTTTAAAGGACCTAGAGGCCTTGGAAATGAAACCTAAGGGGTTAAAAGTACTTCTTATGAAAACTTGATAATGTGTGAATGTGATACATGTTTGTATGACCTAAATGAATCATTATGTGTTCGGCCATGAAGGGATAGATGCCCTATAAACCCTAGAACAAAAATTAAATATGTCTATGCCATGCTGTATGAAAATGATATGATAATAAGTTAGAATGCATGATTGCTTTAGTTACGAAATGATATGCATAATGAAGTTATATTATGAAATATGCCATGATGTGTTATAGCATAGAAAATGCTATACATAATAAAAAGAAATGAAGTTATGTTATGATATGTGATAGCATAGATAATGCTATACATAATGAAAAGAAATGAAGTTATGTTATGATATGTGATAGCATAGAAAATGCTATACATAATGAAAAGAAATGAAGTTATGTTATGATATGTGATAGCATAGAAAATGCTATACATAATGAAAAGAAATGAAAAACAATAAATGCATGAAAGATTGTTAAGGACATGATATGATAGTTATGCATGATAAGTTATTTTTATGGTTTGTACCAAGGGTGGGCTCCGTAAACGCCCCGGGGTCGATGGAGTAAGACTCGGGCCTCGTCAGTAATGGGCCTTTGAGTGCCCTAGGTCGATGGAGTAAGACTCGGGCCTAGTATGTATGCATGGTAGGGCTCAAGACTTGCTACCTTGGACCTACGCATTAAGTATGTGGTACAAACCGGGATCCCAAATGATGATGATATTAATTTCAAGTACTATTAAGTATAAGTTTTCAAATTCACGATGCATTGCCTACATTCATATGTGCTTGAATTATATGATGATATGATATAATGTCATGTGATATTATGTATATGAATATGATGCCCTTGTATGTCTCATGCTTGTGATTTATTTGTTTTATGATATGATATTCATGCTTCTATGAAATGATATGTGAATAAGAAATATGCATGATATGTTTGAATAGAATGATATGTTATGTTATGATTAGTTGAGACGATGATATGTTGATCCATTCTTGATATACGATGATTCTCGGTTTTAGTGAGTAGGAAAGGAACTTACTGAGCCATGAGTGCTCATAGCTTACTTTCCTTGTACCGCAGATAAAAGAGAAAGCTAGATGTACAACGGAGCAGCAGGAGGAGCAGATAGTGATGTGTGTGGTGGTGGCTCGGCAAGAATGATTCGGACAAATTAATATTTTTAGTTATAAGTTCAATATATGCACATTTGAACAAATCAGAATATGTGATATTATGCTTAATAAATTAAATTCTTTAAAGTTTTTATTCTTCCGCTGTTATAACTAAAGCATGTACGTAAGTAGTATAAGAACGTAGCGCCACCTTTGGTTGGGTAAGAAGGGTGGGCGTTACAAGATTTTGCTTGGAGAAGAAGGAGAGAAAGGAGGTTTTGTTTCCTAGCATCCCTTGGAGCTTGGTTGGTGGCCAAAGTTCTTCATCTCTAGAAGACTCTTGGTGACCGAAACTTGCAAGAAGAAGGAGGCTTGGGTGGATTCTCATCTCGGTAGATCGTCGCCCACACGACATCCGAGATAAGAAGAGGAATACAACAGAAGATCGTGAGGTCTATAAGCTATAAAAGGTATAACTAGTTATTAGTTTCCGCATCATAACTAGTTCATTCTTTTGTTTAGATCTTGAAATACCAAACACAAGAGGGTAGTGATTCTAGGCTATCGAATTCATGTTTTAATTTTGTGTTTCTTTTATTTTATGATCTTGTGATTTGATTGTTCTTAGTGGTTAAATCTAGGGTTACTATAAGGAGATTAAATATTGAATTTCTTTATAAGGCTTTGTCTAGGTAGTGGTGGATGATCTCATACCCAAGAAGGCCTAGTGCCTCGCCACGTTTGACCTAGAAGATTAACTTTGAAATAAATATTTAATCAAATTTGTAAATTGGTGGATTTGTATTAATAATGTTAAGCATCGTTTGAGATCCAAGTCTAAACCTCTAAGAATAGATAAGTTAAATTTGGAATCAATAATGTTATGTTCCGTTTGCGATTCCATATTTAATTTCTAAACAACACAATAGGTTGTTAGAAATGGTTCAGGACTTGTACAAATTTTTATACTAGGGAACCAGTACGACATTCCGAGTAGCAACCAACAATTGGTATCAGAGCTAGGGTTTGCCTCTATGTGTTTGGTTTTCAATTTAATTATGCATATGTCATACATATTTTAGATAAGATAATAGTAGGATATGATAACTCTGTGGTTGCAGGCTCCAACTATTATGGCTTAATGTGATTGTGTGTGATTGGACCCTTGGACATGTCAAGGACATTTTATTGTGTGTGCATGATTGTATTTATTAAATACAGCAGGAGCTATATTAGCCCTAGGATTTTACTTTTTTGTTCGATCTAGACTTCATGTACATTCCCTTGTGGAATATAGAATTGAAATATGTAAAATTCTATTTTTAACACGGACCGTATCCTTACAAGGCGTGGTATTATCGAAGGACCAGAGACGCAGCAGAAAAGGAAGCTCGATGGACCCGATGGCATAAACCCTAGGACTGGCAGCACACAGAGGACAGTGATGGAAGAAGCCATAATAGTTGGAAAATTAATTTCCATATTTATTGCTCTTATTTACTGTGATGTGTGTGTGCATGTGATGTGTGCTTGCATGAAAAATTCCTCACCTTAAAAAACCAAGTGGGAGAGGAATTTTAAATAAATTCCATGATCTCCATTACTGGTTTGTAAGTGATGCAACAAACTTGCATGTTGGCTCTGAGTGCCTCCCTCCACAACGGATGAGTTTGTTTGCGGATCACTAGATCAAACTTCCTTTATGCATGGTTATAGAAAATTATTTAGGTGCGTGTGATCTTCTCCAACTGAAGGGTCACAATCCTATTTAATGGACTAAGTATCAAGTAATGGAATACATTTAGACGCATTCAATAGTATCCTCCCCAACGGAGTCATTGCTATTATTTTACGTGACCAAAGGAAAATCAACTATTAATTTTATTTGTCATAAAATTAGGATGATAAGATAATAAAATTAATGGGTAAAACCTCCTCTAATAAATGTTGATTTTGTATATGTCCACACTAATGTGGCATGCAAAATTCACGGTGTTTTGAGGTGTTGGTAAATTTAAATAGTATTATTTGAGGAATTAATATTATTCTAAATTTAGAGTCTTGACCAAACTTATTTTGTGATTCTTAGGATGTCTTTCAACACACTAGTTATTATACTGAAAGAGAACAAATTTACTAGTCCCAATTACATAGATTGGAAAAGAAACCTGAACATTATCCTAACTACTGAAGGCTATAAGTTTGTACTATTAGAGGCCTGCCCTAATGCGCCTAATAATGATTCTAGTGAAGAGGAGATTGAGTATCATAGGAAATGGGTCAAGGTAGATGAGATGGCGCAGTGTTACATTATGGCTTTAATGTCAAATGTGTTGCAACATCAGCATCAGGACTTGCCAACAACTTATGATATGATGAACAATCTCAAGGAACTCTTCGGACACTAGAGTCGGGCTGCTAGGCAAGAGACAATGAGAAAATTAATGACAGCCACCATGTCAGAAGGGACACCCGTAAGGGATCATATCCTAAAGATGATGGCTTACTTAAACGAAATACAAATCCTTGGAGCTGAAATCGATGGGGAAACCCAGGTCGATATTATTCTCCAAACGCTACCCAGAAGTTTTGAGTAGTTCCGCTTGAACTACAATATGAATAAAAGGATTTATTCATTGGAAGAACTACTGACAGAACTTCAGGCAGCAGAAGGGATATTTTGTCATAATTCTCAAATTCACTTTGTTGAAAATGGTCCTACTTCTAAGTCGAAAGGCAAGAAAAAAAAGAAACAGGCTGGCTCAGCAAAGAAGGTGAATAAATCTCTAGGTACTGGATCAAAAGCTGGAATGAAGAAGCCAAAGGACAAGTGCTTCATCTACAAGCAGTCAGGACATTAGAAGGCGGACTGTCCTAGTAGGAGAGAGAACAATAAAGGGGTTTCAGGAAACCCGACGACTATATAAGGGAGAGATAATTATCTACATGAGCAATGCTACAAAAGTGGTGGTTGTTGCAGTGGGAGACGTCTACTTATCATTTGATAGGAATAGAACTTTGGTTTTGAGAAATTGTCTTTGTATACCAACTTTTAGAAAGAATTTAATTTTAGTTTCTAAATTATTTGAGGATGGATATTCTATTTCTTTTGATGACAAAGTAGTTATCAAGAAGAATAGGGTTATTATCTGTTCTGATACATTAATAGGCAATTTATATAATCTAAATTCAATTTCTCCCATAAAACAACAAATAGAAATTAATAACACATCTTCTAATGCTAATAAGAGAAATGAACCTTCGGAAATGAACCAAACATATCTTTGCCATCTAAGGCTTGGTCATATTAACTTAAGTAGGATTCAAAGGCTAATAGTCGATGGACTCTTGGGTTCATTAGTGTTGGAAAACTTTTCAACTTGTGAATCTTGCTTGGAAGGTAAAATGACCAAGAGACCTTTTAAGACAAAGGGGTATAGAGCTAAAGATGTATTAGAATTGGTTCATTCTGATTTGTGAGGTCCTATGTCTATCTAGGCAAGAGGTGGTTTTCAATATTTTGTCTCTTTCATATACGACTATTCGAGATATGGGTACATTTACTTGATGCGCCGCAAGTCTGAATGCTTTGATAAATTCAAAGGGTATAAGGCTGATGTGGAGAAATGTCATGGTAAAAGTATCAAGACACTACGATCTGATCGTGGTGGCGAATACCTCTTTGGAGAGTTTAGGAATTACTTATCAGAGGCCGGGATTCAATCCCAATTATTTGCACCTGGTACACACCAACAGAATGGTGTGGTAGAACGAAGGAATATGACTCTTATGGAAATGGTTAGATCGATGATGAGTTATTCAGAATTACCAAATTTATTTTGGGGATATGCCCTAGAAACAACAGTGTACATTCTAAATATGATACCTTCTAAATCAGTACCCTCTACTCCTTTGGAATTGTGGAATGAGTGTGAACCTAGTCTGAGTCATATCCGGATATGGGGTAGTCCAGCACATGTGCTAAAAGGAGATACTAACAAGTTGGAATCACGTACAGAAGTTTATCTATTTGTGGGATATCCTAAGGGAACGAAAGGTGGTTTGTTTTATAATCCTAAAAATCAAAAGATCATTGTTAGCACCAGTGCTCGATGTTTAGAGGAAGATTATGTAATGAACCATAAGCCCATGAGTGAAATTGTTCTAGAAGAAATTAGAGAGGACACGTCTAGTCTAGTACCAACAGTACAAGATGAAGTATCACAAGAAGCTGCAACACGTATCACAAATGATACATAATCACAGACAGTGCCTCGTCGTAGTTGGGAGGGTTGTAAGGCAACCTGAAAGATTCATGTTTTTGGGAGAGTCTTCGGACTTGATCCCTAATAAACATGAACCTGATCCCCGAACATATGATGAAGCACTTCAAGATAAAGACACAGTATCTTGGCAAAGGGCGATGAACTCTGAAATAGAATCTATGTATTCTAACAAAGTCTAGGAGCTTGTAGAACCATCAAATAGTGTAAAAGCTATTAGATCTAAATGGATCTATAAAAGGAAAAGAGGGACAGATGGGAAGGTAGAAACGTTCAAAACAAGGCTTGTTGTGAAAGGGTACACTCAGAAAGAGGGAATTGATTATGAGGAAACTTTTTCGCCGGTGGTCATGCTTAAGTCTATCTGGATACTCTTATCTATTGCCGCTCATATGGATTATGAGGTTTGGCAAATGGATGTCAAGACAGCTTTCCTTAACGGAAGTCTTGAAGAAAACATCCATATGAAGCAACCAAAGGGGGTTCATTGAAAAAGGCAAAGAGCATCTAGTGTGCAAGCTAAATCGGTGTATTTATGGACTGAAGCAATCATCAAGGTCTTAGAACATCCAATTTAATGAAGTAATCCAGTCATATGGATTTTTTCAGTGTCCGGATGAGTCTTGTGTATACAAGAACTGTGATGGAAACATGGTGGTATTTCTTGTACTATATGTAGATGACATTTTGTTAGTTGGAAACAATATCAAAGTGTTATCAAAAGTAAGGGTATGGTTGTCCAAACAATTCGATATGAAGGACTTAGGAGAATGTGCACATATTCTTGGGATCAAAGTAATAAGGGATCGTAAGAAAAGAATGTTGTGCTTATCCCAAGCTTCATATATCGATACAATCCTTGCTCATTTTAGCATGTAAGACTCCAAGAAAGGTTTTCTACCTTTCATACATGGAGTAGCTTTATCTAAAGAGATATCTCCGAAGACATCAAAGGAGATAGAGGACATGAAGGTAGTTCCTTATGTTTCGGCTGTCAGAAGCCTAATGTATGCAATGCTGTGTACGAGACCAGATATCTGTTTTGTCGTGGGCATGATTAGCAGATATCAAAGTAACCCTGGACAAGGACATTGGACTATTGTAAAGCATATATTAAAGTACCTAAGAAGGACTAGAGATTATATGCTAGTTTACCAATCAGATGATTCGCTCCTTGTGGGTTATACGGATTCTAACTTCCAATCAGATAGGGACAATAGTAAGTCTACATTAGGCTAAGTGTTTACTTTAGGAGGTGGAACCATTGCACGGAGGAGTGTTAAGCAGAAATGCGTTTCAGACTCAACCATGGAAGCTGAGTATGTGGCAGCCTCTGAGGCAGCCAAAGAAGCTGTGTGGCTCAGAACTTCTTGATGGACTTAGATGTGATTCCTGGTTTGCCCCAAATCATCACAATTTATTGTGATAATAGCAGTGTAGTAGCAAACTCGAAGGAACCACGAGCTCATATGGCGAGTAAACACATAGAGCGCAAGTACCACCTGATACGAGACATCGTGAAGAGAGGAGAAGTTGTTGTCATCAATATTGCATCAGCAGATAACCTGGCAGATCCTTTCACTAAGGCCCTTCCGACGAAAGCTTTTGATCGGCATATTGAAGGATTAGGAATCAGATGTATGGCAGCATTTATGGCAGCATAGACTTTTAGTATAAGTGGGAGATTGTTAGAGTGTATACTAAAAGCCTAGTTTTTTGTAAATATTTATTTAGAAATAAAGAATCACATTAATCAGATGTCTACATTTATGTGCTAAGTGTAGTTGTTCAATTAATTTATATTGTAGATAACATGGTGTGTGGTGTCACACACAGAATATCATGTTATAAGTTCCTCATAAATTATAAACAGTAGCTCACGACTAAGATGGATAGGAACAAACCATTGAAATAGTTGTAGTCTAATTTGGTATTAGTTTATCTTGACTATAAAATTATACTAGTACACTCTGAGTGTATTGAGCAGGACCACTTAAAGTAAGTTTTTTTTATAATGACTAAATAAAAGAACAAGACCTTTGTTATTATGGAAGTGTGTGCTCTTAATCATGATATAATAACAAGCACATATACTTAATATTCATTTCTTTAATTTATCAAAAGGTGTGATTTAGTTCGATGAATCAATAGGCCCGATAAGTTGGGAAATAGTATTATTTATATGGTGTATTGTTGATTATAGAGTGAAACTGTGTCTTAGTAATTTATGTTGATAATGTCCCTAAAATGAGCTCATAAGGATTGTCATGTAAACCCTGCAGGTGGACATAGTCCGACATGACAATAAGATTGAGTGGTACTACTCTTGGAGCTAGATATTAATTAAGTGAGCTGTCAGTAACTCATTTAATTAGTGGACATTCGATATCTTAAACACAGGGAGATTAACACACACATGATAAGAAAGAGCTCATATAGTAATATGGGATTGGAGCGGTAGTTCAATAATAACTCTTTAGTGGTATGAGTTATTATTGATGAACTCAAGTTGGGTGTTCGGGGCGAACACGGGAAGCTCAAGTTCACCGGGAGACCA
The DNA here is from genome assembly GCF_018446385.1 of Zingiber officinale. Classification (NCBI taxonomy): domain Eukaryota; kingdom Viridiplantae; phylum Streptophyta; class Magnoliopsida; order Zingiberales; family Zingiberaceae; genus Zingiber; species Zingiber officinale. Next base: position 48,587,125 of record NC_055992.1, on the reverse strand, counting down.
AAACCAATTCCTCCTCTCGGTCCCTGTCGTAGCCTCTTATTTATAAAGTGTTATACCCACCCATACCCACCTTCTTACCCATCCTAAGGTGGCCAGCCAAGCCAAGCTTGGAGCCCAAGCAAGGGTCGTCCAAGATTAATCCTTGGATGGACCAAGTGGTGGCCGGCCCTAACTTGGAGCCCAAGTTGGTGGTCGACCACAATAAAATAAAAAGGGATTTTATTTTTTAAAAAAAATCTTTCCTTGTGTGGAAGTCATGATTTAAAAGAGAGTTTTAAAATTTAATCTTTCCTTTTATAGTTTCTACAAAAGATTAAGAGAAAGGTTTGATATCTTTCCTTATTTGTAGTTAAAAAGAAGATTTTAATTTTGGAAAAAACTTTCCTTTTTGTAATCATCCACATGTTTTAATAGAGAGATTTTAATTTATAAAAGTCTCCTTTTATAACCAACCATGAAGGGAATTTTTAAAGAGAGAAATTTTTTATTTTAAAAATTTTCGGAAATAAATTAGGAAGTTTTAATTTTGTGTTTAAAACTTTCCTTATTTGGAGGACTTCTAGGAGTCGACCATTAAAAGAATAAAAGGAAATTTTAATTAAATTTTCCTTTTGTTCATTGGCAAGGGAAAATAAGGAAGTTTTAATTATTTTTACAACTTTCCTTAATTGCCAAGACTAAGGAATATAAAAGAAAGAGTAGAGGTGCCTCACCTTACAACATATCTATTATTTTCTCTCCTCTCTTCCTTGGTGTAGTCGGCCCTCTTCCATTGCTCTTCCTCTTCTCTTATTCTTTAGTGTCCGGCGGCATCTAGTCTTGGAGAGATTTTTGGTGGCTGAATTTTGCTTGGAGAAGAAGGAGAGAAAGGAGGCTTTGTTTCCTAGCATCCCTTGGAGCTTGGTTGGTGGCCAAAGTTATTCATCTCTCGAAGACTCTTGGTGGCCGAAACTTGCAGGAAGAAGGAGGCTTGGGTGGATTCTCGTCTCGGTAGATCATCGCCACACGACGTCCGAGATAAGAAGAGGAATAAGACAAAAGATCGTGAGGTCTATAAGCTATAAAAGGTATAACTAGTTATTAGTTTCCACATCATAACTAGTTCATTCTTTTGTTTAGATCTTGAAATACCAAACACAAGAGGGAAGTGATTCTAGGCTATCAAATTCATGTTTCGATTTTGTGTTTATTTTATGTTTCAATCTTGTGATTCGATTGTTCTTAGTGGTTAAATCTAGGGTTAGTATAAGGAGATAAAATATTGAATTCTTTTGTAATGCTTTGTCTAGGCAATGGTGGATGATCCCATTGTAATACCCACTAAGCTTGTAAGATAAATATATGAATGTGGGATTTTTCCTTAGAAAAATAATAGGAAGTGAGTTGAAGCAAAAAGAAATAAAATGAAATAAAAAGAAGAGGAGGTCAAGGATTGAACCATGAACCTCTTATATTATATTTCATAGAATTAATTAGTAGAAACCAATTGGGATAGAGAGAAGATGTTGATAAAAAAGGAGGGAAACTCATGATAAAGGTAAGAGTAAAAGCTAGCCAAAAGAAAACAAGAAAGGAGCAAGAGAAAGGCAACTTGCCTTCCTCCCTTTCTCTCCTTCTTCCTCTTTGTTTTTGCCGAAAATTTAAAGAGGGAATTAAGAGGATTCAATCCCCCTTATTTCATCATGAATGGTAAGAATAAATGAATAAATAAAATAAATAGGAAATAGAAAAAAAAAGCTAAGGGAGAAGGAAAGCAAAAATCAATTTTGCTACCTCTTCCCCCTTAACATAAAAGGGAGCAAGAAAAGAGAAGTTTATTTTTCTCTCATTTTCTCTCATTCTTCCTCTCCCTCACCGAAACCATCAGTCCCCTCTCCTCCATCTTCGGCCCCAAAGCCAAGGTTTTTTCCCTAAGAAGCCTAAGATACAAGGAGGACTTAGCAAGGGAATCAAGGGAAAGGAACTAGAAGGAGAGGCTACTTCTTTCATCACCATACCTTAGATCCACAAGAGAAAAGGATGTAAGCTTCCCCTCACCTATGGTACAAGGCTTTTTATGTGATTTTTGGATTTTATAAGGATTAGAAAACCTAGGAAATAATTTAAGAAAAATTCGGCCAAAGAAAGGGTTTTCAAATCTAGGAAGGTTTAAACAAGTCCTTATTTCATGATATTTTTTCTATGCTATGTAGGAAGGATTTTCTTCATGTTTTTATACCTAAATGATGCTTGATCAGAGGAGTACCTAACCCTAGAATTTCGGCCAAAAATATTTTAAAGAGGTTAGGGAAAATATTGTGTAACCAAACTAATGCAAGATTCTCTCCATGAACTATTAAGGATCTTTTATTGGTTTTCTTGCTTAAAAGTTACTTGGAACCAAAAGAAATCCATTTATATGTTTCGGCCAAGAAAAGGGATTAGGGTTAGGAAGACCTTTAAATTTAAGTAACCATGTTTGTATGATAGAATATAGAGTTTTCTTAAAAAATTGCATGTTGAACATTGCTAGAAATTCATGAACTCTTATTTTAGATTTTCGGCCATGATAAGATGGATAGTTTAGAAAAGCTTAAACAAAATTCTAATATGCTCAAGACCTCTGTGATATTATGATATGAAAGTTGTTTAATGTTCTTATGTTTAAATTGAGTATAGGAAAATTAGTTACATGATATATGACATGTAAGATCACAAGGGTCCTAGCTTGTTTATGAACCAACTTTGTATATAATGTTCTTAGTAATTTTTGCCATGAAACTTACTTAGGTTTTCCATGATTTAGGCCACTTAAAACCTAGTTTAAAGAATGGTAGGTTTCGGCCATGAGGAAAAATAAAAGAAAAAGGGAAAGAAACCTAGGAAGCCTAAGACACAATTCACATGTATGTTTATTATGCTTATCTTTATACATGCTATGAAACTTGTATGATTTCTTATGCTTTTAGGCTATTTGAAGCAAGTTTATATACTGTTGAGTTTCGGCCAAGTAGGGTTTAAAAGACCTAGAGGTCTTAGAAATGAAACCAAATGTGTTAAAAGTGTTTCTTATGAAAATAGGATAATGTGTTGATTGTGTCACATGCTTGTATAATTTTTCCATGACCTAAATGGACCATTGTATGTTTCGGCCATGAAGGAATAGATGCCCTAGAAACCCTAGAATAAGAATTAAATATGCTTATGTCACTTTACATGGAATATGATAAGTAGAAAGACAAAGTTCCCAAGCTATATGTTGTTTAATGACCTAATTGAGGCTAGGGTAAGTTTCGGCCATACATGTTGTATAATGTTTTGTTATGAATTTATACATGATGTTAGTTCAAGTTCACATGCTTGTATGTTTGTTTTTAGCCCTAATGAACACTTGTTAAAAGTTTGACTATGACATATGTTAAGGGCTTGAAGGACTTAGGAACTAGCTCAATATGCTTACTATGTTACTTGAAAAAAAAATGCTATAAATATGGTTTAAGGTTTCCATGCTTTCATGACATTTGAGACCTTGTTTATATACTGATAGCGTTCGGCCACATGAGTTTAAGGACTTGGAGAACTTAGAAACCAAGTAAATCATACTTATAATGCTTCCTATGAAATTCATGTAATGATAATTTAGGTTTCACATGCTTGGAGGTTGTTTTTACCTAAATTGAGACCTAAGGGGGTTCGGCCATGATAGGAACCCAAGGGTTTAGGAAGCTTAGAACCCAAGTTAACTATGTTACCATGTTTCTTATGATAGTATAATCACATGATACACCCTTATGCTTAACCATGTATGCTTGTGATTTATACCTTTTTATGATATGATATGTGGATAGAGATATGCATGTTTTAACGATATGTTATGTGCTTAGAAATATGCATGCTTTAATGATATGCTATGTGCTTAGAATATGCATACTTTTATGATGTGCTATGTGAGTAGAAATATGCATGCTTTAATGATATGCTATGTGCTTGGAATATGCTTGTTTTTAATGATATGTTATGTGGATAGAAATATGCATGCTTTCTTAAGACATGATGTATGCCTAAGTGATGCATACTTTTTATGATATGATGTATGCCTAAGTGATGCATGCTTTCTCAAGACATGATGTATGCCTAAGTGATGCATACTTTTTATGATATGATGTATGCCTAAGTGATGCATACTTTTATGACATAATGTATGCCTAAGTGATGCATACTTTTATGCTATGCTATGTGACTAAATGATGCATTTTTATACATGCTACTTTACTTTGTAAGGCTTGTACCAAGGGTGGACTCCTAATCAGTCTATAGGCCTTGCTTTGTGATCTAGGCTAATAAGGGATGGGCTCCTTAGTACGCCCCTAAGCCTTGCTTTGTGATCTAGGCTAATAAGGGATGGGCTCCTTAGTGTTAGGATCTTAGATGGCTAGAGGGGGGGTGAATAGCCTCTTAAAAACTTAAACAAAGATTTCTACAGAGAAACTTGTTAGCACAGCGGAATTAGGAAACTAAAGCAAAAGAAACAAGCACACTAACACACGGATTTACAAGGTTCGGGGATAACTTGCCCCTACTCCTCGGCGTGTCCGTAAGGTGGACGACTCCTTGATCTTCGGTAGATCGCACCCCGGATAAATTCCGGCTAAAGATCCTCCTTCTCGGTGGAGTAACCTCTCCACAAAGTCTCAAGAAATATATATGTTAAAGCACAAGACTTACAGAGCTCGGTGGCAAAGAAGAATGAACTAATGCTTACAACCACGCGAGGATCAGTGGAAACAGGAACTCACAGATCGCAGTTTTTCACACGAGAGCTCAAGAACGATCAACAGCACTTTTTTACTTTCTTGCTTGCTTCTTCTACTTTACTCTCGCTGTTTTCTGCTTCTTAAGCCCCTGTTCTCTGCTGTCACGGATCGTGGTAAATCTGCACAAAATCATCGCTGCAGCCAATCCCTCTTCCTCCTTACCTGGTCCTCTGAACTCACACCAATGAAATCACAGTCTTCACTGGTGTCTTCTGAGGTCGAACCAATCACCAGGAGTCAAGCGGATCGCAGCCAGATCTCACCAGTAGACGTTGATGCTTCAAATGCACCATGCGCCGCGAATCACAGCAGAAAGTCCATTTGTCGTATTCCTCTTATGGACTTAATTTGAAATTATGCTTGGAATGGTGCCTGTAATCCTGCAAACTCAAAAGCTAACAGCACAGAGGGTTATATCACATGAATCGAGCAATCGGATGCGGTGGAGGAATCGCGAGAACATCGAACAAATCAGTTATGTGGATCGATCACCAACCGATCCATGGACCGATCGGGACATATCCCGATCGGTCCATGCTATGATCGGTCGTGGAGACCGATCGCTGGATCGGTCTCCATGACCGATCCTTCCCTCTTCTCTTCGCAGTATCTCCGATCGGTCTGCAGACCGATCAGAGTGTGCTCTTGAAGTGTTTTCGATCGGTCACCGGCCGATCGATTACTCGATGTGCTCGGTGTTTCTGATCGATCCACCGTCAGTTACACTCATGTGCTTATGGTGTTTCTGATCGGTCACGGACCGATCGAGAAACTTCACCGATCGGTCTGCCGACCGATCCATTGTCTCATGTACCACTGGATCGGTCTGCCTACCGATCCAATGCACCATGGAATATCCCCTTAGGTCCCTCTCTGACCTAATCTGGAGAACAAACTACCGAGCCCTCTCTGACTTTGTCCGGTCCAGAGAACGAGCTACCGAGCCCTCTCTGACCTAGTCTGGAGAACGAGCTTCCGAGCCCTCTCCGACTTTGTCAGGTCCAGAGAACGAGCTACCGAGCCCTCTCTGACCTAGTCCGGAGAACGAGCTATCGAGCCCTCTCCGACTTCGTCAGGTCCAGAGAACGAGCTACCGAGCCCTCTCTGACCTAGTCCGGAGAACGAGCTACCGAGCCCTCTCCGACTTCGTCAGGTCCAGAGAATGAGCTACCGAGCTCTCTCTGACCTAGTCCGGAGAACGAGCTAGCGAGCCCTCTCCGACTTCGCGTGCCAAGTTTCCAACTTGGACTTTTCCCTTCCACACGATCAACCATGATCAGTAATCAATCCGAGTTCAAATAACATCTGATACAAACTTAAATCAGTGTCAACATCAAAACAACAGCCAGGTCAGACTGTATCAACAATCTCCCCCTTTTTGTTGTTTGACAATACGATTTAAGTTTAGATCAGAAATGTTCTTATTTTCATAATTTTAGGGGAATCAAGATCCTCCCCCTAAGATGAATATACCATGATATAAGGAAGTCAATAACGAGAATCAAGATCCTCCCCGTTATCTTCTCCCCTAAAATCAAACCTTCATACATCTCTAAACTTAGATATCTCTCCCCCTTTGTCAAACACCGAAAAGGTGTGAATGGGGTGATAAGACTCAAAAGACTCCCCCTTAATCCATACTGTCTTTTCTTAATGCACCTAGAGTTCCCTCGAAGTGTACTATGTGACAGTAAGAAAGAGATAAGATACAATCAAGTCATGGCATAGGAACAGCATATTAATATGAACTGAAGCATAAGGAAAAAAAATGAGAAATAGACAAATGAATAGCAAAAATATATGAGTAGTATAAGTATCCAGGTCAGACAAAGATATCCAACAAATATCATCCAACACACAGACAGGAAAAATAACACATAGAATGTATCAATCAATTTCCTCAACATGAGGAACATCATCATCATCCGCGGGAGGCTCGCAACCCTGAGGCGGCATGCTGAAGCTCGAAGGTGGATGGCCCAAGAAATGCTGTGGAGGTGGGTAGTTGGCCATCCAGCCCAAGAGTAGCTGCTGCATCACCAGCTGCTGACTGCGTAGATCGTCATAGTGCTGGTCGATCCGAACGCGCAGTCCATGGAGCTCAGCAGCCAGCAGCTCATCGTGCTGATCGAAGCGGCTCTCTAGCTCAGCGATCTGCCAGCGCAGATCAGGATCGGCCTCATCAGCAGCAGGAGGAGGAACAGCAACCTGTCGAGGAAGTGCCCATGGTAACTCTCCTAGACCTCTCCCATCCTTCCACCGAACAGTCCCATTCTGTCCCAAGATACCAGACTTGAAAAATGCCCGTTTCCCAAGTCTGCAATCCTGTCTGACCATCTTCACTATCCTACCCTTAGACACATCTATCTGAAGGGTCTCGAGCCAATCTGTAATTATATGCCCATAAGGCATATAAATAGTGGAGCTGCTAGGCTGAGAATATGAGATGATCGAAGAATAGATGCTGGACATTATGTCAAAGTCGAGACGCCTACGTAACCCATAAAGCATCAAACAATGATAGGGTCGGATCTCTGCAAGAGGTTTGGATGTGATTGGAAAAATACAGTTTGTGACTATCTTAAAAAGAATATAGTCAGGGGCAGATAGTCGTAGGGCAGCAAAGGTGGGAAAATCAACATCCAACTCATCCAGTCCATCTGGTCTAGGATGACCGAAGAAGTACTCATAGATGGAATCAGGTGAGACATCAAGTGGAGGAGGTAATGATTTTGGTAAATCAGGATAAATGGGAAAAGGATCTCCTGAACACATCCGGCAGCCTAGATACCCAAAGAATTCTACGATGGAGAAATCGATAGTTCTTTTAGCTACTTTGGTTTTATAAACACCATCACTGTTCTGATGAAGATTGTTATAGAATTCAGATACTAGGTCATAGTTGATGTCCCTTTCTAGGTAAACTATCGAGTCAAGTTTGTAATAAGCTAAGGTTTCGGATACAGAGGGACAAAATTCATCCATGTATTTTCGATCCACAGATCGACATGGGAGTAGCTTGAATGTCCTCTGTTGAAACGCCTATTCGAACTGGCGGTTAGGGAATCTTGAAGATGAGGAAGGTTGAGGTCGGGAGGGTGCTTGGGATTTGGATTTCTCGGCAGAAGACTTAGAAGTTCCCTCACCGGCAGATTTCTTCCTAAATAGGTCAAAAATAGGACACGGTCTAGGCAAATGGGAGTCCACGGGAGCCACAAAGTAGAGAACCAAGACAACACACAGAAAAACACTGTGAAAAGAAACTAAAATGTCAAAAATGAACAGGTTTCGGGGAGAAAGGAAGTTACCTGGGCGCCATTTGAGGTTTTCGGAGAAGATGGAGAGAAGAGTCGGGACTGAGGAGTGGTTCGGCTAGGGTTTTCAGCGTGAAATGAGAGGACGAAGGATTGGGGAAGTTAAAAAGGGTGAACATATCAAAAGATCGGACGGCTGTCCGATCAGGAGAAATCCTGACCGATCAGGCGTCACGATCGATCGGGGAGTGTTGATCGGTCGCGAGACCGATCAGAGCTCGATCGGTCCTGGACCGATCGTGGATCGGTGAGCCTCGATCGATCGTGGGACCGATCAGATGTGGGTCCGTAAGGTCGCGTGCCAGAGCCTCCCGATCGGTCGTGGAGACCGATCAGAGAAGCTCCTGATCGGTCCCCGGACCGATCAGAGGCCAGTGATACGTGCCAGAACCACTGATCGGTCTGCAGACCGATCAGATATCGAAGAACTCTCCTGATAGGTCGTAGAGACCGATCAGATATCATCCAGATCGGTCCCTGGACCGATCAGTGTCTGATAATCAGTGACTTCAGTCTCTGAAATTCGTATCGACAGCTTTGAAACTTGGTTCAACAACTTCCAAGTTCAGAACCTAGGATATGAAGAGCCCACAGATTATATTCAGTGATACCAATGAATATTTCCTAATGATAAGCTCTAATGATTTTGAATTATCAAGGGCTCGAAAGTTTCAGACACTTCATAACAAATGTGTTGAATCTCAAAGTTTCAAGAGAGAAGTTTGTTTTAGTTGTTTGCTGAAACTATGATTTATAGTGAACCAAGGTAATAAATCTGACTCAGGCTATTAGTTCACGATATATCCTTCCTATGAGTAGTTACAAGTTTGTCAAAATATGTCAAATTTCTTCACCAACTTGTCCTATTTTCAATCAAAATTAGGAAGGTATCAATCAAGGGTATCAATCAACACATCAACCAGGTTAGATGATTTCTAGACACAGATCCAACCAAGATTCCTTGGTTGGAATATATGAGTAAGATCTAGGAGCCAAATACACATGAATTATGTAATGGCCTTCCCCATACTCAATTTATGTCTCTTCAACCTAATTATTCAAGGGATGCATGATACATTTTGAATAATTTGGTTGATCCTAGCATCTCACCCCATTTCTAGCAAACAAAAATATCTTGTTAAACCTTATAGTTTGTGTGAGATGTCCCCAAGTTGCCCAAATTAATTTTCCAATTTCTCTTGTCATTTTAATGGTCCTTATTGATCATGATGTGGTCAAAATGACTTATTGAGCCAAACACATTCCCAATTCCCTCCTTAAATGACTAAATTCATTTTCCGGAAGAGGTTTGGTGAAAATATCGGCTAAGTTTGACTTTGACTCAACATATGTGAGTGCAATGTCTCCCCTAGTTACGTGATCTCTAATGAAGTGATGACGCACTTCAATGTGTTTGGTCCTAGAATGATGGACTGGATTTTTCGTTAGGTTTATTGTGCTAATGTTGTCACACAACACTTGCACTCCTTTATATGAAAGTCCATAATCTTCTAGAGTGTGAATCATCCACAACAATTGTGATACACTCTCTCCCATGGCAATGTATTCAGCCTCGGTCGTGGAGAGAGCAACACAATGTTACTTCCGACTTGACCAACTAATCAACGATGAACCTAAAAATTGGCAACCCCCACTAGTGCTTTTCCGATCCAATTTGCATCCAGCATAATCGGAATCGGTATAGCCTATCAAATCAAAAGACTCTGTACAAGGGTACCACAGTCCTACTCTAATTGTGCCCTTGAGATATCTTAGAATTCTCTTAACTGCAGTTAAATGAGATTCCTTGGCACAAACTTGATATCTAGCGCACATGCCCACAACAAAAAGTATGTCCGGTCGACTAGCTGTGAGATATAGAAGACTACCAATCATGCTTCTATATTGCGTTAGATCAACTGGTTTCCCACTCTCATCATTGTCAAGACGAGTGTTTGTCGCCATTGGAGTGGACGCTTCCTTAGAGTCACTCATTTTGAATTTTCTGAGCATCTCTTGAGTGTATTTCGTTTGATGGACATAAATTCCATCTCGAGTTTGCTTGATTTCAAGTCCAAGGAAGAAAGTCAATTCTCCTACTAGACTCATCTCAAACTCACTTTCCATGTGAGAAATAAATTCATTCAAATAGCCCTTGTTATTTGAGCCATAAATTATGTCATCGACATACACTTGGGCTACAAAAATATTTTCACTATCTCTACGCAGAAATAGTGTTGGGTCTATTTGGCCTCTTACAAAACCCTTTTCTAGTAAATATGTTGACAACCTTTCGTACCAAGCTCGTGGTGCTTGTTTAAGCCCATAAAGTGCTTTCTTGAGCTTGTACACGTGGTTTGGAGCTTCGGTATTCACAAACCCCGGTGGTTGTTCAACATAGACTTCTTCTTTAATAAAGCCATTTAAGAAGGCAGATTTAACATCCATTTGATAGAGCTTGAAACCTCTATGTGCAGCAAAAGCTAGCATCAGGCGAATGGACTCTAATCGGGCCACGGGAGCATAAGTCTCATCATAATCGAGACCTTCGACTTGACTATAGCCCTTGGCTACAAGTCTTGCCTTGTTTCTTACAACTTCTCCCTTTTGATTTAACTTATTTTTGAAGACCCATTTAGTTCCAATAATGGTGGTCTTCTTAGGTCTAGGAACTAAGTCCCACACTTGGCTCCTTTCAAATTGACCTAACTCATCTTGCATAGCTATGATCCAATCAGGATCGTGCAATGCCTCATCAACTAATTTTGGTTCAATCTCTGAAATCAATGCGACTTCATTAGACTCATTTCTAAAGAATGACCTAGTCCTAACCCCTTGTTGGATGTCTCCCATAATTTGGTCTTGGGGATGACTAGTGGCTATCCTAGATTGTCTTGGTGTTGGTGGTGCCTCATGAATGGTCTCACTAGGCACAGGCAAGGACTCAATATCAGGCAAAGGATCAGATTGAGTTCTTTGTTGCCTTTGCTCATCAACATCAGAGTCAACTTCGACTCTTTCTATGTTTCGATCATTCAAACTTAGCCTTTTAAGTTCAAATTGAATTTCTCCTACATCCCTTGATTGATCATTTAAGTTAGGGATTTCTTCAAAAGCTACATCAGAGGACTCTTCAATCAATTTAGTCCTATTGTTGTAGACTCGATAGACTTTGCTGGTGAGCGAGTACCCGACCAGTATCCCTTCATCAGCCTTGGCCGAAAATTTTCCAAGATGGTCCTTGGTGTTCAAAATAAACACCTTACAACCAAACACCCTAAGATGTTTAATTGTAGGGGGTTTTCCAAACCAAAGTTCATGGGGAGTCTTTCCTAAAAACCTATGTATCAGGATTCGGTTTTGCACATAGCAAGCTGTATTTACAGCTTCAGCCCATAAGTAACTCGGTAGTGAGTACTCATTGAGCATACTTCGTGCAGCCTCTTGTAAGACTCGGTTCTTTCTCTCCACAACCCCATTTTGTTGTGGGGTCCTTGGAGTAGAGAACTCATGCCTATATCCCTTTTCTTGACAGAATTCTAAAAACCTATGATTTTGAAATTCCCCACCATGATCACTTCTAATGGTTTTAATTGTTGTTGATTTTTCATTTTCAGTTCTTCTACAAAAGGAAATAAAAATATCTATGGTTTGATCCTTAGTTTTCAAAAAGAAGGTCCATGTATACCTAGTAAAGTCATCAATAATCACTAAACAGTATCTACTTCCATTTAATGAAATAACACTACTGCAATCAAACAAATCCATATGTAATAAGTCTAAGGTAGTAGTTGTACTTACAACGCTTTTACCTTTATGAGGCGCTTTGGTTTGCTTACCCTTCTGACATGCATCACACAATTTGGTCTTTTGGTACTTGATGCTTGGTAAGCCTCGCACTAACCCTTTGTTGACCAGCTTCCGGATATTTTTCATGTTCACATGAGCCAACCTCCTATGCCAAAGCCACGATTCTTCTTCTTTCGACATGAAACACTTAGCAAGAGCATTAGTAGCACTTTTAAAAGAAACTTGATAAATGTTATCTACCCTTGTGCCTACTAGTACCGTGTCAAGTGTGTCAATGTTTTTGACTAGACATTGACTCGAATGAAACTCAATTGTGTAACCCGTATCACACAATTGACTGACACTTAGGAGATTAAAAGTCATCCCCTTGACTAGAAGGACATTCTTGATTTGGAGGCATTCGGATATATGAATGTCTCCAACTCCTATAACCTTAAGACTACCATTGTTACCAAATGACACATTACCTCTATTTTTGTTTTGAATGGTAGAAAATAGTGACTTGTCCCCGGTCATATGCTTGGAGCATCCACTATCAACAAACCAAGTTGATAGACGCTCCCCCTTTACCAATGCCTACAAGACACGAAAGATAGATGTTTTAGGTACCCAAATCTTGGGACCTAATGCATCTACAATGAAAGACTTAGGCACCCATGCCTTTGTTACCTTCTTCCTAGTCTCATGAACCCTAGAAACATGCGATCTTTGAAATTGGGTTCTTGATACTAAAGAAATAAAGCAAGACTCCTTAGGTTGGTATCCTAATCCAGCCTTGTTGTAGACCGCCCTTTGGGCATTTAGAATCATGTCTAGGGTCTTAGAGCTAGTTGAGAATTTTTCAAGCATTTTCTTGAGTTTCTCAACCTCACCCTTCAAGGCCTTGTTCTCATCCTCAAGGACCTCTAGATTTAGGTCATCAACCTCATCTTCCCTAAGGGCCCTCAAGTTTTCTACTTCTTCTTTTAATGATTTATTTTCTGTTTATGATTTTTTAAGCAAGGTAGACAAATGTGTAATAGTCTTATAGCATTTTTCTAAGTGAGAAGAGGTTACCTCTTCATCATCCGAAGATGATGAAGCCGCGGCTGAAGTGCTTGTGTAAGGTCTCCCTAAGCGTTGGTTAAGACGTTTATTATATATATATATATATATATATATATATATATATATATATATATATATATATATATATATATATATATCTCGCTAGGATCACACGAGCGTTAATAAAGGGAAATAAAATTATGGAAAATTTAGGAATTCTTAGGGTTTTTTTTTCGGAATTTAAATGTACTTGGCCAAAATGATTAAGGGGGAAATAGGAAATGAAGTTTAGGGAAAATATATGGTACTTTATGTAATTAGGAGATAAGTAACCCTAATTTTCCCCTAACTAATGTGAACACGACCTAACTATAAGAGCATACTGTTCATTTCCTCGTCAAAATTTCCTTGCCGATTTGCGCCGACCCTTCTTTTCTTTCCATTCTCCCGAGTCGACGGAGCCATTCGTCGAGCCATTTTGCTGCCCAGCTGAGCTTCGCAGGCGGCGCCACAGCTGACGGGGCACAACGCGAGGACGAGTGGAGGCGAGACGAAGAAGAAAGAGGCAAGTGTATTTCACGGTGATAGCCTGAGATCTGTGAGGTATGGAGGGGTGGAAAACCTAGGAAGGGTAAGGTTTGGTTAGGATTTCAACGGTTTTCTTCTGGTGGCCTTTATGATGGGATTCTCTTGGAGATGTACCGATTGGTTCATTTGTATTTGCTTCGATTGTTTTTTTTGTGGATGCCTTCGATCGATTTTTCTTGTGAATGTTTCGGACTAGCTTTGTCTCCGTAGAGTTGTGTCTGGGTTTGAGAATTCGGCTGAAGGTTTGTTAGCTTTCGATGAGTTTTGAGTCGAGGTTGAATTTTGAGATATTCGTGATGAACGGGGATTAGTTTGTTGTGCGGCAGACTGCATGACACTTGTTTGTTTTAATGTTAGATAGAGTTAATGGTGTGATTTGAACTCTAAATGAAGTTTTTGATTCGGATAAAGTTTTCATGAGGATCTGGACTTGGTTTTTGGGAGTTCTGCGGTTCTGTTTTCTCTTTGAAATCTTTGGACAGATCTATCCGATACCCTTATTATGTTGTATGTTAACGTTTACATGTTTTGATTTGGGAATTTGGAAAGATGTTGTGAACCTTTCGTTTCAAGGGTTGACGTGAGGGATTTGTGGGCTTGTTTTGATTGTTTCTCTCGGTGGAGATTTTGGTTGTTTCGTTTCTGTATGTGTTAAGGATTCATTTGACTCTATTGTGTTTATGTTTTTTTTTGTGTTACATCTGGAGTTGGGTAGACTTGTTAGCAAGTTCTTTTTGTTTGTTTGGAGAATTATGTCGTTAGAACTCTTCTGTGTGGACACGGTTTTGGTAGGGAATTCATAGAAAGAACTGTTAAATGTAGTAGGTTGCATTTAGTGTCAAAATTTTTGTGTTGATTCCTTCTAGATGGATAATCGCCATGTATAATGATTTCTTTTCCTTAAAGCACCTAGTCTATTGTAGCTAGCTTTGGTTGCTATATATCAGTTTCCTCAATTTATATGGACTTTATAGTTGCTTGTCTTTTAATTATGTTATGTTTAGATTGAATATGGCAAGCTTACATGTTTACTGAACTTAATGGATTAGGACTTATGTTATGCCTGTGTTGTGGATACAAAAGAATAAGGTAAACGGACACAGTATAGAATTTAATGTATGGAGCTAATGTTATGTCTCTTATATATATATGGGTAGAATAAGTTTTATGTGGCTAGTTGGTTGAATATGTGCATATGTGGTAGCAGTACGGGATGGGTGACCCGGGATGAGCTCCGGGGAGGGCCCATCCAAACTTGACTGATACTGGAATTTATGTTAGCTTCGGCTATATGACTGCATGTTCTTTAGGAGGTACCTCTAGGATCATGGGACTGGATTGACTGGCTCTAATTGTGGTTACCGGATATGTGACATATTCCTCTTATTTAGCTATGTAGGAACTTTATTTACCGCATCTTCTTGTCTTTATACAACTTTTCTTTCTTAAAAGTATGTTTTTTTATCGTTTCACTCCTAGCTCTACTACTTTTTGGATATCATGTTCCATCACATGAGATTATACTTGCTGGGTTGTAGACTCATGATGCCTACATTACAGGTGAGGATGTGTCGCCGGACACGGCGGAGGGCCTACGGACGGAGTAGGCGAGGAGGCGAGATGGACGCATGACGTTGTCCGGATATTAGGAGTGCTGAGATTAGGTGCTTCACGGGAAGGGTCTTTGCTTCGAAGAGGTCAAGGGATTTGATTTGAAATTTTATTGTCATACTTTGTGGGAAACATTGGGTTTTATTTCCAATAAAATAGAATGTTGATTTGATATTGTGTTATAAGTATATGCTTGGTTTGTGCTTGGTGGGTGAGGTGCTATATAAAAAAAAAAAAAAAAATTGAGGGTTGGTTACGGGATGTTTTAGTTGGTATCAGAGCCACACTCCTAAGGGCATCATGCGTCAGCCATCTCGTCAGGAACTCGACTACTTCAACCAACAAGTTTGTAAGATCTACGTTATTTAAGTTTTGTATTTAAAGTGATAACTTAGTCGTACTATGATTGATAAATTGATATGTAATTATGGGATATAAATGAGATTAAATCGGAAATGTACAGGTTATGGCTGGGAGAAGGAACAACAACAACAACGGAGAGATGGGTGGTCAGAACAACCAGTTTCTAGAAGGACTTACAGCACTCCTACATGAACAGAACCGCATTCATGGGGAACAAATTCAACAAATACTGCAGGCTAGGGAGCAGGGGAGCACACCCAGACGTTCTGCACCTAGCACGCAACCGGTCTACAAGCAGTTTCGGGAGCTTGGACCGACGGAGTTTAAAGGCACCACGGACCCGATCGCTGCAGAGGGATGGATTCGGTCTCTAGAGACGATATTTGACTTCATGCAGCTCACAGATGCGGACAAAGTCAGGTGTACGATATTCATGCTCCGGGATGATGCTCGAGTATGGTGGGAGGGTGCGCGGCTGACTGTGGATCTGGCTACTCTGACTTGGACTGATTTTAAGGAGGTATTCTATGGAAAGTATTTCACAGTTGACAACAGGACACGGCTGGCACGGGAATTCTTGGAGCTTCGCCAGGGAGATTTGTCAGTGGCGGAGTATGTCAGGAGATTCGAGAGAGGACGCTATTTCGTACCTATGATTACTAGACAACCAGTCGAGGAGTCAAGCACTTTACGGAAGGTCCGAGGCCGGCTATTCGCCTCGGGTCACCACATTCAGAGAGAGTTGACCGGCACTGATGTCCGAAAGAGACAGAAATGACATGATCAAGGAAGCTCAGAACAAGAGACTGAGTTATCAGGGACGGGATCAACAGGAGCCGGGGAAGAAGAAGACAATTCCTGGTCAGAATTCAGGAAAGCAGCAGTTTAAGCAAGCACAGCCGCGTCAGCAAATTCAGAAGACACAAGCAGCTGAAGGCACTGGTTTCAAGGTCGAAAACAAGGTTCGTTGTTCCAAGTGCGAGAAGATTCATGCTGGGCAGTGCTTAACAGGTACAGATGCGTGCTTTATGTGTAAGAAGTCAGGACACTTCGCGAGGGAATGCCCACTGCTCAGGGAGCCAATCAAAGGGAGAATATTTGCGATGACACAAGAGCAGGTGGATTTGGACACGACTATTATCACAGGTATGATTTATGTTGCCAATATTCCAGCCCATGCATTAATAGATTCCGGAGCTACACATTCCTTTATATCTGAGACCTATCTCACAAAACTGGGCATTATACCTCAACGAATGGTTGCGGGATATAGTGTTTTATTACCATCGGGGGAGGAATTGCATAGCAACAGGATGGTAAAGAACTGTCAGATGATGATGCAAAACCATATGGTGGGCGCAAGGTTCATCGTGTTGGGAATGACAGAGTTTGATGTGATCCTTGGCATGGACTGGCTAGTTCAGCATGAGGCAGTCATAGATTGCAAACAACGGACGGTTAAGTTGAAGCTACCAAATGAAAAACTCCTCATTTTTCAAGCAGCTTCACAACTGGCCATTCCCCACATGATCTCCATGTGTAAAGCTCGAAGAATGCTAAGCAAGGGATGTAAGGGTCTTTTGGTCCACATCTTGGTTAAATCGGAGGCACGACGACCAAGTTTGGAGGAAGTGGATATAGCACGAGACTTTCCAGAGGTGTTTCCAGAGGATGTTATAGGACTCCCTCTGAATCGGGAAGTGGAGTTCGGAATAGAAGTAGTACCGGGGACTATGCCGGTGTCAAAAGCACCATACCGATTGGCGCCTACCGAAATGAAAGAGTTAAAGGAACAGTTGCAAGAATTGTTGGACAAGGGTTTCATTCGACCAAGTGTATCACCATGGGGAGCACCGGTGTTATTCGTACGTAAAAAAGATGGGACTATGCGTCTGTGCATTGATTATCGGGAGCTGAATCGAGTGACAATCAAAAACAAGTACCCATTGCCCAGGATCGATGACCTGTTTGACCAGTTACAAGGAGCAACAGTGTTTTCAAAAATCGACTTCCGATCAGGGTATCACCAGATGAGGGTAAAGGAGAAGGATGTGCACAAAACAGCATTTAGAACCCGATACGGGCATTATGAGTTCCTAGTTATGCCATTTGGACTTACTAATGCCCCAGCAGCATTTATGGACTTGATGAATCGGGTATTTCACTCTTATTTGGACCAGTTTGTTATCGTCTTCATTGACGATATATTAATTTACTCTCGAAATCACCAAGAACATCGCTTGCATTTGATCACGGTGCTGCAGACATTAAAGGATCATCGGTTGTATGCCAAATTTAGCAAGTGTGACTTTTGGCTGAATCAGATTCCATTTCTAAGGCACATCGTCTCAGGGGACGGGATAGAAGTGGATCCTGCCAAGGTTGAAGCAATCCGGAATTGGGATACGCCAAAGACTGTTTCCGAGATACGGAGTTTCTTGGGTTTGGCGGGTTACTATCGGAGGTTCATCCAGAACTTCTCTCGTATTGCTTTGCCGCTGACCTCGCTGACTAAGAAGGGGGTAAGATATGAATGGACAGGTCAGTGCAAGAAAAGCTTTGAGGAGTTGAAAGAAAGGTTGACGACGGCACCAGGGCTTGCGTTACCGGACGGTTCTGGACGGTTTGTGGTGTACACTGACGCATCCAAAACCGGACTAGGAGCTGTATTGATGCAGAATGGGAAGGTCATTGCGTATGCCTCACGTCAGTTGAAGGTCCACGAGCGAAACTATCCCACCCATGATCTAGAGCTAGCGGCAGTTATATTTGCATTAAAGATTTGGAGACATTACCTTTATGGAGAACGCTGTGAAATTTTTACAGACCACCAGAGTTTGAAATATTTCTTCACACAGAAGGAACTGAATATGAGACAAAGACGGTGGCTGGAGCTGGTAAAGGATTATGACTGTAGTATCAGCTATCATCCAGGCAAGGCTAATGTTGTGGCAGATGCACTGAGTCGCAAATCTGCAATGTTGTCGCAACTAACAACCCAGCAGCAATTGATATTAGAATTTCAACGGCTGAGTCTGGAAGTGGTAGCGCCGGAGGATCACCATAGATTGTCAGCGATGACCATAAAATCAAATTTACTGGATCAAATTCGGGAAGGACAGATGATGGATCAACAGTTAGCGGAATGGAAGCGGAGGGACGAGGAAAAGGGGCAGGCTGTTTACACAACAATGGGTGGAGTGGTGCGTTACAAGGGCCGCATTTGGGTGCCTGGAACAGGGACTCTCCGAGAGGATCTCATGAAAGAAGCGCACAATACTCCATACTCCACTCATCCTGGAAGCACAAAAATGTACAAGGACATGCAATTACTGTATTAGTGGCCGGGTATGAAAAAAGACATAGTCAATGTAGTGCAAGAATGTCTCACCTGTCAACAAGTAAAGACTGAGCATCAGAGACCGACAGGATTGTTGGAGCCACTCCCGATCCCTGTCTGGAAATGGGAAGAGGTTGCCATGGATTTTGTGGTGGGGTTACCCACCACTCCTAGAGGATCAAACGCGGTGTGGGTGATTGTGGATCGGTTGACCAAGTCGGCTCACTTTTTACCAGTAAAAACCACCTTCACAATGACACAGTATGCAGAACTATATATAAGGGAGGTAGTACGATTACATGGGGTCCCTGTTCAGATTGTGTCAGACAGAGACCCAAAGTTTACCTCTGGATTTTGGGAAAGCTTGCATCGAGGATTGGGTACAAGACTCACTTTTAGCACCGCTTTTCATCCCCAGACAGATGGTCAGTCTGAACGGGTGATCCAAATTTTGGAGGATCTGTTGCGGGCATGTATGATGGACTTTAAAGGGAACTGGGAGGCAAAACTACCTTTAATAGAATTTACCTACAATAATAGTTACCAGGCCACGATCAAAATGGCTCCGTATGAAGCCTTATATGGAAGGAAGTGTCATACACCCTTGCATTGGGACGAGGTCGGCGAGAGGGCAGTGCTGGGTCCGGATATAGTAAACCATACTTTGGATTTGGTGGTCAAGATCCGAGATAGAATGCAGGCAGCTCAAAGCCGACAAAAGAGTTATGCTGACTTGAGAAGAAGAGACCTGGAATTTGCGGTGGGGGACCATGTATTTCTCAGGGTGTCTCCACTGAAGGGGGTGCTGAGGTTCGGGAAGAAGGGCAAACTCAGTCCGAGGTATATTGGACCATTCGAAGTATTGGATCGGGTTGGGACCCGAGCATACCGACTTGCCCTACCACCTAACTTGTCGGGGGTTCATAATGTGTTCCATGTATCCATGCTTAGAAGGTACCTTTCTAACCTTTCTCATATAATTAGGCATGAAACAGTGCAGTGGACGCCAGAACTATCCTACGAAGAACGACCAAAACAAATTCTGGATCGGCAAATCCGGAATCTGAGGAACAAGGAGATCAAGATGGTGAAGGTGCTATGGGGAAATCAAACAATAGAGGAGGCCACCTGGGAAAACGAACCAGATATGCGTAATCGCTATCCAGAATTATTTGGTAAGTTAAATTTCGAGGACGAAATTTTTTTTATAAGGGAGGGAGAATTGTAAGGTCTCCCTAAGTGTTGGTTAAGACGTTTATTATATATATATATATATATATATATATATATCTCACTAGGATCACACGAGCGTTAATAAAGGGAAATAAAATTATGGAAAATTTAGGAATTCTTAGGGTTTTTTTTTCGGAATTTAAATGTACTTGGCCAAAATGATTAAGGGGGAAATAGGAAATGAAGTTTAGGGAAAATATATGGTACTTTATGTAATTAGGAGATAAGTAACCCTAATTTTCCCCTAACTAATGTGAACACGACCTAACTATAAGAGCATACTGTTCATTTCCTCGTCAAAATTTCCTTGCCGATTTCCGCCGACCCTTCTTTTCTTTCACAGCTGACGGGGCACAACGCGAGGACGAGTGGAGGCGAGACGAAGAAGAAAGAGGCAAGTGTATTTCACGGTGATAGCCTGAGATCTGTGAGGTATGGAGGGGTGGAAAACCTAGGAAGGGTAAGGTTTGGTTAGGATTTCAACGGTTTTCTTCTGGTGGCCTTTATGATGGGATTCTCTTGGAGATGTACCAATTGGTTCATTTGTATTTGCTTCAATTGTTTTTTTGTGGATGCCTTCGATCGGTTTTTCTTGTGAATGTTTCAGACTAGCTTTGTCTCCATAGAGTTGTGTCTGGGTTTGAGAATTCGGCTGAAGGTTTGTTAGCTTTCGATGAGTTTTGAGTCGAGGTTGAATTTTGAGATTTTCGTGATGAACGGGGATTAGTTTGTTGTGCGGCAGACTGCATGACACTTGTTTGTTTTAATGTTAGATAGAGTTAATGGTGTGATTTGAACTCTAAATGAAGTTTTTGATTCGGATAAAGTTTTCATGAGGATCTGGACTTGGTTTTTGGGAGTTCTGCGGTTCTGTTTTCTCTTTGAAATCTTTGGACAGATCTATCCGATACCCTTATTATGTTGTATGTTAACGTTTACATGTTTTGATTTGGGAATTTGGAAAGATGTTGTGAACCTTTCGTTTCAAGGGTTGACGTGAGGGATTTGTGGGCTTGTTTTGATTGTTTCTCTCGGTGGAGATTTTGGTTGTTTCGTTTCTGTATGTGTTAAGGATTCATTTGACTCTATTGTGTTTATGTTTTTTTTTGTGTTACATCTGGAGTTGGGTAGACTTGTTAGCAAGTTCTTTTTGTTTGTTTGGAGAATTATGTCGTTAGAACTCTTCTGTGTGGACACGGTTTTGGTAGGGAATTCATAGAAAGAACTGTTAAATGTAGTAGGTTGCATTTAGTGTCGAAATTTTTGTGTTGATTCCTTCTAGATGGATAATCGCCATGGATAATGATTTCTTTTCCTTAAAGCACCTAGTCTATTGTAGCTAGCTTTGGTTGCTATATATCAGTTTCCTCAATTTATATGGACTTTATAGTTGCTTGTCTTTTAATTATGTTATGTTTAGATTGAATATGGCAAGCTTACATGTTTACTGAACTTAATGGATTAGGACTTATGTTATGCCTGTGTTGTGGATACAAAAGAATAAGGTAAACGGACACAGTATAGAATTTAATGTATGGAGCTAATGTTATGTCTCTTATATATATATGGGTAGAATAAGTTTTATGTGGCTAGTTGGTTGAATATGTGCAAATGTGGTAGCAGTACAGGATGGGTGACCCGGGATGAGCTCCGGGGAGGGCCCATCCAAACTTGACTGATATGTTAGCTTCGGCTATATGACTGCATGTTCTTTAGGAGGTACCTCTAGGATCATGGGACTGGATTGACTGGCTCTAATTGTGGTTACCGGATATGTGACATATTCCTCTTATTTAGCTGTGTAGGAACTTTATTTACCGCATCTTCTTGTCTTTATACAACTTTTCTTTCTTAAAAGTATGTTTTTTTATCGTTTCACTCCTATCTCTACTACTTTTTGGATATCATGTTCCATCACATGAGATTATACTTGCTGGGTTGTAGACTCATGATGCCTACATTACAGGTGAGGATGTGTCGCCGGACACGGCGGAGGGCCTACGGACGGAGTAGGCGAGGAGGCGAGATGGACGCATGACGTTGTCCGGATATTAGGAGTGCTGAGATTAGGTGCTTCACGGGAAGGGTCTTTGCTTCGAAGAGGTCAAGGGATTTGATTTGAAATTTTATTGTCATACTTTGTGGGAAACGTTGGGTTTTATTTCCAATAAAATAGAATGTTGATTTGATATTGTGTCATAAGTATATGCTTGGTTTGTGCTCGGTGGGTGAGGTGCTATATAAAATAAAATAAAAATAAAAATAATTGAGGGTTGGTTACGGGATGTTTCAGCTTGAGTCATCACTCTCGGACTCGGACTCCTCCCTTGCCATAAGTGCCAATTGCCGAGTACTCTTCTCCTTCTTCTCTTCCTCCTCCGATGAGCTTGAGGAAGATTCATCCCAAGTGGCCTTGAGAGCTTTCTTCTTCTTGGATCTTTCCTCCTTCTTTTTGGCCCGTTCCTCCTTCTTGAGTTTTGGACACTCACTCCGGTAGTGGCCTTTCTTGCTACACTCATAACATGTAACATTAGTCTTATCGATATTTTGATCATTAGGTTTACCTTTTCCTTTGTATCTTCGGCTTCTCCTCATAATTCTTCTCACGAAGTTGGCCATCTCGCTTGATGATGATCCGCCTTCATCATCAGACTCAGAGGAGGATGTAGATGAAGAAATCTCTTTCTCCTTCTTCTTTTCCCTCTTTCTTCTCCCATCCTTGTTCTTTGGTCCTGCAACTAAGGCAATACCTTTCTCTCTTTGACCTTTGTTAGCAAGTTCATGAAGTTCCATTTCACAAAAGAATTCGTCTAATTTAACAATGGAAAGATCCTTGGAAACCTTGTAGGCATCTACCATAGATGACCACAAGGCATTCCTTGAAAAGGATTTAAGAGCGTACCTTACTAGATCGCGATTCTCCACGCGTTCATCTACGGAATGTAGTCCGTTGATGATTTCCTTGAACCTCCCATGTAGTTCACTTACCGTTTCATTTTCCTTCATAGTGAGATTTTGTAGTTGATTCAAGAATAGGTCCCTCTTGGCTATCCGAGAATCGCGAGTTCCTTCTTGAAGCTCAATAAGCTTGTTCCATAAATCTTTTGCACTCGAGAATGGACCTACCTTGACGAGTTGGTCCTTGGCAATCCCACATTGTAAGGTGACTACTGCCTTGGCATCAGCTTGCCCTTTACGAGTTTGTTCGGAAGACCACCTTGATGAATCGAGTTCCTTACCTTCTTCGTCCTTCGGTGGTGTGAATCCTTCCTTGACCGAGAACCACATGGAGATATCAGTCTTGAGGTAATACTCCATGCGACTCTTCCAATACTGAAAATCTGCTCCGTCGAAATAAGGAGGACGATTGGTGCTAAATCCTTCCTTCATAGCCATCTTCTTTTGCTCTAGGATGTTAGTCCAGATGAAGAGCACCAGGCTATGATACCACTGTTAGAGTGTATACTAAAAGCCTAGCTTTTGGTATAAACTTTTATCTAGAAATAAGAATCACATTGGTCAAATGTCTACATTTATGATAAATGTAGTTGTTCAATTAATTTATATTGTAGATAACATGGTGTGTGGTGTCACACACAAAAGATCATGTTATCAGTACCTTATAAATTATAAACAGTAGCTCACGACCATAATGGAAAGGAACAAACCATTGGAAGGTCGTAGTGTAATTAGGTATTAGTTTATCTTAACTATATAATTACACTAGTACACTTAGAGTGTATTGAGTAGGACCATTAGAGGTTGTTTCTTTTATACTGACTTTATAAAGAAACAAAGACCTCAGTTATTATGGAAGTGTGTGCTCTTAATCCTAATATAATAACAAGCACATATATTTGATATTTATTTCTTTAATTTATCAATGGGTGAGATTTAGTTCGATGAATCAATAAGCCCGATAAGTTGGGAAATGATATCACTTATAGTGTGTGTTGTTGATTATAGAAGGAAACTGTGTCCTAGTGATCTAGGTTGAGAATGTCCCCAAGAGGAGCTCATAAGGATTGTCATGTTAAACCCTGCAGGTGGACTTAGTCCGACATGACGATGAAGTTGAGTGGTACTACTCTTGGAGCTAGATATTAATTAAGTGAGTTGTCAGTAACTTACTTAATTAGTGGACATTTGTTATCTTAAACACAAGGAGACTAACACACTCATAATAAGAAGGAGCCCAAAATGTAATTTGAGATTGGTGCGGTAGTTCAATAATAGTTCTTTAGTGGAATGAATTATTATTGATGAAATTAAGTTGTGTGTTCGGGGCGAACACGGGATGCTTAATTTCATCAGGAGACCAAAACCAATTCCTCCTCTCGGTCCCTATCGTAGCCTCTAGTATATAGAGATTTATACCCACCACATACCCACCTTCTTACCCATCCAATGGGCGCCAAGCTAGCTTGGAACCCAAGCTAGGGCGGCCAAGTCCAAGTGGATGAGCCAAGCTTAGGTGGCCGGCCACTAGAATATTAAAAAGGATTTTATTAAAATTATTTCTTATGTGGATATCATGATTTTAAAAGAGAGTTTAAAAATTAAAAATTTCCTTTTATAACTTTCTACAAAAGATTAAGAGAAGAGATTAATCTCTTTCCTTATTTGTAGATTAAAAGGATGGTTTTAATTTTTGGTAAAAACTTTCCTTATTTGTAAATCATCTACATGTTTAAAAGAGAGTTTAAAATTTGAAATCTTTCCTTATTTGTTGATTAAAGGAGGATTTTAAATTTTAAGAAAACTTTCAATTTTAATCATGTTCATGATTTAAAAGAGAGTTTAAAATTAAATATTCTCTTTTATAAGTTTGTACAAAAGATTAAGAAAAGATTTGATATCTTTTCTTATTTGTAGATTAAAAGAGATTTTAATTTTTAGAGATAACTTTCTTTTTATCCACATGTTTAAAAGAAATATTTTAATTTATAAAATTTCCTTTTTATTAACCACCATGAAGGGAAAAATTATTTGAGAAATTTTTATAAATTTCCAGAAGCAAATTAGGAAGTTTTAATTCTTGTGTGAATTAAAATTTCCTTGATTTGTGGAATGGTGTGGCCGGCCATTGTATTTGTAAAAAGGAAATTATTTTTAAAATTTTCTTTTTCATGGCAAAATAATTAAGGAAGTTTTTAATTAAATTTTCTTATTTGCCAAGACCAAGGATTATAAAAGAGGGGGTAGAGAAGGCTTTATTGTGAACAACTCTATTCTATTCTTCCTCTCTTTTCCTCCTTGGTGGCCGGCCCTAGCTTCTTCCTCTTCTCTTCTTCTTGTGGCCGGCGGCAATCCCTCTTGGAGCTCTTGATGGTGGCCGGTTCTAGCTAGGAGAAGAAAGAGAGAAAGGAGGTTTTATTTCTTGCATCCCTTGGAGCTTGGTGGTGGTGGTGGCCGGACCTCTACTTCTCTTGGAGAATTTTGGTGGCCGAAACCTAGAAGGAAGAAGAAGGTGCTTGGTGGTTCTCATCTTGGAAGATCGTTGCCCACACAACGTCCGAGGTTAGAAGAGGAATACGGTAGAAGATCAAGAGGTCTTTCTAGAAGGTATAACTAGTATTTTTTCTTTCCGCATCATACTAGTTATTTTTGGAAATAATACTAAATACAAGAGGCATACGATTCTAGAGTTTCGAATTTGTTTTCGATATAGTGTTCTTTTGTTTTTCTTTCCCTTGTGATTTGATTGTTCTTTTCGGTTAACCTAAAGTTATTTTAGGAAATTAAATATTAGCTTTCCATAAAAGGTTTTGTCTAGTCGGTGGTGGTTGCTCCCATATCCAAGAAGGCCGTGTGCCTCGCCACGTCAGTACTGGGAACCAATTATGGAAATTAATATTTAATGGAATTAATAACTTAAGGTGATTTGGGTCGAATGTGTTAAGTTCCGCAGGAGACCCAAGTCAAAACCTAAAAGAACGACTAGATTAAGTTTTGGATCAAACGTGTTAAGTTCCGCAGGCGATCCAAAATTTAATTTAAAAGAACACATGGTAGCTAGGAAAAGGTTCAGACCTTTGTACAAAATTTTTGTACAGTGGAACCTCTAGGCTTTCCGAGTAGCAACCAACAACCACTTGTTAGGATCTTAGATGGCTAGAGGGGGGGTGAATAGCCTCTTAAAAACTTAAACAAAGATTTCTACAGAGAAACTTGTTAGCACAGCGGAATTAGGAAACTAAAGCAAAAGAAACAAGCACACTAACACACGGATTTACGAGGTTCGGGGATAACTTGCCCCTACTCCTCGGCGTGTCCGTAAGGTGGACGACTCCTTGATCTTCGGTAGATCGCACCCCGGATAAATTCCGGCTAAAGATCCTCCTTCTCGGTGGAGTAACCTCTCCACAAAGTCTCAAGAAATATATATGTTAAAGCACAAGACTTACAGAGCTCGGTGGCAAAGAAGAATGAACTAATGCTTACAACCACGCGAGGATCAGTGGAAACAGGAACTCACAGATCGCAGTTTTTCACACGAGAGCTCAAGAACGATCAACAGCACTTTTTTACTTTCTTGCTTGCTTCTTCTACTTTACTCTCTTTACGCTTCTTAAGCCCCTGTTCTCTGCTGTCACGGATCGTGGTAAATCTGCACAAAATCATCGCTGCAGCCAATCCCTCTTCCTCCTTACCTGGTCCTCTGAACTCACACCAATGAAATCACAGTCTTCACTGGTGTCTTCTGAGGTCGAACCAATCACCAGGAGTCAAGCGGATCGCAGCCAGATCTCACCAGTAGTCGTTGATGCTTCAAATGCACCATGCGCCGCGAATCACAACAGAAAGTCCATTTGTCGTATTCCTCTTATGGACTTAATTTGAAATTATGCTTGGAATGGTGCCTGTAATCCTGCAAACTCAAAAGCTAACAGCACAGAGGGTTATATCACATGAATCAGGCAAATCAGATGCAGTGGAGGAATCGCATAACATCGAACAAATCAGATTATGTGTGGATCGGTCACCAGACCGATCTATGGAAGGCTGGATCGATCTGGGGACCGATCCAGAGGGGTTCTGATCGGTCCGGGGACCGATCAGTCGTGCTAAATTTGCTGAATTTCGACTGTGGTCTGAAATTTCAGCTGTGGGAGTTGAGTTTCGGGTTCCTAAACTGAGTGTTTCCTGATCGGTCACCAGACCGATCACGAAACTTAGTTTCACTGGATCGGTCTGCCGACCGATCCACTGTCTCATGTACCACTGGATCGGTCTGCCGACCGATCCAATGCACTATGGAATATCCCCTTAGGTCCCTCTCTGACCTAATCCGGAGAACAAACTACCGAGCCCTCTCTGACTTTGTCCGGTCCAGAGAACGAGCTACCGAGCCCTCTCTGACCTAGTCCGGAGAACGAGCTACCGAGCCCTCTCTGACCTAGTCCGGAGAACGAGCTACCGAGCCCTCTCCGACTTCGTCAGGTCCAGAGAACGAGCTACCGAGCTCTCTCTGACCTAGTCCGGAGAACGAGCTACCGAGCCCTCTCCGACATCGCGTGCCAAGTTTCCAACTTGGATTTTTCCCTTCCACACGATCAACCTTGATCAGTAATCAATCCGAGTTCAAATAACATCTGATACAAACTTAAATCAGTGTCAACATCAAAACAACAGCCAGGTCAGACTGTATCAACACTTAGTACGTCCCTAGGCCTTGCTTTGTGATCTAGGCTGATAAGGGATGGACTCTTTAAGTATGCCCCTAGGCCATGCTTTGTGATCTTGACCTAGTTCCTAGTATGATTCAAGACTTGCTACCTTGGATATACTTAGGACGCGCGCATTTATGTAAGCCGGGGCCCTGAATATGTTGATATTATGTTCAAGTATATATGTAAGAAGAAATGGTTTTAAAGATCATGAGACATACACATGTTTTTCGGATACATGTTTTCAAAATCATATTGCATATACTTTATGATCATGTTGTGATAATGCTATGATTTATGATATGCCATGATTAGATATGACTATGATATGTTTCATGCTATGCTTTAAGAGATGAGATGCCATGATTAGATATGATTATGTTATATTTCATGCTATACATTAAGAGATGATATGTCATGACTAATTATGATTTTGTTATGTTGCATGATATGCTTAAAGAGTATGATATGTTATGCCATGACTAGTTGAGATCATGTTATGTTGATATATTCTTTGATTATGTAATGATTTTTTGTTTTAGTGAGTTGGAAAGGAACTTACTGAGCCATGAGTGCTCATAGCTTACTTTCCTTGTACCACAGATAAAGGAAAAAGCTGGATGAGCTAAAGGAACAGCAGGAGAGGCAAAGAGATGTGTGTGGCGGTGGCTAGGCAACCAAATAAGAACCTGCTTAAGAACTTTTAGGAATTACACTTTGGTTTCATAAATTGTAGTACTACATGGTTGACTTGATGTTATGTTTTTATTTAACTTGTTATCATGTTATGGAAACCATATTAGTGTAGTTCGGTTTTTATTCAACCAAGAAAAAAAAATGATTTTAAGTCTTCCGCTATAATATGTACGTTGAGTATCGTAGCCCCGTCCCTTAGGGTTAGAAGGGAGGGCGGGCGTTACAGGTTGGTATCAGAGCGAGGTTATTGCCAGCTCACTACACACACATCAAGCCTCCTACCTGCCGCTCCAAGTAAGAATGTTTATACAAAATTTACTTGTTATATGCTTATGTTTAATTTTCTTGTTACATGTTTATGCTTAATTTTCATGATTATATGACTTATGCTTTATTTTTTTTTTTCTTTCTTGTTATATTGCCTATGCTTCATTTTCTTTACTACATTGCTTATGCTTTATTTCCTTATGTTACATTGTTTGTCATTATATTTCTTATTTTTTCTTATGTTGTTTATGCTTTAGTTTCATGTTCTACTTGCTTATGTTTGATGCTTTATTCTATACTTTTAGTTATAAATTAGATTAGGATTACATATTGGTAGGTTAGGAATAATACCAGAACAAATAGATAGAAACAAAACAATAGGTTAGATTGGCTAAAAACGATAACCACTTACACTAGTCCATTTGTCCTTATTTAAATAAACATGGTTAGGACACGCAATGCCCGAACCGGAGGAACAGTGACTCCACCAGATCTGACACAGGTAGTCGCAGACCTCCAGCATCAGATCGCAGAGCAACAGCAGCTGATCACTACCTTGATGGGTCAGCAAGGCAACCCAGTCACCCCAAGAATCCACTACCGTTGTACCTACTGCCGCACCAGTGCCCGGCAGCCCTACTCCGATGGTCCGACAAGAGGCCTATCTGATTCAGTGGCAAAGGCTTAGCCGGAAGCATTCTCGGAAAACCATGGATGCGCAAGCCTGGCTCAAAACCGTGGAGAACATAATGGAATTATTGGATTGGCCGAACACGAGAAGGTCAAATGTGCGTCGTTCTGTCTTACCGGAGATGCCGGATGTGGTGGGATAGAGTAAAGGCGAAAAGACAAATCAAATGCAATGGACAGATTTTGAGACAGAGTTCTTAGAGGAATTCTTCCATATGCGAGTGACCAACAAGCACTATGACGAGTTCACCGAGTTCCGCAAGGTGATCATCGCCATGAAGCCGTGAAGAGGTTCAACCGCTTAGCCCACTTGTGCCGTAATCGGGTCCGAAAAAAGAAAGGGTCCGGTTAATGTTAAAGATGCTCCGACCCGAGATAGCTCGAACGAGCCGGCGGAGTTAATAGACCGCAGACTGCGGAGGAGCTAGTCAGCAGTGCCCTGATTACCGAGCACTATCGGGAAGCAATGAACAAGGGCAAGAACCAAGCACGGACCGGAGCACAAAAATCGCACAATACCGTAACCGACTGGAAAGGAAACTCTGGTGGAAAGAGGAAACAGTGGAATAAACGAAGGTGGTCCGGCCAATAAGCAGACCAAGTACCCTCAGTGTGCCACATGTGGGAAGATGCATTCTGGAGTATGTCTTCTGAGCACCAGAAAGTGCTACAACTGCGGAAAGGAAGGTCATTTGATAAGAGATTGCCCTACTCAGCCTCAGGCACCACCTTCGCAGAACTTCCAGAACAGGAGTGCCCCCGCACAGCTTCATCAGATGCAAGCTGCCATAGAAGGGACTTCAATCAGCCAAGGAAGATTGGAGGCCCCTCCCACTATGACCAATGCCAGAGTCTACTCTCTCGCTCAGGACGACGTGGCGAACGCCTCTACTGCTGTCACAGGTCAGCTATCTAATTTCAGTCAGTATGCTAGAATTTTATTCAATGCTGAAAGCAAACTGATGAGGGAATCCATCGAGAAACTGAAACATGTTTCGTATCCATTAGTTGAAACCATGTCCGGACGACTCTCTACCCTCACCATAACACCAACGTTATTCGAGAACATGTTAGAGAAGCAAACCAGGGACCCGAGCCTTCAAAGAATTAAACAAGAGACCACAGAAGGAAAGAATGACGGGTTCCGTATCGCAGACGATGGAATATTATACCTCAGGGATCGATTATGTATTCCGGAGGATCCAGAGTTGCGAAAGAAGATACTGGAAGAAGCCCATACAACGCCTTATGCAATGCACCCGGGTTCCACTAAGATGTACCAGGACCTGAAAAAGAAATTTTGGTGGTCCAGTATGAAAAGAGAAGTGGCTCAGTACGTCAGTACTTGTCTGACGTGCCAAAGGGTAAAAGCTGAACACCAGAAACCCGGCGGATTATTACAACCTATCCAAATTCTAGAATGGAAATGGGAAGAAATCTCCATGGATTTCATTTCAGGTCTACCTAGGACGACAAACGGATATGATGCTATATGGGTGATCGTGGACAGATTGACGAAGTCTGTACACTTTTTGGCAATCAAGATGACTTATTCAACTGAACAACTAGCTCAGCTATATGTTAAGTTTTGGGAGTGCGTTCAGAAGGCCCTCGGCATGAAGTTATTGTTTAGCACAGCCTTCCACCCACAGACTGATGGGCAGACTGAAAGAGTAAATCAAATATTGGAGGATATGTTAAGAGCTTGTGCCCTGGACTTCAAGGGGAGCTGGTGCCGATATTTATACCTGGCAGAATTCGCCTACAATAATAGCTACCAAGCTACTATTGGAATGGCACCTTACGAAGCTCTATATGGGAGGAAGTGTAGATCTCCTATATGCTGGTATGAAAGTGGTGAAAAGAAGGAGATGGGGTTCCGAACGGAACTTATTGATGACACCACCCGAGCTATACAAAAGATCCATCAACAAATAGAAACTGCTCAGAGTCGGCAGAAGAATTATGCCGATAAACGGCGCAGACCGCTAGAATTCAACATCGGAGACTTGGTATTCCTTAAAGTATCCCCCATGAAAGGGATAATGAGGTTCGGAAAGAGGAGCAAGTTAAGTCCACGATACGTAGGACCGTATCGGATTTTGGAAAGAGTGGGCCAAGTCGCATACAGACTAGAACTACCTTCAGACATGACCGTCATTCACAACGTGTTCCATGTATCGATGCTCAAGAAATGTACTCCCAGCACAGATCAAGTGATTGAGCCTCAGTCGGTACAGGTGCAGGAAGACCTGAGTTACGAAAGTAAACCCATCCAGATTCTGGACCGAGAAATAAAGAGGTTGAGGAACAAAGAAATACCCTTAGTAAAGGTTTTGTGGTGGAATCAACGATTCGAAGAAGCCACCTGGGAACGCGAGGACGATATGAAACAAAAGTACCCGGAGCTATTTTAAAGTTCGAGGACGAACTTTTTATGAGGTACGGGGTACTGTAATACCCACTAAGCTTGTAAGATAAATATATGAATGTGGGATTTTTCCTTAGAAAAATAATAGGAAGTGAGTTGAAGCAAAAAGAAATAAAATGAAATAAAAAGAAGAGGAGGTCAAGGATTGAACCATGAACCTCTTATATTATATTTCATAGAATTAATTAGTAGAAACCAATTGGGATAGAGAGAAGATGTTGATAACAAAGGAGGGAAACTCATGATAAAGGTAAGAGTAAAAGCTAGCCAAAAGAAAACAAGAAAGGAGAAAGAGAAAGGCAACTTGCCTTCCTCCCTTTCTCTCCTTCTTCCTCTTTGTTTTTGCCGAAAATTTAAAGAGGGAATTAAGAGGATTCAATCCCCCTTATTTCATCATGAATGGTAAGAATAAATGAATAAATAAAATAAATAGGAAATAGAAAAAAAAAGGCTAAGGGAGAAGGAAAGCAAAAATCAATTTTGCTACCTCTTCCCCCTTAACATAAAAGGGAGCAAGAAAAGAGAAGTTTATTTTTCTCTCATTTTCTCTCATTCTTCCTCTCCCTCACCGAAACCATCAGTCCCCTCTCCTCCATCTTCGGCCCCAAAGCCAAGGTTTTTCCCCTAAGAAGCCTAAGATACAAGGAGGACTTAGCAAGGGAATCAAGGGAAAGGAACTAGAAGGAGAGGCTACTTCTTTCATCACCATACCTTAGATCCACAAGTGAAAAGGATGTAAGCTTCCCCTCACCTGTGGTACAAGGCTTTTTATGTGATTTTCGGATTTTATAAGGATTAGAAAACCTAGGAAAGAATTTAAGAAAAATTCGGCCAAAGAAAGGGTTTTCAAATCTAGGAAGGTTTAAACAAGTCCTTATTTCATGAAATTTTTTCTATGCTATGTAGGAAGGATTTTCTTCATGTTTTTATACCTAAATGATGCTTGATCAGAGGAGTACCTAACCCTAGAATTTTGGCCAAAAATATTTTAAAGAGGTTAGGGAAAATATTGTGTAACCAAACTAATGCAAGATTCTCTCCATGAACTATTAAGGATCTTTTATTGGTTTTCTTGCTTAAAAGTTACTTGGAACCAAAAGAAATCCATTTATATGTTTCGGCCAAGAAAAGGGATTAGGGTTAGGAAGACCTTTAAATTTAAGTAACCATGTTTGTATGATAGAATATAGAGTTTTCTTAAAGAATTGCATGTTGAACATTGCTAGAAATTCATGAACTCTTATTTTAGATTTTCGGCCATGATAAGATGGATAGTTTAGAAAAGCTTAAACAAAATTCTAATATGCTCAAGACCTCTGTGATATTATGATATGAAAGTTGTTTAATGTTCTTATGTTTAAATTGAGTATAGGAAAATTAGTTACATGATATATGACATGTAAGATCACAAGGGTCCTAGCTTGTTTATGAACCAACTTTGTATATGATGTTCTTAGTAATTTTTGCCATGAAACTTACTTAGGTTTTCCATGACTTAGGCCACTTAAAACCTAGTTTAAAGAATGGTAGGTTTCGGCCATGAGGAAAAATAAAAGAAAAAGGGAAAGAAACCTAGGAAGCCTAAGACACAATTCACATGTATGTTTATTATGCTTGTCTTTATACATGCTATGAAACTTGTATGATTTCTTATGCTTTTAGGCTATTTGAAGCAAGTTTATATACTGTTGAGTTTCGTCCAAGTAGGGTTTAAAAGACCTAGAGGCCTTAGAAATGAAACCAAATGTGTTAAAAGTGTTTCTTATGAAAATAGGATAATGTGTTGATTGTGTCACATGCTTGTATAATTTTTCCATGACCTAAATGGACCATTGTATGTTTCTTCCATGAAGGAATAGATGCCCTAGAAACCCTAGAATAAGAATTAAATATGCTTATGTCACTTTACATGGAATATGATAAGTAGAAAGACAAAGTTCCCAAGCTATATGTTGTTTAATGACCTAATTGAGGCTAGGGTAAGTTTCGGCCATACATGTTGTATAATGTTTTGTTATGAATTTATACATGATGTTAGTTCAAGTTCACATGCTTGTATGTTTGTTTTTAGCCCTAATGAACACTTGTTAAAAGTTTGACTATGACATATGTTAAGGGCTTGAAGGACTTAGGAACTAGCTCAATATGCTTACTATGTTACTTGAAAAAAAAATGCTATAAATATGGTTTAAGGTTTCCATGCTTTCATGACATTTGGGACCTTGTTTATATACTGATAGGGTTCGGCCACATGAGTTTAAGGACTTGGAGAACTTAGAAACCAAGTAAATCATACTTATAATGCTTCCTATGAAATTCATGTAATGATAATTTAGGTTTCACATGCTTGGAGGTTGTTTTTACCTAAATTGAGACCTAAGGGGGTTCGGCCATGATAGGAACCCAAGGGTTTAGGAAGCTTAGAACCCAAGTTAACTATGTCACCATGTTTCTTATGATAGTATAATCACATGATACACCCTTATGCTTAACCATGTATGCTTGTGATTTATACCTTTTTATGATATGATATGTGGATAGAGATATGCATGTTTTAATGATATGTTATGTGCTTAGAAATATGTATGCTTTAATGATATGATATGTGCTTAGAATATGCATACTTTTATGATGTGCTATGTGAGTAGAAATATGCATGCTTTAATGATATGTTATGTGCTTGGAATATGCTTGTTTTTAATGATATGTTATGTGGATAGAAATATGCATGCTTTCTTAAGACATGATGTATGCCTAAGTGATGCATACTTTTTATGATATGATGTATGCCTAAGTGATGCATACTTTCTCAAGACATGATGTATGCCTAAGTGATGCATACTTTTTATGATATGATGTATGCCTAAGTGATGCATACTTTTATGACATAATGTATGCCTAAGTGATGCATACTTTTATGCTATGCTATGTGACTAAATGATGCATTTTTATACATGCTACTTTACTTTGTAAGGCTTGTACCAAGGGTGGACTCCTAATCAGTCTATAGGCCTTGCTTTGTGATCTAGGCTAATAAGGGATGGGCTCCTTAGTACGCCCCTAAGCCTTGCTTTGTGATCTAGGCTAATAAGGGATGGGCTCCTTAGTACGTCCCTAGGCCTTGCTTTGTGATCTAGGCTGATAAGGGATGGACTCTTTAAGTATGCCCCTAGGCCATGCTTTGTGATCTTGACCTAGTTCCTAGTATGATTCAAGACTTGCTACCTTGGATATACTTAGGACACGCGCATTTATGTTATGTATGTATGGTACAAGCCGGGGCCCTGAATATGTTGATATTATGTTCAAGTATATATGTAAGAAGAAATGGTTTTAAAGATCATGAGACATACACATGTTTTTCGGATACATGTTTTCAAAATCATATTGCATATACTTTATGATCATGTTGTGATAATGCTATGATTTATGATATGCCATGATTAGATATGACTATGATATGTTTCATGCTATGCTTTAAGAGATGAGATGCCATGATTAGATATGATTATGTTATATTTCATGCTATGCATTAAGAAATGATATGCCATGACTAATTATGATTTTGTTATGTTGCATGATATGCTTAAAGAGTATGATATGTTATGCCATGACTAGTTGAGATCATGTTATGTTGATATATTCTTTGATTATGTAATGATTTTTGGTTTTAGTGAGTTGGAAAGGAACTTACTGAGCCATGAGTGCTCATAGCTTACTTTCCTTGTACCACAGATAAAGGAAAAAGCTGGATGAGCTAAAGGAGCAGCAGGAGAGGCAAAGAGATGTGTGTGGCGGTGGCTAGGCAACCAAATAAGAACCTGCTTAAGAACTTTTAGGAATTACACTTTGGTTTCATAAATTGTAGTACTACATGGTTGACTTGATGTTATGTTTTTATTTAACTTGTTATCATGTTATGGAAACCATATTAGTGTAGTTCGGTTTTTATTAAACCAAGAAAAAAAAATGACTTTAAGTCTTCCGCTGTAATATGTACGTTGAGTATCGTAGCCCCGTCCCTTAGGGTTAGCAGGGAGGGCGGGCGTTACACCCATACCCAAGAAGGCCTAGTGCCTCACCACGTTTGACCTGGAAGCCAAACTTTGAAATAAATATTTAATCAAATTTGTAACATAGGTGGATTTGGATTAATAATGTAAAGCATCGTTTTAGATCCAAGTCTAAATTTCTAAGAACAGATAAGTTGAATTTGGAATCAATAATGTTAAGTTCTGTTTACGATTCCAAATTTAATTTCTAAAGAACACAATAGGTTGTTAGGAAAGGTTCAGGACTTGTACAAAATTTTTGGTACAAGGGAACCAGTATGACATTCCGAGTAGCAACCAACACAAGCCTCACGATCAAAGGCAAATTCAAAGGTAACATCAATATTAAGTGATATTTTTCCTAATGATGTGATGAGTTGTGTAAGAGAATATAAGAACGCTCATGATTTGTCGACCAAAGTAAAGAAAGTTCTAGGCAAAGAACTTATCCCTACACACGAAGAGGTAGAGCACAAGGAGATGGATTTAATTGCTCAACTAGAGGAGGAGCAACCAGAAGTTGAGCAATGTTCAACATCCGAGGAGGAGAAGGATGAAGAAATGTCATCCACAAGTGCGGATGAGGATACATCCTCAAAGGTTGAAGAAGAAGCCAAAACGGATGAAGAAGACTTGGAAGTCAACCTAGCAATCACCTCCATCGAAGTAAAGTCAAAGGACCACATAATATGCTTCGGGTGCAATGAGAAGAGACATTACAAGAGTAGGTGTCTATTGGGTAAGAAAGAGGTAACTCTTAAACTCATTTAAGTTAATTTAAACACTAACAAGGGTTGTAGGAATGAAGAAGCCCAAAGGAGGAGAATGTGTAAGGAACTAGGGTGCTAAACACTCGAAAGCGCAGCAGAAAATATCTAGTTCCTTATCAAGAGGATCCATGCGAAGGGAAGAATAAACAAACATATATACTAAGTTTCATGATAGTTATACCTTTGTTGCATGCGCACGATCTCCCGACAGTTAGGATCTCAGCATGATCAAGCATTCGCGCCTTTAACGATATCCACACGAACGAACTTCTCGTTTATCTCACAAACTCATAAAGTAGAGAAAGAAACAACCTTTGGTTGTGCTAGCAACCACAAGGTTGATTTTCGGCCAAGATGAGGAAGAAGGAAGAAGAAGAAGAAAAGTTTTTCATCTTATAAAAATGTATCATCCATAAATTATATTTATATCCATCTTATGAATACCAAAGGGTTTTACCCTTTCATCTTCCAATCCAATGGCTCAAAATTGATCATTCAATCCAATGGTTCAAAATTGACTATTCATCTTCCTTGGTGACTATTCATCTTCCTTGGTGAATTCAAGTTCACCCAATGAGTCTAACTCATTGAACCATATAAATCAAAATTGGCTCCATGAACATCAATCCAAATTAGCTCCATGAATCTAATTCAAATTAGACTCAATTCAATAATTGGATCCAGTTGAGTCTAACTCAATGAGTCTAATTTGGATTAGATTTAATCCAATGATCCATCATATGAATCCATGTCCAAATTAACTTGTTCTTTGCGTGTGACCCAAGTTCTCGTAACGTTGGCAATGTATCCAAATCAACATTTAGATACATAAACAATGAGTGACATCTAGCAAGGTATCATTACTACCCAAGTGACGAGAATGTCGAGATCTGACTTAACCTTTCTGTGGCTATTATCTTGTATGACTTGATCCTTCTATCCTTGATATCTAGATTGATCGATGAGGTATAGACTGTATCATCCTCTTGTCAATCTTTGTGTTTCTGATCTCTAAGTAGATACACTCAATCAAATAAACTCAATATCTCATATTGACTCATTTGAGCATGACCATGTTTTCTTGTGTCCTATTAATCAAGGGGCCCACAAATATCACTTCTATTATATGGAAGGGATAGATCTCATCTACATCACTGACATCCCTCCGCATAAGTTATAACATACCCAGTGATCAACTTTATAGTCCGCCCTATTACAGGTGATGCTTGCCGATACCAAAGTATACACCGCCTTATGTAGGGAACCGTAGTGACTTCAGATCTAAGGACTATTCATATCAATAGTCACATGAGAATGTTTATGACACTCATATAATGATCCATGAAACATTCTCATGACAAGTCATTCCGTATATATTCTCTAATATATACCCATGTGTCAACCTGATATCTCATATCCATGACTTGTGAGATTAAGTTATCCGTTAACCTACATGCTAGTCTCAATGCATTAATATTGTCCTTACATATTAATGCTTGTGTAGGAATAGTTAAGAGTAGTGTTCTATGTATATCTAAAATATCTCATTATCAATTCAACCAATTGATATGTTGTAGATAAGAACCTACTACCCAAGGACATTATTATATTTATTCAATTGGCACTGAACTGAAATAAATATAATAACTAACTTTGCCTTTTATTAATAATGAGATATGATACAAAAATGAGCACACTACAATCATCTCATAATTAATACTAGGGCAAATACTAACAATCTCCCACTAGTACTAGTGCCAATTATTGAAATATCTAATACCCAGTGGCCTAGTATGACCATTGTGCTTCCTCTGTGGCAAAGCCTTGGTCAAGGGATTCGTGCATGATAGACCCTATAGCAGGTGCATAAAGAATCTGATCCATGTAGTCCTTCTCTTTCTTAGAAGAGGGGCATTGAGTCTTCGAAAGAGTCACACCATGTGACATCAGCAAGAATCCTTTCTTGGAATTTAGCATGGCAAAATGTTTAAGTACCTTGTCAATGTATGTACCCTGACATAGAGCAAGCAATTGCTGAGATCTATCTCTATAGATCTTGATGCCTAAAATGTAGGCTGCTAGAACTGAACGGGGTTAGGTGACCCCATAATATGGGCATGAGGTACTTATATTCCTAGCCAGATACAAAGCCAGTCAGGCCTAAGGCACTCAGCTTCATATTGTTTCCCAAATAGAGTTTTAGCACATATAGTTTATTATATATCCTCTTGAATGGATTTCCAACATGCCCGATGCACTATATTATTTTCTGAACGGATTGTTATTACCATTCAAAGCATAACCGAGCAACTTAATGTGAGGACAAGCATAAGACGGTTGGATTTATAGGTTGTCCGAGATATACTCAACTAACAACATGAACAAAAAAATCCTAACAATCTATCATAATAATAATTACATGCCAGAGAATATTCTTCTAGAACATTCTTAAAGGATTATCCTGTTTCTTATTAGTCGATCACTTATAAAAGCATATTCCTTTAATCATCTTATCAATGGCATATGGTATAAATAACAAAAGAGGTACATGTATGGATAAGGAAAGATTCCTCGAATAATTATAGCACAGGTTGTACACTTTCCATTACTCAACAAGCTCTGATATTTTTTGTCACCTCATGATTACGGAAGTTATGAGAAGTAGTATATAAAAGGGGTTCTCTCAGTTGGTAAGGTATGTTCTCTAAACATTTGTCATGTGCACGTTCTCTACTGTTCTTCATTCACCCATTCAAAATTGTAATGACTTGAGCATCGGGGGCCTTCGCCAGGTACTCCCCTGGTTCCTGGGCACTGACATTTTATTTAGTCATCTGAGTGTGCGCAAGAACAAACGGAGGTCTCTCTATGGACTGAAAAGTTTTCTCCCAATCAACAACCCAGCCATCGTTCCCAATGCATTATCTCTTTAATTTTCAGATAGGATTATAAATGATAATCAATTTTTAGATCTAACAAGAGCAATCAATATATATGAGTTCAGTAGGTTAATATAGAGGTACACAAACCCTTTCAAGAGGGTTCTCTCACCCTCTCATGTGTGAATTCTAAATGATATGGATATAGCTTACAGGGACCTAGGAGGGGTTAGGGAGAAAGAGAGGGGCAATTTGATCAAATCACTATTAGGGCATTAAGGGGAAGAAGTGGCACTGTTGCAAGACAGGGGGGGATTCGGTCTCTTCGGGAGGGGGGGGCATTGCCGCTAAGAAGGAGAGGCATAGGGATGCCGCCCTCGCTGCTTGCCAGACCGCCGCCCCTCGGGGATCGTCTTATGCCGTCGGACCTTCTTTTCCCTTTCTCTTGCACGGAGGATGCTCCATTTCCTCTCTCTACCAGCGCCATCACCGTCTCCTTCTCCACACCGACATCACTGTCTCTGCTCTACTCCAAGGGTGGCTACCCCTTTGCTCCATCACCTCCGTAGCCTCACGCTCGCAGCATAACTCCGTCGCGGATGCTACCGCTGCTTCCTCTCACGACGCCGCAGTCCTCACGACCACTAATGCCCTCACCACCTCATGGCCACTACCACTATCCTTAGAACTACCTCCAGCAGCTACGTGGCCTGCCTCCAACGGCTATCGTTGTCGCCCCCAGCGGCTGTCGTCACTACCCCTAGCGGTTACCGCCGCCACCTCTATAGCCTTCACCCTCCAAGCAACTACCGCCTGAGTTCTTAGGCCTGCTCGCCGTCCCCTTTTCATTCTGACGATATACCACTTGTTTCAACTCGGCTATAGGTCACCTATTCTGGCTCTGTTCTACTTATCTGATCCAACCTTCGAGCCACTGTTGTATTCTAACCTGTGTGTCGCTATTATATTCCAGCGGTCCAGACCATATCCAGCTCTGTGCCGATAGATCCCTTCCGCATCCAACTCTATGTCATTAGATCCAGCTTTGTGCCATTAGATCCGGCTCTTCCGGCTCACCTTCATCTACCCATCAGGACCACGACTACTCGATTAGCATCATGACCAGCTCACTGATCCACCGAAGGGCGCCCCCTAGGCTAGAGTACATCATCATACTCACTCTTAATTCATTTTATTATGCTACTATTTAGTCTGCTTCTTATATATTCGTAGGATCCGCCTTGAGCATCGGGATGTCAGGGACCAGGAAAACTCGGTCGCTATCTATAGGTAGTATTAACCAGAGAACTTCTGAGGATTTGGTCAACATGGTAGATAGGTTATCATACCCTCCCTCTTAGGATCATGACAACTTGGTCATCATTCCAGCCACATCATTTTGGCCATTTTGTCTTCTCAGCTTCCCGACAGGGTCATATTGGCACTGTCTATGGGAACTCCGCCTGATCGGAAACGTGAAGATGGATGATGCCGGAAAACTCTACCATCATCATGACCCTAGTTAATTTTGATGAGCATATTATATTCTCCCCTCACTTCACGGGTATTCAAGAGTCGAGGAACAGAGTCAGATCCTCAACCGGTCAGTAGGTCATTTTTTTTATTATACTTTCTTTCAGCCATAGGAACCGCTACAACTCCTCAATCAGAGAGTAAGAGTCTAGCTCCATGATCAAAGACTAGGGGCACATCTCCCCGATTAGACACCAAGGGCACAACTCCCCAATCAGATACTAGGGACACAACGTCTCGATCGAATACTCATGGTACAGCTTCTCGATCCGGATCTAGAGGCCTCAATCTTTAATTATGGTCTAGGGGCCTTAGTCTCCGATTTGGGACTAGGGCCTCCACCCAAAGAGCTTTGCTTCCTCTTATTGCTACGGCTCTGATGCCTTGTATTGCTATGGGCTTCACTCCCTTTGATGGTTGGGGTTCTCAGCTACCTATTTTTAGTCAGTATGCTACTGTGCTATTTGATACTGGGGCGACACACTCGTTTGTCACTAAACCCTTCATGAAGAAGTTAGAGATGCCACCACAAGCCTTAAATGGCAAATTCTTAACGACCCTGCCTTCGGGATAAGTAATGCTATCTACTCATATGTTGCGAGCCGCGCCCATCAGAATCGCAGGCAGAGAACTCTACTGTGATCTGATAGTGCTTGACATGCAGGATTATGACAGTATACTGGGCATGGATTTCCTAAGTAAGTACGGCGCTTCGATCGAGTGTTGTAAAAGAAAAGTAGTCTTCTGACCTGAAGCTGAACCGATATTCGAATTTGTTGGAGAACCAAGGAAAGAAATTGAGAGATTCTTATCAGCCATAAAGGCACAAAAGATGTTAGATAAGGGATGTACTGGGTTTCTAGTACACGTGGTCGATACAAGCCAAACCGTGGACCAGAAGCTAGAAGATGTCAGGGTGGTATGCAACTATCCGGAAGTGTTTCTCGATGAGCTACCAGGGTTAGCCCCCGATAGAGAAATAGAATTCAAGATCGAATTGATTCCTAGTACTAAACCAATCTCTAAAGCACCTTATCGTATGGCACCGGCTGAGTTAAAGAAACTTCAAGGATAGCTACGAGAGTTACTTGACAAGGGACTTATTCGCCCAAGTCACTCTCCATGGGGAGCTCCAATGCTGTTTGTGAAAAAGAAGGATGGGTCAATGCGAATGTGTATAGACTACCGAGCGCTGAATAATGTGACAATCAAAAACAGGTACCCTCTTCCACGGATCGACGACCTGTTCGACCAGTTAAAGGGTGTAACCGTCTTGTCTAAGATTGACCTAAGGTCCGGCTATCATCAAGTGAAAGTGAAACAGGATGATATACCAAAGACGGCATTTAGAACAAGATACGGACACTATGAGTTCATAGTTATGCCCTTCGGAGTGACAAATGCTCCTCCTATATTTATGGATCTAATGAATCGGGTATTTACGGCATATCTCGATAAATTTGTGATCATCTTCATTGACGATATTCTTATCTATTCAAGAACCCAAGAAGAGCATGTTAAACACCTGAATACTGTGCTACAGATTCTTCAAGAGAAACAACTATATGCAAAGTTCTCCAAATGCGAGTTCTGGCTCGATTGAGTATCATTCTTGGGTCATATTATCTCCAAGGATGGAGTAATGGTAGATTCGAACAAGATCGAAGCTGTAAGTAACTGGAACAAGCCAAAGAATGCCAGTGAAATCAGAAGTTTTCTCTAGCGACTCTACTAGGTGAGGTTTGTAGAGGACTTCCAAAATCAATATTTCTATGATAGTTCTCACCAAGAAGAACAAAAGTCGAATGGACGGATGATGTGAGAAGAGTTTCACACTGAAAAGGAGGTGACCCAGTGCTCCAATCCTTACTCTTCCAGAAAGTAACAAAGGCTTCGATATGTACAGCGATGCTTCCATATTAGGACTTGGAGCTGTACTCATGCAAGATGGCAAGGTCATTGCCTACGCCTCTAGTCAACTGAAAGAGCATGAAAGGAATTACCCCACTCACGACCTAGAACTAGCAGCCGTGGTCTTTGCTCTCAAAACATGGAGACATTATTTATATGGAGCCCAGTGTAAGATTTATACCGACCACCAGAGTCTGAAATATTTCTTCACATATAAAGACCTGAATATGAGACAACGCAGATGGCTCGAGCTAGTCAAAGACTATGACTGCGAGATCTTTTATCATCCAGGAAAAGCAAACAAAGTGGCTGATGCACTCAGCAGGAAGTCCTGTGCCACCTGATGTCGCTATTTTAAGTTCGAGGACAAACTTTCTATGAGGTATGGGGTACTGTAACACCCACGAAATATTTAAGCTATACATATGGCTATTCTCTTTTAGAATAAAAGCGAAATGGAAATAGAACCAAAAAGGAAATAAAAAGAAAGAGAAGTTAAGGCTTGAACCATAAACCCCTCACAATAGATAAAGCTAAACGGGTATGATAACCACTAGAGTCATGAATGATATCTGATTAGCAAAGAATATAAATTGTAGTTAAAAGTAAGAGTATGATTAAGTAAGGGAGCAAGAGAATGTCAAGTAGCTTTCCTCCTCTTCCTCTTGGTTAAGAGAAGAAGCAAGCAAAAGACAAAAGGCAAATTGCCTTTTTCTTCTTCTTCTTTCTATTTTCGTGGGAATGAAGAGGGTGAGAGAATAGAGGAGTCAAGAGGATGAATTGGGACATTCTTCCTTTTTCCTCATTAAGGATAAATAAGAATGAGAGAAGAGAAGGGAAAGAAAGGTTGGCTACTTCTTCCTCCTTCTTCCTCCTCCTTCTTTCTCCTTCTTCCTCCACCGAGACCTAGAACTCTTCCCTCTCCCATTTCCGAATCCAAGCTAAGGTTTTCTCCCTAAGGAAACTAATTCACAAGAAGAAGTCCTCAAGATCTACTCCTTACAAGCAAGAGAAGCAAAAGGGAGAACTAGAAGGAGAAGCTTTCTTCTTCCTCTTCACAAGGGTACCTTCTTTTAAGAAAAACCAAGCAAGAGGAAGTAAGTATCCCCTCACCTGTGGTACAAGTAGTTCATGTGTTTTTCCATGAGTTTAGATTGCTTAAAAATCTAGGGTTGCTTCTTGAAACTTTCGACCACCAAAGTATAAAAACTTAAGGAAACTTAAGGCATAAACTAAACATGCTCACCATGTTTCTTATGATATGTACCCTATGATAGAAGATTAGTTTAGTGTTCTTATGCTTGTATGTTGCTTAGAACTTAGATTCATGTTCCTTAACCATTCGGCCATGATAAGATTAAATGACCTAGCAAAGCTTAAGACCTAACTAAACATTCTCACAATGTTCCTTATGATATGTAACTTAGGATATGAGTTTTGTTTAAAAATTCTCATGTTTT
This sequence comes from Zingiber officinale, assembly GCF_018446385.1. NCBI lineage: Eukaryota > Viridiplantae > Streptophyta > Magnoliopsida > Zingiberales > Zingiberaceae > Zingiber > Zingiber officinale. The sequence goes on along the minus strand of NC_055992.1, from coordinate 48,542,667 downwards.
TATTTATGTTGCTTGTATTCTAGACCTATGCCTAGAAGGTTTCGGTCTTCATAGAAATGAAGGCCTAGGAGAGTTTAAAATTTAATCTATCATGCTCATGACTTTCCTTATGATAGGGTGTGAAGAGTTCTTAATGTTTTCATGCTTGCATGTTGCTTAGAACCTAGATGCATACCACTTAGGGTTTCGGCCATGATGAGATTTAATGGTCTAAGAAAGCTTAAAATCAAATCTAATATGCTCATGGTTTTCCTTATGATATGATATGAAGTTAGTTTGATATTCTTATGCTTGTATGTTTCTTAGACTTAGTTTCATGCTCCTTAAACATTCGGCCATAACAAGATTAAAATACCTAGGAAGCTTAGAACCTAAACTAAACATGCTAATGATGTTCCTTATGATAAGTGTTATGAAATTAGTTTAGGGTTCATATGCTTTTATGTTACTTGTAACCTAGATTTATGTTTGGCAAGTTTCGGCCATGATAGGATTAAAAGACCTAGGAAGCTTAGAACCTAAACTAAACATGCTAATGATGTTCCTCATGATAAGTGTTATGAAATTGGTTTAGGGTTCATATGCTTTTATGTTACTTGTAACCTAGATTCATGCTTGGCAAGTTTCGGCCATAATAGGATTAAAAGACCTAGGAAGCTTAGAACCTAAACTAAACATGCTCATGATGTTCTTTATGATAAGTTTTATCAAGTGGTTTAGGGTTCATATGCTTTTATGCTACTTGTAACCTAGATTTATGTTTGGCAAGTTCGGCCATAATAGGATTAAAAGACCTAGGAAGCTTAGAATCTAAACTAAACATGCTCATAATGTTCTTTATGATAAGTGTTATGAAGTGGTTTAGGGTTCATATGCTTTTATGTTACTTATAACCTAGATTCAATACCTTGTATGTTTCAGCCACTCCATGGAATTAGGGTTAGAAACCTAATTATGATTTACTATGTGTCTCACATGCTATGATATGAATTAGGAGATGCTAATTAATATTTTTTTTTATGCATGATTATGTTTCCCTATGATATGTCATATGCTCATTTATGTATGCTAATGAATCATGCATGATAATGACTCTTATGATGGGCTATATGCTCAAGTATGCATGCTTTATGATATGACAAGTAAAGGCCTAAGAGACGCTTTCCTATTAGTTGGGCTAAGAGCACTCTTTATGATATGACAAGTAAAGGCCTAAGAGTTGTTTCCCTATTAGTTGGGACTAAGAGCACTCTTCATGATATGATAAGTAAATATGACATGCTACTTTACTTTTTATGTGGCTTGTACCGAACCTTAGTGTCCAAGGGATGGGCTCCTTAGTTCGCCCCTAGGTCGACGGACTTAGTACGGACCTAGTTCCCTAGTAGGTTCGGGATTAGCTACCCCGTCCTAGGGATTGTGCACATTTATGTTATGTGGTACATAGTCGGGCCCTCATGTTGAGATTATATTTAAGTATTATATGATATTTTTTCTAAAAAGACATCTTGCACATGACATGACGCATGTTTTTGAAAGGCATCCTGCATATACTTTTTATGATATGATATGACATGATGCTCTTTTATGAGATGATATGATATGACATGATGCTCTTTTTATGATATGATATGACATGATGCTCTTTTATGAGATGATATGATATGACATGATGCTCTCTTTATGATATGATATGACATGATGCTCTTTTATGATATGATATGATATGACATGATGCTCTTCCATGATATGATAGGTATGACATGATGCTTTTATATAGAATGATATGATATGATATGTTATGATGCTCTTTTACATGATATGATGTTTTAGATGATTATGTCTCCATGCTATATGTTTATGTGATTATGCTATGATACATAGTTTTTATGAGTAGGAAAGGATCTTACTAAGCCTGTGTACTTATAGTTTACTTTCCTTGTACCGCAGATAAAGGTAAAGGATGGATAAACTAAGGGAGCAGCAGGAGGGGCAAGAGATGTGTGTGGTGGTGGCTCGGCTAAGGAAAAGACCTGCTTATGTTAATTTATGCTTGATATGAACTATGCCTATTTTATGTTAATGTTTTGCATGATTACTTAATACTTATTCATGCTTATATTGGAAATTGATATCATGACTTTTTAAATTTAAAATTATGCTTAACATGCTCATATGATTATAAATGTTTAGTTAATTAGTTATTGGTGTTTAAAAGAAAAGTAAATTAAAAACATAAAAGAATATAGAAATAAATACTTCCGCTGCTTAGAAATAGATTAATATGCATGTATGTTCCCGTAACCCCGCCCTACCAGAGGGGCGGGCGTTACAAGTTGGTATCAGAGCCAAGTTAGCCTTCCCACTACACACATGTCAAGCCTCCATCCTGCCGCTCCAAGTAAGAATCTCTGTACTTACTCTATTTCTTTATGCATGATAAGAAATGTTTTTAGTATGCATGAACATAAGTATAACTGATATGAATTGCCTCTATGTATGATAAGCGATGTTTTAATATGCACGGATATAAGTAGGGATGACCATGGACTTATGCTAGCCTTCTTGTCATTTATGAAGATAGATATGTCTAGAAGATGCGGTAACAGGACCGATGAGACAGTGACTCCACCAGATCTGACACAAGTGGTCATAGATCTCCAGCGTCATATCACAAAACAACAAGTAATCACTGCTTTAATGAATCAGCAAGGAAACCCTGTCACCCCATCAGCAAATCAGAATACATTGCCCGTCATACCTACAGCTGCACCAGTACCACCGGTAGCCCCTGCCCCAGTAGTCCGACAGGAGACTTACTTAATACAGTGGCTAAGGCTAAATCCGGAGAACTTCTCGGGTACTTGTGAGCCATGGGACGCCCAAGCCTGGTTCAAGACTGTGGAAAGTATAGTGGAACTGCTGGACTGGCCCGTACCAGAAAAGATCAAGTGCGTATCATTTTGTTTTTCTGGAGACGCAAGAATGTGGTGGGAAAGGGTTAAGATCAAGAGACAAGTTAATCAGATGAACTGGGCGGACTTCAACCATCTCGCACCGCCGAGTTGGTCAAGACGGAAGAGAAAGGGTCGATCGATGTCAAGATGCTCCGACCCGAGATAGCTTTGAATGTGGCCAGCGGAATTAATAGACCGCAGACAACAGAAGAGCTGGTCAGCAGTGCCCTGATCACCGAACACTATCAGAAGGCGATGAACGAGAGTAAGAATCAAGAACAGATAGAAGGACAGAAACCTCAAGGTGCCAAAGCAAGCTGGAAAGGAAACCCTAATGGAAAAAGAAAGCAGTGAAACAACACTAAAGGAGGTCCAGTGAATAAGCAACCTAAGTACCCTCAATGTACCACTTGTGGGAAGCAGCATTCCGGGGTATGCCACAAGGGTACAAAAAAGTGTTACAGTTGCGGACGGGAAGGACATATGGCCAGAGACTGCCCTATCCAGTTCCAGGCACCATCCCAGCAGTATAACCAGAACAGGAGTGCCCCCTCACAACTACACCAGATGCAAGCTGCCATAGAAGGGACTCCGATTAGCCAAGGGAGATTGGAAGCCCCACCAGTTATGACGAATGTCAGGGTTTTCTCTCTCACCAAAGAGGATGTGGCGAGTGCTTCTACAGTTGTCACAGGTCAGCTACCTATTTTTAGTCAGTATGCTACTGTGTTATTTGATACTGGGGTGACACACTCGTTTGTCAATACACCCTTCATGAAGAAGTTAGAGATGCCACCACAAGCCTTAAATGGCAAATTCTTAATGACTTTGCCTTTGGGAGAAGTAATGCTATCTACTCATATGTTGCGAGCCGCGCCCATCAGAATCGCAGGCAGAGAACTCTACTGTGATCTGATAGTACTTGACATGCAGGATTATGATAGTATACTGGGCATGGATTTCCTGAGTAAGTACGGCACTTCGATCGAGTGCTGTAAAAGAAAAGTGGTCTTCCGACCTGAAGCTGAACCGATGTTTGAATTTGTTGGAGAACCAAGGAAAGAAACTAAGAGATTCTTATCAGCCATAAAGGCACAAAAGATGTTAGATAAGGGATGTACTGGGTTTCTAGCACACATGGTCGATACAAGCCAAACCGTGGACCATAAGCTAGAAGATGTCAGGGTGGTATGCAACTATCCGGAAGTGTTTCCCGATGAGCTACCAGGGTTAGCCCCCAAGAGAGAAATAGAATTCAAGATCGAATTGATTCCTGGTACTAAACCAATCTCTAAAGCACCTTATCGTATGGCACCGGTTGAGTTGAAGGAACTTCAAGGACAGCTACGAGAGTTACTCGACAAGGGACTTATTCGCCCAAGTCACTCTCCATGGGGAGCTCCAGTGCTGTTTGTGAAAAAGAAGGATGGGTCTATGCGAATGTGTATAGACTACCGAGCACTGAATAATGTGACAATCAAAAACAGGTACCCTCTTCCACGGATCAACGACCTGTTCGACTAGTTAAAGGGTGCAACCGTCTTCTCTAAGATTGACCTAAGGTCCGGCTATCATCAAGTGAAAGTGAAACAGGATGATATACCGAAGACGCCATTTCGAACAAGATACGGACACTATAAGTTCATAGTTATGCCCTTCGGAGTGACAAATGCTCCTGCTGTATTTATGGATCTAATGAATCGGGTATTTACGGCATATCTCGATAAATTTGTGATCGTCTTCATTGATGATATACTTATCTATTCAAGAACCCAAGAAGAGCATGCTAAACACCTGAATACTGTGCTACAGATTCTTCAAGAGAAACAACTATATGCAAAGTTCTCCAAATGCGAGTTCTGGCTCGATCGAGTATCATTCTTGGGTCATATTATCTCCAAGGACGGAGTAATGGTAGATCCGAACAAGATCGAAGCTGTAAGTAACTGGAACAGGCCAAAGAATGCCAGTGAAATCAGAAGTTTTCTCGGGCTAGCAGGCTACTACAGGAAGTTTGTAGAGGACTTCTCCAAAATTGCAGCCCTTATGGCAGTTCTCACCAATAAGAACAAAAAGTATGAATGGACGGATGACTGCGAGAAGAGTTTCACAGAATTGAAAAGGAGACTGACCAGTGCTCCAATCCTTACTCTTCCGGAAAGTAACAAAGGCTTCGATATGTACAGCGATGCTTCCATATTAGGACTTGGAGCTGTACTCATGCAAGACGGCAAGGTCATTGCCTACGCCTCTAGACAACTCAAAGAGCATGAAAGGAGGTATACCTACAGTTGTGCCAGTACCACCCGTGTGCCCTGCCCCAGGGGTTAGACAGGAGCCGTACCTGATTCAGTGGCAGAAACTGAAGCCGGAAGCCTTCTCTGGAAATTGTGAACCATGGGGCACCCAAGCCTGGTTCAAGACTATAGAGAGCATAGTGGAACTTCTGGATTGGCCAGAACATGAAAAGGTCAAGTGTGCATCGTTCTGCCTTACGGGTGATGCCAGAATGTGGTGGGACAGAGTTAAAGCTAAGAGACAGGTAAATCAAATGAGATGGACGGACTTCGAAACTGAATTTTTTGAAGAATTCTTCCACATGCGTGGTACGAACAAGCACTACGATGAGTTCACCGAGTTCCGGCAAGGTGACCTACCAGTTAATGAAGCTATGAAGAGATTCAATCGTCTAGCGCGCCTATGCCCAGAGTTGGTCAGCACAGAAAGAGAAAGGGTCAGACTTATGCTGAAGATGCTCAGACCCGAGATAGCTCTGAATGTGGTCAGTGGAGTTAATAGACCGCAGACTGCCGAAGAGCTAATCAGCAGTGCCCTGATCACCGAACACTATCTGAAGGCGCTGAATGAGGGCAAGAGTCAAGTCCAGCCCGGAGGACAGAAACCTCAAAGCACTAGAACCAGCTGGAAAGAAAACTACAGTGGCAAGAGAAAGCAATGGAACGACTCTAAGGGTGGTCCAGCAAGCAAGCAACCTACGTTCCCTCAGTATACCACATGTGGGAAGAAGCATCCAGGAATATGCCGTATAGGCACAAATAGGTGTTACAACTGTGGATTGGAAGGATATATGGCCAGAAACTGTCCTAACCAGATTCAGACACCTCCGCAACAGTATGTCCAGAACAGAGGTGGGAGATTGGAAGCCCCGCCTGCTACGACGAATGCCAGAATCTTCTCCCTCACCAAGGAAGATGTGGCGAATGCTTCTACCATTATCAAAGGTCAGATATTTATTTTCAGTCAGCATGTTATTGTATTATTTGATACTGGGGCAACGCACTCATTCGTCTCTACACCTTTCACAAGGAAGATAGACATGCCACCGCAAGCTTTAGATCGCAAGTTCTTAACGACCCTGCCTTTAGGAGAAGTGATGCCATCTACTCATATGCTGCGAGCCGCACCCATCAGAATCGCAGACAGAGAACTCTACTGTGATCTGATAGTGCTTGACATGCAGGATTATGATATTATATTGGGCATGGATTTCCTGAGTAAGTACAGTGCTTCAATAGAGTGTCGTAAGAGAAAAGTCATTTTCCGGCCTGAAGCAGAACTGATGTTTGAATTTATTGGGGGGCCAAGAGAAATTATATGCTACGAGGTCGAAAATATGTCCGGACAGCTCGCTACCCTGACTATTGCACCGACGCTATTCGACAATATATTTAGGAAGCAAACCCGTGACCCAAGCATCCAAAGGATCAACCTAGAGGTCTTAGAAGGAAGGAATGATGGATTCCGTATCGCTGACAGTGGAATATTATACCTCAGGGATCGCTTATGTATTCCCGACAATCTAGAGTTGCGAAAGAAGATACTGGAAGAAGCCCATGCAACACCCTATGCGATGCATCCTGGATCCACCAAGATGTACCAAGACCTGAAAAAGAAATTCTGGTGGTTCGGTATGAAAAGAGACGTGGCTCAGTATGTCAGTACCTGTCTGACCTGCTAGAGGGTTAAAGCAGAACACCAGAGACCTGGAGGAGTACTGCAGCCAATCCAAATTCTGGAATAGAAATGGGAAGATATCTCTATGGACTTCATTTCAGGATTACCCAAAATGACAAATGGCTACGACGCTATATGGGTAATCGTGGACAGATTGACAAAATCCGCTCATTTCCTAGCAATCAAGATGCCCTACTCAATTGAGCAATTGGCTCAGTTATATGTCAACGAAATTATTATATTACATGGGATACCTAAGACCATCATTTCTGACAGAGATGGTCGTTTTATTTCACATTTCTAGGAATGTGTTCAGAAGGCTCTTGGCACAAAGCTATTGTTCAGTACTGCCTTCCACCCTCGGACCGACGGACAAACAGAAATGGTGAACCAAGTACTAGAATATATGTTACAAGCTTGCACCTTAGACTTCAAGGGGAGCTGGTGTCGATATCTATGCTTAGCGGAATTCACCTACAACAATAGCTACCAAGCTAATATTGGAATGGCGCCTTATGAGGCTTTGTACGGGAGGAAATGTAGATCCCCTATATGCTGGTACGAAGGTGGTGAAAAGAAGGAGATGGGATTCTGAACAGATTTTATTGACAACACCACTCATGTGATACAGAACATTCGCCAAAGAATAGAGACTGCTCAGAGTCAGTAGAAAAAATTATGTAGATAAGCGACGTAGGCCGTTGGAATTTAGTGTCGGGGATTCGGTATTTCTCAAGATAGCTCCTATGAAAGGAGTGATGAGGTTCGGAAAGAAGGGAAAGCTGATCAGAAAAGTGTCTGCAAGGTAGCTTACGAGATAGAGCTGCCTCAAGAGATGTCGGCTATCCACAATGTGTTCCATGTTTCGATGCTAAAGAAGTGTATTCCGAACACAGACCAAGTGATCGAACCACATACAGTGCAAGTTCAAGAGGACCTAAGTTATGAGAGCCGACCAGTTCAGATATTAGACCGAGATGTCAAGAGACTAAGGAACAAAGAAGTGCCCTTAGTAAAGGTCCTGTGGCAAAATCAACGGTTCGAAGAAGCCACTTGGGAACGCGAAGACGATATGAAACAAAAGTACCCAGAGTTATTTTAAGTTCGAGGATGAACTTTTATGAGGTATGGGGGACGGTAACACCCATAGGATCTCTAATAATTTCATATGAATTTTATCATGATTAGAATGGACCTTATGTGAATTTTTCCAAAAATAAGAGGAAATAGAACTAAAAAGAGGCATGACCAAGGTTTGAACATTGGACCTCTTGTTGGATGCATGCATGTGTTAACCAGTAGCCCCAGCAGGGGTGTGCTATTAGAAAGAGAAGGGAAATGATAGTTAAAGGTAGGAAAGGTGAAGGCTCCCTTCACTTAGGAGGAAAAGTTAAAGTTTTCTTCTTCTTCCTCCAATGAAAAATTTTCATTTGTCTTCTTCCTTTCATGAATAGGAATAAGAGAACTAAGGGAAGAAAAGATCATTTTCTCTTCTTCTCCTCATTAGGAATAAATAGGAAAATGGGAAAGAAAACTTCATTTTGCTTCCCTCTTCCTCCTTCCTCCTCCTCTCCACCGAAATCAAGCCCTCACCATCACCATTGTCGAAACCAAGCCAAAGGAATTCTCCTAGGAAAACCTCACAAAAGCAAGGGTACTTTCATTAGTAAAACAAGCGAAAGGATGTAAGTAATCCCCTCACCTGCAGTACATGTAGCTTTCATACGTTTCTATGCTTAAAAGTGTTAGTTAGAGCACTAGAGCTAATCATTTGATGATTGTTGTATGGACTCATTGTATCATATTCTTGTATATAAATAAAGGCATTTGTTTTGGTTATTATTGTAACAACCCACCCTTCTTACTTCTACTCTCTAAGGGCGAATGTTACCTAACTACAACTCTCTATCTAGTGTCACTGACGCTATTATTAGCAATACTTAGATTTATCACGGTTCAGAGGAATTCCTATCGAAAAATTTCGACAGAATCTCCCCTGTACCGGTGACCAAATCTATAATACACAAGATATATACGCAGCCACATGCGGCTGAAACACATTTTATTCACAACCACGCAGTAATAAATTCATACTATAACCAAAAGACTAGACTAGCAACAAGAACTAAACACAACTCCCAGAATAGGACATAAATAAGCTACAATACGAATCAAACTCAATCACAATCACATAAACTTCATAACAGTATTTAAAGAAAAGAACTAAAGCATAAACTCTAATCATTAGGTCCTGCAAGCTCGCTAGCACTCTCTGGATCTCTCCATAGTCCAATCACCACACACATTCATCATCACCACCACCCTATCGCCTCCCTTCATATCTTAACTTTTCCTTTATCTGCAGTAGGAGGAAAGAAAAAAAAAGATCTATAAGCGAAAACGCTTAGTAAGTACTAATCTATCTCACAAAAACTCGAAGCGCATAAAAGAAATGCAATAATACTGAAATTGAAATGCTAAAGCAAATCTGCATGTGCTCATGGTATACAGAAAATGAAACTGAATACTAAACATGCTCACTATCTAATAGGATAATAAGAAATGAACACTGTAAGCTTAGAATTAAAGAAACTAACTTTTATTTATTCTAAGCATAAAACTTATTATATTTTCTTATATCCTTGTAATAGAAATTAGTCTTTTAATTTCTCGTTTACTTTCTTCTTCTTTATTTTTACTTTTCTTATACTAGAAATTAATCTTTTAATTTCTCTTTTACTTTCTTCTTCTTTTCTTCTTTTTCTTTTCTTCTTTGGGCCCAGGCTTAATACCATCTTTATTTTGCGCGCTCTCTAATAGTGACTGAGGTAGCGAGCCTCTAGTCCTATGAGGTAAAGACCTTGGTCTTACCAGGGCCAAGACCTTGGAATTGGTCACCTGGATTTGTTTAACGACAACCTTGGAAGTCGGGTACTAGCCTCTTACTTTAGTTTACTTGTTATCTCTTTTTAACTATACCTTGGTCTCTTTATTTTTACTCAGTTTCCTCATAATCCTTTATTAGAGTTTATTGGAATCCTTTAGATATACCTAACAAGTGTAGGATTATAATTAACTACGCATGCTATATAAAAACAATACAAGGGAAACCAATCCAAACTCTCTCTAAGTATGTTATAAAACAAAGCAACAGAAAAGCAAATCTGAACTTTCTAAACATGCTATAAAACAAAGGATAAGAAAGCACATCTGAACTTACTAATCATGCTCTAGAATAGAGCAAAAGAAAACTAATTCAAACTTGCTAATCATGCTATAAAATAGAGCAAAAGAAAGCTAACTTGGACTTACTTGTAAAAATGCCCACCCTTCTTACCCAAGGGCGGCGCTACGATCTTATACTACTTACGTACATGCTTTAGTTATACTATAACAGCGGAAAATTTTAAATCATTCCTTTTATTTAAATAAGCATGATATCACATATTCTGATTAGTTTGAATGTGCATATATTGATCATATAACTAAAAATATTAATTTGTCCGAATCGTTCTTGCCGAGCCACCACCACACACATCACTATCTGCTCCTCCTGCTGCCCCATCGTTCCGAATATCCGTCCCCCATATCTGCGGTACAAGGAAAGTAAGCTATGAGCACTCATGGCTCAGTAAGTTCCTTTCCTACTCACTAAAACCGAATTCATATCATTGCATATCAATATCATGCGAGGTATCATAAGCATACGACATACAAGGGTATCATATTCATATCATAATATCACATGACATTATATCTAATCATCAGATAATTCAAGCACATATGTAGGCAATGCATCATGAATTTGAAAACTTATACTTATAAGTACTTGAAATTAATATCATCATTAGAGGGGATCCCGGTTTGTACCACATACATAATGCGCGCGCTTCATAGGTAGATCCAAGGTAGCAAGTCTTGAACCCTACCATGCATACATACTAGGCCCGAGTCTTACTCCATCGACCTAGGGCATTCAGAGGCCCATTACTGACGAGGCCCGAGTCTTACTCCATCGACCCCGGGGCGTTTACGGAGCCCACCCTTGGTACAAACCATACAAAAAAAATAACTTATCATGCATAACTATCATATCATGTCCCTAACAATCTTTCATGCATTTCCTTTTTCATTTCTTTTCATTATGTATAGCATTTCATGGCATATTACGTAATATAATTTCATTTCTTCTCATTATGTATAGTATTTCCTATGCTATAACATATCATGGCATATTACGTAACATAATTTCATTTCTTTTCATTATGTATAGCATTTCCTATGCTATAACATATCATGGCATATTACGTAACATAATTTCATTTCTTCTCATTATGTATAGCATTTCCTATGCTATAACATATCATGGCATATTACGTAACATAATTTCATTTCTTCTCATTATGTATAGCATTTCCTATGCTATAACATATCATGGCATATTACATAACATAATTTCATTTCTTCTCATTATGTATAGCATTTCCTAGGTTTCTTTCCCTTTTTCTTTTATTTTCCTTCATGGCCGAAACCTACCAGTCCTTAAACTAGGTTTCTTAAGTGGCCTAAAGCATGGAAAGCCTAAGTAAATATCATGGCAAAAGTTACTAAGAACATCATACACAAAATTAGATCATAAACAAGCTAGGACTCTTGTGATCTTACATGTCTTATATCATGTAACTAATTTTCTACATTCCAATTAAACATGAGAGCATTAATCAACTTTCATATCATAATATCACAGAGGTCTTGAGCATATTAATATTTTTGTTTAGGCTAATCTAAGCTATCCCTTTTATCATGGCCGAAAAAACCCTAAAAAGAGTTCATGAGTTTCTAGCAATGTGAACACCCTTTAAGAAACTTTATATCCTATCATAGGAGCATGTTTATTTAAATTTTTGAAGGTCTTTCTAACCCTTAACCTTTCTGGTCCGAAGCATACAAGTGAGTTTTCTTTTGGTTCCAATTAATTTCCAAGCAAGAAAACCATAGAAAGGTCCTTAGCATTTCATAGAAGGAACCTTGCACTAGTTTGGTTAGACAATAATCTTCCTAACCTCTTTAAAATATTTTTGGTTAAATCCTAGGGTTAGATACTCCTCTGATCATACATCATATCAGTATAAAATCATGGAAAAGAATCCTTCTACATAGCATAGAAAATCTTATCATGAAATGAGGTCTTGTTTAAATCATCTTAGATTTGAAAACCTTTTCTTTAGCCGAATTTTCTTAAATTCTTTCCTAGGTTTTCTAATCCTTATAAATCCAAAAATCACATAAAAGCCTTGTACCACAGGTGAGGGGAAGCTTACCTTCTTTGCTTAAGTTTCCTAGAGTTGAGAACTTGCTTGTGGACCTTTCTTCCTTGCTTGCTTTGCTCGGCACCAATGGAGGAAGAAGTGGCTAGGTCTTTTGGTGGAGAGGAGGAGGAAGAAGAGGAGGCTTCTTCCTCTTGTGTTGCTCGGCAACAAAAGAAAGAAAGAAAAGAGGGAGTGTCTCGGCACCTCTAGGAGAAGAGGAGGAGAGTGAGTTGAGGATGAAGCCACCCTCCATGCCTATTTATACTAAAATGAGGGAGGAAAACTTGACTTGATTCATCCTCCTTATTTATTTCTCCTCTTTAATGATAAAAATATTCTAGAGAAATGCTTCTTGAGTTCTCTCTTTTCTTTCCTTTAATTTCTCTTTTTTCTTTCCTTTAATTAAAATTCCTATCTCTCCTCTTACAATATCCTCTCCTATCACACTTGGTTAACATATGCATGCATCCACAAGAGAACCAAGGATCAAAACTTGGTTATGTATATTTTTACTTCTTTTTACTTCCTTTTCCTTTTAAGTAAAAAGAATCCTTTCTTATTCTTAACTACTTAGTCCTTTCTCTCCTTATCAATAATTCTCCTATCCCCTTTGATATCCTATACATGTTCCTTACAAGAGGTCCAAGGTTCAATCCTATTTCTCTTCTAACATATTATTGATATTCTTTTGTACATAATAATTCATATATCACCATATTATGCATTATGCATAAATATTTCATACACATATATATTATCTCATATTCCTTCCTTTTGTTTACATTAATTCCATGTATTATAAATATAGATGATTTATATTCTCAACTTTATTTTCTTTCATAAAGTTTTAATCATCTAAATCCTTCCCATCTTAATATTCAACTTAGAATATTTACACCTTCTTTTCACTACCTTCACACTCTCATTATCCTTACTTTCTTATCTAGGCTTTCTAGGGGTGTTACATTACTAAACATGCTGTAAGATAGAGTAAAAGAAAGCTAACTAGGACTTTCTAAACATGCTGTAAAACAAAGGAAAAGAAAGCACATTTGAACTTACTAATCATGCTATAGAATAGAGCAAAAAAAACAACTTTAAGCTTACTAATCATGCTCTAGAATAGAGCTAAGAAAGCAACTTTAAGCTTACTAATCATACTATAAAATAGAGCTAAGAAAGCAACTTCAACAGCCACATCTAACATGCTATTTATTTAAAATTCATGTTATTCTGAAAATGTTAATTAGGAAACTAAAGAGGTCTAAACCACATGCCCAAACCTTACTATTTATTTCCCCTTTTTGAAATACATGGCAGTAAGAAAATCATATACTGGGACATTACAAATATGTAAATCATTTCTGTTTATAACAGTAACCACGAAAATGGCAAACATGCTCCAAATCCACTCACTCCATGCTCATTGTTAGCAACAACCCGAAACCGAAACCTCAACATCCCCTATTCAGTGCCACAGCAGAAACCAAAGGAATCAACATACTCTTCACACTTATCCTTTTCATGTATTTCCTTTGAAACTCACAGCGGCAAACCCTAAACCATAACTTTTACAGTATGATTCAAAAACCAGCAGAAATTAGATCCCTAGCACATCCAAAAATTCTTCTCATGAAATCCGAAACTAAACCACACTCTTAAAACACACTGTGATAGTAGAACAAATCCAAGCACTTAATGTTCTTAACATATACAAGTGTAGTTTTAGACATGCAATGATACTGCTCCAGGGAAATCAGAGAATAAAGCTACTGCATTAGGCTATGGCATGGACACAGAATGAATAATAACATTTGTCATCTCACCACTTGCTCAAAATAATAACATGGCATGGAACTGGAAAATGAATAATAACATTTAGGATGTTAGAATTATCAAGCTGTTTAAACACATTAAATGCTCAATCAAATTTGATATAGCATTTTTAATACAAACTGTTCGTGCCATATTAAATAGTAGAAAATTCGAGAAAACCCTATTGCTACAAGGTAGGTTATTCATTTAACCTGAACTACATGCTTTTGTAGAAGGCCTAGGGTTTGCATAACTGTAATTGAAAAATCTAAGCACCCTAAGTACAAGATGCAACCTAGGGTTCATGTAAAGCCCACGGAAATCCTCAAAACACACCCGATGGTAAGGAATGAGCAGCACAGATTCTAAGGTTCACGCAAGGCTTCGGAAACAAGGAAAAGAACAAGAATAACTTCGGAGCTATCCTACTGCAGGTGAGTAGTAACTTACTCTTGCTTTTAGGACTTACAACCGGAAGGAGACAACTAGGGCTTCGGGAGAAGCTTGAAATCTCGGCTCCTCTTCACGTTTCCGAGCTCCCCTCGTCGAGGTGATCACGCACGGTGAAGACCGGCCGAAAAGGGCCTTTCGTCGGCGCCGGAGACAAAGCCCTAATACGGCTTCGTTTCGCCCGAGCAGAGATGAATCGCGCGGCGTGAGGAGAAGAGAAGGAGTTAGGGTTCGGGTAAAAGAAATTAACCCTTTATAACCTAGGTTTTATTTATGATCCTTACTATAACTTAAATACATCTCGCTTCATACTTGATTAACAAAACACGCGTAGCCCAGTTGGTTGGCTGTGTTCGGTTAAGTCCGGTTCGGCCGGAGGTCTTGGGTTCGAGTCTCACCTTCCACAAATTTTTGGTCAAAACTTCTTTCTTTTTGTAACCATACTAAACGACCTCCAAAAATTGCATAAAAATACTCTAAAAATTTCTAAAAATCTCTAGAATATTTTAAATGCATTTCCAAATATTTTTATGGACATTTGGAACTCGAAATTAGGAAAATTGGGTCGTTACAATCCCCCATACCTTATAAAAGTTCGTCCTCGAACTTAGAATAGCTCTGGATACTTCTGTCTCATACTGTCCTCCCGCTCCCAAGTGATTTCCTCGTGCTTCTGGTTCTGCCAGATGACCTTTACTAGTGGCACTTCCTTATTTCTTAGTCTCTTGACTTCTCTGTCCACTATCTATGTAGGTCTGCTCTCATAACTAAGATCCTCTTGGATCTGCACTGACTGAGGCTGAATCACTTGGCTCGGGTCGTGGAGACACTTCTTTAGCATGGAGACATGAAATACATTGTGACCTAAAAACGCCACCTGATCTAACCAGAACTCGCACTTTGAGAATTTAGCATAAAGCTGCTTTTGCTGCAGAGTCTGCAGTACCATTCTCAAGTGCGTGTCATGCTCCTCTGGGGTCTTTGATTAGACCAGAATGTCGTCGATGAATACAATGACAAATTTGTCAAAATATTCTCTGAACACTCTGTTCATTAAGTCCATGAAGACCGCAGGTGCATTAGTCACCCCAAAAGGCATGACTACAAATTTGTAGTGTCCATATCTGGTCCTGGAAACTGTTCTGGGTGTATCACTTCTTTCACTTCCAACTGATGATACCCATAGCGTAGGTCTATTTTAGAGAACACTATTGCCCTTTTTAGCTGATCATATAGATCATCTATTCTGGAATGAGGGTACTTGTCCTTAACTGCTACTTTGCTCAGCGCTCTAAAATCTATGCACCTTAGCATGGATCCGTCTTTCTTCTTAATGAACAACTCTGGAGCTCCCCAAGGTGAGTGACTAGGACGGATGAAGTCTTTGTCAAGTAGCTTCTGAAGTTGCTCTTGCAACTCTTTCAGCTCCGCTAGAGACATGCGGTATAGAGCTTTTGGTAGCTCTTCCGGAAATACCTCTGGATACTCGCAGACTATCCGAACTTTCTCCTGCTTGGGTCTTACTTGTTCTTCTGCACTCACAATGATTGCAAGTAAACCAGCACACCCTTTAACTAACATCTGGTGAGCTGCTAGAGAAGAGAAAAGTTTCTGGGTCTTCTTCCTTGGCACTCCCATGAATTCAAATGATGGTTCACCCTCTGGACTGAAGATTACTTTCCTTCTGCGACAGTCTACTGAAGCACTATGCTTGCTGAGGAAATCCATAACCCCAAATGATATCGAAATCTTGCATGGCGAGGACTACTAGGCTAACATATAGTTCTCGGTCTGCAATTCTGATCGGTACAACTCAAAGCCACTGATTGGACTCCATGACTTCCCCAGAAGGTAGGGTCATCAAGAACTTGGAGTTCATACTCTCTGTAGGCACCTGTAATTTACTGGCAAAGGGTACTGATACGAAAGAATGGGTCATCCCAGTATCAAATAGTACAGTAGCTAAATGCTGAAAAATAACTACTTGAACTGGTGGAGCTTCTAACCTTCCTTGACTGATATAGGGTCCCTCCAATGCTGCTTCCATGTGATATAACTGAGCTGGCTTGCCTCCATATTGCACTGGCTGTGGCTGAGGTGCTTTGAGCTTGTTAGGGCATTCCTTAGCCATGTGTCCTTCCTGGCCACAGGAATAACATCCATTCTTACCCAAAAGACAGGCTCCTGGATGCATTCTTCCACATTTGGGACAGAGAGGGAACTTGGTCTGCTTGTTTGCTGATCCTCCCTTCTGGTTACTTCCTGAGTTCCACTGCTTTCTTTTGCCTCCCTTGCCTTTCCAGTTCTGTTTACTTGACTAGGATTTCTGGCTCCCTACTGTCTTGCCCTCTATCTTCACTGGCTTGTGCTGCACTCGTTGCGCTTTGATGTCATTCAGGTAGTGCTCAGCAATTAATGCTCTACTGATCAATTCTTCACCAGTCTGGGGCCGATGAGCTCCACTACTCACATTCAGTGCTATCTGTGGTCTCAGCATTCTGAGCAACAGTCTGACTCTCTCCTTCTCTGTACTTACTAGCTCTGGGCAGAGACGAGCTAGTCTGTTGAACTTCTTGACTGCTTCTTCCACTGTTAGGTCACCTTGCTTGAACTCTATAAATTCTTCATAGTGCTTGTTGGTGATCTGTAGGTGGAAGTACTCTTCATAAAACTCTGATTGGAAATCAGCCCAGCTCATCTGATTGACTGCCCTCTTGGTCTTTATCCTCTCCCACCACATACGAGCATCTCCTGACAGACAGAAAGAGGCGCACTTGACCTTCTCGACTTCTGGCCAGTCAAGAAGATCCATTGTGCTCTCCAGTGTTTTGAACCAAGCCTGGGCATCCCAGGGCTCAGTAGTGCCTGAGAAACTCTCTAGTTTAAGTTTCAGCCACTGTATGAGGTAAGCTTCTTGTCTCTGAGGTGCTGTGACGACTCCTAGGGTAGCTGCTGGAACCTCGGTTACCCCTGGAGTCTCCACAGTTACTGTTGGAGGAGTGGGAGGAACTAGTTGCTGATTTGCCATCAGATTGACAATCACTTGCTGCTGCTCTGCTACCTGTTTCTGGAGTTGAGCAACAACTTCAAAGAGATTGGGCTCAGTTGCTCTGGGCACTTCGTTCTCCTGAGCTGGTTCCTCAGTACGGGGGTGTCCTCTTCTTGCCATCTAATTATGCACGGTAAAGGCTTGATATCTTACTTTAACCCTTCTAATCATACATAATTACGAATAAAGAAAAAGGAAACTAAATCTTTTATCTTACTTAAGCACTCAAATAAATAAGTACTCTATACTGCAGTTAATAATAAGAAAAGCAAAATAAAGAAAGGATTTAAATACTTTCTTACTTGGAGACGGCGAGGACGATACTGATGTGTGTGTGATGTTGGAGAATGGAACACTGCTCTGATACCAACTGTAACAACTCACCCTTCTTACTTCTACTCTCTAAGGGCGAATGTTACCTAACTACAACTCTCTATCTAGTGTCACTGACGCTATTATTAGCAATACTTAGATTTATCACGGTTCAGAGGAATTCCTACCGAAAAATTTCGACAGAATCTCCCCTGTACCGGTGACCAAATCTATAATACACAAGATATATACGCAGCCACATGCGGCTGGAACACATTTTATTCACAACCACGTAGTAATAAATTCATACTATAACCAAAAGACTAGACTAGCAACAAGAACTAAACACAACTCCCAGAATAGGACATAAATAAGCTACAATACGAATCAAACTCAATCACAATCACATAAACTTCATAACAGTATTTAAAGAAAAGAACTAAAGCATAAACTCTAATCATTAGGTCCTGCAAGCTCGCTAGCACTCTCTGGATCTCTCCATAGTCCAATCACCACACACATTCATCATCACCACCACCCTGTCGCCTCCCTTCATATCTTAACTTTTCCTTTATCTGCAGTAGGAGGAAAGAAAAAAAAAAGATCTATAAGCGAAAATGCTTAGTAAGTACTAATCTATCTCACAAAAACTCGAAGCGCATAAAAGAAATGCAATAATACTGAAACTGAAATGCTAAAGCAAATCTGCATGTGCTCATGGTATACAGAAAATGAAAATGAATACTAAACATGCTCACTATCTAATAGGATAATAAGAAATGAACACTGCAAGCTTAGAATTAAAGAAACTAACTTTTTATTTATTCTAAGCATAAAACTTATTATATTTTCTTATATCCTTGTAATAGAAATTAGTCTTTTAATTTCTCGTTTACTTTCTTCTTCTTTCTTTTTACTTTTCTTATACTAGAAATTAATCTTTTAATTTCTCTTTTACTTTCTTCTTCTTTTCTTCTTTTCTTCTTTCTTCTTCTTTTTCTTTTCTTCTTTGGGCCCAGGCTTAGTACCATCTTTATTTTGCGCGCTCTCTAATTGTGACTGAGGTAGCGAGCCTCTAGTCCTATGAGGTAAAGACTTTGGTCTTACCAGGGCCAAGACCTTGGAATTGGTCACCTGGATTTGTTTAACGACAACCTTGGAAGTCGGGTACTAGCCTCTTACTTTAGTTTACTTGTTATCTCTTTTTAACTATACCTTGGTCTCTTTCTTTTTACTCAGTTTCCTCATAATCCTTTATTAGAGTTTATTGGAATCCTTTAGATATACCTAACAAGTGTAGGATTATAATTAACTACGCATGCTATATAAAAACAATACAAGGGAAACCAATCCAAACTCTCTCTAAGCATGTTATAAAACAAAGCAACAGAAAAGCAAATCTGAACTTTCTAAACATGCTATAAAACAAAGGATAAGAAAGCATATCTGAACTTACTAATCATGCTCTAGAATAGAGCAAAAGAAAACTAATTCAAACTTGCTAATCATGCTATAAAATAGAGCAAAAGAAAGCTAACTTGGACTTACTAAACATGCTGTAAGATAGAGTAAAAGAAAGCTAACTAGGACTTTCTAAACATGCTGTAAAACAAAGGAAAAGAAAGCACATTTGAACTTACTAATCATGCTATAGAATAGAGTAAAAAAAAACAACTTTAAGCTTACTAATCATGCTCTAGAATAGAGCTAAGAAAGCAACTTTAAGCTTACTAATCATACTATAAAATAGAGCTAAGAAAGCAACTTCAACAGCCACATCTAACATGCTATTTATTTAAAATTCATGTTATTCTGAAAATGTTAATTAGGAAACTAAAGAGGTCTAAACCACATGCCCAAACCTTACTATTTATTTCCCCTTTTTGAAATACATGGCAGTAAGAAAATCATATACTGGGACATTACAAATATGTAAATCATTTCTGTTTATAACAGTAACCACGAAAATGGCAAACATGCTCCAAATCCACTCACTTCATGCTCATTGTTAGCAACAACCCGAAACCTCAACATCCCCTGTTCAGTACCACAGCAGAAACCAAAGGAATCAAAATACTCTTCACACTTATCCTTTTCATGTATTTCCTTTGAAACTCACAGTGGCAAGCCCTAAACCATAACTTTTATAGTATGATTAAAAAAAATCAGCAGAAATTAGATCCCTAGCACATCCAAAAATTCTTCACATGAAATCCGAAACTAAACCACACTCTTAAAACACACTGTGATAGTAGAACAAATCCAAGCACTTAATGTTCTTAACATATACAAGTGTAGTTTTAGACATGCAATGATACTGCTCCATGGAAATCAGAGAATAAAGCTACTGCATTAGGCCATGGCATGGACACGGAATGAATAATAACATTTGTCATCTCACCACTTGCTCAAAATAATAACATGGCATGGAACTGGAAAATGAATAATAACATTTAAGATGTTAGAATTATCAGGCTGTTTATACACATTAAATGCTCAATCAAATTTGACATAGCATGCTTAATACAAACTGTTCGTGCCATATTAAATAGTAGAAAATTTGGGAAAACCCTATTGCTACAAGGTAGGTTATTCATTTAAACCGAACTACATGCTTTTGAAGAAGGCCTAGGGTTTGCATAACTGTAACTGAAAAATCTAAGCACCCTAAGTACAAGATGCAGCCTAGGGTTCATGTAAAGCCCAAGGAAATCCTCAAAACACACCCGATGGTAAGGAATGAGCAACACAGATTCTAAGGTTCATGCAAGGCTTCGGAAACAAGGAAAAGAACAAGAATAACTTCGGAGCTATCCTACTGCAGGTGAGTAGTAACTTACTCTTGCTTTTAGGACTTACAACCGGAAGGAGACAACTAGGGCTTCGGGAGAAGCTTGAAATCTTGGCTCCTCTTCACGTTTCCGAGCTCCCCTCATCGAGGTGATCACGCACGGTGAAGACCGGCCGAAAAGGGCCTTTCGTCGGTGCCGGAGACAAAGCCCTAATACGGCTTCGTTTCGCCCGAGCAGAGATGAATCGCGCGGCGTGAGGAGAAGAGAAGGAGTTAGGGTTCGGGTAAAAGAAATTAACCCTTTATAACCTAGGTTTTATTTCTGATCCTTACTATAACTTAAATACATCTCGCTTCATACTTGATTAACAAAACACGCGTAGCCCAGTTGGTTGGCTGTGTTCGGTTAAGTCCGGTTCGGCCGGAGGTCTTGGGTTCGAGTCTCACCTTCCACAAATTTTTGGTCAAAACTTCTTTCTTTTTGTAACCATACTAAACGACCTCCAAAAATTGCATAAAAATACTCTAAAAATTTCTAAAAATCTCTAGAATATTTTAAAAGCATTTCTAAATATTTTTATGGACATTTGGAACTCGAAATCAGGAAAATTGGGTCGTTACAATTATACTTACTTGTATTAGTGCCAAATAACTAAGTATAATAGTGTCTTTGAGTAGAAGGTTCTTACCTATATCAATCGATTGGTTGAATCGATAGTGAGATGATATAGGGAACACTACTCTTAATCATTCCTAGTCGAGTATTAACATTCAGGGACAATGTTAATGCAACGAGACTAGCATGTAGGTCAACTCGATGACTTGATCTCACAAGTCATGGATATAGAGATATCAAGTTGACACAT
This sequence comes from Zingiber officinale, assembly GCF_018446385.1. Taxonomy (NCBI): domain Eukaryota; kingdom Viridiplantae; phylum Streptophyta; class Magnoliopsida; order Zingiberales; family Zingiberaceae; genus Zingiber; species Zingiber officinale. Next base: position 48,521,143 of record NC_055992.1, on the reverse strand, counting down.
GGGTATGCATTGAAGAATGTATACTGAATGACCCGTCATGAGAAAGTATCATGGATTGTTATATGAGTGTCATATACTTTCTCATGTGGCTATTAGTATGACTACTAGTCCTTGGACCTGAAGTCACCATGGATCCCTACATAAGGAGTTACGTACTTTAGCTTCGTCAAACGTGATTACTGGGTATGTAACGAATTATGCAGAGGGATGTGAGTGATGTAGATGGGATCTATCCCTCCTATATGATGGGAGCGACATCGATATTCTTGATAGAGTGAGACCACAAAGTGCATGGCCATACCCAAATGAGTCAATATGAGATATTGAGCTCATTTGATTGAGTGAGTCTACTTGGAGTTCAAGATTTAGATTGATTAGAGGATGACACGGTCTATGCCTCACATTGATCAATCTAGATGTCTAGGATAGAAGGACAATGTCATATATTGTGAAGAGTCACAATTAGTAGTCACAAGGTGATGTTGGATCTCAACATTCTTATAACTTGGGTAGTAATGATGTGTTGCTAGATACCGCTCATTACTTATGCTTCTAAATTGGTTTAGGAGCATTGCCAACGTTATAAGAACCTATAGGGTCACACACAAAGGACAATTAGATGGAGATTAGGTTCATATGATGAACCAAGAGGATTAGATTCATGTGATGAATTAAATTGGATTAAGAGTAATCCTAATTGAACTAATTGAGTTGGACTCAAGTTGATTCATGTATTCAATGAGTCTAATTTAGATTATGACTCATTGAATCAATTTAATTAAATGAATTAGATTCATTATATTAAATTGGCTTGAATCAAATGGTTGGATTTAATCAACCATGGGAGTAATGAAGTCAAGTTTGACTTGACTTGAGAGGAAGATGAAGGGTCAAGTTTGACTTGACCATTTGCCACCTCATTGGTGAGTTGGCAAAGAGTGGGCCAATAATGATGTACCACATCATCAAGGCTAGCATATGTGTATGCCACCTCATGAGGGAGACCAAGAGTTGTGACTCTTGGTATCACATGGAGGTTTAAAAGCTTTATTTTTGGCCGGCCACTTATGCTTCTTGGGAGTTTTCATTTTGGTGAGTAACTTCCTTCTTCTTCCTCTCAAGATTTCTTCTCTCCCTCTCCTCCTCCTTGCCGTGACTGATCAAGGGTGCTAGCACACCTTTGTTTAGTTTTCTCCACCTATTTGTTCGTGTGGATACTTCTATAGGGTTGTACACTTGACAACCTCAAGATCCGGCATCACTTGGAAGAGCGGGATACGCGAAGGGCTTCGCATCAAGGGTAAAAATTCCTTCTCCTTGTAGATCTAGTTTAGAACTAGCATAAGAAACTCGTACTCGTAATGTTTTTCGAAAATTTTACTTCGCACGGATCCGGTGGCATGGGAATCGGGGTTTCCGCAACGCAAAAAAGCGATTTTTGCGGCCCGAAATTTCCAACAAAAAGTTCTTGAAAACCTAGGATCTTACCTTGTAATTTCGGCCAAGGTAAGGTTAAGAGGCTATCTATTGTTACTAAAAGTTTCCATGCTTCATGTGGTTTAAAAATTTAGAATCACACCTCCTATAAGTTTCGTCCATGAAGTGATAAAGGGTTTAGAGAAAAATTTTGAAACATAACTATGCTTGTATATGACTCCTCATGATGTATGATCTCCTATATGATGTTAGTTTAGGTATTTCATGGCCTTATGTTACTCAAAAGTTAGAACCATGTTCTATAGGTTTCGGACAAGTAAATATAGAAAGGTCTAGAAGAAGTTTAAAAACCTAACATTACTTGATTATGAGTCCTCATGACATGTAGACCATTATATGATGCTAGTAAAATTTTTCATGCTTCATATTGCTTAGAAATTTTATGCCATGTTCTTAAAGTTTCGGCCAAAGAAAGATAAGGGGATTAGAGACACCTTAAGACCTCAACTATGGTTGTTTATTAGTCCTTATGATATGTAGACCATTACATGATGTTAGTATAAATTTTCATGCTTCATGTTGCTTAGAAATTCATGCCATGTCCTTAAAGTTTTGGCCAAGGAAAAATAAAGGGATTAGAGACACCTTAAGACCTCAACTATGTTTGTTTATTAGTCCTCATGATATGTAGACCATATTATATGATGTTAGTATAAATTTTTCATGCTTCGTGTTGCTTAGAGATTCATGTCATCCTCTTAGAGTTTCGGCCATGGTTGGAACTTGAGGGTTAGGACCTCATTTATGCTTCCTAAGGGTCTCACATGTTATGTTAAGTATTAGGAGAATTTAAGTTATGAATTTCATGTTTTAAGTTGCTTGAAAAACCTATGTTTCATGATTATGAGGTTCGGCCAAGACAAGAAAATGGGGTTAAGAAGCTACCTAGGATTCCTAAGGGGCTCACATGTTATGTTAAGTATTATGAGAACTTAGGTTAATGATTTCATGTTTTTATGTTGCTTGGAAACCTACGCTTCATACCTAAATGTTTCGGCCAAGTTATGATTAGGGTTTGCATGAAGTTTAAAAACCCAACCATGCATGATAATGACTCTTTATGATACAATATGAATTTTATGTCACCATGTTAAATGATATGTGCACTTATGCCATTATGCTATGCCATGCTATATGTTATATGTATATATGTCATCATGTTATGTGTTCTCTATGATATGCCATATGATATGGGCACTTTGTGCCATCATGTTATGTTTTATGCAAGGCTTATGTATGAGGAAAAGCCTAAGAGATGCGTCCCTTGAGATGGGATTAAGAGCACTCTTCATGATAGTTTAAGAGATGCTTCCCTTAAGCTGGGATTAAGAGCACTCTTCATGTTATGACAAGAAATATGATATGATATGCTATGATATGACAAGGAACATGATATGCTATAATATGATAAGAAACATGTATGCTATTTTACTTTTGTATGGCTTGTACCAAGGGTGGGCTCCATAAGCGCCCCTAAGTCGATGGTCTATGAAACGGGCCTAGTAAAAGGGATGGGCTCCTAAGTTGCCCCTAGTTCGATGGTCTATGAAACAGGCCTAGTTCCTAGTAGGTTCAAGATTAACTACCTTGGATCTATTTAGGATGCGCGCAATCATGTATGTATGTGGTACAAAGCCGGGCCCTCATGATGAAATTATGTTTAAGTATTTATGTAAGATATGTTTTCAAAAGGACATCCCATTTCATGATACATGTTTTCAAAAGAACATCTTGCATCTACATGTTCATAATATATGGTACCTCTATGCTTTAGTAAGATTCTATTGAAGGTATGTTTATGATGCTTAGATGATCATGCTACTATTTTATGTTTATGCTCTCACATGCTATGTTATGATTTACTTATGATCATGCTATTACTTTATGTTTATGCTCTCACATGCTATGTTATGATTTACTTAGTTGAATGAGCATGTTACCATTTTATGATTAATGCATGAGTATAGTTTTGTGAGTAGGAAGGGATCTTACTAAGCCTATGTGCTTATAGTTTAAATTTCCCTTGTACTGCAGAAAAAGGAAAAGAATGGCTAAACTAAAGGGAGCAGCAGGAATGGCAAGAATGTGTGTGGAAGTGGCATGGTGGAAAAAATAAAAAGATCTATTTTATGTTTCAAGACTTATTTACTCTTTAAGTTTTGCTTATGAACTATTTTTCCTACTAGATGATTTTGGATGGTTATTACTTGATGTGAATTTATGTTTCATGCTTTATACTTTAGCAAGATGATAATGTTGCAAGTAGTAAATATTGAATCAAGTTATATGCACTAGCATGTTGACACGTTTATTATGTTACATGATTTCATAGCTCACATGCCATGTTTTATTAGTATGCTTTTATGATAACATGATTAGTAGATAGTTTCTTACATATACTTCCGCTGCCATGAGTTTATATTTATGAATGCACGTATGTATGTTCTAGTGACCTCATCCTCCGCCAAGTAGTGGGAGGGCGGGTGTTACATTTGGCATCTTCAAAATCTCCAATTTGCTCCAAGATGTTGCTCGGCAATAAATTGACCAAAAGCTTGGTCATTTTGTCATTGGCCTCACATCTTTGGATTTGTTCTTGGCTCCACTTGCTCCTCTTGAGAATTTTGCCCTTTGAATTCTTTGGAGCTTCGAAGCCTTCCATTAGAGCAAACCATTGCTCTATCTCCACCATCAAGAAATTCTCGATCCTTGATCTCCAAAGATCGAAGCTCATCATTGTAAATGGTGGAGGCATCCTCGTATCGAATCCAAGTCCGTCTTAGAATTCTATCTTGAAGTTGAGCCCTTTTGAATTCTTTGGAATGATGAATTCTCTCCAACTTCTTCACCCTCTAGCTTTTTGCCCCTTCCGGCGATGATTCCGGTGAAGAGCGACCTCGCTCTGATACCACTTGTTGGGACCAAATATGTAGCTAGAGGGGGGTGAATAGCTTGGCGCGCTCCTCGTGCTCTTCGTTGCTTGTTTCTTCAAAGATATGCAGCGGAAAACAAACAAGAAACAAAATACAACGCTAACAAGAGGATTTACTTGGTATCCACCTCACAAGAAGTGACTAATCCAAGGATCCACACACTCACGCACCCTCCACTATGAAAACACTCCTTTACGGTAACTACCAAAGGTGGAGAAGCCTTACAATCTCACAATACAACAATGAGAACGAGAGAAGCAAAATACAAATGAATCTTACAAGATTACAATGAAAACCCTAGCTTCTTCTTCTTGTTGCAAACTCGCCTCTTGACTTGGATGAGCCTCCAAGATCCTTCAAGAACTGGCGGTGAGGAAGACAAAATCGCTATGGAGAGCTGTTGTGAAGATCGGAGATGGAAGCCGTGAGTTCTGCAGAGAGAGCTGCTCGCCAATAGCTAAATACGACGCCAACGGTCGGATCCCAATCGATTAGATTGCTCCCAATCGATTGGGGAGGCTTTGGATGGATCGGTCGATCGATCCAGAGCACTTCTATGCTCCAGGGAATAGCCTGGATCGATCGGCAGATCAATCCAGGGCTTATCGTGCGAAGTCGCAGCTCCCAATCAATCGCCCGATCGATTGGGAGGCTTTCTGTTCGCGCGACACTTCTCCCCAATCGATTCACTGATCGATTGGGAGGAGACTTATTACGGGGACTCACCCAATCGATCAGCTGATCGATTGGGCATGAGCCAATTGATCGGCTTATCGATCCAGCTCAAGGTTTTTGCCCAAAACCAAGTCCAAAGTCCCCTAAACCAACATCCAGTCAATCATGGCCTATTGGTACATCATGCCTAGCATCCGGTCACCCTTCACCTGCCAGGACTCTCTCACCAAGTGTCTGGTCAATCCCTTTGACCCACTTGGACTTTTCTACTCGTGCCAAGTGTCCGGTCATCCATGACTCACTTGGACTTCCACCAGATGTCTGGTCAACCTTGACCCATCTGGATTTCCTGTGCCTGGCTTCACTCACTAGGTCTTTCACCTGGCTTCACTCACCAGGATTTTCTTCTGCCTAGATTCACTCACTAGGTCTTTCCATTTGTCTGGCTTCACTCACCAGGACTTTCCATACTGCCTAGTTTCACTCACTAGGTCTTTCACCTAGCTTCACTCGCCAGGATTTTCTAGCTGCCCGGCTTCACTCACCGGGACTTTCACCTAGCTTCACTCACTAGGATTTCCCATCTGCCTGGCTTCACTCACCAGGACTTTCCAGTCAAGTATCCAGTCAACCTTGACCTACTTGACTCTCCTTCACAATCTTCCCACATGAACAATCGCACCTGCAATCTCCATGTGTTGTCTACATATATTGTCAAACATCGAAACTCAAACATCAAGACTCGAGCTTGAATCAACTCAAGCTCAGTCAACCAGGTCAACCTTGACCTAGGGAATATTGCACCAACAGTGACTCTTGATATACCATGGAGTATAAAACTCCTCCTTTAGTGGTCGGCCACATTCAAGGGGTGTTGAATGTGTTTGGGTAACTCCCATCTTCTTCCTCCTCTCATCTTCTTCTCCCTCTCTTCCTCCTTGCCGTGACCATCAAAGGTGCTAGCACACCTTTTTTTTGTTTGGTTTCTCCATCTCTTGCTTGTGTGGATACACATAGAGGAGTATCTACTTTGATACTCTCGAGATCCGGCGAACCTTAGACGAGCGGGATTAGCGAAGGGCATCATATCAAGGGTAAAGCTCTTCTCCTTTGTAGATCTAGTTTAGATCTAGGTTAGATAAACTCGTACTCGAAGTTTTACGTAAATTTTATAACTTCGCACGGATCCGATGGCGGGGTTTCAGAGTTTTTGCAACGCAAAAAACGGTTTTTGCAGTCCGAAAAACCCAACGGTGGTATTTTTATGAAAAATATAAGTTCTGTAACTTTCTATATATTTATGATTTTTATGTATTTTATGGGTATTTTTCTCGTAGAAGCGAAGCAACAAGTGTTTGAACACTTGTAGGCTTCGACTACCGAGAAACACCTTCCGAATCGGCAAGGTCTTGTCCAAATTGATTTGGGACAGCGGGCTAAGGCATTGTAGGATCGCTTAGGAACACTTGTGATGGTTATATCGCAAGTAGGGGTGCTGCCCCTAACCCCGCAAGGGGCTTCGTTCCGCGATTGCGCCCGAAAATCGCTAATTGGGACCGCCGGAAAGTTGCGACTCATAAAATCGTAAAAATATTATAAAAACTATAGAAATTTATGAAAATCACATAATTTAGAATTATGTATCATTTTGTGATGGTCATGGCCCAAAGAACCCAATTTGATTGGAAATATGTGTTGTAATTCATAATATGGCCTGCGCGCCATTTTGTGTGTTTGTGCGTGTTGTACTTGATTCACGACCTGCGCGTCGTGCCCTTCTATTTATATTCCTGTTGTAAAATAGTTTTAGACTCGAATGTAACTCGAGTTTCACCTTTTGTAATGTACAAAATTGGAGCGGTGGAAGGTCCACTCGAGACTGAGTTACGCGGAGGGTGCGAGCAACACATGACGGCCAAAGGGAGGAGCTTGAGGAAGCTATTGACCCTAGGTTGAACAACCGATCTTCTCATTGGCTTGAGAAGATCGTAGTAGGGCCATGACTAATCAAAAAATTTAATTAATTGCTTGTGTGTGTATGTGATGCATGTTAGATTAGTAATTAATTAGTGCCTTAATGATTAGATTAGATCTAAATCGTGTACATGATACACCTCCATAATAAGATTAGATCTAAATCGAGTATATGATACACATCGTCGATTATATTAGATCTCAATCGCGTCAACTCGAAATGACTACCATGCCGTGATACCCATCACTACCTCAATCACATGTTGTTGTTGAATCTGCCAAAGAAGAGCAACACATATTATCTTGGTAGGATGCGGATGTTGGTTGCTACTCGGAAAACCTAACGGTTCCACTGTACAAAAATTTTGTACAAAGGTCTGAACCTTTTCCTAGCTACCATGTGTTCTTTTAAATTAAACTTGGATCGCCTACGGAACTTAACACGTTTGATCCCAAGTTTAACTTATATATTCTTTTAGGTTTAGATTTGGATCTCTTGCGGAACTTAACACGTTCAATCCAAATCACCTAGGTCACAAAGTTGATTAAATATTAATTTCCAAATTTGGCTTCCAGGACTACATGGCGAGGCACATGGCCTTCTTGGATATGGGAGCAACCACCACCGCCTAGACAAAGTCTTTTAAGGAAAGTTAATATTTAATTTCCTTAAATGACTCTAGGTTAACCAAAAAGAATAATCGAAGCACAAGTTCGAAAAGAAAACAAAAGAACACAACATCGAAAACTAATTCAAAATCTAGAATCACATGCCTCTTATATTTGGTATTATTACAAAGAAATAAAACTAGTATGATGCGGGAAATAATTACTAGTTATACTTTTCTTTGTGAACTTTCAATGACCTCTTGATCTTCTACCGTATTCCTCTTCTAACCTCGGATATTGTGTGGGCAATAACCTTCCGAGATGACAACCACCAAGGCACCTTCTTCTTCCTTCCTTCAAGTTTCGGCCAAGCAAAAACTTCCAAAGGATGAAGAACTTTTTCCACCAACCAAGCTCCAAGGGATGCAAGAAACAAGCCTCCTTTCTCTCCTTTTCTCCAAGCTAGATCCGGGCACTTCTATGTCTCCAAGAGGAGATGAAGTCTCGGCCACAAGAAGGAGAAGAGAGAAGGGGAAGGGGAAACTCTAGGGGCCGGCCACACCTAGGAAGAAAAGAGAGGAAGGAAAAGAATAGAGTCGTTCGCCATGAAGGTACCTCTACCCCCTCTTTTATAATCCTTGGTCTTGGCAAAGAAGGAAATTTAAATAAAAATTTCCTTAATTCCTTTGCCAAGAAAAAGAAAATTTATTTTAATTAAAATAATTTTCTTTTTTCAATTACAATGGTCGGCCACCTCTTTCCCCAAAACAAGGAGAGTTTTAATTAAAACAAAAATTAAAACTTCCTAATTTGTTTCCAGAAATTTATAAAAATTTCTTCAATAATTTTTATCCCTTCATGATTGGTTAATAAAAAGGAAATTTTATAAATTAAAATCTTTCTTTTAAACATGTGGATAATTTCCAAAAAGGAAAGTTATCTCTAAAAATTAAAATCTCCTTTCAATCTACAAATAAGGAAAGATATTAAATCTTTTCTTAATCTTTTGTAGAAACTAATAAAAGAGAATTTTTAATTTTTTAAACTTTCTTTTAAATCATGAACATGATTAAAAGAAAAGTTTTTACCAAAAGTAAAATCAACCTTTTAATCTACAAATAAGGAAAGAGATTTAGTTCTTCTTTTAATCTTTTGTAGAATCTTATAAAAGGAAAGATTTAAATTTTTAAACTCTCTTTTAAATCATGTTATCCACATAAGAAAAAATTTTAAAATTAAAATCCCTTTTTATTTTAATAGGGTTGGCCACCTAAGCTTGAGTTCAAGCTAGGGCCGACCACATGAATTCACCCATGAACCAAGCCATGGTCGGCCCTAGCTTGGTCTCCAAACTAGCTTAGCCGGCCCCTATAAGATGGGTAAGAAGGTGGGTATAGTTGGGTATAGTACTCTATAATTAAGAGGCTACGATAGGGACCGAGATGAGGAATTGGTTTTGGTCTCCCGATAAAATTAAGCATCCCGTGTTCGCCCCGAACACACAACTTAATTTTATCAATAATAATTCATTTCACTAGAGAACTATTATTGAACTACCGCACCAATCCCAAATTACATTTTTGGGCTCCTTCTTATTATGAGTGTGTTAGTCTTCTTGTGTTTAAGATGTCGAATGTCCACTAATTAAGTGAGTTACTGACAACTCATTTAATTAATATCTTAGTCCAAGAGTAGTACCACTCAACCTTATCGTCATGTCGGATTAAGTCCACCAGCAGGGTTTAACATGACAATCCTTATGAGCTCCTCTTGGGGACATTCTCAACCTAGATTACTAGGACACAGTCAACAACACACACTATAAGTGATATCATTTCCCAACTTATCGGGCTTATTGATTTATCGAACTAAATCTCACCCATTGATAAATTAAAGAAATAAATATCAAATATATGTGTTTGTTATTATATTAGGATTAAGAGCACACACTTCCATAATAACTGAGGTCTTTGTTCCTTTATAAAGTCAGTATAAAAGAAATGACCTCTAATGGTTCTACTCAATACACTCTAAGTGTACTAGTGTAATTATATAGTTAAGATAAACTAATACCTAATTACACTATGACCTTCCAATGGTTTGTTCCTTTCCATCTTGGCCGTGAGCTACTGTTTATAATTTATAAGGTGCTGATAACATGATCCTCTGTGTGTGACACCACACACCATGTTATCTACAATATAAATTAATTGAACAACTACATTTATCATAAATGTAGACATTTGACCAATGTGATTCTTATTTCTAGATAAATATTTATACCAAAAGTTAGACTTTTAGTATACATCCTAACAGCGGAGAGACAATCTTGGTCCCGTCTATCAACGCATGGGTGAGTACAACTCAATTAGATTGAGTAACTAGTTAACTCGATTGGATCAAGTTTAACTATAGGCATTTTCCAATGGTTGGTAGATAGGTCAAAATCACATTTATATTAATTCTTGGGTGATTAAGCCAAAGCTAACTCAAGTTTTAATATACATGCGGATCTTGATCCTATAAACAAGAGTTGCATAGAGATGTAATTGGTAATTAGTTACCTACCGATGATACTAAGTCTTGGGTGATTTAGCCAAAGCTAACTCAAGGCATAGTATGATGTGGATCTTGTCCCACTTGAATTATAGAATTTAGTGGGAGCATCATTTAATTAAAGGCCTAATTAGATGATTAATTGGAATATGATATTTATTTTCTGTATTTTTCTGTTGTAGATTACCATGTCGTCAAACACGAACTCCTTATCCCTGCGTTCTATCCTCGATAAGGACAAGCTCAATGGAGCTAACTTTCTGGACTGGTACAGGAACCTGAGAATAGTTTTCACACAGGAACGAAAATTGTACGTCCTGGAGCAGCCCATTCCTGAGGCACCTCCTGCCACTAGCACGCGAGCTGATCGAGATGCTTACAAGAAGCATTAAGATGACGCATTAGATGTGTCATGTCTTATGCTCGCGACCATGAACTCTGAGCTTCGGAAGCAACACGAGTTAATGGGCGCTTATGATATGGTTGAACATCTTCGTCAACTATATCAAGGACAAGCGAGGCACGAGAGATTCGAGATCTCTAAGGCACTGTTTCAGTGCAAGATGCAAGTGTTGGTTACTACTCGGAAAACCTAGAGGTTCCACTGTACAAAAATTTTGTACAAAGGTCTGAACCTTTTCCTAGATACCATGTGTTCTTTTAAATTAAATTTTGGATCGCCTGCGGAACTTAACACGTTTGATCCAAAACCTAATCTATTTGTTCTTTTAGGTTTTGACTTGGATCTCCTGCGGAACTTAACACGTTCGACCCAAATCACCTTAAGTTATTAATTCCATTAAATATTAATTTCCATAATTGGTTCCCAGTACTGACGTGGCGAGGCACATGGCCTTCTTGGATATGGGAGCAACCACCACCGACTAGACAAAACCTTTTATAGAAATCTAATATTTAATTTCCTAAAATAACTTTAGGTTAACCGAAAAGAACAATCAAATCACAAGGAGAAATAAAACAAAAGAACACAACTTCGAAAAACATATTTGAAACACTAGAATCGTAAGCCTCTTGTATTTGGTATTATTTCCATAAATAACTAGCATGATGCGGAAAGAAAAATTACTAGTTATACCTTCTAGAAAGACCTCTTGATCTTCTACCGTATTCCTCTTCTAACCTCGGACATTGTGTGGGCAACGATCTTCCGAGATGAGAAACCACCAAGCACCTTCTTCTCCTCCTAGCTAGGTTCGGCCAACACAAAGAAGCTTCACCAAGGACGAAGAACAAAACACCAACCAAGCTCCAAGGGATACAAGTTTTCTCTCCTTCTTCTTCTTCTTCTCCGAGTAGTATCCGGCCACCACAAGAGCTCCAAGCCAATAGAGAAGGTTCGGCCACCACCAAGAGGAAGAGAGGAAGAGAGGTTGGCCGGCCATAACACCAAGGAAAAGAGGGAGAGAAATAATAGAGGTTGTACACTCATGAAGGCACCCTCACCCCTTCTTTTATATTCCTTGGCCTAGGCAAATTAGGAAATTTAATTACAATAAAATTTCCTTAATTTCCTTGACATGATTTAATTGAGAAAAATAAAATAAAATTTCCCCAATTAAATTCAAGTGGCCGGCCACATCATGAAGAACAAATTGGACAAATTTCAATCAACAATTAAAACTTCCTAATTTGTTTCCGGAAATTTTAAAATTAAAAATTCTCTTCAAAAATCTCTTCATGGTTGATAAAAAAAAAATCCATAATTTTAATTTTACAACATGTGAATAATTTTTAAAGAGAAAATAAAATATCTCACCAATCTACAAATAAGGAAAGAGATCTAATCTCTTTCTTTAATCTATTGTAGATCTTTTACATGAGAGATATTTTAATTTTAATTCTCTTTAATAAATTATATCTTCCACATAATAAAAATTAAAATTAAATTTCTTTTTTAATTTAATTTGGCCGGCCCCCACTAGCTTGGGTTCAAGGGTTCCCAAGCTAGCTTGACCGGCCCCCTATTGGTGGGTATAGAAGGTGGGTATAGGTGGGTATAGTACTCTATAAATAAGAGGCTACGATAGGGACCGAGAGGAGGAATTGGTTTTGGTCTCCCGATAAAATTAAGCATCCCGTGTTCGCCCCGAACACACAACTTAATTTTATCAATAATAATTCATTCCACTAGAGAACTATTATTGAACTACCGCACCAATCCCAAATTACAATTTTGGGCTCCTTCTTATTATGAGTGTGTTAGTCTTCCTGTGTTTAAGATATCGAATGTCCACTAATTAAGTGAGTTACTGACAACTCATTTAATTAATATCTAAGTCCAAGAGTAGTACCACTCAACCTTATTGTCATGTCGGACTAGGTCCACCTGCAGGGTTTAACATGACAATCCTTATGAGCTCCTCTTGAGGACATTATCAACCTAGTATCTCTAGGACACAGTTTCCTTCTATAATCAACAACACACACTATAAGTGATACCATTTCCCAACTTATCGGGCTTATTGATTCATCGAACTAAATCTCACCCATTGATAAATTAAAGAAATAAATATCAAATATATGTGCTTGTTATTATATTAGGATTAAGAGCACACACTTCCATAATAATCGAGGTCTTTGTTCCTTTATAAAGTCAGTATAAAAGAAACGACCTCAAATGGTCCTACTCAATACACTCTGAGTGTACTAGTGTAATTATATAGTCAAGATAAACTAATACCTAATTACACTACGACCTTCTAATGGCTTGTTCCTTTCCATTTTGGTCGTGAGCTACTGTTTATAATTTATAAGGAACCAATAATATGATCTTCTGTGTGTGACACCACACACCATATTATCTACAATATAAATTAATTGAGCAACTACATTTATCATAAATGTAGACATTTGACCAATGTGATTCTTTTTTCTAGATAAATGTTTATACCAAAAGCTAGGCTTTTAGTATACACTCTAACAATCTCCCACTTATACTAAAAGACTAAGCTGCCATATATGCTACCATACATCTGATTCCCAACCCTTCAACATGCCCATCAAAAGCTCTTGCCTTAAGGACCTTAGTGAAAGGATCTATAGGTCATCACCTGATGCAATCTAGGCAGCAACAACTTCTCCTCGCCGATTTCTCGTATTGTGGTACTGCGGCACCTATTGTGTTTACTTTATAGACTTATGGTTTCGAGTTGATTATGCACCAACATTATTACAATAAATTGTAACAATCTTTGGACAAACCAGAAATCATATCTAAGTCTATCTTGAGGTTATTGAGTCATTTTTATATGGCTACCTCAGAGGCTTGCCATATATTAAGCTTCTATGGTGGAGTCCAGAAAAACACCTATGCTTATCACTCTTCCATAGTTATGACTTTACCTACTAAAGTAAACACAAAACCCCGAGGTTGACTTATTATTATCCCTATCCGATTGGAAGTCAAAATCCGTGTAACCCACAGGAACCAAATTAACTGCCTTGTAAGCTAGCATATAATCTCTAGCGCCTCTAAGGTACTTTAATATATGCTTTACTGCAGTCCAATGTCCTTGTCTAGGGTTACTTTGATATCTGCTAACTATGCCCTTGGCAAAACAGATTTCTGATCTCGTGCATAGCATATATTAGGTTGTCTAACTGCCGAAGCATAAAGAACTGCCTACATGTCCTCAATCTCCTTTGATGTCATCGGAGACATCTCTTTAGATAAAGACACTCCATGCTTAAAAGGTAAGAAACCTGTCGAGGAGTTTTGCATGCTTAAAACGAGCAAGGATTTTCCGATGTATCAAGCTTGGGATAAGTAAAATATATTTTTCTCTTATTACTTTGATCTCAAAAATATATATACATTATCCCAAGTCCTTTATATCGAATTATTTGGACAACCATACTTCTGACAACATTTTGATATTGTTTCCAACTACCAAAATGTTATTACGTATGGTACAAGAAATACCACTTCCATCACACTTTGTATATTCAAACTTATCCGTTTTCTCAATAAATCCATGGTCCGGATTACTTTGATCGATGTTCCAAGACCTCGTTTGCCTCGGTCCCGATGGGCTGAGTTGAGATGCCTTCATGCAATGAACCCTTTGCTTTTGCTTATATGGATGCTTTCATCAAGACTTCCATTAAGGATCTTTGTGCCGCTTGACAGCCAAAAAGAGAACTGATAGATTTAAGCATGGCTACCGGAAAAAGTTTCCTTTTCATCAAGCCTTCGCTTTGAAAGTTACTACCTTCCTTTCTATCCTCTTTTCCTATTATAGACCTTTTAACACCCAAAGGCTTTTACACCATTTGGTGGTTCTACAAGCTTCAGATTTTATTAGAATACATATATTCTAATTCGTTATTCATTACTCTTTGCCAAGATGTTGCATCTTTATCTTGGAGTGTTTCGTCATATGTCAGGAGATCAGATTCATGTCCTCCGGGATCGAGTCCAAAACTCTCCCAAAACATGAATCATTTTTAGGTTACCTAACAACCCTCCCACTACGAGGCACTTTCTGCAATTGTGATCATTTGTGATACGTGTTGCGTTTCTTGTGGTATCTCATCTTGTAGTATTGGTACTAGATTAGACATGTCTTTTATTATTTCCTTAAGAACAAATTTTCTTATGGGCACATGGTTTATTACATAGTCTTTTTCTAAAAATCGGTCATTGATGCTAACAATGACCTTCTGATTTTTAAGACTATAAACCTACTTTCATTTCTCTAGGATAACCCACAAACAAGTGAATTCCTATCCAACTTATCATTGTCTCTCTTCTGCATATGTGCTGGACTACCCGAATCCGAATATGCTTCGAAATAGGCTTACGACTATTCAGCAATTCTATATGAGTAGAGAGTTATGTCTTTGGAAGGTACTATATTCACTTCCGTTTCCAGAGTATATCCTTAAAATGATTTTGGTAATATTCTAAATAACTCATCAATCTACTTATTTCCATAAGAGTCCTATACCTTCCTTTATCGACACCATTCTGTTGGGGTGTACCAGGTGTAGTTAGTTGGGATTGAATCCCTACTTCTGATAAGTGACTCCTAAAGGTACTTGCCACTACGATCTTACCATAGTGACTTTTACTTTAACATTTCTCCGCATCAGCCTTGTACTCTTTGAACTAATCAAAGTATTTAGTCTTGCGGTACATTAAGTAAATTTATTTGTATCTTGAATAGTTGTCTATAAAATAGACGAAATATTCAATACTACCTCTTGTTTGGATAGTCATAGGATCACACAAATCAGAATGAACCAATTTCAACATATCTTTGACTCCATATCCCTTAGACTTAAAAACTTCTTGGTTATTTTTCCTTCCAAGTAAGACTCGCAGGTTGGAAAGATTTTCACTACTAATGAACCCAAAAGTTCATCAGCTACCAATGAATCCTACTCAAGTATAACCTAGCTTTAGATGCCAAAGATATAATTGGTTCATTTCTAAAGGTTGCTTTCTCTTAAAATTAGAAGATGTGTTACTAATTTCCATTTGTTGCATCGTGGGAGTTATTGGATTATAAATTGTCAACCATCATACCAGAGTAGATAACTTCCCTATTTTTCTTGATAACAACTTTGTTATCAAAATAGACACAATATCTATAATAGTTTAGAAACTGAAATCAGGTTCTTTCTAAACTTGGTATGTAAAGACAATTACTTAAAATCCATATTTTATTCTTATCAAAAGATAAACATCTCCCACTGCAACATACCACCACTTTCGTAGTGCTCATGTGGACGGTGATTTACCTTTCATTTAGTTGTCGGGTTTCCTGGAACCCTGAATTGCAAACATGATTAATGACATCTTGTATCTACACTCGTAGATAACACCACTAGACATGTTTCAACTAATGAATTAAATACACCTAAATTGTTCTTAGTTCTAAGAAGACAGTCTACCTTAATGTCCAAGTCCTATTTCCAATCATTACAATTGGGACTACTAAGTCTTTTTCTATAGTATGACTAATAGGGATTGATAAACATCCTAAGAATCACAAAAATATTTGGTCAAGATCAACTCCTTAAAATCTCCATGAATTTTATGTATACAAAATCGAAGAGGAGATTTTATTCATTAATATTATTATCTCGTCAACTTTACTTTATGACGAATAAAATTAATAGTTGATCTGTCTTTGATCAAATATTTGGTCAAAACTCTTTGAATTTAAAATAACATTGATTCCTCAAACAATATTATTTAAATTCACCAACACCTCAAACACCGTGAATTTTGCATGCCATGTTAGTGTGGACGTATACAAATTCATCATTTGTAAGAGGAGGGTTTTACCCATTGACTATCTTTTCAATATAACTTTTTGACAAATAAAATTACCTCAAACATCATGAATCTTGTATGCCACGTTAGTGAGGACGTATAAAAATTCAAACATTTGTAAGAGGGGTTTATTAATTTTATTATATTGCCAATCTAGTTTTATGACAAATCAATAGTTGGTTTCCCTTTGGTCACACAAGTGATAGTAGTGACTCCGTTGGGGAGGATACTATTAAATGTGTCTATGTGTATACCATTACTTGACACTAAGTCCATTAATAAGATTATGCCCCTTCCGTTGGGGAAGATCACACGCTCTTAATTAACTTCCTATAGTCATCCAAAAATGGAAGTCTGTTCTAGTGATCCACAAACAAGCTCATCCGTTATGGAGGAAGGCACTCAGAGCCAACGCGCAAGCTTGTTTGCATCACTTACAAACCAGTAATGGAGACCATGGGATTTACTTAAAAATCCCTCTCCCACTTAGTTATTTATAAATGAGGAATTTTAACTATGCTAGCCTACTAAATATGTAAACCAACATTCACACACAGCACAATATAAAAGCAATAAATAGAAAATCTAATTTTCAACTATTATGGCTTTTATCTCAAGTTGTCCTCCGTGTGTTGTCATCCCAAGCTGCTGCCATGGTCTAGCTGTCGCATCCATCTTGCTCCTAGTTCCACTGCGCCTCTGGTTCTTAGAAGGTTCCACGCTTTGTAAGATTCGATCCGCGACATAAATAGAATTTTACATTTTTTATCCTATATTCCATAAAAGGAATGTGCATGTATCTAGATCAAAAATAAAATCCTAATAAAACTAAATACAGCTCCTGCTGTATTTTATAATACAATCATGCACACACATATAAATGCCCTTGACATGTCCAAGGGTCCAATCACACACATAATAACTAAAAGCCATAATAGTTGGATCCTGCATCCACAAAGTTAGCACATCCTACTATTATCCTGCCTAAATTATATATGACATGTGCATAATTAAACTAATACCAAATACACAGAGGCAAAACCCTAGCTCTGATACCAATTGTTGGTTACTACTCGGAAAACCTAGAGGTTCCACTGTACAAAAATTTTGTACAAAGGTCTGAACCTTTTCCTAGCTACCATGTGTTCTTTTAAATTAAATTTTGGATCGCCTGCGGAACTTAACACGTTTGATCCAAAACCTGATCTATTTGTTCTTTTAGGTTTTGACTTGGATCTCCTGCGGAACTTAACACGTTCGACCCAAATCACCTTAAGTTATTAATTCCATTAAATATTAATTTCCATAATTGGTTCCCAGTACTAACGTGGCGAGGCACATGGCCTTCTTGGATATGGGAGCAACCACCACCGACTAGACAAAACCTTTTATAGAAATCTAATATTTAATTTCCTAAAATAACTTTAGGTTAACCGAAAAGAACAATCAAATCACAAGGAGAAATAAAACAAAAGAACACAACTTCGAAAAACATATTCGAAACACTAGAATCGTAAGCCTCTTGTATTTGGTATTATTTCCATAAATAACTAGCATGATGCGGAAAGAAAAATTACTAGTTATACCTTCTAGAAAGACCTCTTGATCTTCTACCGTATTCCTCTTCTAACCTCGGACATTGTGTGGGCAACGATCTTCCGAGATGAGAAACCACCAAGCACCTTCTTCTCCTCCTAGCTAGGTTCGGCCAACACAAAGAAGCTTCACCAAGGACGAAGAACAAAACATCAACCAAGCTCCAAGGGATACAAGTTTTCTCTCCTTCTTCTTCTTCTTCTCCGAGTAGTATTCGGCCACCACAAGAGCTCCAAGCCAATAGAGAAGGTTCGGCCACCACCAAGAGGAAGAGAGGAAGAGAGGTTGGCCGTCCATAACACCAAGGAAAAGAGGGAGAGAAATAATAGAGGTTGTACACTCATGAAGGCACCCTCACCCCTTCTTTTATATTCCTTGGCATAGGCAAATTAGGAAATTTAATTACAATAAAATTTCCTTAATTTCCTTGACATGATTTAATTGAGAAAAATAAAATAAAATTTCCCCAATTAAATTCAAGTGGCCGGCCACATCATGAAGAACAAATTGGACAAGTTTCAATCAACAATTAAAACTTCCTAATTTGTTTCCGGAAATTTTAAAATTAAAAATTCTCTTCAAAAATCTCTTCATGGTTGATAAAAAAAATCCATAATTTTAATTTTACAACATGTGAATAATTTTTAAAGAGAAAATAAAATATCTCACCAATCTACAAATAAGGAAAGAGATCTAATCTCTTTCTTTAATCTATTGTAGATCTTTTACATGAGAGATATTTTAATTTTAATTCTCTTTAATAAATTATATCTTCCACATAATAAAAATTAAAATTAAATTTAATTTGGCCGGCCCCCACTAGCTTGGGTTCAAGCTAGGGCCGGCCACCCAATCTTATACCTAGGCCGGCCCTAGCTTGGTTCCCAAGCTAGCTTGGCCGGCCCCCTATTGGTGGGTATAGAAGGTGGGTATAGGTGGGTATAGTACTCTATAAATAAGAGGCTACGATAGGGACCGAGAGGAGGAATTGGTTTTGGTCTCCCGATAAAATTAAGCATCCCGTGTTCGCCCCGAACACACAACTTAATTTTATCAATAATAATTCATTCCACTAGAGAACTATTATTGAACTACCGCACCAATCCCAAATTACATTTTTGGGCTCCTTCTTATTATGAGTGTGTTAGTCTCCCTGTGTTTAAGATATCGAATGTCCACTAATTAAGTGAGTTACTGACAACTCATTTAATTAATATCTAAGTCCAAGAGTAGTACCACTCAACCTTATTGTCATGTCGGACTAGGTCCACCTGCAGGGTTTAACATGACAATCCTTATGAGCTCCTCTTGAGGACATTATCAACCTAGTATCTCTAGGACACAGTTTCCTTCTATAATCAACAACACACACTATAAGTGATACCATTTCCCAACTTATCGGGCTTATTGATTCATCGAACTAAATCTCACCCATTGATAAATTAAAGAAATAAATATCAAATATATGTGCTTGTTATTATATTAGGATTAAGAGCACACACTTCCATAATAATCGAGGTCTTTGTTCCTTTATAAAGTCAGTATAAAAGAAACGACCTCAAATGGTCCTACTCAATACACTCTGAGTGTACTAGTGTAATTATATAGTCAAGATAAACTAATACCTAATTACACTACGACCTTCTAATGGCTTGTTCCTTTCCATTTTGGTCGTGAGCTACTGTTTATAATTTATAAGGAACCAATAACATGATTTTCTGTGTGTGACACCACACACCATATTATCTACAATATAAATTAATTGAGCAACTACATTTATCATAAATGTAGACATTTGACCAATGTGATTCTTTTTTCTAGATAAATGTTTATACCAAAAGCTAGGCTTTTAGTATACACTCCCAGTCAACACAAGATAGTTGTGGCTAAGACTGAAGTTTTTCTAGAAAGAGATTTTGTTTCTAGAAAGACTAGTGGGAGTACGTTCAATCTTGAAGAAGTTCAAGATGTGAACCATAGCACTGAAGCCTCGATGGAAGTTGAACTGGAATCACAAAGTGTTGTGGATGATGTTGTTCCATAAGGAGTTGAGGAACAACAACCAGTTCAAGTAGACCTACCTCTTCGCAGGTCTGATAGGGTGCGTCGTCAGCCTGAGAAATATTCATTTCTCTTGTCTGACCATGATGATGTTGTGCTCATTGAGGATGAGCCTACATCCTATCAGGAAGCTGTGATGAGACCAGATTCCGAGAAATGGCTCGAGGCCATGAGATCCGAGATGGAATCTATGTACACTAATCAAGTATCGACTTTGGTTGATCCACCTGAAGGGGTTAAACCCATTGGGTGTAAGTGGGTCTTTAAGAGAAAGACTGACATGGATGGACTTATTTATAAGGGGCGCTTGGTAGCTAAAGGTTTTAAGCAAATTCATAGTATTTACTATGATGAAACTTTTTCTCCAGTAGCGATATTTAAATCCATTCGGATCATGCTTACTATTGCAACTTACCACGATTATGAGATCTAGCAGATGGATGTCAAAACTGTGTTTCTGAATGGAAACCTGCTCCAGGATGTGTACATGACACATCCTGAGGGTTTTGTAGATCCACAGCATACTGACAGAGTATGCAAGCTGCATAGGTCCATTTATGGACTAAAGCAAGCTTCTCGGAGCTGGAATCTTCGATTCGATGATGCAATCAAACAGTTTAGTTTCATCAAGAATGAAGATAAACCTTGTGTCTACAAGAAGGTTGTAGGAAACACAGTTGTCTTCCTTATATTGTATGTGGATGACATACTACTCATTGGGAAAGACATCCCTTTACTGCAGTCTGTCAAGACTTGGCTAGGGACTTGTTTCTCAATGAAGGACTTAGGTGAAGCATCCTGCATTCTAGGCATACAGATCTATAGAGATAGATCTACGAGATTGCTTGGCCTAAGTCAGAGTACATACATTGACAAGATATTACTTCGGTTTGCCATGCAGAACTTTAAGAAGGGATTTCTGCCGATGTCACATGGTATGAGTCTTTCAAAGACTTAAAGTCCCTCTTCTAGAGAGGAGAGAGACCACATGAATCAGATCCCTTATGCTTCAGTCATAGGATCAATCATGTACGTCATGCTATGTACTCTTCCTGATGTCTCGTATGATTTGAGCATGACGAGCATATACCAGTCAGATCCAGGTGAACGTCACTGGATAGTAGTCAAGAATATTCTTAAGTACTTAAGAAGGACTAAAGAATATTTCTTGATATATGGAGGCGATGACGAGCTAGCTGTAAAGGGTTACAGTGATGCTAGCTTCCAAACTGATCAGGATGATTATCGATCGCAGTCAGGGTTCGTATTTTGCATAAATGGTGGTGATGTGAGCTGGAAGAGTTTGAAGCAGGACACAGTAGCTGCTGCATCAGAAGCAGCAAAGGAGGCAGTTTGGATCCGCAAGTTTATTACTGAGCTTGGGGTGGTTCCTAGCATAGTTGATCCCATAGAGCTCTATTGTGACAACAATGGAGCAATAGCACAGGCCAAGGAACCTCGCTTACACCAGCGGACCAAACACATACTACGGCGCTTCCATCTCATTCGAGAGATCATCGATAGAGGAGATGTGAAGATTTACAGAGTACCCACTGAGGCTAACATCGCAGATCCCTTGACCAAGGCTTTGGGTCATTGGGCCTTAGAGCTTATACTGATTGGCACTAGTGCTAGTGGGAAATTGTTAGTTTGAGCCCTAGAGCCAATCATTTGATGATTGTTGTATGGAATCGTTGTATCATATTCTTATATATATAAAGGTATTTATTTATGGTTATTATGCTTACTTGTATTGGTGCCAAATAACTAAGTATAATAGCATCCTTGAGTAGAAGGTTCTTACCTATATCAATCGGTTAGTTGAATCGATAGTGAGATGATATAGGGAACAGTACTCTTAATCATTCCTAGTTAAGTATTAGCATTCAAGGACAATGTTAATGCGATGAGACTAGCATGTAGGTCAACTCGATGACTTGATCTCACAAGTCATGGATATGGAGATATCAATTTTCAAAAGAATTTTTGAAATGAATTTTCAAAGGATTTTTAAATAAGTTTTTCAAAAGATTTTTCAAAGCATTTTTATATAAGTTTTTCAAAGATTTTTGAAATGATTTTTAAATAATTTTGAAATTGATTTTCAAAAGATTTTTGAAATGATTTTGAAATTAAGTTTTAAAAGATTTTTGAAATGATTTTGAAATTAAGTTTTAAAAGATTTTTGAAATGATTTTTAAATAATTTTGAAATTGATTTTCAAAAGATTTTTGAAATGATTTTTAAATAATTTTGAAATTGATTTTCAAAAGGTTTTTGAAATGATTTTTAAATAATTTTGAAATTGATTTTCAAAAGATTTTTGAAATGATTTTTAAATAATTTTGAAATTGATTTTCAAAAGGTTTTTGAAATGATTTTTAAATAATTTTGAAAATGATTTTCAAAAGGTTTTTGAAATGATTTTTAAATAATTTTGAAAATGATTTTCAAAAGATTTTTGAAATGTTTTTTAAATAATTTTGAAAATGATTTTCAAAAGATTTTTGAAATGATTTTTAAATAATTTTGAAATTGATTTTCAAAATATTTTTGAAATGATTTTGAAATTAAGTTTTAAAAGATTTTTGAAATGATTTTGAAATTAAGTTTTAAAAGATTTTTGAAATGATTTTTAAATAATTTTGAAATTGATTTTCAAAAGGTTTTTGAAATGATTTTTAAATAATTTTGAAATTGATTTTCAAAAGGTTTTTGAAATGATTTTTAAATAATTTTGAAATTGATTTTCAAAAGGTTTTTGAAATGATTTTGAAATTAAGTTTTAAAAGATTTTTGAAATGATTTTGAAATTAAGTTTTAAAATATTTTGAAATTAATTTTGAATTAACTTGATTTAAGTTAATTTTAGTTTTAATTTCTTAGTCATCTCACCCGATCTAAATTTTCAATCAGGTAATCCTATAATTGTGGTGAGATAAATTGTGGTTCAGCTTAAGGGGTTGGTTTAACTTTGTGTTAGATTCAGGTTTAGCTTTGGGTTCAACAAGTAAGCATTCTTTGGATAAACTTCTGGGCTATGGTGAGTCACACGGAACTCATTAAAGTAACCATGCCTTCGAGGTTTTCCAAATAGTCTTACCCATTGAACTTAATACTAAAACTTGGTCTAACTAGTTAGGATCCATTTAAGGGTAGCTTCGGTCAGTTCCACTTGGCCAAATGTACCAGGTCGAAGCCATATCTTCCTAACGTACTATCATCCAAAAACTTCACCAGTACTATTAGTAAAGTTAAACCTAGCCTATTTTATCTAACCTTAATTACCCTGCCGGGTAGTCTACTCTTGTTTACCCATTTCGGGTAGATTAAGTTTGGTTACCCAGTCGGGTAATTTAGTTGGGAGTGCCAGCTATTCTGGATCCTCCTTCTATTGAATTTTAAATTTCAAATTTTGAATTTAA
Organism: Zingiber officinale; assembly: GCF_018446385.1. NCBI lineage: Eukaryota > Viridiplantae > Streptophyta > Magnoliopsida > Zingiberales > Zingiberaceae > Zingiber > Zingiber officinale. The sequence goes on along the minus strand of NC_055992.1, from coordinate 48,497,513 downwards.
TTTTGAATTCGAATTTTGAATTTGCAATTTGAATTTTGAATTTTTGAATTTTAATTTCGAATGTTGAATTTTAATTAAATTTCGAATTTTAATTTTTGAATTTTAATTTAATTGTGAATTTTAGATTTATGAATTTTGAATTTAATTTATTAAAATTGTTTTCCTTCTTGCTCCCCCTGGATCATAGCCTCGGTATGGTCTATCGAGGTAGTGGACCTGATCCTTGGGGACCCAATATTGTCCAAGTCCAATTTGATTAACTAGGTTGGACTTGGGGACCCATGCTTGAATTATGTTCCTTTTATTTCTATTTACCAATGACAGATATGATCTATATTTAGTTTTGGGCTTGAATCCAAGTCCGGATTTATTGTAAACAGCACGCTGTTTTCCAAGAATCAGATCCAAATTTTTGGAGCCCAACGTAAAGCGTTCTAACGTATCCTTGAGTTCTTTAATTTGAGTTTTCAAATTGGAATTTTCTTCCTCAAGTTGTTGGACTTGAGTTGAACTTCCAACTTGAACTGACTCAGTTAAAGAACTCAAGTCAGTCGCTTCCTTAAGGGCTATTACTTCCTTTTGGAGCGACCTAACCCGGATGTTGGATTTAGCCAATTTTTTAAGCAAATAAGGAACTAAATTTCTTAAGTCATCTATTTGAGTTTCGGCGAGAAAAGAACTTACAGTGGGGATCGGGCCTTCGGAAACGGATGCGGATCCGTGGCTTCGCTCGGACTCTGTTTCTGACTCGTTCTCGGCTTCGGACTCGAGTTCGGACTCGATTTCGTCAATTATGTTAGCCTGCGCCGGTAATGCGAGAAAGCTCGTTGGTTCTTCTTCCTTGTCAGTCTCGGATTCGTCTGACGACTCGGACCAGGTTGCTTTCAATGCCTTTCTTCTTTTCTTCTTGTTTGGGCAATCTGGCTTGTAGTGACCTTTTTGGTTACAGCCGTAGCATGTGACATCTGATCTGTCCTTTGTGTTCATTTGAGTTGCCTTCTTCGACTTGCACATCTTCCGTACGAGTTTTATCAACTTGGAAATAACTTCGTCTTCGTCTTCTGCGTCTGATTCATCGTCTTCGTCCTTTGATATTTTAGATTTGCGCCTTGACGTCGGTTCACGCGTTCTGCTAGTACCTGCAACCAAAGCAACACCTTTCTCGACCGGGCGTGCATTAGTCTGCTCATGCAATTCTAATTCAGAAAATAATTCATCTAGTTTTATTGAGGATAAATCCTTGGAAACTTTGTAAGCATCAACCATGGATGCCCACAAAGTGTTCCTCGGAAAAGCACTTAGCGCGTACCTTATTACGTCGCGGTTTTCCACCTTTTGGCCGATCGCATGAAGCCCGTTGAGTAGGTCCCGGATGCGTGCGTGAAGCTGGTTCGCCGTCTCACCTTCCTGCATTTTAATATTATATAATTTATTTAAAATTAAATCACGCTTACTTACTTTAGCGTCTGACGTGCCCTCGTGCAGCTCGATTAGTTTGTTCCACAGCTCCTTCGCACTTGAAAATGGTCCGACTCTATTCAGTTCTTCTTTTGTCAACCCGCATTGCAGCATACAGGTTGCTTTGGCATCAGCTTCGACCTTCTTTCTTATGCTGGTATCCCAGTTAGTGCATGAAACGAGTTCTCCAGCGCCATCAAGTGGTAGCTCGAGACCGGTCTGGATGATGATCCACATCTCGACTTGCGTCTTGAGATGGTAGATCATCCGGTTCTTCCAATAGGTAAAGTCTTCGCCGGAGAAGAGCGGGGGGCGAAAAGTGCTAAAGCCTTCTTGGAGGGCCATTTAAAAGAACCTTGCCCACAAAAAAAAGCAAAAATGTACCAGGACTTGATCCTGGATTAGCAGTGCGGTATGGAAGGATAGAAATAGAAGTTCACCAGTTTTGAAAAAAAATAATAAAATATTATTAAAAAAATATTTTAAAAGATATTATTCAAATTTTGCCAAATTCAATATTTTATCAATACTAATAAACCATGAAAGGATGAAAATGAATTTTTCGAAAATAATTTTGGAGGGAAAAAAACGAAAGGCGTAAGGTTTTATTTTTACCCTATACACACGACAAAGCCACGAAAAATGCTTGAATGGTGGTTGCACCAGTTCAAAGCGACCCCGCTCTGATACCAATTGTTGGATCGAGACGCGCTAGAGGGGGGGGTGAATAGCGCTCGTGGCTATAATCGTTCGATTATCGGAATCGTAACAACTATCGGAGAAGTAACGTAGCGGAAAGTAAACAACCACACAGAAAGACAAGAGAATTTACTTCGTTCGGAGCCTGTGACGACTCCTACTCGAAGGCCCGCGATCCTTGATCGCTTTCCGTGGGCAACAACTATAAGCTCGACAAGAGTACAAATATTACAGTTAAGTATTAAAAAGAATACAGTTATACCAACGACAATATCGTAATCTGAAGATTCAGAGCTCCGGGTCGTCGATGTCTCGCAACAGCACTTTGGAATCGTCTCATGAGCAGCTTGTAGCAGTAAGATCACTTGAAAGTTGTTGTTTGAAGCTGCTGGTCGAGACCCCTTATAAAGGGGGTTCAAGGCGCCACTGCTCACAATGCCTTCGACCACACCTTGCGAGGCGCCCAAGCTCCATGGAGGCGCCTTGGACATCATCCGAGGCTTTAAGTTGCTCCTTTGCACCTGCAAGATATGTTAGTCCCAAACACTACCTGCAGCACAAAGTTAGCACATAATACAACAGATATTATAAATGAAGTATTAATAGTCTCCGGATGTCCGAGTCTGACTTCGGTTTCCAACCGGAAACCCTAGGTCGACCGACGCCTCTGTTCCCTCTACGGGAACGCGTCACCTACTCCACTCGGAGATTTATTGCCAAGACGATCCTCCGATCGACCGGACTTTGCTCGCATTTGACGCTTCGGATCTCTGACATCCGCTTCGGCTAGTCCAGACTTTCACCTGGTGACACCGGGACTTTTCACCTAGGGTTACCACCCCTAGGACTTTTGCCCGAAGCCATCACCCGCCAAGACTTCCCGCATAGGGTTACCACCCCTATGACCTAGGGTTACCACCCCTAGGGTTTTACCTGCCAACCATTAGGACTTTTGCCTAAGTATCACTTAGGACTTTCCCGCAAGCTCCATGAACTTTGTTAGATAACACCACCACTTAACTTTGAGCCCTTTGCCATAATCAAAACTCGGGTTCGATCATCCGTGTTCACCGCACCAGAAACTAACCTTCCCAACTACCTATTAACCGCCGATCGATCCACGATCGATCGGGAGCATTCCCCGGATCGGTCGGCGCACCAATCCAGTGTGGCTGGATCGGCACCGATCCAGTGTGGTATCGGATCGGCGATCGATCCAGTGTGATCGGATCGGCGATCCGCACCAAACTCTCGAACACTATCAGGTTGGATCGGTCGGCCTGACCGATCGGAGATAAGATCTGCTCTTAGATTGGTCGGCTGACCGATCCAGTGACACTGCCCAGGCCCTGATCGGTCTGGAGACCGATCAGGGTTCTGATTTCAGCCCTGAACTTTGATTTCAGCACTTGTTCGCGCTAAAATCTCACATATGGGTTATACACTACATGAGGAACATTCTGATGACATAAAAACTAGTATTCTAACATAATTACTAACAACTTAAACCAATCTTCCATGAGTTAAACATTCTAGCATTTCAAAAGTGCATAAAACACGAAAACTAAACTAATGAACTGTAAAATGCTATAGTAGGTGCAAATCCCTAGAGGATCTTTTATTCCAGTTCCTGCCACACACATGATCCTTTGCATTGTCCTCCAGCCTCCACTGCTAGTCCATCTTTCCTTTACCTTTATCTGCAGTATAAGGAAAAGTAGAATCTGTAAGCTTAAAGCTTAGTAAGAAACCATCTACCTCACAAAAACATGCAACGAGGCAAATATGATTTTAAATCATGCTATTTGAAAAGAACATACTGAATATGCAAGCATGGCATGGCATGGTATCGTACAAAGCATGGCGTAACATAAGCTGAACATAAGCTATCATAAGGTATAAACAAGGAAGAGCTAAACTGAAGCTAAACTGATACTGAAATCAACCTCAACTAATATAACAAGTTTTGAGTTTTGAAAACTATTTCATAATAAGTGAAAATACATAATCATGCTGTTTGGGCCCGGCAACTGTACTTGCTGTGCGCGCATCCCTAACTAGACCCGGGTTTGCAAGTCCCGAATTTAGTAGGGTTAACTAGGTTATCTAAACCTAGGGACGACTGTGGGAGTCCAACCCAATGGATATCTGATCCAGTACAGTGCCACTGAAAATAAAATACTGAAAATAGCTAACTGTTCTAACTTGCTGTTTCTAGGTTATCTGAACCTAGAGCTAGGTTGTCTGAACCTAGAGGCGACTATGGGAGCCCACCCATTGGACCGTAGTCCCATATAAGCTAAAATACACTGATTTACTGTTTTAAACGCTTCTAATGCATTTAACTGAGCTATTAAACATAACTGAGGTGGTATTTAGCTACACTAACATTTTACCGAACACTTGGTGTGCTCCAACTCTCTCCTCTAATAGGGAGGTCACCTCTAGGCACCCGACAACGTCTAGAATCTCCAACTAAAGGAGAACAACGTGTCCGGCCCGTCTAGAGGTGCTCAACTAGATCCCTAATCCTCGAGGAGGGTTTAAACACACCCTAAGCGCCGAAAAACCTGCATATAGCTAAAACTAATGCGTAGGAAATCAAACGGAGCTATTATACTGCAGGTGAGGGGTTTCTTACCTCGTACGCTAATTTTCTTACAATTCCTCTCGCTAGAAATTCCGGTGGAGACGACTTCTCGACGATTCGCTCACGTCTTCGCGTTCCTCTCGCGAAGGGAAGGACCTCGTGTTGGAGTCTCGCCGGAAGATGTTCCCTTGGCCCTTGGGGCTTGGTGTGCCGTGAGAAGGAGGAGGAAGAGGGGCGCCGAGAGAAGGAGGAAGAGGAGAAGGGTGGCGTGAGGGTTTCGGTGGTGAGGGATGTTGCCGAACCAAAATCTAAATTAAACCAACCCAACTTAAGTTTCCTATTTATATTAAGTGGTTTAATGAACCCAACTCTAATATAAATATATTTGGTTCTCCTTTCTTTCAGCACGGCCCTGCTGGGTTCAACCGGTTACTAACATTATCCCTAAACCATAGGTCTCGGGTTCGATTCCCGCCTAAGCTATTTTGCGGTTCTATTTATTTTTGCTACTTCCGATACTCGGAAAATTCCGGAAAAATATCTAAAAATTCCAGAAAAATCATAGAATAATTCTAAAATAGTTTTGAGAATTTTCGGGCGTTACATCTTACGAGCTATGTGCTTGTTCAATTCATGGGATCCGTATACGCTCGGCAATGGGCCAGTCATTTGCTCTGCATCTGTTCGATCTCTTACTTAGCAATTGCCCGATCGCCTGTTTAGCATGCATATGCTCGACATCACTTGACATTCAATCGATTGCATCCTCAGTAATCGCTCGATACTTGTTTTTCTCGCCGCTCTACCCAACGCTCACCGTTTGCATCTCACTTGCCGCTCTACCTAGCACTCACCGCTCGTGTCTCACTCATCATTTTGCTCCGCATTCGTTGCTCAATCAATATCCATTTTACTTCTTGCTTGGCATTCACATAATCCCATGATCGCTTTGCTCAATATCGCCTGACCATCTACTCGATACCGCTTGGTCTCCCGCTCGACATTTGACTGATTGCCTACTTGGCATGCATTCAACACTATTTTGCGTCGCTCACTTGGTACTATTTTAGGCACTTGTTCGACATTGTCAAACTACTCATTTGACGTTATACGACAAGCCTAACGATTTGAATCTACATTCAGGAGCGATTCTGCTTTATGTTGGGTTTGGTCTAGTCAGTCGGACTTGCGCCTCCTTCGATTATACTTGAATGTGAGACTTGTGATATGGATATAGCTTACAGGGACCTAGGAGGGGTTAGGAAGAAAGAGAGGGACAATTTGGTCAAATCACTGTTAGGGCATTAAGGGGAGGAAGTGGCACTCTTGCAAGAGAGAGAGAGAGGGGGTGGGATTATTGTTGGATCGAGAAGCGCTAGAGGGGGGGTGAATAGCGCTCGTGGCTTTCACTCTTTTCGAATTCGTAAAACATTCGTAAATCGTTCGATTAACACACTTGAGTAACGCAGCGGAATAAAGAACGAACACACAGAAAGACACGAGAGATTTACTTCGTTCGGAGCCTAGATCGACTCCTACTCGAAGGCCCGCGATCCTTGACTGCTTTCCGTGGGAAACAACTATAAGCTTGTAAAAATGTACAATAAGATATTACAATTGAAAGCACTAAAACAAATTATACCGACAACAATAAAGTAGCAGAATCTGAAGCTCCGGGTTGTTGGGGGCTTGTAATAGCACTTCTGGACGTTTCTTGAGCAACTTGTAGCATAAGGATTGCTTGGAGTTCATTGTACCTTTTGCTGCTGCTCGAACTCCTCTTATAAAGGGTGTTCAAGGCGCCTTAAACCCCTCCAAGGCACCCTAAATGAGTCTAGTCAGCCGCGGAGATAAGAGCTGAACTGGTCGAATCTGATCCATCTGAAGGTGCCTTAAACTGATCCAAGGTGCCTCCAATGCCTGGTCCAAGGCGCCTTCTGTGCTCTCCAAGGCGCCTTCAGACTCCAGTCCAAGGCACCTTGAGATTCCTTCAAGGCGCCTCCAACTTCTCTGGACAGCTGACCTCGACTTGCACCCGAGCTCATTTGTGCTTCTTTGTTCCTGCAAAATGTGTTAGTCCCAAATACAAACCCTGCAACACAAAGTTAGCACAGAAACAATGGTATGAATAATAATAGCATATAATGACCGTCTCTGGACTGTCCGGGTCTGACTTCATATTTCCAACGTGAAACCCTAGGTCGACTCGACGCCTACAGTTCCCTCTACGGGGAACGCATCCTCACCTACTCCACTCAGGAGATTTACCTGATGCCAGTGCGATCCTCCAGATCGACTGGACTTTCGCTTCCTGGCTGGTCCAGTCTTTCACCTGGTTCGCGACACCAGGACTTTCCACCTAGGGTTACCCCCCTAGGACTTTTGCCTGAAGCAATCGACCCACTAAGACTTTCCGCATAGGGTTACCATCCCCTATGACCTAGGGTTACCACCCCCTAGGGTTTTCATCTTGCCTAACCACAGTTAGGGATTTTGCCTAAGTACACTTAGGACTTTCCTGTAATCTCATTTAGACCGTTAGATCACAACACATCTTAACTTTGAATCCTTTGCCATTATCAAAACTTAGGTTTGATCGTCAGATGCTTCCCGCACCAACAATCTCCCCCTTTTTGATTATCGCAACCCAAATTCAAAGTTAAGTAAAACAAATGCATAAGATACTTAAAAGTGTAAGTGAGCAAGCTTAAGTACATAAATTCAAATACAAGCATAACTTAAGCTAACACTTAAACTTTGTGAAGCTCCCCCTTAATAAGGGGTTTCTTTTTGAATTAGACTTTCTTTTACTTTTTGAATTTCCTACTCTCCCCCTTTGCCATTTATCAAAAATAAGCTAGTTTTAAATAATTTAAAATTTTCCTTTTTGAAAAGATTAGGCTTTGAAAAACAGGATAAGTGCTAAGTTGACTCCTAAAATTTTGAAAGCAATAAATTAAAATTTTGCAAAACAATGATTTTTAATGAAATAAAGAATGAATCTTAAAGGTAACTTAGCAAGAATTTATAAAGTTAGGTTTCAAAGTTTGCTAAGTTTGAAAAAGTTTGAAAGTTGCTCTATGAATCACTTAGCTAGGCCTTTTGCAAACATTGAATTTTGAAAATATAGCTAAAGTGAAAAGGGATTTAGCTTAATTTTGAATAAAATAATACTTATTTTTGAAAAATTAGGAGTAAGTGTTGGTTGCTACTCGGAAAACCTAGAGGTTCCACTGTACAAAAATTTTGTACAAAGGTCTGAACCTTTTCCTAGCTACCATGTGTTCTTTTAAATTAAATTTTGGATCGCCTGCAGAACTTAACACGTTTGATCCAAAACTTAATCTATTTGTTCTTTTAGGTTTTGAGTTGGATCTCCTGCGGAACTTAACACGTTTGATCCAAATCACCTAAGTTATTAATTCCATTAAATATTAATTTCCAAAATTGGTTCCCAATACTGACGTGGCGAGGCACATGGCCTTCTTGGATATGGGAGCAACCACCACCGACTAGACAAAACCTTTTAAGGAAAGCTAATATTTAATTTCCTAAAATAACTTTAGGTCAACCGAAAAGAACAATCAAATCACAAGGAAAAGAAAAACAAAAGAACACTATATCGAAAATAAATTCGAAACACTAGAATCGTATGCCTCTTGTATTTAGTATTATTTCCAAAAATAACTAGTATGATGCGGAAAGAAAAAATTACTAGTTATACCTTTTAGAAAGACCTCTTGATCTTCTACCATATTCCTCTTCTAACCTCGGACGTTGTGTAGGCAATGATCTTCTGAGATGAAAACCACCTAGGCACCTTCTTTCTTCTTCCTTCAAGTTTCGGCCAAGCACAAGAACTTCCAAAGGATGAAGAATTTTCCACCAACCAAGCTCCAAGGGATGCATGCTTTGTCTCCTTCTTCTCCTTCCTTGATCCGGCCACATCCTCCAAGCTCCAAGAGATGATAGATTTCGGCCACAACAAGAGGAGAGAAGAGAAAGGGAAGGGCCGGCCACCACACCAAGAAAAAGAGGGAGAAAAATAGAATAGAGTCCTTAGCCTTGAAGCCTCCTCTAACCCCTCTTTTATAATCCTTAGTCTTGGCAAATAAGGAAAATTTAATCAAAACTTCCTTAATTCTTTTGCCATTGAAAAGGAAAATTTATTTAATTAAAAATAATTTTTCTTTTCAATTTGTAATGGCCGGCCACCACATAAATTCTCCAAACAAATAAAATTTTAAACAAAAATTAAAACTTCCTTATTTGCTTCCGGAAATTTATAAAATTTTCTCCAATAATTTTTATCCCTTCATGATTGGTTTATAAAAAGGAAATTTAATAAATTAAAACTTTCTTTTAAACATGTGGATAAAAAGAAAGTTATCTCTATAAATTAAAAACTCTTTTAATTTACAAATAAGGAAAGATATCAAATCTTTTCTTAATCTTTTGTAGAAACTTATAAAAGAGAATATTTAATTTTAAACTCTCTTTTAAAACATGAACATGGTTAAAAAGGAAAGTTTTCTTAAAATTTAAAATCCTCCTTTAATCAACAAATAAGGAAAGATTTCAAATTTTAAACTCTCTTTTAATCATGTAGATGATTTACAAATTAGGAAAGTTTTTACCAAAAATTAAAATCATCCTTTTAAACTACAAATAAGGAAAGAGATTAATCTCTTCTCTTAATCTTTTGTAGAAAGCTATAAAAGGATATTTTAATTTTTAAACTCTCTTTTAAAATCATGATATCCACATAAGAAATAATTTTAATAAAAATCCTTTTTAATATTCTAGTGGCCGGCCACCTACATGGCTCACCCACTTGGTCTTGGCCGGCCCTAGCTTGGGTTCCAAGCTAGCTTGGGCGGCCCCATTGGATGGGTAAGAAGGTGGGTATACGGTGGGTATAAATCTCTATATACTAGAGGCTATGATAGGGACCGAGAGGAGGAATTGGTTTTGGTCTCCCGATAAAATTAAGCATCCCGTGCTCGCATCGAACACACAACTTAATTTTATCAATAATAATTCATTCCACTAGAGAACTATTATTGAACTACCGCACCAATCCCAAATTACATTTTGGGCTCCTTCTTATCATGAGTGTGTTAGTCTCCCTGTGTTTAAGATAACAAATGTCCAATAATTAAGTAAGTTACTGACAACTCACTTAATTAATATCTAGCTCCAAGAGTAGTACCACTCAACTTCATCATCATGTCGAACCTGCAGGGTTTAACATGACAATCCTTATGAGCTCCTCTTGGGGACATTCTCAACCTAGATTACTAGGACACAGTTTCCTTCTATAATCAACAACACACACTATAAGTGATATCATTTCTCAACTTATCGGGCTTATTGATTCATCGAACTAAATCTCACCCATTGATAAATTAAAGAAATAAATATCAAATATATGTGCTTGTTATTATATTAGGATTAAGAGCACACACTTCCATAATAACTGAGATCTTTGTTCCTTTATAAAGTTAGTATAAAAGAAACGACCTCTAATGGTCCTACTCAATACACTCTTAGTGTACTAGTGTAATTATATAGTTAAGATAAACTAACACCTAATTACACTACGACCTTCCAATGGTTTGTTCCTTTCCATCATGGTCGTGAGCTACTGTTTATAATTTATAAGGTACTGATAACATGATCTTCTATGTGTGACACCACACACCATGTTATCTACAATATAAATTAATTGAACAACTACATTTATCACAAATGTAGACATTTGACCAATGTGATTCTTATTTCTAGATAAATGTTTTATACCAAAAGCTAGGCTTTTAGTATACATTCTAACAGTAAGAACTTGTTAATTTTTAGGATGAAGAGAGAGTAGCTAAAAATTTAATTTAGGTTATTTTTTCAGTTGGTCCTTAAGTCCAAGCATGAGTCAAGTCAAATAGCAATCAAATTATCTAATTGGTTTTGATCAGGTATCAGAGCCCTAAAGTACAAGCATGCTTAATCTTAATATTTCCATTTCCTTTACCAACTGTCTAACCTTTAGCTACTTGCTGATTGCCTATAGGGCAGCAACTTTCACTTGGTTAGTCAAGTTAAGTCATTTAGTCCAGTTAGATTTGACTAAAGCTGGAAGACTTGACTTGATTACTGTTAATAAAGTATTTAACGCCCAGACTCATATTGATGCACAGAAATAAGCATTCTTGAGTCCAGGCTGTACCCTATGCATCTCACACCATTCTATGTTTTTCAAGCACAAGCAAGGTATACCTAGGTGTTTGTGAGATGCTCTGGCTTAAATCTAGGGGAACAGGATTTCTAGGGTAGAGCCTAAATTAAGTCCAATTTTTTAAAATTCCAAGAAAAAGAGATTTTAAAATCATTATTTTCCCTATAATTTTCAAAACAGTTTTAAAGGTGGTTTTGAAACAATTTTGAAAGATGTGATAAATAAGTGTTGAATTAAAGCATAAGTTAGCTAAATATAAGATAACCAACTCCAAGATACAACCAAAAGGTGAGTAAGATATACAGGTCCAAAAAGTGAGTGACATATCCAGACAATCTAAAAAGATAGAGTCAAGCAGGCGGATCGTTAGCTGGAGGATCGGCAGCTAAGGGATCATCGGCTGGGGGTGGTGCTGGGGGCTGCTCGGGTGCAGGCTGCGGCTGTCCCTGGCGACGGATCGTCGCGTCTGAGAGGACTGGATCTCGAGCCGAGTGAGTCTGTCCTCGACAGAAAGTGGTGCCGAAGATGAAGGCCCGACTGATGTGGAGGGCCCGGCAGAGGAAGAAGGATCCGTGAAAAAATCCTCGGCTAAGAAGTCAGCCCACTCCTCTCCCTCGCCTGGTATATCCTCGGCCTCTAGAGCGATAGGGGCAGCGGCTGGCTGTGGTCGACCTGTCCAGGCTAGAACTCCATCAGCGTTGACCTCAGCATGGGCTAGTCTACAACTACGTGACCCTAGTTCGTCGTATATGGTTAAAGGGATAACTGTCCCTCTGGTTACATCTATGCCCTCGATGGTCGAAAAGATGGAAGTCAAAATATGGCAGTAGGGCATATGCACTATACGGGATGTAACTGTACTAGATGCTAAGATAATGTTTTGGAACATGTGTAAAGCTATATCAATGTCCAACCGATGGCTCAAAGCATATAGAAAGAATGAATCGGAAGATCGCATCTTCGGGACATCCCGAGATGAGATCGACAATATGCAGGCTGTCAGGACCCTATACATAACATAGTCCTGGTCTCTAAGAAAAACAGACCTGAACTCAGTCAAGCCGAGTGGTCGCCCAAAAAAAAAAAATACGTATAGATAGTGTCTAACGTAATATGAGACTAGGGATCGCCAAATGGCAGATCCCTACCGGGATAGCACAGGAATGTACACTCGGACGCTCTAAGCCCTAAGGCAGTATGTAACAAAGTGGGGGTAAGCTGGATGTCAACGCCACTAACTCTAGAGGAGTATGTACTATCATCAACCCTTTCAAGGTTGTGATAGAACTGTGCACATAACTCATGATTTACTGCATCACTGCAGTAAACCAATTTGTCCAGCTGATAGTATTCTATCATCTGGACCGATGGGTGACAGAACTGACTAAAAAAGGGCCTATTTAGGTATTTAGGTTTGATAGGGTTAAATGTGAAGCTAGAAAATGTAGCCCTAAGTTGTTCGGTTGGGAATCTAAGGTCCGCTGATGGGAGTCTAGCCGGATTGGGATCTACTTGACGTCGTTTCCTAGGAGGCATTGTGGGGTGTAGAAGGGGAGGAAAAGGTTGAAGGCGCCTTAGATTGGGAAGAATCGTCGAGAAATCGCCACGGGTTCGAGGGAAAACTCAGCGAAAAAAACACAACAGAAAGGTTCTGTTTGTGGCAAAGAATAAGGTTGAAGGCGCCTTAACCGGGACTTAAGGCGCCTTAAGAGATCTTTTGGAGGCGCCTTAATCGGGACTTAAGGCGCCTTAACTTGAGGCGGCGGGAATTTTCCCGCCGCAATGGAGGGCGCCTCCCTCATGTGGGAGGTGCCTCCGATAGGCGCCACGTGTACATTTTTTTTTTAATTTATTTTGAATTGAATTAGGTAAGTTAATTTTTGGATAAAAAACTTTAGGTTAATATTTGAAAAAATAATTTTTAATTTGAGAAGTAATTTAAGTTAGTTAACTTTCAAAAAATAATTTTAGGTAATTTTGAAAAGGTTTTTTTTTCAATAATTTTGAAATTGATTTTGAAAATAATTTTTAAATAATTTTGAAATTGATTTTGAAATGTTTTAAAAGAATTTTGAAATTGATTTTGAAATGATTTTTAAAATAATTTAGAAATTAAGTTTTAAAAGGTTTTTAAAATAATTTTGAAATTGATTTTGAAAATACATTTTTAAAATAATTTTGAAATTAAGTTTTAAAAGATTTTTAAAATAATTTTGAAATTAAGTTTTAAAAGATTTTCAAAATAATTTTCAAATTAAGTTTTAAAAGATTTTTAAAATAATTTTGAAATTGATTTTGAAAATAATTTTTAAAATAATTTTGAAATTAAGTTTTAAAAGATTTTTAAATAATTTTGAAATTGATTTTGAAAATAATTTTTAAAATATTTTTGAACTTGATTTTGAAAATAATTTTTTTTAAATAATTTTGAAATTGATTTTGAAAAGATTTTTAAATAATTTTGAAATTGATTTTGAAAAGATTTTTTTTTAAGATAATTTTGAAATTGATTTTGAAAAGTTTTTTTTTTAAGATAATTTTGAAATTAAGTTTTAAAAGATTTTTTAAGATAATTTTGAAATTGATTTTGGAAAGATTTTTAAGATAATTTTGAAATTAAGTTTAAAAAGATTTTTTAAATAATTTTGAAATTAAGTTTTAAAAGATTTTTAAATAATTTTGAAATTGAGTTTTAAAAGTTTTTTAAATAATTTTGAAATTGAGTTTGAAAATATTTTTAAATAATTTTGAAATTGATTTTGAAAATAATTTTTAAATAATTTTGAAATTGATTTTGAAAATAATTTTTAAATAATTTTGAAATTGATTTTGAAAATAATTTTTAAATAATTTTTTAATTACGAATTTAATTTTCAATTTGAATTTCAAATTTGATTCTCTTTTAAATTCCTTAGTCATCTCACCCGATCTAAATTTTCAATCAGGTACTCCTATAATTGTTGTGAGATGAATTGAGGTTCAATTTAAGGGTTTGGTTTAACTTTGTGTTAGATTTAGGTTTAGCTTTGGGTTCAACAAGTAGGCGTTCTTTGGATAAACTTCTAGATATGGTGAGTCACAAGGACATCATTAAAGTAACCATGCATTCGAGGTTTTCCAAATAGTCCTACCCATTGAACTTAGTACAAAACCTTGGTCTAACTGGTTAGGATCCATAAAGGGTAGCTTCGGTCAGTTCCACTTAGCCAAATGCACCAGGTCAAAGTCATATCTTCCTAGACATGCGATGACTAAGTTTCCCCAACGTACTATCATCCAATACTTCACCAGTACTGTGGGTCAAGTTAAACCTAACTCCTTTTAATCTAACCTTAATTACCCTACCGGGTAGTCTACTCTTGTTTACCCATTTCGGGTAGATTAAGTTCGGTTACTCAATCGGGTAGTTTAGTTGGGGGTGCCAGCTATTCTGGATCCTCCTTCTAATTTTTATTTGATTTAAGTTGAATTTGAATTAATATGGAATTTTAATTTAAATTTTAATTTATTTTCGAATTCTTAATTTAATTTTGATTTTTTAATTGAATTTTGAATTTAAATTTAATTTCAAATTTTTTAATTTAATTTCAAATTTTTTAATTTAATTTCAAATTTTTAATTTAATTTTGAATTTTAATTTAATTTCAAATTTTTAATTTAATTTTGAATTTTAATTTAATTTCAAATTTTTAATTTATTTTCGAATTCTTAATTGAATTTGAAATTATGTTCGTTTTATTAATATTGTTTTTCTTTTTGCTCCCCCTGGATCATAGCCTCGATATGGTCTATCGAGGTAGTGTATTTGATCCTTCGGGATCCAATATTGACCAAGTCCAACTTGATTAATCAATTTGGACTTGGGGACCCATGCTTGGACTGTTTTTCTATTTGTTCTTTCTACAAGAGATAAGTAAGATTTATATTTCCTTTTTGGTATAAATCCTTGACTTGAGTTTTCAGGCTGGAATTCTCTTTCTCAAGTTTTTGGGCTTGAGTTGAGTTTCCAGTCTGAACTGGTTCAATCAAAAATTCAGAGTTAGTCACTTCTTTAAGGACAGCTACTTCCTTTAGAAGTGACTTAATTTTAAGATTCGACTTAGTTAATTTTCGTAATAAATAATTTACTAAGTTATTAAGTCTAGAAATACTCACAACGGGGTCTAGTCCTTCAGAAACGGATACGGATCCGTGGCTTCGCTCAGACTCGGACTCGGCCTCTGACTCGCTCTCGCTCTCGGACACATCGATCTGGTCCCGGGCCATCAATGCGAGGAGACTCGTTTGATCGAGTTCGTCGTCGGTATCTTCTTCTGAGGATTCGTCCCACGTCGCCTTCAGGGCTTTCTTCTTTCGCTTCTTTGCATCCTTCAGACTTGGGCAATTGGCCTTGATGTGTCCCTTCTGGTTGCACCCATAGCAGATAACCTCGAACTTACCCTTCGAACTCGGTTGAACTTCCTTGGATTGTACTGCCTTCTTTAGATCTCTCTTGTTGAAGCCCTTCTTCTTCTTGTAGAGCTTCTTTACGAGGTTTACGAGTTCAGTTGTTAATTCATCGTCTTCATTGTCTGAGTCGGGTTCTTCTTCCAACTCCGGTTTAGTTCTTTGTCGTGATCTCGGTTCGCGTGTTCGACTGGTACCTGCAACCAAAGAAACCCCCTTCTCGGTTGGCTGTGCATTAGTCTGCTCATGAAGTTCGAATTTCGAAAACAATTCATCTAATTTAATACACGATAGATCCTTAGAGACTTTGTAGGCATCTACCATTGATGCCCACAATGTACTCCTTGGAAACGAGTTAAGAGCGTACCTGATGATATCCCTATTTTCTACCTTCTGCCCGATTCCGTGGAGGGAGTTGAGGATGTCTTGAATTCGAGCGTGAAGTTGGTTGGTCGTCTCGTCTTCCTGCATTTTCAAATTATACAATTTATTAAACAAGAGATCTCTCTTGCTTACCTTAGTATCGGAGGTGCCCTCGTGGAGTTCGATCAGCTTCTCCCAAAGCACCTTTGCTGATGTGAACGGACCAACTCGATTGAACTCCTCCTTGTTCAGTCTGCACTGGAGGGTGCAGGTCACTTTGGCATCAGCTTCTACTTTCTTGATTGTGGTTGGTTCCCATTTTTCGCAGGGTGTCGGCTTTCCATCTTCATCAGATGGGAGTTGTAGTCCAGTCTTGACGATCATCCATGTATCGAACTGCGTCTTCAGGAAGGTTTCCATTCGCCCCTTCCAATATCCAAAGTCTTCTCCGGAGAAAAGTGGGGGGCGAACGATGTTGATGTAATACCCCGGTTCTGAGATTCTGGTTAAGTATGACTTAAAAGGTTAGATGGTACTATCCATATCACCAAGGTGCACCTTCCTTTTCGGAAGCCCAAACTTAAGAACTCCAAAGTTAAGCGTGCTTGGCTTGGAGAAATCTGAGGATGGTGACCTCCTGGGAAGTTTTCCAGGGTGCGTGCGAGTGAGGACAAAGCACTCTGAAAGGACCTTCGGTGGTCTGTGGAGCTAGTCATCAAACCGATAGGTAATTCTGGTGTCATTCCTGGTTCGGTCCGGGGGGGCCCGCCCGGG
Source organism: Zingiber officinale (assembly GCF_018446385.1). Lineage (NCBI taxonomy): Eukaryota > Viridiplantae > Streptophyta > Magnoliopsida > Zingiberales > Zingiberaceae > Zingiber > Zingiber officinale. Next base: position 48,480,954 of record NC_055992.1, on the reverse strand, counting down.
CCGGGGCGTTACAGATGGTATCAGAGCGACCTTGCGACCGAGACTATCTAGTATGATTGTGTGATATTGAGGATGATTATGATTGTAATATTGGGAGATTAAGTATGACTTAAAAGGTTAGATGGTACTATCCATATCACCAAGGTGCACCTTCCGTTCTGGAAGCCCAAACTTAAGAACTCCAAAGTTAAGCGTGCTTGGCTTGGAGAAATCTGAGGATGGGTGTGCGTGCGAGTGAGGACAAAGCACTCTGAAAGGACCTTCGGTGGTCTGTGGAGCTAGTCATCAAACCGATAGGTAATTCTGGTGTCATTCCTGGTTCGGTCCGGGGGGGCCCGCCCGGGCCGGGGCGTTACAGCTGAAACCTTCTTGTTGGGCCATTTGTAATATGCAACAACAAAAAGTAAAGAATGTTCCAAGACTAGGTCTTGGATTAGCAGTGTGGGAGAAATAAGGGAAAACGAGCTCGAGTGGTATTGTACCAATCTCGAGCAAAACCGATTCGATAAAACAATTGGAATGTAGCTAGTAAGCTAATTCTAATTTGACTCCGAAAATCTGAAAATACCACGAAAATTTGTTTTGAAAGGTGGTTGCACCGATTCAAAACGACCCCGCTCTGATACCAATTGTTGGATCGAGAAGCGCTAGAGGGGGGTGAATAGCGCTCGTGGCTTTCGCTCTTTTCGAATTCGTAAATCGTTTGATTAACACACTTGAGTAACGCAACGGAATAAAGAACGAACACACAGAAAGACACGAGAGATTTACTTCGTTCGGAGCCAGATCAACTCCTACTCGAAGGCCCGCGATCCTTGACCGCTTTCCGTGCGCAACAACTATAAACTCGTAAAAATGTACAATAAGATATTACAATTGAAAGCACTAAAACAAATTATACCGACAATAATAAAGTAGCAGAATCTGAAGCTCTGGGTTGTCGGAGGCTTGTAACAGCACTTTTGGACATTTCTTGAGCAGCTTGTAGCGTAAGGATTGCTTGGAGTTTGTTGTACTTTTGCTACTGCTCGAACTCCTCTTATAAAGGGTGTTCAAGGCGCCTTAAACCCCTCCAAGGCGCCCTAAATGAGCCGAGTCAGCCGCGGAGATAAGAGCTGAACTGGTCGAATCTGATCCATCTGAAGGCGCCTTAAACTGATCCAAGGCACCTCCAACATCTGGTCCAAGGCGCCTTCTGTGCTCTCCAAGGCGCCTTCAGACTCCAGTCCATGGCGCCTTGAGATTCCTTCAAGGCGCCTCCAACTCCTCTGGACAGCTGACCTCGGCTTGCACCCAAGCTCATTTGTGCTTCTTTGTTCCTGCAAAATGTGTTAGTCCCAAACACAAACCCTGCAACACAAAGTTAGCACAGAAACAATGGTATGAATAATAATAGCATATAATGACAGTCTCTGGACTGTCCGAGTCTGACTTCAGATTTCCAACCGGAAACCCTAGGTCGACTCGACGCCTACTGTTCTCTCTACGGGGAACGCGCCCTCACCTACTCCACTCAAGAGATTTACCTGATGCCAGTGCGATCCTCCAGATCAACTGGACTTTTGCTCGGTGCTCGATGCTTCCGGACTTTCTGTTGGACTTCCGCTTCCCGGCTGGTCCAGTCTTTCACCTGGTTCGCGACACCAGGACTTTCCACCTAGGGTTACCCCCCCTTAGGACTTTTGCCTGAAGCACTCGACCCACCAAGACTTTCCACATAGGGTTACCACCCCCTATGACCTAGGGTTACCACCCCCTAGAGTTTTCACCTTGCCTAACCACAGTTAGGGCTTTTACCTAAGTACACTTAACTTTGAATTCTTTGCCATTATCAAAACTTAGGTTTGATCGTCGGATGCTTCCCGCACCAACAATTTGGTCTCTTCAGGAGGGGAGACGTTGCAACCGCTAGGAAGGAGATGCACAGGGATGCCACCCACCGCCACTTGCTAGACCGCCGCCCCTCAAGAGCCGTCTTATGTCGTCGGGCCTTCTTTTCCCTTTCTCTCGCCCAGAGGATGCGTTGTTTTCTCTTGCTACCAGCGCTAGCGCTGTCTCCTTCTCCACACTGACATCGTCATCTCCTTCTCCACACCGACATCACCATCTCTACTTTCCTCTGAGGGCAGCTGCCCCTTTCCTCTATCGCCTATGTCGCCTCACGTACACAGTGCGACTCTGTTGCTGACGTCGCCGCTACTTCCTCTCGCGACGCCATAGTTCTCACAGCCACTGATGCCCTCACCGCCACATGGCCACTACCGCCATCCTTAGAACCGCCTCCAGCGACTACCTTGGGCGCCTCCAGTGGCAGCCGTCGCCGCCCCCAGCGGCTGCCACTGCCACCTCCATAGCCTTCGCCCTCCGGGCAACCGCCACCTAAGTTCTTAGGCTTGCTTGTCGTCCCCTTTTCATTCTAGCGCTATACCACTCGTTTCATCTCGGCTCTAGGTCACCTGTTCAAGTTTTTTACTGTTTATCTACTCCGGCCTTCGAGCTGTTATTGCATTCTGGTATGCATGTCGTTGTTATATTCCGATAGTCCAGACCGCATCTAGCTCCATGCCGACAGATCCCTGTCGCATATGGCTCTATGTCGTCAGATCCAGCTTTGTGCTGTTAGATCCGGATCTTCCGGCTCACCTTCATCTACCCTTCAGGACCACGACTACTCAATTAGCGTCATGACCAGCTCATCGATCCACCAGAGGATGCCCCCTAGGCCAGCGTACGTCATCGTACTCACTCTTTATTCATTTTATTATGCTATTATTTAGTCTGTTTCTTATATATTCATGGGATCCGTCTCGAACATCAGGGTGCCAGGGATCGAAAAAACCCAGTCATTATCTATAAGTAGTGTTGACCATACCTTCTGATGATTTGGTCAACATAGAAGACAGCTTATCATATTCTCTTTCTTAAAGTATGACTATTTGATTAATATTTTAATCACAGTTACGTCTTCTCAAATTTAATTATGATAGGATCATTAAATATTCAATTTTGTACTCCATTGGTTGATCTTAGTAGGCAGTCAAGCCCAGTCAAGCCCACTGTCATCACACCATATGGCCTGGCCTGTTTTTATTCTAGCAAGATAGTAAACCGACGGGGAAGCAGCCTGCCGAAAGAAGCCTCATGCGTCATTGACGTCCAACGAGGCAAAAATTTTGGACGCAATCATCCAAAATTAATAAAGGTATATGACATCCATGTACTCATCAGAACCTTACAAAACCTAAAACGTAACCATATAAAGCATTAGTCTTGACGTAAACCTTTAAATAAATATTCAAAAATTTCTAACGAAGCTTATGAAAGCACGAGAATGAATAGGTTGACTGAGGATGATGGATGAAAAAGCTAATGGTTACTAATTCTAAACTGGTTTTCAAAATGTGGGGCATGTCCTTTGCATTAAAACAATAAAGGACCTTTTAACGATTAAGAAAAAGGGCTGACTTTTCATTTTTGACCGTATATATACTGTAGAATCCCCCCTCCCCAAAAAAATTATATAGATTAATATGTTTATACGGTAGACGTGTATCTCTTCTTATACATGATCCATATGGAAAATAGGATGTTGCTAGGTCAGAAGGGGGATCGGGTTGATCAGGTGGAGAGGTTGTTGAACTCGTCGCATCGGCGGCGGACCTCTCCTTTTCTGCCGATCTTTACCCCGACGATGCTCAGCTTCTCCATGGCGTGGGTGAAGTCATCGAAGAAGGCGGTCTGGTTGGCGGCATAACGCTCCACCAGCGGACGCGTTCGCTTGTCCGCCGCCAGCGACGAGTCTGAGGCCAGCAACCCCAGCCCCCGCAGCACGTTCTGGTAGTACATGTTGTCGAACTTCCCTGGCGTCATCACATCGTTGAACGCCGCAATTGTTGGGTCCTTCTGGTAGTTCGCGCACGCTTTCTGCAGCGCCTCCGCGTACTGCGCGCTCATCGTCGGGTCGTGGCCGCCACTTCCCTTATAGCTGAAGATGCGGGAGGCGAACTCGCTGCAGTGGGAAAAGCCCACGGTGTGGGCGCCGGAGAGCGCCACTAAATCCTGCACCGTCATCTGCTTCTTGGCGAAGACATCTATGAGTTCGTCGATGGTCATGTTGGGGCGGGGAAGATTACCGGGGACGGTGGTCGCGGAGGAGCCGAGCGCGTCCTTACGGCCGAGGTGCACTGCATAGAACGGTCCGCCAAGCATGAGGACGAGGTCGCGGGTAGCGAGCGCGAGCACATCGGCGCAAGAGACAACGCCGGGGCACTGCAGCTCGAGCGCGGTCTTGGCACGTATTATGGTGTCGAAGGCGTCGCCCGGGAGGGAGACGTTGTCGTCGGCGTCGCGCTCTGCACGGTTGAAGGCATTGGAGGAGATGAGCATGGAGGCGTCGCAGCCGCCTACGAAGCAGTCGTGGAAGAAGAGACGGAGGGTGCCAGCGGCTGTGGTGGGGTTGGAGATCTGCTTGTTGGTCACAACCTCCGATATGATCTGCTCAGCATTGGGGCACGTCTTCTGGTAGTACTCAGTGGAGAGCTTAGCCGCGGCGGGGTACACCAGGGAGAGGAGGAGAGCTGCGGCCAAGGATGCCGCCACCGGGGCCGTCATGGTAACAACAAGTGCGAGCTTGTTCCTCATGGGTTAATCAATTGCAGGGGATCCAGTTGTAATCAATGGGGTTGATGACGACGACAATGGTGATGGAACGTGTAGCTTTCACTACCAAGGCCAAGACAGAGATGAGAGAGAGAATGAGCAGGGAGGAGAGGAAATGAAGGAGAAGAGAGAAAGGCTAGGAGGGGATCCAGGCGAATCAGGGGAGGGAGAGAGAGGGAGGGAAGCTAAAAGCGCCACACACAAATTCGCGGTGGTCCTCTGTTTTCCGAACAACAGCTTATCTCAATGGCGCTTCTCGATTTGATTTATGCTGATGATTTGATTATCATAAAATTAGATCAGTCATTTCAATAATAATCAATAAAATTAATTAAAATTATTATATTTTTTTAATTTAAAAGACATTTTATAAATTATCTCTTTTATATTTTATTCACCACGGTACAATGCAACCACGGAAGTAGATATTTGTTAACCTTCCATCTCCTCAGCAATGTCACATGTTGATGTTTTTTCTCTTCGCTGCGAGTGTTTATTTCAACCGATCCTCTATTAGAAGTTTTTTTTAAAATCTTCTCGTATGATAAAAATAAATATTATATTTAATTTTAATTAAAAAATCGAGGAAAATATATTTTTTAATATTATCCATCTAAGATATTAATAGAAAATTATTAATTCTAAAATGTGAGATTAAAGAAAATAATGATAATATATATTTTATATAAAAAATAAATAGAAAAATTATTAATAAATTTTAAAATTATTTTTTTATAAAATTATTTTCAATATGAAAAAAAAATATTAATATAATTTAATTTAAGGCTTTACTAAAATTAATTACTAAAGGTTCATGTTCTTAACGTTTTAAAGTTTTATATTAAATATTTTTTTTTATCTACTATCCAAGAATACCTAAAATGCATTCTTAATCATCATAGATATATTTATGAAGAGGCACCGAATACAGAAAAGTTGTCTGTTATATTGGAGGTTTCAAGTAGTAAGAAGGTCTTTTCCTCTTCAACGGACCATCAGTCCCAAACAGTTAGCAGTGATGCAACTCAATTCTCGACATAATCATCTTCGGCTGCATCAGTAACACTAGGATCTAGTTCTTTAGCATCCTCTCAGGCTGTTTTCATGAGCAATAAAGGGAAGAACAAGGAAGAATTGAGGTCACATCGCCCCTACAAAGTGGACAATAATTATGGGTCCGAGCAATCCAACCAGGAGGTGTCAAATGAAGGTAGCCACATGTAATATTAGGGACTTTCACAAGTCTCTAAAACATGGGGGTACATCACCTCCTCAAATAGAAAGATATTCAAGTTATGACACTTAGCGAAACCAAGCTCAATGAAGATTCTCTAGATATCATCATGCAAAGAAAGTTCTCAGGTATGGGGATGACAAATAATTTCATTTATTCTAATAGATGTTGTATTTTGCTTTTATGGGATATGCACAGGGCTACTTTAGAAATTCTTGCTACAACGGATTAATATATATATCGCCGTGTTCATTGCTCTATTACGACTTGAGTTTCTTTGGTGACATTTGTATATGATTTTCATTCTATCATGACAAGATGACCTTTATGGACTTCTCACGCTCCTTGGAGAAATGATTACGGAACTTTGGCTCATTATGGAAGATTTTAACTCACCTTTGGCACTTTAAGACAAAGAAGGTGGGGAATCGGTTTCTAATTATGAGATACATGACTCGGAGTGTTTTGTTCACACTTGCGATTTGGTTTGTAACACCCAAAAATCCACATAAACCACATGCATGCAAATTAGAAAAAAATCGACATGATTGCATAATAGAGAATTTTTCATTATTATCGATGCTGGATCGAGGAAAGGGGACGGGGGACGATTGAGGAAAAATATTTTTTATTCAAGGATAATTTTTAATTATTTAAATTATGATATATTTAATAGTGATTTTTAAAAAATATGATATTTCAAGGTTATTTTACATGTCGAGTCGTATTTTAAACTAGTAATCGATTTTGGTCAGCTTGATTAATATTTTTGAGAACTTATCTAAACGAGATATCTTACCCACTCGTTTTGGATTTAATGGGCCTATTTTAGTAGGTTTAGTGAGCCTATACTATCACACACACACACATATATATATATAGAGAGAGAGAGAGACAGGGTCGGCTTAAAGTTCTACAGGCCCTAGGCGAAGAAAAAAAAATCTTTAATAATATTTTTTAAAAAAATAATTTTTTTATCTTTTTTTATTTAGATTTGGGATCGACAACAGTGTATTTAAATTTTTTAAATAATTAGATTTAAATATTCACACCATGTAATTTTAATTTGATAATATTTCAAACTTCGACTATTACTGACACAAATATATAAGAAAATTCTCATACAAATACTAATAATTTAGATTTGGGTTCATAGTTCATTCATTCCATAATTTATTTATGCATAACAATAAAGAACATTTCGAGGAAAAGAAAGCGAAAAAAATATTATCGAGTGAGATAGGAAAAGGATGTCTTCTTAGAGAACTAATGATAAGAGAGGAAAAAATACATGAACACTAATGAGATAATGAATAGATGATGAACTAATTATAAAATGAGATAAAAAAAAAAGAAATTAGATGTAAGGTATTAAATAGTTAAATTGTAACTCTAGATATAATTTTAGCATCAAAATATAATAATTATAATTAATATGTAATTAAATATAGTTATCATTGGAATTAATTGAAGTGCACTATAAAAATAGAAACAACAAAATCTAAAATAAAATTGATTGCATTGAAGCTAGCAAAATCTAAAGACAACTATAACGAAATTCGAAGCAAGCCCAATCTAAAGCAAAATCTGCATGCAAGCATAATGCAACCTTGGAACTAGACAATATAACTGTTAAATGTAAATATTAAATAATAAATCTACTCTTTAATTAATAATGGGCCCTAATAAAATTGGGGCTCTAGGCATAGACCTTAATGGCCTATGCCTTGAGCCGGGCCTGTATAGAGAGAGAGAGAGAGAAATGTTATGCTGGGCGACGCTTTGTGCGCGATCGTGAGCGACGCGCAGACGTGGCACCGCCAGCTCGATTTCACTACAAATAAAATAATCCACAAAAGTTACTCTCTCCCTTTCCCGCCTTTGTTCAAAATTTCGACGGCGCTTATTACCAAAAATAAAATCTCCCTTGCCGCTCTCTCTCTCTCCCTCCCTCTCCCTCGCCGCTCTCTCTCCCTCGCTCCCGGTCCCCTTCGGCGTCCGTCCTCCGGGCGACCTGACGCTTCCCCGGAAAGTTCAATATTTTTTGTCTGGCTTGCCGCTCGCCCCCTTCCCTCGATCCCTCCGTCGAAACTCGTCCCTCGCGCTCCCGGCCGGAAAGTTGCTCCGACGTCTTCAATCGCAGGTCTACTGTGAGATCCTACCACCTCACTCCAATTTAATTTCTTAATCCACACCGTTATTACCTTGTGAAATCGGTATAAAAATAGCTGTAATAATTGTATAAAGATGCACCGCGGCTTTGCTCTCATTTCTAACCGTTGCATCAACTACTACGACTGATGAAACCGTGCTTGTAGGATATGACTTGGATTGGTCGTGGTAGAAGGTCGGAAGGACTTATGCTACGACCTGGATGGTCGACGGCTCCAACAACCGCCTGCTCTCCGGTGGACTTTCATTTTGCTGCTACAAGGTGTAGTAGCTTCATAGGGAGGAAGCTGCTACAATGTGTAGCAGTTAACTGTGCATGAAGCTGCCACACCTTGTAGCAGCTACCTTGATATTTTCTAGCAGAGATTAACGTACTCGGTACCCATAGTTTTCATATTGTCTTTATCAACCCGATTCAAAAATTATTCTTAAAAAAAATTTTCACTGCTTCAGCGCCTTTCCTGCTACAGATTGATTGGAATTCTCTCTCCTTCGCTCCCTCCGTCTCCCTCGTCTTCGTCGAAGGTCGTCCGACTGACCACTTGGGCCCCTACTGGGAAAGTGAAAGTTCGGCTGCACCAACCGCCTGCTCTCCGGTGGACTTTCATTTTGCTGCTACAAGGTGTAGCAGCTTCATGGGGAGGAAGCTGCTACAACGTGTAGCAGTTAACTGTGCATGAAGCTGCCACACCTTGTAGCAGCTACCTTGATATTTTCTAGCAGAGATTAACATACTCGGTACTCATAGTTTTCATATTGTCTTTATCAACCCGATTCAGAAATTATTCTTAAAAAAAAATTTCACTGCTTCAGCACCTTTCCTGCTACAGATTGATTGGAATTCTCTCTCCTTCGCTCCTCCGTCTCCCTTGTCTTCGTCGAAGGTCGTCCGGCTGACCACTTGGGCCCCTGCAGGGAAAGTGAAAGGTCGACTGCACCAACCGCCTGCTCTCCGGTGGACTTTCATTTTGCTGCTACAAGGTGTAGCAGCTTCATAGGGAGGAAGCTGCTACAACGTGTAGCAGTTAACTGTGCATGAAGCTGCCACACCTTGTAGCAGCTGACTTGGTTAGTCGGATTTCTAGCCCCTCTATTTTCTAACATAGATTAACACTACAATTTAGCTATAGTTTTCATATTGTGCATATCAACTTGATTGAAAAAATATTTTTGATGCATGACTTTTCGCTCTTTCAACGCCTTTCCTACTACAGGATGATTGGAACATGTATATACATTAGATTTAAAATTTTTTAAAATTTTTTATGCTTCTGCAGGGCCATGTGTTTAGGTTTGCTGCTACACGGTGTAGCAGCTTCCTAGACTAATAACTTGCTACACCTGTTTGTAGTTGTATATCATATTGCTTAAAGGTGCTGAAAAAAGTGATATGTGATGCTGCATCGGAATCCCTTTGGTTTGCAAAGCGTTGTAGCAGCTACTATAACTAATAATTGCCACACATTGTAGCATTTACATATACATGTAGCTTCCACAACTTGTTGCATTTACCCAAATTTATATTTCTTTGTTATTGTTTTATTTACCTTTAAAAAGTTTGTAAGTAACTTCCATGTTTCAGTAAATTATAATCTATTGGATGTATGTGTGTAGTGCTTATCGCTAGTAAATCTGTCAGACATTGTAGCAGCATGCTACCTCGTATAGCAGCTCTTAATAAGTATAAATATATTTGGTATTAATACGTGTGACCGGTGTGGCCTTAGCAGATCACGTCACGTCACCGAATTAGATTCTACATCGTATATCAGCTAATCCTCACTAATTGCCATATAGTGTAGCAGCTAATATGCGCTTCATGTGGAAATGATGGATCAGTGATATGTGCAACAATAACTTAATCCGGTGTTTATAAATAGAGTAATATATGGTAGTTGTCGCTACAAAATGTAGTAACTACTTAGTACGAGGATAACACGTTATAGCACCCATACATTTCACTAATATAATTACCTGAGAAAGTAATGTCAAAACATTTACATTTCGAGGGCATGTTCAGATATATTTTGCACAATGTTCAATACCTCTAGGATCGCCTGTATTACTCTCTTCAACTTAGAGACTAGAGAGTGGTAGTACCTATCCTCAGAACGGAAAGGGCAAGGTGTTAGACCCTACAAGATTAGTGCAAAAATTATAAGATAAATATGCGTCCAGATTGAGTCATATAGGTACATAAAAACATGATTGTACCAGCTATAGATGTCAAATCTTCTTCATACGATTCGTCGTCGTTGGTATTATCCTTCTCTGTAGCATTTGATCTGGAAATCGTATAGTTATTTACTATATTGTTTTTGGATGATATAAATTGATATACGCAGCTAAATATGTATGATATAAGGTGATAACTAATGGACGCATACCTCTGCTGCAGTAAAGGACAATTGCACTTGTCGTGTGAGACACCTCGGTGACTGCATCCACGACATAGCCTCGCTTTTGAGGTTGTTGTCTCTTTTGATGATTTCAATCGGTTTTCACACCCCTTTGCCCTGACCAAAGAAGGGTCAACAATAGAGGGCCCCCCATCGATGCTTTGGTTTCTTTTGTTGGGTTTTTCGGGCCGTAAAAACCGCTTTTTGCGTTGCGAAAACCCCGAAACCCCCATGCCACGGATCCGTGCGAAGAAATAAAATTATGTAAAACTTTCATGTACATGTTTTCTACTCCTAGATCTACATTAGATCTACAAAAGAAAAGGTTACCCTTGATGCGAAGCCCTTCGCAATCCCGCTCATCCAAGGTTCATCGCCGGATCTCGAGAGTATCAAAGTAGATACTCCTCTATGTGTATCCACACGAACAACTCGATGGAGAGAACCTCTAAGGATGTGCTAGCAACCTTAGAAGATTAGTAATGGTGGAGGAGAGGGAGAGAAGAGAAGAGCTTGAGGAAGAAGAAGGAGTTACTCACCAAGCACACAAAATGCACTAACTCCCTCATCTAAAGTGGTCGACCACTTTAAGAGAATGTAACCTCCATGGGATGCCAAGAGTCACAACTCTTGGTAACTCCCATGAGGTGGCATCTCACTTAAGCAACCATGATGATGTGGAGCATCATCATTGGTCCACTTCTTGCCAACTCACCAATGAGGTGGCAAATGGTCAAGTCAAACTTGACTCTTCATCTTCCTCTCAAGTCAAGTCAAACTTGACCACTTCTCTCTCATGGTTGATCAAATCTAACCATTAGTTCAAGTCAATTTTAATTTAATGAATCCTATTCATTGAATTAAATTGATTCAATGAGTTTAAGTCCAAATTAGACTCATTTAATACATGAACTAAATTGAGTCCAACTCAATTAGCCTAATTTGGATTACTCTTAATCCAATTTAGTTCATCACATGAACCTAATCCTTTAGGTTCATCAAATGAACCTAATCTCCATCTAATTGCCCTTTGTGTGTGACCCTATAGGTTCTTATAACGTTGGCAATGCTTCTAAACCCTTTTAGAAGCATAAGTAATGAGTGGTATCTAGCAACACATCATTACTACCCAAGTTATAAGAATGTTGAGATCCAACATCACCTTGTGACTACTAATTGTGACTCCTTATAATATATGACATTGTCCTTCTATCCTAGACATCTAGATTGATCAATGTGAGGCATAGACCGTGTCATCCTCTAATCAATCTAAATCTTGAACTCCAAGTAGACTCACTAAATCAAATGAGCTCAATATCTCATATTGACTCATTTGGGCATGGTCATGCACTTCGTGGTCTTACTCTATCAAAAATATCGATGTCACTCCCGTCATATAGGAGGGATAGATCTCATCTACATCACTCACATCCCTCTGCATAATTCGTTACATACCCAGTAATCGCCTTTATAGTCCACCCAGTTACGGGTGACGTTTGACGAAACCAAAGTACATAACTCCTTATGTAGGGATCCATGGTGACTTCAGGTCTAAGGACTAGTAGTCATACTAATAGCCACATGAGAAAGTATATGACACTCATATAACGATCCATGATACTTTCTCATGGCGGGCCATTCAGTATACATTCTCCAATGCATACCCATGTGTCAACTTGATATCTCTATATCCATGACTTGTGAGATCAAGTCATCGAGTTGACCTACATGCTAGTCTTATTGCATTAACATTGTCCCTGAATGTTAATACTTGACTAGGAATGATTAAGAGTAGTGTTCCCTATATCATCTCACTATCGGTTCAACTAACCGATTGATATAGGTGAGAACCTTCTACTCAAGGACGCTATTATACTTAGTTTATTTGGCACTAGTACGAGTAAGTATAATAACCAAAACAAATGCCTTTATTTATATAAGAATATGATACAATAAGTCCATAATACAATCATCAAATGATTGACTCTAGGGTTCTAACTAACATCTTTGACTTTGGTTGTCATTTTTACTGCTAATGTTAAGATCTTGAAGTTTACTGTATATACAATCGAATTGATTATCCAACATGTTTGTCCCCTCATCAGTTAAAGATGCAACATCAATAACTACTGAAGCTTTATAGGATAGCCTAGAGTGTCTTGCCATCAACTTCGCATCTGGATTGTCGATGGAAGTTTGCGCACCAAAGTCATAGATTGCCCCCACCTTGGCATTTCTTGTCCATCGGTTGAGTATGTACTTATCAGGCAGTAGAAACACTTGGTTGATACGGAAAAAATGTTAACATATGCCTACATGGAATACCCTCAAATTCAAATTTACTACAACTACATGATATGTAGTCTGCAAGTTTGTCATGTGTGAGGACCCTTGGCTTTGCAGATGAACCACTTTGAAAATTCATGATATGGTAACCCACTAAATCACCAACCATAGATGCTTGTTGCACATAATAACCATGACTCACAGTCATTTCACTTTGAAAGTCCAACCATTATTTTTTGGTGTACACCCTAACCATTTGATATTCCATAGGCCAGTTTGTCTTAATCTTAGGTTGCTCGACCATATCAATATGGTCGACAACTAACTCATTGTGTCGTTGGTGCCGCAATGCTCTATTAAAACGTGTGATAAAATCCATCAATGAGTTCTTATGTGATACATACTTCTTGAAAAATGAATATGAGCTTTCAGATCGCTGACTGCTTGACATTCCAGCAGAAAAAACATGGTTAAAAAATAATGGGACCCACCTTTGTCTTATTTTATACATCAATGTTAACCAATCATTGTTCTCCAATCTAGAACACCTGATAACTTCTTCCCATGTCTTCTCAAATTCGGCTGGGGATGAGAAGTTAACAATTACATCCTTTATCGTTTGATAGTAGTTGCGAAAAGTCAAGGGGGGTAATTTATCTTGAAATTTATTGAGTATATGCCACAAACAATACCGATGCACTGTTTGAGGTAAAACCTGGCCAATGGCCTTCGTCAATGCTGGATCTTGATCGGTGATAATCATAGTTGGTGGACCTTTAAACATTGTTTCAATGAACTTTGTAAGCAACCAAACAAACGACTCAATTTTCTCATCACTTAAAAAGGCACAACCGAATACATATTTAGGACCCTCAGAGGTGTCTGTCATTGCTAGAGGATGACATATTTAGGACCGATTATAGGTATGAATTACAATCAATGATGATGACTAATTATGTTAAAATATTAGATTACGGAAATGGTTATATGATCGAAGATATAAGTACGATAATCTAAAAGGCGAAAATATTCCATCTGAACCCTTACCATCGTAACCCTATTCCCAAAGTGAAGAGTCAAAATAACTTACAAAAGTCGAAGAATCGAAGGCGGAAACAAGATGTCGCAGTGAGGTTGGGGGAAGCTGTGACGGTCTCGACGGTCGAACTTAAGATGGGAGAAGCAGTTTCTATAGCTTAGCTGATACACTCAGTAGCAGTTTCTATAGAATAGCTGCTACACATTTTCGAAGAAGGCACCGACCGTGAGCTGCTGATTTCTTTAGCATTTAATTCAAATTAGTTTCTAGACATTGTAGCAGCTACCCCCTAAATGGAGATGCAACTCGTGTATTGGTTACTGTCGATTCAGATTCTCTTTGTAGTATCTACTCTCCTACATAATATATACAAGGAAACAATTAGTATGCTTTTCGCCTTTTCCAGATACCTCACAGAAATCAGAGTAATGACATCAGATAGTTGGCAGTACTTGTAACTTGTTACAACCGTAACTGCTACAACAATAAGTTATAAGTTTTTTGTCAGCCGTAACTACTATATCATCACCTTAAGTAGATTTACATTTCTCCGACCCCATCCGTAGCTACATTGGTGTAGCAGCTATAATGTTGTAGCTGCTACAACGTTGTAACGCCCGAAAATTTTCAAACTTGCATTAGAATTATTCTATGATTTTTCTAGAATTTTTAGATATTTTTCCGGAATTTTTCGAATAGCAGAAGTAGCAAAAGTAATTAGATAAGCAAAATGGTTTAAGCGGGAATCGAACCCGGGACCTCTCGGGTCCGCTAAACCTTTAGTTAGCCTTAGTAACCGGTGAACCCAGCAGGGCCGTGCTGAAGAAAGAGGAACAAATTATATTTATATTAGAGTTGGGTTCAATAATCCGCTTAATATAAATTAAGAACTAAAGTAGGTTTTGGTTTATTTTGGGTTCGGCAACTTCTCAACCCTCACCACCGAGACCTCACCGCCGCCTCTTCCCTCTTCTTCCTCTCTCGGCACACCAAGCCCCAAGGGGCTCTAGGAGCACTTTCCGGCAGGATCTTCGATACGAGGACGTTCCCCTCCGCGAGAAGAACGCGTGGACGCGAGCGAATCGTCGAGAAGTCGTCTCCACCGGAATTTCTAGCGATTAGATTTGTAAGAAATCTAGCACACGAGGTAAGAAACCCATCACCTGCAGTATAAGTAGCTCTCGTTTGATTGCATGCTTATAATTTAATTATATGTAGATTTTTATCGATATCTAAAGTGTATTTAATTCTCTTCGCAGATTTAGGGGTTAGTTGAGTATCTCTGGATGGGCCGGGCGCGTTTTCCCTCTTCAGATAGAGGTTCTAGACGTCGTCGGGTGCCTAGAGGTAGTCCCCCTATTAGGGAGGAGAGTTGGAGCACACTAGGTGTTCGATAAAATGTTTAGCGCAACATTAGACAGTTTTAACAGCATAGTTGGATGCATAGAAGCATTTAAACCAGCATATCAGTTTTATTTCAGCTTTATGGGACTAGATGTCCAATGGGTGTGCTCCCACAGTCGCCTCTAGGTTCAGACAACCTAGTTCTAGGTTCAGATAACCTAGATTCAGCAGACAAGTATTTTACTTATGTAGTGACACTGTACTGGATTAGATATCCACTGGGTTGGACTCCCATAGTCGTCCCTAGGTTTAGCTAACCTAGTAAACCCTACTAGATTCGGAACTTGCAATCCCGGGTCTAGTTAGGGATGCGCGCACAGCAAGTACAGTTGTCAGGGCCCTACAGCAGCATGTTTAGTATTTTTATCTATTATGTATAATAGTTTTACAAATCAGTTTTAAAACATAATGGAATTCAGTATTAGCTCAGCTTCAGCTTAGCTCACTTTTGTATCAACTCAGCTTATTTCAGTTGTTAAATATGATAGCTTCATATACAGTTCTAGACATGTTATGATCAGTTTTATTTTATGTTCAGCTTATGTTATGCCATGCTTTGTATGATACCATGTCATGCCATGCTTGCATATTCAGTATGTTTTTCAAATAGCATGACTTTCAAATCATGAGTGGCATCGTATGCATTGTTTGTGTGAGTAGATGGTTTCTTACTAAGCGAAAGCTTATAGATACTTTTTCCTTATACTGCAGATAAAGGTAAAGGAAAGGTGGACCAGTAGCGGAAGCTGGAAGGCAATGCAGATCAAGATGTGTGTGGCAGGAGTTGGAATAAAGATCTTTGGGATCTAAACAGTTTTACTTCAGTATTAGTACTTAGTGGTTTCAGTTGTTACTATTCAGTTTTTGATTTGTTAAGTGTTATGAAATAGTAAACCATGCACTATGTAGTATGCCAGGTTTAGAATATTAGTAGTTTTATAGTAGTGTGATTTGCATTGACTTAGAGTGGTTGCAGGTGGTTTTGGCACGACAAAGTGTCGAAATCAGCATCTCTGATTTCGTATCAGGAAATCAGAAGCTGGATCGGTCTGCCAACCGATCGAGTGATTGTGCCACCGGATCGGTCCGCCGACCGATCCGCAAATCTGATATCTTGTATTCTCCGGATCGGCCACCGCCGATCCAAAGACGATCTGATAGCGTTCGAGGTTTCGGTACCTAGATCGGTCGCAGGACCGATCCGACCACACGGATTGGATCGACCGATCCGACCACACATGGATCGATCGCCCGGACCGATCCAGTTGGGACCTGAATGCCCCATAGCTTCGATCGATCCGCGAATCGATCGCAGTCTGTAGTTAGTTGGGAAGTGTAGTTTCTAGTCCCTAGCCGAGTTTGGATGTTCAGTTTCCCTCCTTAGCATATGTACACCAGCAAAGAAGATCTTTAGACCTTTCTTAGCAGTTGTATCCGTCATTAGTAGAGTAAAATTTTAATTAGCCCAGCTTTCCGCACAGTATAGTTTAGCATAATTGTAGCGACCGGCCTTACAGCAGTACCCAGGAGGTGGGTCGTTTCAGAGTGGTATCGGAGCAGTGTTCCATACTTCCTACACACACATCAGCATTGTACTGCAGCTTCCAAGTAAGAATACCTCTACTCTCTTTATTGTTCTTGCTTTCTAGTTACAGTTCATGTTTATATGCCTACCGCTTGTTAGTATGTGATAGTTTTAAACATGATATCAGTAGTTATATAACTGTAATTACCTTAGTTATGTTATGTTCTCTATGTCTTTAGAAATGGCACCAGGCTAAAAGGGCACTAGCTACTGAGCCCCAACAAGAGGAGGCGTTCAAGTGCCTCCTCCATACTTACAAGATTAGTGGCTCGATTCTGACTAGAAGTCAATAAGAACGAAATAGCCACCTTAAAGGCTAACCAGCAGAATACCCCACAGTCACCCCGGAACCGAATTTGACGACTCCGGTAGTTTTAGAGGTTCCACCAGCCCAGCCTACAGCGGCCCCAGCAACTGAGCCAAGAAAGGAAGCCTATCCGATCCAGTGGCAGCGGGTCAAGAGAACTTCTCAGGCACTAGTGAACTATGGGATGCACAAGCCTGGTTCAAAACACTGGAGAGCACGATGCTTCTGGACTGGCCGGAACACGAGAAGGTGAAGTGTGCCTCCTCCACTGACGGGAGGCACGCATGTGGTGGAAAGAATCGAGCAGGCGCCCAAATGAACCGGATGTTATGGGCGACTTGAGAAGGAGTTCTTCGAGGAGTTCTTTCACATACGGGTTACAAACCGCCACTACGACGAGTTCACCGAGTTTCGTCGGGCAACCTATCGGTTGAGGAAGTCGTGAAGAAATTCAACAGGTTGGCTCGTCATGCCCGAGCTAGTCGGCACGTAAAAGGAACGAATCCGTTGATGCTCAAGATGCCGAGGCCGAGATAGCAATGAACGTGGTCGGTGGCATACATAGGCCACAAACCACGGAGGAGTTAGTGAGCGGTGCCTTGACCACAGAGCATTACCATAACAGCATAAAGCAGCAGAAGCAAGTCTCCTCAGAGTCCAAAGGCCAAGGAAACTCTCACACTCAAAAGCAGAAGGCCACAGCTCTAATGGAAAGGGAACTCCAACGCAAGCGCAAATCGGAAGTGACCCAAAAGGAGGACCATCTAGCAAGCGACCCGGTTATCCAAAGTGTGCTACTTGTGGGAAATTCCACCTGTGGGTTTGTCGCAAGGGCACACGAGGATGCTTTGAATGTGGACAAGAAGGGCACATCCGATGCCGAACAAGACCGGTCTTCTCGGCCAGCGTGATTGATGCAGGCGGCTCGCTTATATCGGATGCAGGCCGCCTAGAAGGTCCACTTATCGGCCGGGCGGATTAGAAGCCCCTCCGGCTATGGCGAATGCGAGGATCTACTCACTCACCGGAGAGGACGTAGCCAATGCCTCGACAGTTGTCACAAGTCAGATTAGCATTTTTCAGTATAGTGCTACCGTTCTATTTGATACTGGGGCAACCCATTCATATATAGCCGGATGTTCGCGAAAAATTAGAAATACCCTCGGAGGTACTCATGGCACTACCTTCAGGAGAGATCATGGCATCCACGCACTGGCTCAGAGCAGTGTCGGTCATTATAGCATGCAGAGAGCTCTTTTGTGATCCGATAGTGCTAGAAATGACCGACTATGACGTTATCTTTGGAATGGACTTCCGATCAGATACGGTGCTACCGTAAACAGAAAGTCATCTTCCAACCTGAAGCGGCAGTGCAATTTGAATACTGCGGGGAACCAAAGAGAAAGGCAAGAAGTTTCTCTCGCTGAAAGCACAGACATCTGGATTCAGGATGTACTGAGATTCCTAGCACACGTAGTCAACGCCCGGTCGGGACAAGAACCAACAACTAGCGGAGGTTCGAGTCGATGTGACTACCAGCCTTCCACAAGAGTTACCAGCTTAGCACGACAGAGATTGACTTTGAGATAGAGCTCATTCCTGTACAAATCCTATCTCCAAAGCGCCTTATCGCATGGCTCAACAGAAGGAACTTCATGAGCAACTACAGGGGCTGCTTGACAAGGGTTTCATACGAGTCACTCACCATGGGGAGCGTTGTATTGTTCGTGAAGAAGAAGGATGGAAGCATGCAGTCGGCATAGACTACGATCATCGAACCAAGTCACAATCAAGAACAGTATCCTTCCCGTAATCGATGACCTTCGACCAGTGAAGGGCGCGGATTTCTAAGATAGATCTCGGATCAAAGTTATCATCGGTGAAGGTTAAAGAAGGGATATACCCAAGACAAAGATTCGTAACCGAGATACGGACACTACGAGTTCGTAGTCATGCCCTTTGGCGTGACCAATGCTCCAGCTACATTCATGGATCTCATGAACAGAGTATTCAGGGAGTATTTAGATAAGTTTGTTATTGTGTTTATCGATGATATTCTTATCTACTCAGGAACTCAGGAAGAACACTCAGAGCACCTGAAACTAGTATTGCAGACCCTTCAGCAAAACCAGCTATACGCCAAGTTCACGAAATGTGAATTTTGGTTAGATCAGGTGTCCTTCCTGGGTCACATCATCTCAAAGGATGGTATCATGGTAGACCCCGGAAGATAGAAGCTGTGAGCAATTGGAAGAGACCCAAGAACGCTAGCGAGATCAGAAGCTTTCTGGGATTAGCAGGCTATTACAGAAAATTCGTAGAGGACTTCTCCAGGAAGCCTCCCCACTGACATCTCTTACCAGAAAGAACAGAAAGTATCAGTGGATCGAGGACTGTGAGAACAGTTTCAGCGAGCTGAAAAGGAGATTGACCAGTGCTCCCATTTTGGCTCTACCAGACAACACCAGCAGCTTTGACATCTATAGTGATGCCTCTAAGTTGGGATTAGGAGCAGTACTGATGCAAAACGGCAAGGTGATCGCCTATGCCTCCAGACAACTCAAGGATTATGAGAAGAATTATCCTACTCATGACCTTGAGCTTGCAGCAGTAGTGTTCGCTCTCAAAATTTGGAGACATTACTTATATGGAGCTCAGTGCAGAGTGTATACAGATCATCAGAGTCTGAAGTACTTCTTCACTCAGAAGGATCTGAACATGCGCTAGCGCAGATGGCTGAGCTGGTCAAAGACTACGATATAGACATCCTCTACCATCCGGGAAAGCCAATAAGGTAGCCGACGCACTTAGCGTAAAATCCGGTGCTACCTTATTATCTCTTCTGACCATGTCACCGCCCCTGAAGGAGATCGTAGATTTCGGTCTCGAGCTCATCGTTGGACAGCTCTCTACTATGACCTTAAAGTCTACCTTGCTTGGTGATATTCAGTCAGCTCAGGAGCAGGACCACGAAATTCAGAAAATCAAGCAAGGGCTAGCGGAATCAGAAAGTAGAGAATTTAGAGTGTCCGATAGAGGGGTGTTGTATTTTGGTGACAGACTCTGTGTTCCAGATCGGGAGGAACTAGAGAGGATTTTAGATGAGGCTCACAGAACTTATGCGATGCATCCGAGTTCCACCAAATGTATCAAGACCTGAAGAACCATTTTTGGTGGCCCGGGATGAAGCGAGACATCGCCAGATATGTTAGCATCTGTCTCACCTGTCAGAGAGTCAAGGCAGAACATCAGCGACCAGGAGGAGTTCTGCAGCCTATACAGATTCCAGAATGGAAGTGGGAGGATATCTCTATGGATTTCATAGTGCCCAGAACCACGAATGGTTTTGACGCCATCTGGGTAATAGTCGACAGGTTGACTAAATCAGCCCACTTCTTAGCTATCAAGATATCCTACTCCATGGAGAAGCTAGCTCAGTTGTATCTCCAGGAGATCGTCAGACTACATGGAGTCCCACGAACCATCATTTCAGACAGAGACAGCAGATTCACATCACACTTCTGGGAGTGTGTACAGTCAGCGTTGGGCACTAAGTTAAAGTTCAGCACAGCCTTCCATCCTCAGACAGATGGTCAGACGGAGCGAGTAAATCAGGTACTCGAAGATATGCTCCGAGCGTGTGCCCTAGACTTCAAAGGAAGTTGGTGCAAATATCTGAGTCTAGCAGAGTTTGCATACAACAACAGCTATCAGGCCACTATCGGCATGGCACCTTACGAGGCTCTCTATGGGCGGAGGTGTAGATCTCCAATCTGCTGGTATGAGAGTGGTGAACAGAAGGAACTAGAGCTTCAGACAGATCTAGTAGCAGATACCACAGCAGCTATACAGCAGATCCGCCAGAGGATAGAGACAGCTCAGAGCCGCCAGAAAAGCTATGCTGATACACGGCGCAGACCCTTAGAGTTTTCAGTTGGGGATTCAGTGTTCCTCAGGGTAGCTCCCATGAAGGGGGTAATGCGTTTTGGGAAGAAGGGCAAGCTAAGTCCCAGATATGTGGGACCATACCTTATTAGCAGAAGAGTGGGCAAGGTAGCATATGAGCTAGAGCTACCCCAGGAAATGTCAGCTGTCCACAACGTATTTCATGTCTCTATGCTGAAGAAGCATATCCCAGATGCCACCCAGGTGATTGAGCCTCAGTCGGTACAAGTCCGCGAAGATCTCAGTTATGACAGTCGACCTATTCAGATAATAGATCGAGCAGTTAACACATTGCGGAACAAGGAAGTACCGTTAGTAAAAGTCATTTGGCAAAGTCACACAGCAGCAGAGGCAACTTGGGAGACAGAAGCCAGCATGAGACAGAAGTACCCAGAATTGTTCTAAGTTCGAGGACGAACTTTTTATAAGGTATGGCCCGAAAATTCTCAAACTTACATTAGAATTATTCTATGATTTTTCTGGAATTTTTAGATATTTTTCCGGAATTTTCCGAGTAGCGGAAGTAGCAAAAGTAATTAGATAAGCAAAATGGTTTAAGCGGGAATCGAACCCGGGACCTCTCGGGTCCGCTAAACCTTTAGTTAGCCTTAGTAACCGGTGAACCCAGCAGGGCCGTGCTGAAAGAAAGAGGAACAAATTATATTTATATTAGAGTTGGGTTCAATAATCCGCTTAATATAAATTAAGAACTTAAGTAGGTTTTGGTTTATTTTGGGTTCGGCAACTTCTCAACCCTCACCACCGAGACCTCACCGCCGCCTCTTCCCTCTTCTTCCTCTCTCGGCACACCAAGCCCCAAGGGGCTCTAGGAGCACTTTCCGGCAGGATCTTCGATACGAGGACGTTTCCCTCCGCGAGAAGAACGCGTGGACGCGAGCGAATCGTCGAGAAGTCGTCTCCACCGGAATTTCTAGCGATTAGATTTGTAAGAAATCTAGCACACGAGGTAAGAAACCCCTCACCTGCAGTATAAGTAGCTCTCGTTTGATTGCACGCTTATAATTTAATTATATGTAGATTTTTATCGATATCTAGAGTGTATTTAATTCTCTTCGTAGATTTAGGGGTTAGTTGAGTATCTATGGATGGGTCGGGCGCGTTTTCCCTCTTCAGATAGAGGTTCTAGATGTCGTCGGGTGCCTAGAGGTAGTCCCCCTATTAGGGAGGAGAGTTGGAGCACACTAGGTGTTCGATAAAATGTTTAGCGCAACATTAAACAATTTTAACAGCATAGTTGGATGCATAGAAGCATTTAAACCAACATATCAGTTTTATTTCAGCTTTATGGGACTAGATGTCCAATGGGTGGGCTACCACAGTCGCCTCTAGGTTCAGACAACCTAGTTCTAGGTTCAGATAACCTAGATTCAGCTGATTAGCATTTCAGTATTTTACTTTCAGCAGCGACACTGTACTGGATTAGATATCCACTGGGTTGGACTCCCATAGTCGTCCCTAGGTTTAGCTAACCTAGTAAACCCTACTAGATTCGGAACTTGCAATCCCGGGTCTAGTTAGGGATGCGCGCACAGCAAGTACAGTTGTCAGGGCCCTACAGCAGCATGTTTAGTATTTTTATCTATTATGTATAATAGTTTTACAAATCAGTTTTAAAACATAATGGAATTCAGTATTAGCTCAGCTTCAGCTTAGCTCACTTTTGTATCAACTCAGCTTATTTCAGTTGTTAAATATGATAGCTTCATATACAGTTCTAGACATGTTATGATCAGTTTTATTTTATGTTCAGCTTATGTTATGCCATGCTTTGTATGATACCATGCCATGCCATGCTTGCATATTCAGTATGTTTTTCAAATAGCATGACTTTCAAATCATGAGTGGCATCGTATGCATTGTTTGTGTGAGTAGATGGTTTCTTACTAAGCGAAAGCTTATAGATACTTTTTCCTTATACTGCAGATAAAGGTAAAGGAAAGGTGGACCAGTAGCGGAGGCTGGAGGGCAATGCAGATCAAGATGTGTGTGGCAGGAGTTGGAATAAAGATCTTTGGGATCTAAACAGTTTTACTTCAGTATTAGTACTTAGTGGTTTCAGTTGTTACTATTCAGTTTTTGATTTGTTAAGTGTTATGAAATAGTAAACCATGCACTATGTAGTATGCCAGGTTTAGAATATTAGTAGTTTTATAGTAGTGTGATTTGCATTGAGTTAGAGTGGTTGCAGGTGGTTTTGGCACGACAAAGTGTCGAAATCAGCATCTCTGATTTCGTATCAGGAAATCAGACGCTGGATCGGTCTGCCGACCGATCCAGTAGTGTACCAGGCTTCTGGATCGGTCCGTCGACCGATCCAGACAAATACAGTATGCTACTGTATTCTCCTGGATCGGTCAGCCGACCGATCCAGCATGATACAGTAGCGTTCCAGAGGTTTCGGGTACCTGGATCGGTCAGCCGACCGATCCAGCCACACCTGGATCGGATCTGCCGACCGATCCAGCCACACTTGGATCGGTCTGCCCGACCGATCCAGTTGGGAACTGAATGCCCCATAGCTTCGATCGATCTGCGGATCGATCGGCAGGTCTGTAGTTAGTTGGGAAGTGTAGTTTCTAGTCCCTAACCGAGTTTGGATGTTCAGTTTCCCCTCCTTAGCATATGTACACCAGCAAAGAAGATCTTTAGACCTTTCTTAGCAGTTGTATCCGTCATTAGTAGAGTAAAATTTTAATTAGCCCAGCTTTCCGCACAGTATAGTTTAGCATAATTGTAGCGACCGGCCTTACAGCTAGTACCCAGAAGGTGGGTCGTTACAAACGTGGACCTAATAGCTGCTACACTTTCTGCCTTCTGGTAGCTTGTTAAGAGATGATGCGACACTCTGTCACAGTTCTGGCCGAATAGCTGCTACACTTTGAAGTAACCAACGCCCAACGGTCGAACAAACTATTTCGTACAATTAACATCTTAGAAATATAGTTTGGAAATAAATTTTTACAAACCTTGACACCTCCAATAAATATACAGACGGACGTGGTCTGTGTTGGTTTAGTTACAGACCAGTAACTCTACACCTTAACGTAAGTTAAAATTATTATCACCGACTTCTCCCGGAGGTGTTAATATTGGAAGGGTAATTAAGTTCCTACAATGGTGTTTCTGTCTGCCACAACGTAGCTGCTCCAGCGTGGACGTCAGTTCATGAGGTCGCGTGCTTGTTCAAGTATGCATTAGTCCACTTGAATATATCAGTTCATGCTTCTACGATACACTTACGACACAAAATGAGAATAATAAAATTTAAAAAAAAATCATGTGGTTAACAATATATTGTAGTAACTGCTACATAATGTAGTAGATACTTAGTACTTGGATAACAATGTATAACACCCGTACATTGAATTATTACAAAGACAAGAGCTAATAATGTTAATACATTTACATTTCCATTGCATCAGTGGTCATATATTGACCAGTGTTTAAAACCTCCAACAACACCTACTGCTCTCATACCAGTAACGTCATATTCATATAGGCCAAATATCATCCACATTCATCTCCATTCGGAAACACCCTTCATTAACCGTACAGAGTGTTGTGACCAGTAAAGTGATTGTATTATTTTCCACATGCCTCGCATCCTTTGTGACTGGCTGAGAAAACTTATTCGAGGCCATCATCCTCTCCCTAATGTACTCCAGCAGCCAAACCTCATCAACATACACGCATCAGGGCTTGATGATGGTGTTTGGAATGAGGAACTAATTTTACGAGTATGGAACCATAATCTATACCGTGGAAGGATACATGGCCGCTTTGTCTTGGGCAAAATGGGAGCTTGATACACCTCACGTCACTTGGTCGAGGATGGTCCAAGTTCGAGGAGGAGAGAATCACAAAGAATGTGCTCCATGACGATTCCTCAGGGCGATGAAGAAGCACTTTGTTGCGCACACATGATTTAAAACAGAAGTGAGAAATTTGCATGACCATCCGCCTATCATCCACGTATGTTGATGAGAGCTAGACGATGATGATTATATTAAGGAAATAGGATTTAACATATGGAACTGTACTCTAGAGTGTAGAAGTCTAGTTGACCGCTTTGCCTTTTGTGATTTGGGAGCTTCATGCACCTCCAGCTTTATATAGGAAGGCATGGATGGATTGACGGAGGTGGTGCCGATAAAATGTGGGCAACCGATGAAACTGCTACTCATTACCCTTTGCCACATTCATGAACGTTACGACCCTCAATTATAAAGAGAAATCAGGTGCAGGCACGAGCCCAAACAAATCTGACTGAGAAAGCTACTTAGAAGAAAACGAGGCAGGGGTCATTAATTATGCCAGCTATGTATAGTCATATGGGTGATGGGTCTGCTCTGAGTGGTCATTCTAGGGTCGATGCCTGCTCTGAGTGGTCATTCAATAGACCCTCAAAGATTTATGCTACGATTACAAATTTTTAGAGCATCTGCAACGGGCGTTAATGCCTAAGCATTAACGCCGATGTGACACCTTTTTTTTTTACTTCTGCAGAGATACGTGGCATTTTTTTATTTACTGTAGCATTAACGCGTTCAAACTTATGAACGCGTTAATGCTGCAGATGGCAAAAAAAATAATTAAAAAATATACAATAACGCTTCACGCGGTAAGCTAATTAAGCAGCTAGGACCCTAACATCCTACGACGTGGAGTAGAGGCGAGTTATGCGTGGATATTTTGCTGCTACAACGTGTAGCAACTAATTGAAAGGTATACTGGTACAATGTAGAGCATTTACTTGATAGGTCATAATGTCATATCATTTTACCTTTTGTCTCCAATCTTATGCTACCATATTTGTTGTGGGCACGAATATTAAGGGTAGTTGGTTCTGTTGGCGCTATACTTTAATCCTTACAAAGGACACTTCATATAATAAGACATTTTAGACCATTCAATGAAGAAAATCCAGCTACTACATCACTGGTACTAAGCTTAAAATCCTCAGTCTTTAAATTATCTATATAAATTTATATAATCTTGGTTGTGTTAGGTTATTATATTTCTTTGGATAAACATAATCATTTAAACATAAAACTAATAAAAATGTAAATAAAATTACTAATATATATATAAATTTTGATGAAAAAATTATATAATAAATTAAATAAAAAAATAATAAGTAAATTAAAAATCTTCAAAATTACAAAAAAAATAAAAAAAATATACATTAAATAAAATTGAACAAAAAGAAAAAATAAGGATACAGCTGTCATTTGACAGTGAGAGAGACGGCGGAAGAGGGGTGCGTTGTGAAAGCGAGAGGGGGCAAAATCAATCCACTTCACGCATCCAACTAGCGGTCTGAAAAAGTAAGATTCGGATTTCTTTTCATTAACCGTGGTTTATGACAGGTATTGCTTGTCACACCTCCCATAACTGACAGGTATGAATGCTCATTTATGGATGTGACGGATGAATGGAAAGATGTCGTAGGTCACCTATACTCTATTTGATAAGTCTGCATACAAATGTATTTATTAGTTACTTTAGCATTAACAACGGCTACATTTTCTTGGATCTCACAAAATAGGATTAGTTCCTACACGTTGTAGCAGCTAATTCAAATTAACTGCCACACGATGTGGCAGCCAATTCAAAGTAACTGCTACACGAGGTGGCATCCAATCCGTACAAACTGCAACAAAGTGTAGGAGAGGCTTTTAATCTCGGCTTGGCCGAGTATTGCACCCCAGACGTCATGCCGGTAACAACTCATGTGCTGGCCACTAGACCGTCCTGCGGGGACAAGGAGCATCTCCTTACAAGCTGATGATATTGCAACATTGTACAGTTGAAGCTGCTACAACATGTAGCAGCTTGTGGCTAACTATAAACAAATACATAAAACGTAAAGATGGCCAAAAATGAGATCCAAAGTCAACATTTAGATTGAGGGACTACAAATATTGTTCAGCGTAGACGAGGAAGGCTTGGAGTCTATAGTTAGGTTTCATAATAACATAAGACAAACAATATCTTAACAAAGAGTTTATTCAAACATTAGTGCATAATTCATTCCCTTTATAGCAGTAACTAATGATACATTACAAAGACATAGGTATTGTCCTTCTTGGACACATATAGTTGTACTCTTTTTCTCCCGCCAAAAGGCAGCATCCGTATGGAGATGTGAGGCAGAGCTTCACAAAGAGTGATATTTTACTCATTATTTTGAATTGCGGCCTCCTCTAATGCCCCATTGACTTGGGACAGTTTACGTCGTAGCTGCACAATTTCTATTTGGTTCTTTTTCTCTCGAAAAAGGGCAGCTTCTAACTCCTTCCTCGCCTGGTCCCGTTGTTCTATAAGATTCTTAAGATAGCCACAAACTACATGATGTTCCATGGATAAACTGAGATACCTGTCACGAATATGTTGGAAAAATCGAGATTCAAAATAAATAAAGATATTTATAAAGAACAACACGATGAAATAATACAAACCTGGAAGCATACGGATCCAGTGATACAGATGATCTTTCTGGTGAAGAAGAGGCACAGCTTGAATCCTCTTCCAAAGGGGGGTGTTTAACCCCACCCATAGTAGGTTTCGTCTTTCTGCTAAATATAGACATGATCATGAAAGAGATGTAAATGGAGACCAAATGCAAGGCAAGTTGGATGAGTCTGTCCAGTGAATCGCGTAATTATAGGAAAAAGCCTCTACCAAACCCTACGGCTTCCTATACAGAAGTCAAACGGACGCGTCTTTTCAAGTAAATGGGTCATTGAAACTCTCACTACACCCCATTATGAGCTGGAAAAAGATAGGACTATCTTACATATAGTAAATACAAGGATTAATGAACCCTCGGGTATGAATTCCTACCGTGCATGTATTGTCTAACGGCTCCTGCAACAGGTCGCATCTAAAATATTTAAATCATACAATTAATTAGACATACGTTCCGTACCCACTATCTAGCTGCGCCAATGTTCAGAATTTTATGCTACAAGGACAGATAACACAATAAAAGGATAGCAATTTAACATGTAGCAGTTAATGGCGATAAGCTGCTACACGGGGTTGCAGATTATTTGGATTAACTGCCACACCGTTTAGCATTGACTCTATTTTTATACTTTATGATCTAGCTGCTACAACATCTAGTAACTACTGCAATAACTAGGACCACAAATGTACTAGCTAGGGGTGATTAAATTTTTTTCATATTTTTTTTCCATTTAACCTAGTATTAATATTTTTATCAGCTGTAGATGTGGTGCTACAAGTTGGACTAGCCAGCTTCACAAGACATTTAAAACTTAAATTGTTACACCCCATTTAATTTAACTACAATTATAGAGACACAGCGAATCAAAGATGCTGCTTTTGTGAAAGTAATAATTTTATAGAGACCCACCAAATAAATAATTGTAACATACCACATCAAGTTCCATTCATCCGTCACGTCCATGAAATGACCACTCATAGATGTTTTTATGAAAGCTATGACAACTCATAACTGTCATAAATCTTGACTAATGAAGACTCACAAAATGGGGCTTGTCAGAAGCACAGCTGTGGCCGCGTCATGGCAAGGCAACTATTCCCATACCGAATAGAAAGCGACTCTGATTTTCTATATAACACCGGTAGGGAGGCTGCTTACATGACCATCTGATTCCAAGATGAGTAGTTCAACTTGGATTTATGCCATTTTCACGACACCACCATCCTCTTTTCTTTCATTGCAACTAGGCAACATATTCAAGTGTTTCTTTCATGCAGTAACGAGGCTCCATATGATTCTTGTGACGACGAACTTCTCCCAACCTTGACCAAATAACGTGGATAAGCTATGGCGGTCTATCATCGCCCAACACTCTTGTCTTCGCAATGAAGACCCTTAGAGTTCACTGAGGAAATCATAATGGAGTAACCCTATGAATCGTGCTTCCACGACCTTCTCCCACTTCTCCCACCGGCAAGGAATTTTAGTTTTGCGAACACCACTATCAAAGGATCACCATTCGTTCCTGCGTTATGGCCTGTAAGGGAGTGGTCTGACTTTTGTACAATCTTCCGTTTGTGCACCACATTCCCTCAGGAATTCTATTTGATTTACATATACATTATGGCATTGGCGAGTTTACAGTTACTATGGAATATCTGTAGCAGCTACTAATTAATGTATTAGTCCAATTATATTTCATTGGCATGTGGGGATATGTTTAATCGGTAAAATAAAATGGATTCATTATTCTATATCATTGTCAATAACTAGGAACATGGTATTGGTAAATCTGGTGCACGTCGTAGCAGCTACAATATTATAGCTGGTACACCAAAGTAGCAACGGGCGGGGTCTGTGATATGGTAATATTCACAAGGAGTTGATAGTGTTCATGTAATAAATTTAATATTGTAAATAAAGCTAATAATGTAACACAAACAAGATTCTCTTGTAATTTGATGTTGCATATAGTAGCAGCTTACCGACAGTCAACTGCCACACTTTGTAGCAGCTAGTATTTGTTTACTTCTATCTGGCTTAGCATCATCCCCTTTTCCCAGGTGTAATAAAATATAAGTTATAAACAATTTAAGCTGCGACATGGTGTAGCAGCTTTTGTACATTAATTGCAGGTAGGAATTCAATACATGGTGTAGCAGCTTTAGTACATTAATTGCAGGCAGGAATTCAATACATGGTGTAGCAGCTTTTGTGCAACAAGTCCTCGCAAAGAGTCGACCTTTTGACTCGTCAATAACATGTGCTGGGTTTGTCTATAATTACTCACGTAAGCTAATTTATAGGTTTAACGTAGTCACGTATCGTATTGGTGCTATATCTTGTTATCCTAGTACTGAGTAGAAACTACATTATGTAGCATCTACTGCAATATGATTATAGACACCGGATAACCATAGTTTTGCACTTGTAGCTGAACCTTCGTTTCCATATTACACATTAACTGCAACCGAAGGGGTCGGTCATATAAAATAATACTTTTGTCAATAAACAAGTGTAAAGTGATAAAAATTTCAGTAGCTTATCAAGATTAGCTGCTACACTAAGTAGCAGTTAGTGTGGATCAGCTGCTACAGCTTATAGCAATATATCTTAATTGTATCTGCTGCACTTTATAGCAGCTACCTAGGATTATCTGCTACAACGTGTAGCAGTTATGCTAGTGTTATACTTTATAATGTGTCTACCACGCGCGGCCACTAGTGCATTGCATGCCCAAAACGTTGTCGTAGCAACTGCTGAGTAGAAGTATTTCACTTTTTTTTTTCAACTTATTATACATACCAACATTGTAGCAGTTTTTTCTCCTCCATTCCATAAACCACATTAATGGCAACCTGATGGGGTGGTAAAAATTTAGTATAATTTATCACGCTACATTTGTAAAGTTATCTCCTACAAATTACAGCAGCATCTCATTAGTAGATGCAACAATCTGTAGTAGTTATTGCGGGTAAGCATCTTCAAAAATTTTAAGCTGCTCACGATTAGCATCAACAAGTTGTAGTATCTACTTCCTATCAAAAAAATATACAATTGTCTTTTGCCACATTTAATATATATATCTTTAGCTGCTATACAATGTATTATCTTCGCAAGGCATTGACAGCAGTATTACAAATAAATTACCACCACAAAGCCTAAATTTTTTACTCTAATCAGTTTCACAATGCGTTTACAATCAGATTATCAATACCTTTACACCCCCACCTTGTCATTAATCCCGTGTTTGCTATTAAAAATTTTATGACCAACATGAAAACTAAATTCTCTCATTCCATCTTATACAAAATTTGTTGGCCTTCGATACATTAAACTCTCAGCGTATCGCATCACAAAAATTGCACAATCTAGCCTGCAAGATAGAGTTAATATCACACTGTCAATAACATAATTAGTAGCAGAGGATTGGACATGTATCAAATTTATGATTAAGCATATCTACTTATGATTTAACTTGTGTTGGCCCCGGGATCGTAGAAACCTCAAATTTTCTCGACATTAAGGAATCTAGCCTTGGATACCACATTTCATAGTAAGGTGGGTCTATATTTTTAAAAATATCAACCTGCACGAGTTTGAAGTTTGTAACCAATGCACACGTACATCCATTACAATATGATTTACTCAACATGGAAGTTACTTACAAACTTTTGAAACTTAGATGTGTATAGTTGTGAGGATCCAAGTGAGTTGTAATACAAATATTGAGCTTCTTGGAGGTCTATGATCAGTAGGTGCCAGTGATCATCTGCATTATTTAATGGACAGAATATATACCTGAGTGGTTTGTCGGTGTCAGTGCTTGCTGCTAGGCCAAATGCCTCATATGATATCATTGCAAACAAATCCTGTGTATGCAGACAAACATTGTTGGAGGCATATATTGAAAATAAAAACTAGATAGGAGTAGTTGTTGTCATCCTTACATGAAAACCAACAGGACAAAATATAGATGGCCAATAAGGGATGCCGGAAGTTTTGGCTTCCTCTGCAATTACTGCAAAATATGCATTTATGCAATCACCATCTCTGTAGCCAGTCTAATCAAAGATACCCATGAAAGATGCCAAACCCAATGATATAGTTCCATTGGACCATATTGGTTTTGTTGTAACCCTACAAAAAAATAAAAAAAAACCTTTACATTAATTTTGTTTACGTCACCCCTCCCAATAGCTGCTACACTTAAAGCAGTTGCCTAAATTATATGTGTTATATAAACTTTAATATCAGGTGCAGTAGTAGATTTGCTTAAACACAATGAAATGTTTGATTCACTATTAATTAAGCAAAACCACTTCCAAGATAAATAACCTTGTGTTCACAATCAAATGGTATATAACTCAAGAAACTTCCAACTCACGTTAGCTGCCTCAGTTTCAACAACGTCTCTGCCACAACAGCATCTTTATTTTTCTTAAAATATGACTTCGATTGCTGAAACACAATATATAGGCAAGGTTTCAACGTGAGTATTCAAATGTGAATTAAGAGTAATAGAAGACACATTTAACCAACCTAACCCGTACCTTAAGTATTTTGGAATTAAGTTGGGTAAGGGTAGACAAATTTTCATTCGATGAAGATGTGGCAGCTACATCAGTAGATGGTACATGGCCTTCTTGTACTTTAACAGGAGCCTCCCCAACTGCCTCTCCTTTGCCCTTGGCCTTCTCTACCTCATGCTCATCTTCAAAAATTACTCTTTTACTCCTTTTGGCCAAGTGCAATCCCTTAATCTCTTTGCCAGTTGGGGGTTTCCTTCTCTTTGTAGCACAAGTCTTTGTCCTGGGTATTGGCCGCGTGGCAGGTAATGGGTCAATAACCTTGGCAAGCAACTGACTTTCAAGCTCTTTGATTTTCCTCTCTTGTTCTGCTATATTTTGCTCTTTTAACTTTATACTTCTGTCCTTCTCATCTATTATTTTATCCTTGGAAGATAATGATTTTTCTGAATCACTGGCAAAATTTATTTTCTCTTGATTTAGCTCACTTATTATGCGCTCCATCTGGGCAATGACCTGGTCCTTGCCCTCAACCACAGACTCCAGTCGAGATTTTTCTACCTCCCAGGCTTGACATTTTGTACAAGCCTCTTTTTCCTCAACATATTCTACAGAAAATGGCTCTGGACCTCGATACGGCTTTTCCATACATTCTGCTGCCTGTACAGGAACTTGGTGGGGAATACCCTGAGCATCGACTGCCTCTTCATTAGATTGCTCAGGAATTTGATCAGCATTGCCCTCCCAAGCTAATTGTAAAAACCCCTCTACAATTTGTTGATCTATATGCTCTACAATATCTTCTAGGGGATCGTTTGAGAGCAGGTGTGTCTCTAGGTCCGAAGGTTGCAAATCAACAATTATTTGTGCAGGAGGTAATTCAGCGATCCTCAACTTTATTGTCTCCACGCGGGAGCCTGACCACTTCCATCTGCATATTCTTGGAAGGGCATGCTGTCTGTAAGGATCCATTATTCTGACATGTTCACACATCCAAACCTGCAATACAATAAAAACTGTCAAAATTTGATACATTCTGGTTTTATCTTATGAGACTATCATTATATTTAGAGACTTACAGCAAGGAGATGTGTGAACCCTCTGAGCATGGTAGCTTGCATTCCCGCAAGGCCCTCAGGTTTCACCCTCAGTGAAAGCATCAAACCAATGGCCCCCAGCTGCGGGCTGATATAGTCATATATAGCCTTACACCAATTATACCTACCTAAATTGGTAAAATCATCTACGCAGTCTATTAGTGATTGTACTAGTAATCTAGATATGCTGCTAGTAGTAGTAAATAAAACACTAACAAAGAAATACAATATTAATAATTGACAAAACAGAGTATCGGTTTCAACAAAGGGAGGTTGGTTGCTGAGGTTTATCATCTTATTCTCCAGCTCCTTCTATGTGCACTCCACATTATGGAAGTGTTGTAGAAATAGTGGGGTGGTAGTTGCATGCTGTTGCAAAATAACTTCAGCGCCGTGGTCTGGAAGTCCAAGTATCAAAGAGACGTCTTTCCTGGTGAAGCTAATCTCCTTGTTATAAAAGATGAAGCATCTGGCTTGCACGTCCCAATTGTCAAACATATTTTGAATAAGACTACGAATATTTACAATTTCAGGCATGGCTAATGCCCAAGCAAATGAGCTTCCATTAATCATCTCCAGCTGTCGGTCGGTTATGTGGAGTGATGATATAAACCCCTTGAAGTGAGGGTAGTTACTTTTCCAGTGCACTTTCTTGCGATATGCACGGGAAGCTGCAGTTCTCTGGCTCGCCATTTAGTTCTGTCAAACACAAACATAAGCTCATAATGCTACTCACTTCCCTTATGTGTAATCTCGATATTATAAACCATAATATAAACCCCGATACTGTTATTAGTAAGTAGTAACCAGACCTTAATACATTACCATGTCTATAATCTCTATATTATCAACCATAATATGAAACCTGAGACTGTTATAAGTAACCATAATCTAATACATTACAAGTTCTATAATCTCTCCTATATATATCAATGTGACTAGTTGTGCTTAACATGAGTACTCTACACATTGTAGCAGTTAGTGTCAAGTAGCTGCAACATATGTAAGAAGACAATGGAGACTGTAGTGATTAAGCGAGTTGTTTCATTTTGTAGCAGTTCAACGACAAGAGATGCACCACGAAAGATATATATTTTTGTTTTAACCTCATTGATCCCTTAAAGTAAACCATCTTTGGTGAGCGACCTAAAAACATTAAACCCCTAGCAGCTAGGAGACGGTTCTCAACCCTAAATATTCAAAATATCCAAGTAGCCGAAGCTTTGGAACATAAACCCTAACATATTACTTACAATGAAGGCGAAGCTTCGAATGACACAAAGAACGTCGCAGAGCAGAGAGGTTGATTGATGAAGACTCCGTGGGCCACCGAACAACTATCGAAGAAATTCCTTCGAAATATTTGTCACACGGCGAGTTTAGGGTAAAAAACTTTGATCTATGAGGGTAAAAATGTATTTGAACATTATAAATATATATTATCACAATAATTGAAAAACTAACCGAACAATCTCAGGCAGAGGAGATAATTTTAAAATCTTTTTTTTTCATGTTGATAATCTGTGTACAATAAGAAAATCATGGCTACCAACAATAGGACTTACGAATTTAGCTGGCACATGTTTTGCCAGCTACATGTAGATGTAACTACTACAAGGTGTTGCAGTTATTAGCAGAGGTAGCTGCTACATCGCGTCGCAGCAAAACAAATAAAATCAAAGGCGCTGAAGCATCTGAAATATTTTTAAATCAAATATTAAGCAATTTTAATTAAAGACATGACCAGTAAATATTTTTGGGGTTAATCTTATTACAAAAATACTGCTACTAATAATGGGCCTTACCGCATTAGCTGCAACAAGTTGTGGTAGCTACATGTTGAGGTAACTGCTACAATGTGTAGTACTTATTAGTCGAAGTAACTGCTTCAACGCGTGGCACAAAAACAAGGCAAAGCCGGTGCAACATCGCATCTTACATTTTCACATTTTTTTTAGCAAGATGAAAACTCTGCTACTGGGTTAATCTCTGCTAGAAAATAGGCCTGCTAGAAGACCGACAAACCAACATTGTTGCTGAAAATAGAGGGTTAATGGCTAAAGTGTAGTGTTAATCTCTGCTAGAAGATAGAGGGGCTAGAGATCCGACTAACCAAGTTAGCTGCTACAAGGTGTGGCAGCTTCATGCACAGTTAACTGCTACACGTTGTAGCAGCTTCCTCCCCATGAAGCTGCTACACCTTGTAGCAGCAAATGAAAGTCCACCGGTGAGCAGGCGGTTGGTGCAGCCGACCTTTCACTTTCCCGGCAGGGGCCCAAGTGGTCAGTTGGACGACCTTCGACGAAGACGAGGGAGACGGAGGGA
Source organism: Zingiber officinale (assembly GCF_018446385.1). Taxonomy (NCBI): domain Eukaryota; kingdom Viridiplantae; phylum Streptophyta; class Magnoliopsida; order Zingiberales; family Zingiberaceae; genus Zingiber; species Zingiber officinale. The sequence goes on along the minus strand of NC_055992.1, from coordinate 48,445,480 downwards.
GCGAAGGAGAGAGCATTTCAATCAATCTGTAGCAGGAAAGGCGTTGGAGTGAAAAAAATTTTTAAGAATAATTTTTGAATCGGGTTGATAAAGACAATATGAAAACTATGGGTACCGAGTATGTTAATCTCTGCTAGAAAATATCAAGGTAGCTGCTACAAGGTGTGGCAGCTTCATGCACAGTTAACTGCTACACGTTGTAGCAGCTTCCTCCCCATGAAGCTGCTACACCTTGTAGCAGCAAAATGAAAATCCACCGGAGAGCAGGCGGTTGTTGGAGCCGTCGACCATCCAGGTAGTAGCATAAGTCCTTCCGACCTTCTACCACGACCAATCCAAGTCATATCCTACAAGCATGGTTTCATCAGTCGTAGTAGTTGATGCAACGGTTAGAAATGGGAGCAAAGACGCGGTGCATCTTTATACAATTATTACAGCTATTTTTATACCAATTTCACAAGGTAATAACGGTGTGGATTAAGAAATTAAATTGGAGTGAGGTGGTAGGATCTAACAGTAGACCTGCGATTGAAGACGCCGGAGCAACTTTCCGGCTAGGAGCACGAGGGACGAGTTTCGACGGAGGGATCGAGGGAAGGGGGCGAGCGGCGAGCCAGACAAAAAATATTGAACTTTCCGAGGAAGCGTCAGGTCGCCCGGAGGACGAACGCCGGAGGGGACCGGGAGCGAGGGAGAGAGAGTGGCGAGGGAGAGGGAGGGAGAGAGAGAGAGCGGCTAGGGAGATTTTATTTTTGGTAATAAGCGCCGCCGAAATTTTGAACAAAGGTGAGAAAGGGAGAGAGTAAGTTTTGTGGATTATTTTATTTGTAGTGAAATCGAGCTGGCGGTGCCACGTCTGCGCGTCGCTCACGGTCGCGCACAAAGCGTCGCCCAGCATAGCATTTATATATATATATATATATTGCCAAATTCTAGTCTACCACCCCCAAACCTCACGGCGTGAAGGATCTTCAGGCCTAAGTCAAAGGAATAGGCGTCCTGTCCCCCTGGTGTTCTTTCTACGCGTTCGGGATTCATTTTTTTGTGCATTTTTAAATGCAAAGGTATGTTTTCAACCTTTTTTCTCATCATTTCTACCATAATATGAGTGATTAAATGTATATGCACTAAAAAAATCTGATGTGCCCACATTTTTACTCATTTTTGTATGAAAAACTTATGCTGCGTGGTTGAAACTCATGTTTTTTTTTGAATCTCAAGGGGCTACCAGTTATGGTTGGTATGGGCATGATCTAAAGGCTATCTAGGAGTCCTATAAGGGTCCGAACCAGATCTAAGGCCAATAGGGTCTTTGGTTGGAAGGGATTAGGGTTTCGGCCATGGGGGAAATATTATGTGCAGATCTTAGGTCATGACCAGGGGTTGTTGTTGGTTGGGTTTTCGAGTCCAGTGGAGTCCTAGGAGGGTCTAGTCAGGGTCCGGTCCAAGTTGGTATGGGTTGGGATCGGAATCATGGCTTGGTTGTGGGTTAGGGTCTAAGGCCGAATGAGTGTGCTAGGGTGGAAGGGGTCCTATGGGTTTTGGGTGTCACATCCCGAGGGTATACTTGTCCGCCAAATCAGACGGTACCCCTAGTGACAATTTACGAAATAATTGATAGCAAATCAATTCAAGCCAATATAAATATCGATGTGATATAATAATAATATTAAGTCACAAATGACAATGCGTGTATGTATGCATGAACAAGTGATCATACTAACTAACAAGTTAAGAACAACACTCAAGCATTTAATACTAAAAGAAAATGTAAATACAAGTAGCAGAAAACAACTCAAATAACTTGAACATAAATCCAACTCGAGCGGGACTGGTAGCCAGGACCTCTAAGTGACACAACACTTCCTCTACCGACTAACCTAAAAGTCAAGGGAAAAGCAAAGGGTAATGAGTACAACCACTCAATAGGTAGAAGAAGATAGTGCATGAATAATATACTGACAGGAGATCAAACGATGCAGTCTCAGATAAAATACTTACTAACCAATATAAGTGTCCCAACATAATCACCAGCTAACGAAAAGTATAACTAATAATATATCACTTCACTAACCTGCTCAACTAAGTATAACTAACAAATTAGGAGTACATATAGTACATCTAAATTTGCATAAACAAATACATGACTGACATATAGCAAATATATGACAAGTACTGACTGTAAGAGAACGCTCTACCATGGATGATCCCATGGGTAGTCAGGGTAAACAATTAGTCATAATCCTTAAGCGAACTTGCTACCACGAATGGTCTCATGAGAAGATAAGATAAGTAAACAATCACTATCTGCAGGCGAACTCGCTACCAGGAATGGTCTCGTGGGCAGATAGGTTATATACATAGCTATCTAGCTACGGACTGCACACGAACTCACTACCACGAATAGTCTCGTGGGCAGTCATATATATCATGATCGCTAATGATCCTATCTGAAATCTGCGAAGATGAGCACTGGCTCCAATGAATGATGATGACCTTTGATGAAGACAAACTTTGAAGATCTGAAGAAACTTCTCAATGCTCCTGCATACAGTGAGAGGAGCTAACAAAGCGTTAGTGACCTAAGATCGGGGTGGGGATCCCTGGTTAGGTCATCCGACGCTCAAGTCAGTTCCGCTCATAGATGGAAGAAGAAGAAGAAGAATAGTAATTGAAGTGAAACAGAGTTTAGATGTTAGAACTTACGTACCTTGCCAACGGAGAAGATCCCCCTTTTTATACTACCTCACATGACCTCCGTAGTCATGAAGTGGTCCTCGGTTCGTTAGAGTCTGTTAGGAGATGAAGTCATCTTCTATACTTCATGAAATAATTCTTTAAGGAATCTTTTCTATACCCCAGATGTACCCATTTTGTCATTTATGACTTGTATTTATAATGAGACACGTCATTATAATTGAAGAAGCTTCTAGAAGATATTTTCTGCCAAATATTCTATAAAGCATGTCTTGGCTGATCGTTCAAACCGATCGTATATACTGTTAAGAATGCTTCCTGCTGAATATGTCTCGGTCAGTCATTCAAGCCGGTTGTATCTACTGTTAAGAGTGCTTCTTGTTAAATATGTCTCGGTCGGTCGTTCAAGCTGGCCGTATATACTGTTAAGAATACTTCCTATTGAATATATCTCGGCTGGTCGTTCAGGCTGGCTGTATGTTAGGATTACCTTCTGTTAATCCTGTCTATATGCTCGGGCGGGCTTTGCTTAGCCGAGCATATATAAATGCATGGGCTCTCGCTCGGCCTGCGGTCGACCAATAAGCCCGCCCGAGCATATGTGAGCGCGCAGGCACTCGCTTGGCCTGTGGTCGGCCGGTACTAGGCTGAAAGTTATATATATAAGGCTAAATACCTTTATGCTTGGGCGGGGTTTGCCCAGCCGAGCATATATGAGTGCGGGGGCACTCACTTGGCCTGTAATCGACCGACAATATGCTAAGAATCTTATATAAAGCCAAATGCCTTTATGCTCGGGCAGGCTTTGCTCGGCCGAGCATATGTGAGCACGCAGGAAATCGCCCGGCCTGTGATCGGCCTGTACTAGGCTGAGAGTTATGTATATAAGGTCAAATGCCTTTATGCTTGGGCAGGCTTTACCCGGCCGAGCATATATGAGTGCAGGGGTGCTCGATCGGTCTGCAATCGGTTGTCAATATGCTGAGAATCTTATATAAGGCCAAATTCCTTTATGCTCGGACGGGCTTTGCTCGACCGAGCATGTATGAGCGCGGGGGCACTCGCTTGGCCTACGACCGGTCGACAATATGCTGAGAATCTTGTATAAGGCTAAATGCCTTTATGCTCAGGCGGGCTTTGCCCGATCGAGCATATATGAGCACGTGGGCACTCGCTTGACCTGCGATCAACCGACTACATACCTTTCCTATCTATTTGGACCTAAACCCCTCTTTCACTCACTCAGCCAATCTATCATAACCAGTATCAGTTGACGACTCTCTCAACCACGAATGGGAGACAATGGTCGACATGATATATTAACGGTCATTGATGACTCTCTCTCAACCACGAATGGGAGATAATGGTCGATAGGATAAACTAATGGTTGTTGATGACTCTCTCAACCATGGATGGGAGACAATGGTCGACAGGATATACCAACGGTTGCTAACGACTCTCTCAAACACGAATGGGAGACAATGGTCGACAAGGTATTGCAACCAAGGGGTCTAGTAGGATCCTCGAAATCCTACATTATGGTATAATTCTACTAATGTATATGCATAAGCCTATATATATAAAGTAAGGGTCTACTAGAATACTAGGTACCTTATATTACGATATAATTCTATTAGTATATAGGCAGACAATAGAAAATCACGCCCCCAAGTTACTAGTCGCCTAGCATTAATATCTCGACTAATTCTGTGGAATCATCTCAAATATAATAAACAACGAGATCAAGATCAAGTAATCTTAGGGGCTAATTCAAAAGGAAAAGCTTAGTGGAATACACTACCCTTCTACTAGGGAGTGATTTCCAACAAGTATAGGTCAGTATAATCTCACTAATATATATGCCCTCGCACCAATATACAACTATACTACTTATAATATCAGTGATCTATAGGCATGAGCCTAAGTATGTAACTATACTATAACATAAATTCACGAACATAAGCTATAGACCTAAATAACAATAAGGGTCTATTAGGATACTCAATATCCTACACTACAGTATGAAATAATAAATGAAGATTTAGCAAAATGCTTGATATCCTATACTACGGTATGATCATCCTAATAGTAAACACAGAGTCAAATCATCTACTCAGGGGTCTAGCAGAATATCCAATGTCCTACACTATGGTGTGGTAGTATCATGCATATCCATAAATACAATCATGAATATTAAACCTAACTACCTATCTATCAACAATGGATTGACATATAAGGACAAACAATAAGGTATCAAATTCAGGAGTGATATAGGAGAGACTTAAGGTAAGCGAGTATCTGCGACCTCATCAAAATATGGCAGTAAATAATCATGCACTATAATCAAAGCTATCAAGAAGATAAGCGTAATCTGTTGGTGCAACCTTAGGTCAAGGTCGACCTGGTTGACTCGACTCGAGTTGACCTGACTCGAGTTGTATTTTGATGTTTGACGAGAATAGAAAAGTTGTATATTGATGTTTGACAAGAATACAAACTTGGGAGATTGTGGGTGCAACCTTCGGTCAAGGTTGACCTGGTTGACCCGACTTGAGTTGACTTGATTCGGAAAAGTCCAAGTATGGAGACTTGGCACGGAAAAGTCCAAGCAGGGAGCTTGGCACGGGAAAAGTCCAAGTATGGAGACTTGGTACGGAAAAGTCCAAGCAGGGAGCTTGGCACGGGAGAAGTCCAAGCAGGGAGCTTGGCATGGGAAGTCGGAGAGGGCTCGGCAGCTCGTTCTCCGGACTAAGTCAGAGAGGGCTCGGGAGCTCGTTCTCTGGACAAGACGAAGTCGGAGAGGGCTCGGCAGCTCATTCTCCGGACTAGGTCAGAGAGGGCTCGGGAGCTCGTTCTCTGGACCAGACAGGGTCAGAGAGGGCTCGGTAGCTCATTCTCTGGACCGAACGTGGAAAGTCGGGGAGGGCTCGGTAGCTCGTTCTCCGGACTAGGTCAGAGAGGGCTCGGTAGCTCGTTCTTTGGACCGGACGAAGTCAGAGAGGGCTCGGTAGCTCGTTCTCCGGACTAGGTCAGAGAGGGCTCGGTAGCTCGTTCTCTAGACCGGGAAGGCTTTAGGGTTTAGGGCCGAAGTCTAAGGCATTGGATCGGCGGTGACCGATCAGGATACTGATTGTGCGGATCGGTCCGGTGACCGATCGAACCAACAGAATGTTTCGTGGGTTGGTTAACCGATCGATCAGACCGATCGAAACGATCGAGGCAGAGAAGGTAGGGGATCGGTGCGTGGACCGATCATACTCTTTGATCGGTCCACCGATCAAGCCGAACCGATTCTCACAGAGTTGGGGATCGGTCTAGGGACCGATCAGACTAGAGCCTGATCGGTCCACGATCGATCAGGCCCTGCGAAGAGGGCAGAGGATCGGCAGAGCTAGCCGTTGTGACTCAACGGCTAGATTTCTGGATTCTTCTTTGTCTTCTTCGCAGGTGCAGGATATAAGACCTCTACAGTAGACGAAGGAAGATGTTTTTTCTCTTCCTCACGAGACTGTGATTTGAGCTTTGCTGAGCTCTGTGTTTCTGAAGCTTCGTGTGAGCTTCCATCGGCTGGTTTTCTAGCTGCGGTTGTTGGATCCGTGAAGTTGTTGCTTCATCAACGGACTCCAGCAGACAACGAGAAGACAAGCAAACTTGGTAGGGTGTTTTTTACATTCATATTGTCCATTGTTTCTTGCTCTATTCTTTGTACTCCATTATTGCTGTTGCAAAAGGAATTGTGGTGAGGTTTCTCTACCCAGAAGGAGTATTTATTAGCCGATTTTCCGGGGTCTCATCCACCGACGGATTGATAGGATTCGTCCACCTTACGGACACGCCGAGGAGTAGGAGTATCATCTCCGAACCTCGTTATATCGTCGCGTTTGAGGTTTGATCTTCTCCATTTTCGTTTCTACTCTTTATTTCCGCTGCGCTAACCTAAATTATAGGAAGAAACGATAATTTGAGGTCGGCTATTCACACCCCCCCCTTTCTAGCCGCTATCCGAAGGTCCTAACAAGTGGTATCAGAGCGAGGTTGCTCTTCGTCGGATTAACACCCGGGGGAGCACAAGCTAGAGAATGGATCTACTTGGAGAAGACATCACGATTCCACCCTTCTACGATCGCGACGACTTCGCGTATTGGAAGGTAAGAATGAAGTATTTTCTTATGACTAACCTAGAAAATTAGAATTGTGTACAAGTAGGTTTTATTCCTCCGATGGATAAAGGAGGAGAACCTCTCGAGAAGAAGAAGTGGACGAAGGAACAAATCCACCAATCCATAATCAACGACGAGGTAACAAAAATCTTTGAATTTTCATTACCTAATGATATATTGTGTAAGATAGGTGGATACAACGATGCCAAGGAGTTGTGGAACAACTTGGCTAAGTTCCATGAGGAGAGCTCCAATTCAAGTCATGAAGAGGAGTCAAGTGAGCCAAGTAGCTCACATCATGGAGGTATGGAATTAGAAGTTGAGGGCTACTCAACATCTAAGGAAGAATAGGAGGAGAGTTCTTCATCAAGATTGGTGCAAGAAGAAGCCTCTACCTCCGAAAGGGATGAAGAAGAGAGCGTATATCCATCCTCAACCCTAGGTAACTCAAGCAACTTAATTTCAAATAAAGTACATATAATGTGCTTTGAGTGTAGGGAATATGGGCATTACAAGAGTAAATGTCCAAAGAGGATTAGGAAGACTCCACCGGCGCCAAAGGTCAAGGAAGCCGGAGTCCCGATACGCAAGGGCAAGGAGCACGTGGTGTGCTTCCAATGCAAGCAAAGGGGACATTATAGGAGCCAATGTCTGAGGGGGAGGCAACCTCACAAGGACAAGAGACCAAGCACATCTATAGGGGGAGCTAAGACAAACCCTAAGGTACCCCTTAAGGCACATTATTGCAATTCTAATAAGACACATGCTAGTAGCTTTATTGCAATTGCCAATGATGATAAGCATGATAACCATAGAATCCGACACATGTCCTTAGGTGCCAAACATGTTAGCCTAGGTAAGGACAATTCTAGAAATGCTAACCCTAGAATTAACTCATCTAAGGCTAAGGAGAACCTAGGTAGAAATCCCAAAACAACTAGACATATGCCTAGGAATACCTCAAAGATAAATGACAAATTAAAACTTGAGGTATTAGAAAAGGAAAATCAAGTCTTGAGGTCAAGACTTGACAATTTAGAAAAGGCCCTTAAGAATTTAGAGAAGTCAACTCTAGGGTCTAAGGGTCAAAAACCAAAGCCCAAGGACATGAGAGGTTTGTGTCACAAACCTAAGTCTCAAGTAGTCAAGCCCACTTATCATAATGTTCCATTCGATTATGGAACAAGACCTAGGGCTAGGAAGACCATCACCAAGGTTACAAGGGGAGTCACCCCTAGAGTTGATCTTGATGAGTCCCAAATGACCAAGGCTTTAAAGCCTAGGAGGGTCATTAGGAGGGTTGCTAGGGAAGTCATCCCTAGTGAATATTTAGTGAACCCAATGAGCTCAAATAGGTATTGGGTTCCTAGGAGCGTGATTCCATCACGCTAGATGAATTAGGGTGTGCCAACCTTAATTGAATAGGTAGTTAACCTAATCATGGAAAAAGGTGCCATTTTAGGAATTTTCAAGGTGTAATCAAGCCTTGAAAATGAAATTTTACTCATTCCTAAGGTGATTAGGATGTGCCAACCACATTCGAGGAATTCTCTAGGGTCAATCTAATTGGCACATAGTGATCTAAAAATCTTTAGTATATGATTTTAGGTCTATTACACTTAGGAATATGGAATTTATGGCAAAATGATCAAAATTATCAAAAATGGCAACTAAGGCTAGAATTAGGTATTTTCTATACCTCTATATATTATTTGCCATGTATTGTTTGCCATATGCCATGTCATGACATCATATCTAATTTACTATCATTTGAAATGTCATGATAATGCTTAGGCTAGTTATATGTCATGCCTTATTTAAGTTTCATACTTTATGCCATGACATCATGACATTGGCACATGTTTTTACTTATGATATCATTATATGCCATGTCATCATCTTTTGCATTTATAATCAATTAATTTGATTTAAGGACAAAAACACAATTTGACATGGAAATCAAATTATTGTTTAGAAAATGCATGAGAACTTAGCTTAAGATGACTTAAACTCATATCTCACATCAAAATTGACTTGGATGTGTTTGATACACCTTAGATGTGTGTGAGATATTAGGATTATGAGTTAGGATCAAGGTGCATAGATCTTGTACCTAGATGAGCCTAATTCGAAATTGAGGATCATAGGGAAAGCTTGTGTACAAGTCATGTACATTTAGCCCTAAGATTGTGGTCCTAAATTGAATGGTTTAAAATCATTTCAAAATTGATTTGAAAAACCTTGATGAAGCTTTTCTAGTGATAGCATTCATCATTGAGCAAGTTGATACAAAGTTGAGGTAAACTTGAACTATTTCAAAGTTTTTAAACTTTGTATCAAGATTTGAAAATGGAAGTTATTTTCATAGAAAACTATTTTTCCATGATAGTATATGTTATGAGGAATGTATCCTCAAAATTTTACAATTTTTGGAATTTTCTGTAATTTTTTAGGGGTTTCTGAATTTCGGGAGAAAAAAAAAATTCAGAACTCTTATCAGAGAGTGGTGGACCGATCAGAGAAGAGCCTGATCGGTGCAGAGTAGTGTGGATCGGTCACTGGACCGATCCAGGGAAGTCTGATCGGTCTGGTGACCGATCCAGAGGAGTTCTGATCGGTCTGGTGACCGATCAGAGCGTGCCAAAATGCTGATTTTTGACTGATTGTCTGAAATTTCAGCTGTGGAAGTTGTATTTTAGATTTCTAAAGGATTGAAACTCTCCAATACATTGTTGGTGCAATGGTCAAGGGGGAGTTGACCTTTAGGGGGAGTTTTACCTATTGGTCAAGCGGGAGTTGACTTTTAGGGGGAGTTTTTACTCGATTTCTGAGGATGAGTGATATGGGATTATCACTAAGTTGATTATTGTCTTTAGTATCAAGGGGGAAATTAAGGGTTTCAATGAAAAGTATGGGACTTTCATTAGGAAGAAACTCTTGACCTTGATTCACTCTTTTTGATGTGTGTCAAAAAGGGGGAGAATGTCTAGAAAATGTTCAAGGAAGAACATTGGAATTTGGGGAGAATGCTCAAGGAAGAGCATTGGAGAACTATTGGAAAACCTAAGTTAGGTTATCGGGTTAACCTAACCTGATTATGATTTTTGTCAAACATCAAAAAGGGGGAGATTGTTGGTGCAACCTTAGGTCAAGGTCGACCTGGTTGACCTAACTCGAGTTGACCTGACTCGAGTTATATTTTGATGTTTGACGAGAATAGAAAAGTTGTATCTTGATGTTTGACAAGAATACAAACTTGGGAGATTGTGGGTGCAACTTTCGGTCAAGGTTGACCTGGTTGACCCGACTTGAGTTGACTTGATTCGGAAAAGTCCAAGTATGGAGACTTGGCACGGAAAAGTCCAAGCAGGGAGCTTGGCACGGGAAAAGTCCAAGTATGGAGACTTGGCACGGAAAAGTCCAAGCAGGGAGCTTGGCACGGGAGAAGTCCAAGCAGGGAGCTTGGCATGGGAAGTCGGAGAGGGCTCGGCAGCTCGTTCTCCGGACTAGGTCAGAGAGGGCTCGGGAGCTCGTTCTCTGGACCAGACAGGGTCAGAGAGGGCTCGGTAGCTCGTTCTTTGGACCGGACGAAGTCGGAGAGGGCTCGGTAGCTCGTTCTCCGGACTAGGTCAGAGAGGGCTCGGTAACTCGTTCTCTAGACCGGGAAGGCTTTAGGGTTTAGGGCTGGGAAGCTCTAAGGCATTGGATCGGTCTGGTGACCGATCCAGTGATACTCTGATTGTCTGGATCGGTCTGGTGACCGATCAGTAACCAAACAGAATGTTTCTGTGGGTTAACTGATCGGTCTGTAGACCGATCAGGAAACGATCAGAGGCAGAGAAGGTAGGGGGATCGGTTTGTGGACCGATCCACCTATAGCCTGATCGGTCCACAGACCGATCAGGGTTCGGAACCGATTCTCACAGAGAGTTGGGGATCGGTCTGGGGACCGATCAGACTAGGGCCTGATCGGTCCACAGACCGATCAGGGTCCTCCTGGACCGATCAGGATGGAGCCTGATCGGTCCAGGCTTAGCCGTTGTGACTCAACGGCTAGATTTCTAGATTCTTCTTTGTCTTCTTCGCAGGTGCAGGATATAAGACCTCTACAGTAGACGAAGGAAGATGTTTTTTCTCTTCCTCACGAGACTGTGATTTGAGCTTTGCTGAGCTCTGTGTTTCTGAAGCTTCGTGTGAGCTTCCATCGGCTGGTTTTCTAGCTGCTGTTGTTGGATCCGTGAAGTTGCTGCTTCATCAACGGACTCCAGCAGACAACGAGAAGACAAGCAAACTTGGTAGGGTGTTTTTTACATTCATATTGTCCATTGTTTCTTGCTCTATTCTTTGTACTCCATTATTGTTGTTGCAAAAGGAATTGTGGTGAGGTTTCTCCACCCAGAAGGAGTATTTATTAGCCGATTTTTCGGGGTCTCATCCACCGACGGATTGATAGGATTCGTCCATCTTACGGACACGCCGAGGAGTAGGAGTATCATCTCCGAACCTCGTTATATCGTCGCGTTTGAGGTTTGATCTTCTCCATTTTCGTTTCTACTCTTTATTTCCGCTGCGCTAACCTAAATTGTAGGAAGAAACGATAATTTGAGGTCGGCTATTCACACCCCCCCTCTCTAGCCGCTATCCGAAGGTCCTAACATAATCTACCCACCTCAAATGTAGATCGTTCTAACCATCTGTAAGTCAAAGGATTTGTCTCAAGCTGGAATCCTATAAGTATCAGATACAAAGCAAAGCTAAGCATTTATAATATGCATACTAATCAATTTACCCATCCTTTCCGTGACTCCACTGATTAATTAGTAGGTAACCTTTAATTGCTCCTAAATCCTAAGTTAATCAAATAATCTTTCTATTAATTAAACCATCACCTTCTCTTTCTTCTTCCTTGGTAGCATCGGTGGGTCACGTCGAAGAACAGAGGAAGGCTGTTGGTTGTCTAGGAGCTCCTTGCGGCAGCGGCTGCTCACAACCGAGGGTGAGGATCGGCTGATCAGTGACGGTGGTCAGGGTTAGCAGAAACTCGAGTAGTGTATTCCTGAGGGGAGGATTTTTATTCCGGCCATTTGAACAAGATGACGGTTGGCGCTGGGGAACAAGAAGGCTCAACGGTAGCAGCATCGTCAAAGATGTGAGTTGCTGGTGATCCAGGGTGCTCCGGACTTGCCGTTATGGTGAACACCTTGTTAGAATTGGTTCATTCTGATTTGTGTGAGCCTATGACTATCCAGGCAAGAGGTGGTTTCAAATATTTTTTCTCTTTTACGGCAAAAGATTAAGAGGTCTTTAGCTACAAAGGAAAAGGTACAACTAGTTATTTAATTCCGCTACGTCTCTAGTTTCGCTTTCTTTGTATCGATTTTGAATATCAACACAAGAGACCAGTGATCTTGTAGTTCGATCAAGGTGTGCTTTGATCATTCAAGAACTTGCTTGATTGATCGAACACATCTTTGATCGAATATGCGGGTTGCTAGAAAGAGTTCTGTTCTTGTACAATTTTTTGTACAGGGAAATTGAAACAGAATGGAATTCCAGCACCTTCAAGTGGTATCAGAGCGAGGTTTCTGGTTCTGTGTGATTGGTTTTCGGTTAAATTATGCACTGCTCATACATAAGTTTAGGCCGGAAAATAGTAGGATGTGCTAGATAGATTAACTCTGTGGTTGCAGGCATCCTAGATCCAACTATTATGGCTTTTTATTTGCTTGTGTGTGATTTGAACCCTCGAGCACATCGAGGTTGTTGTGTGTGCATGATTGTAATAATTAAATACGACCGGTTGCCGTATTATTGTTATTGTTGTTTTACATTTTGTTCGATCTAGATTACATGTAAATTCCTTTGTGGAATATAGGATCGATAAATGTAATTTTATTTCTTTTTGTTGTGGCTTGTATCCTTGCTATACGTGGTGTTATTTTGAGAACCGGAGGTGCGGCGGATAAGGAAGTGAGATAGACGCAACGACTTGATCCATTGGTGGCATATTGGAAGATAACGATCCATTGGCGGCATATTGGAGGACAGCGTTGGATGAGGCCATAATAGTTGGAAATTTTATTTTCATATTTATTGCCTTTATATGTCATTTATATGTGTTGTGATGATATTGTTTTTATGTGCTGTGATGTGTGTGATGTGATGTGCGTGCATGTTAAAATTCCTCAATTTAAATAAATAAGTAGGAGATGGATTATTTAAATAAATCCTATGGTCTCCATTACTGGTTTGTAAGTGATACATTCAAACTTGCGCGTTGGCTTTAAGTGTCTTCCTCCATATCGGATGAGTTTGTTTGCGGATCACTAGATCAAACTTCCTTTATGGATGATTATAGGAAATTATTTAGGTATGTGTGATCTTCTCCATCTGAAGGGGCGCAATCCTAATTAATGGACTAAGTATCAAGTAATGATATATACTGAGGCGCATTTAATAGTATCCTCCCCATTGAATTCACTGCTATTATTTGTGTGACCGATCATGAACCAACTATTAATTTTGTTTGTCATAAAGTCAGGTTGACAAGATAATAAAATTAACGGATAAAATCTCCTCTTACAAATGTTTGAATTAGTATACGTCCACACTATCGTGGTATACGAAATTCACGGTGTTTTGAAGTGTTGGTGAATTTAAATTATATTGTTCGAGGAATTAATATTATTTTAAATTCTAAAGTTTTGACCAAGTATTTTATTTTGTGATTCTCAGGATTTCAAAATGGCTTTCAATCCTCTTACTGTTATTTTAAAAGAAAACAAACTTACTAGTCCAAATTATATTGATTGGAAATGAAACTTAGACATTGTCTTAACTGCTGAAGAATACAAGTTCGTACTTCTTGAGGTCTGTCCTAACAGCTTCTATGTTAAATGTGTTGTAACATCAACATCAGATCTTACCCACTGCCTATGATATGATGCTCAATCTCAAACAACTCTTCAGACACCAAAATCGAGTTGCCAGGCAGGAGGCCATGAGAAACTTAATGATGACCACCATGATTGAGGGAATACTCATAAGGGATTATATCTTCAACATGATGGCTCATTTGAATGAGATGGACTGTCCTCGCAGAAAAGAGAACAATAAAGGTATATCTTATTCATTAGTTGTCGAAACATGTTTAGCGGTGTTATCTACCGGTACCTGGTGTGTAGATACGGGAGCCATTGATCATGGCCGCAATTCATTGCAGGGGTTCTAGGAAATCAGACGACTACATAAAGGGGAGATCACCGTCTACATAGGCAATGCTACGAAAGTGGCGGCTGTTGCAGTGGGAGATGTTTATTTATCTTTTGATAGGAATAAACTTTGATTTTGAGAAATTATCTTTACGTACCATGTTTTAGAAAGAACTTAATTTAAATTTCTAAATTATTTATGGATGGATATTCTGTTTCTTTTGATAACAAAGTAGTTGTCAAGAAAAATAGGGTGGTTATCTATTTTGATACGTTGGTTGGCAATTTGTATACTCTTAATCCAATAACTCCCACGATACAACAAATGGAAATTAATAACACATCTTCTAATTCTAATAAGAGAAAGTTGTTGGTGCGGGATGCATCCGACGATCAAACCTTAGTTTTGATAATGGCAAAGAGATTCAAAGTTAAGCTTAATTGTTATCTGATATGTATGATTGAGTGTTTCAGGAAAGTCCTAGCTGCAGTTAGGCAAGGGGAAAACCCTAGGGGGTGGTAACCCTAGGTCATAGGGGGTGGTAACCCTATGCGGAAAGTCTTGGCGGGTCGGAGCTTCGGGCAAAAATCCTAGGGGGTGGTAACCCTAGGTTAAAATCCTGGTGTCGCGAACTGGGTAGAAGTCTGGATGGGTCGAGGACCGAACATCCAACATGAAGACCGGAAGCATCGGATGCTGAGCAAAAAGTCCAGTCTATCTGGAGGATCGCACTGGCAACAGGTAAATCTCCTTAGAGGAGTAGGTGAGGGCGCGTTCCCCGCGGAGGAAACAGTAGGCGTCGATTCGACCTAGAGTTTCCAGACGAAAATTTGAAGTCAGAACCGGACAGTCCGAAGACTGTCAAAATATTCTATTCATATTATTGTTTTGTGCTAACTTTGTTTTACAGGGTATTTTTGGGACTAACATACTTTGCAGGTACAAAAGAGCACCTAAAACCTCGGATAAACAGTGTCCGAGGTGCCTCCATGGAGCTTGGAGCCAGCTGTCCAGAGGAGCTGGAGGCGCCTCAGATGAAGCTGGAGGCGCCTCGGACCAAGGCTGGAAGGCGCCTTGAGGAGGCTTTAAGGCACCTTGAACCAGATAAGGTTCGACCTGGTCTATGTTGATCCAACCGTGCGACTCGGCCGGCTGGAGGCGCCTTGGACAAGCTTGGAGGCGCCTCCAACACTGTATAAAAGGTGTATTCGAGCAGCACCTTAAACAATCAATTAAGAAGCTATCTCTCACTAATCTGCTGCTCAAGAGTCGACGCTAAAGTGTTGTTGCAGTCCCCGACGACCCAAAGCTTCATTTGCTATTTACTCTGTTGTCGGTATTGTTTCAATTTCAGTTGTACTTATTCCTACTTGTACTCATTCACGATATTTTAGTGATTTCCCAAAGTAAACGCTCAACGAGCGTAGGCCTTGGAGTAGGAGTCGCCCAAGGCTCCGAACAAAGTAAAACCACTTGGGTCTTCTGTGTTTGTTTCTTATTTCCGCTGCGTTACTCGTTGTTTTTACGAATTCGAAAATAGTGAAAGCCACGAGCGCTATTCACCCCCCTCTAGCACTTCTCGATCCAACAATTGGTATCAGAGCGGGGTTGCTCTGAATTGGTACAACTACCGTTCAAGCATTTTTTTCGTCGCTTTCTCGCTCGTATAGGGTAAAAATAAAACCTTACGCCTTTCATTTTTTTTCCCTCCAAAATTATTTTCGAAAAATTCATTTTCATCTTTTCACGGTTTATTAGTATTGATAAAATATCAAATTTGGCAAAATTTGAAATAATATTTTTTAATATTTTATTATTTTTTCTCGAAATTCATGAATTTCTATTTCTATCCTTCTACCACACTACTAATCCAGGATTAAGTCCTGGGACAAGTTTTTTGTTCACTTTTTGGTGTGCAGACTTTTTAAATGACCCTTCAAGAAGGCTTTAGCACAGTCCGCCCGCCACTCTTCTCCGACGAGGATTTTACTTACTGGAAGAACCAGATGGAATACCACCTCAAGACGCAAGTCGAGATGTGGATTATCATTCAGACCGGTCTCGAGCTTCCACACGATGGCACCGGAGAACTCGTCTCATGCATCAACTGGGATGCTAGCATAAAGAAGAAGGTGGAAGCCGATGTCAAAGCAACCTGCATGCTACAATGCGACCTTTCAAAAGAAGAACTCAACAGAGTTGGATCATTCTCAAGTGCAAAAGAGTTGTGGAACAAACTAATCGAGATGCACAAGGGCACCTCCGATGCTAAAGTAAGTAAGCGCTATTTAATTTTAAATAAATTATACAATATTAAAATGCAGGAAGGTGAGATGGCCAGCCAACTCCATGCGCGCATCCAGGACCTCCTAAACGGCCTTCACGCAATCGACCAAAGAATCAAAAATCGCCACATAATAAGGTACGCGCTTAGCGCTTTTCCGAGGAACACCTTGTGGGCATCCATGGTTGATGCTTACAAGGTTTCTAAGGACCTTTCTTCAATCAAATTAGATGAACTTTTTTCTGAATTAGAATTGCATAAGCAGACTAATGCACGCCTGGTCGAGAAAGGTGTTGCTTTGGTTGCAGGTACCAGTAGAAGGCGTAAATCCAAACCCGAGTCCAAAGACGAATCGGATGCAGATGACAAAGACGAAGTTATTTCTGAACTGATAAAGCTCGTACGGAAGATATGCAAGTAGAAAAAGGTAACTCAAACAAACACAAAGGACAGATCTGGAGTCACTTGCTACGGTTGTAACCAGAAGGGGCACTACAAGCCGGATTGTCCAAACAAAAAGCAACGCAAAAAGAAGGCATTGAAGGCAACCTGGTCTGAGTCATCAGACAAATCCGAGACTGATGAAGAAGAACTGAAGAGCTTCCTCACATTACCAGTGCAAGTCAACATCGTCGAAACTGAGACCGAATCCGAGACTGAAGCCGAGAACGAATCAGAAACCGAGTCTGAGCAAAGAAACGGATCCGAAGAACCAAACCCCACTATAAGTGCCTTACTCGCCGAAACTCAATTAGACGACTTAAAAAATATAGTTCCTTATTTATTGAAAAAGTTGGCTAAATCTAACGTTCGACTCAAGTCACTCCAAAAGGAGGTAACATCCCTTAAGGAGGCGACTGACTTGAGTCCTTTAAATGATCCAGTTCAAATTGGAAACTCAACTCAACTCAAACAACTTAAGGAAGAAAATTCCAATTTGAAAAATCAAATTAAAGAACTCAAAGATACGTTGGAACGGTTTACTTTGAGTTCCAAGAATCTGGATCTGATTCTTGGAAAACAGCGAGCCGTTTACAACAAATCCGGACTTGGATTTAAAACCAAAAGAAAATACAAATCTTATCTGTCCTTAGTTAATAGAAATAATAAAAACATAATTCAAGTATGGGTGTCAAAGTCCAACCTGGTCAATCAAGTTAGACCTGGTCACTATTGGGTCCCCAAGGATCAGATCAATTTTCTTCATAGACCATATCAAGGCTATGATCCAGGGGAGCCAATAGAAAAACTATCTCAATAAATAGATAAAATTGATTGATGCTTGTTTATTTATTTTTCTTGCAATATACATGCTTAGACAAGGATAGCTTAAGGATCTAGGCGTAATTTACACTTGCTAGTTAAATCTAGAAGTTTCAAAAAGAAAATTAAATATATATTTCTTTGAGCGATTCTGTCTAAGAAGGGGTAGATGATCTCATACCCAAGAAGACCTAGAGTCTCGCCCTAACCTGGGAATCAATCAAGAAAAGACATATTTAATTGACTAATTGAAAAAACTAAGTTTAACTCAAATATAAATTAATCCTTAGAAATAACTGTTAGGATCCTGGATGGCTAGAGGGGGGTGAATAGCCTCTTCAAAAGCTAAAACTCAAAGATAAAACTCACACTAGTGGTTAGCGCAGCGGAAAACAAGTTAAGAACAGAATAAGAATAAGAGAAGAACCAAAGCAAACCACAGTGACTCAAGTGTTTACGAGGTTCGGGGATAACTTGCCCCTACTCCTCGGTGTCCGTAAGGTGGACAAGCCGATCTTCGGTAGATCAACCCCGGTGAACACCCGGCTATGAACTTTCTCCTTCTCGGTGGAGTGACCTCTCAACAAAATCTCAACAGGTATGTAGAATATAGCACAAGACTTACTGAGCTTGGTGACTTAGGAGAATGAATATTAAGCTTACAGTCACGCGAAGGTCAGTGAAACAGAGAGCAAGTCGAGACAGCCGCTTCTCAGCCCCGAGCGTCAAAGCTTTTGCACCGATCGACAGAGCGTTTCTTTTCTCCAGAAAAACTTCTTCTTAACCCTCTCTTCAACCAGCCTTTTATGTCTCTGCCATCTCTGCCTTTTGCCCGCAACGGATCCCTGCCAAACTGCAGCAAATCTCTGCATCCAGCCATAGCATCGCCAATCACGCTTCTTTCTCATCTGATCATCTGAGCTCACACCAATGGAATTCTGGTCTTCACTGGTGTCTCTGAGCTCCACCCAATCACCATGAGTTGAGCTGATCGATGCCAGATCACCGCCAGATCGCAGCCACGACTTTGCTGCTTTAACAGGTTTACAGTGGAACATAGCAAAAGTTTCTCTGGTATCCTCTACTAATGAAGCTCAATTTGAAATCAACCAATTGCAAATTACCAGTAACCTGCACCTCAAAATCTTGCAGCAGATGGTTAGAAATATTTAGGCAAAAGCAACTTTGAATCAGAAAGAATCAGAGAAAGTGCATGCAAAACAGGCTATAATATGGATCGGTCTGCAGACCGATCCATACGTTCAAATCTCTTTTTCGATCGTTACTGATCGGTCTGCGGACCGATCAGAAACTAACCTGATCGGTCCCCAGACCGATCAGGTGTCGCGCGCACAAGCCTGATCGGTCTCCGGACCGATCAGGCATCAATCTGACCGGTCCCGAGACCGGTCAGTATCGATACAGTAGCATACTGAGTATTCGCAGTATGCTACTGAGTTCTCACTGATCGGTCGGCGGACCGATCAGTAACAACACAGTATGCTACTGAGTGTTTACTGATCGGTCCGTAGACCGATCAGGGCACACTTAGTGTCACTGGATCGGTCTGCCGACCGATCACCCGTGCCACTTGTGCCACTGGATCGGTCATCAGACCGATCCAAGGCTGTGATTTAAGAGGCAAGCTTCCAAGCTTGCTACCCTTAATCCTGACAGTCCAGAGACCGAGCTACCGAGCTCTTCTCCGACTATACATGCCAAGTTTCCATACTTGGACTTCCCAACACCAGATGTCCGATCACCCTTGATCCATCTGGATTTTCCCTTGCCTGGCTTCACTCACCAGGACTTTCCAATTGCCTGGCTTCACTCACCAGGACTTTCCAATTGCCTGGCTTCACTCACCAGGACTTTTCCAATTGCCTGGCTTCACTCACCAGGACTTCTCCAATTGCCTGGCTTCACTCACCAGGACTTTCCCGTGCCAAGCTCCTTGCTCGGACTTTTCCCAATCAGATTAATCAGGTCAACCAAGTCAACCCTGATTTGTCTGAGTTAATTCAATATCTGATTGAAACTTAAATCAGTGTCAACATCAAAACAACATCCAGGTCAGACTGTATCAACAATCTCCCCCTTTTTGTTGTTTGACAACACGATTTAAGTTTAGATCAGAAATGCTTTCATATCCATAATTTTAGGGAAATCGGGATCCTCCCCCTAAGACGGATATATCTTAAATATCTTCCAATTCGTCTCTAAACTTCAAATACTCTCTCCCCCTTTGTCAAACACCGAAAAGGTATATATATAAAAAAAAATATGAGGACTGACAAACACCTCCCCCTTAAACCCATATCATAATCCACAAAAAGAAGTAAGATATGATAGAACTCAAGCAATGTCATATACATAGCATGAAAAAGATATCATAGGAGTACAAAACGCATGAAAATAAACATAATGTCTAAAGTAGCAACCATCCAGGACAGGCAATCAACATCGTATCTAGAACAAAGTAGCACAATCAACAATCAATCACATAATCAAAATCAACTCGCATCCTCATCATGAGGAGCAGTGTCATCAGCAACAGGATAAGAGAATCCCTGAGGGGGCACGCCGCTGCCTGAAGATGGATCGTCTGTAGAAGGCTGAGGTGGTGGGTGGCTGGCCATCCATCCCATAAACGCCTGATGAGTAGCCAGCTGATGTCTCTGTAGGGTCTCAAAGCGTCGGTCAATGTGGAGACGTAGACCAACGAACTCAGCAGCCACCATCTCCTCGTGGCGATCAAATCGGTCCTCCAACTCCGCGATCTGCCAGCGCAGATCTGGATCCGCCTCGACAAGTGCAGCTGGAGCAGGAGCACGAGCACCCTGTCGTGGGAGTGGTAACTCACCCAGTGCCCTCCCATCCTTCCACCTAACCGTCCCATCCTGACTTAGGATTCCGGACTTGGAAAACGCACGTTTCCCAAGTCGACAATCCTGCCTGACCATCTTCACTATCCTCCCCCTAGAGACGTCAATACCCATGGACTCGAGCCAATCAGTAATTATATGCCCAAAAGGCATATAGATGTTGTCGCCGCTCGGTTCGCTATGGGAAATGATAGACATATAGACACTCGACATAATATCAAAATCTAGACGTCGACGTAACCCATAAAGCATCAGACAGTGATATGGTCGAATTTCTGCCAACGGTTTAGAGGTGATAGGTAGAAGACATTGTGTGACAATTTTGAAAAGAATGTAGTCAGGAGCAGAAAGTCTAAGGGCTGCAAATGTAGGAAAGTCGTCATCTAACTCATCTAAACCATCCAGTCTCGGATGACCAAAGAAGTACTCATAGATTGAGTCAGAAGAGACATCAAGAGGATGAGGTACGGGTTCAGGCAAAACAGGATAGATGGAGAACACCGTCCCCGAACACAAACGACAACCTAAATACCCAAAGAAGGCAATTATGTCGACATCAATGTTTTGCTTAGCCACTCTTGTTCTATAACTACCATCAGGAGTCGGATGAAGGTTATTATAGAATTCCGAGACTAAGTCAAGGTTGATGTCTCTCTCCAAATATACCAAGGCGTCAAGTTTGTAGTAGGCGATAGTTTCGGTTATGGACGGACAAAATTCGTTCATGTACTTCTTATCAACCGACCTACACGGGAGCAACTTGAAAATCCTGTCCTTAAAGTTTTTCTCAAACTGTTGGTTCGGGAATCTCCCCGAACTTGATGGTTGAGGTCGGGAAGAGGTAGGAACCTTAGATTTGGACTTATCCGACTTAGAGGTACCCTCCCCTGCAGATTTCTTCCTAAGGATGGGAAATGGGACATGACCGGGGTACACATGGGAGCACAAGACCACAACAGATGAGTACCGACCCAAAAACGCAAATGCAGTGAGAACTAAATTAAAAAAAAATGCTAAGGATGAATAGAATGGGAAGAGGAAGTTACCTTGGAGGCATTACTTCGTTCGTCGGAGAAAGAAACGAGGGTCGGCCGGCGCTGGGAAGAAGAAACGAGAGAAGCGGAGAGGTAGGGTTCGCGTGAGACGCCAAAGAGTGGGAGGTTTTAAGAGGGTAGGTGACCAACCCGATCGGACGGCCGTCCGATCAGGAGAAGGATTGAACGATCAGATCCTTGGATCGGAGATAGCGGATCGGTCCCTGGACCGATCAGGCATCCTTCAGATCGGTCCCGGGACCGTTCAAAACGCGAACAGAACCTATCGGAATTTCCTGATCGGTCCAGCGACCGATCAGTGTCTGATACTTCAGACTTCTGATATCTGAAACTCGTATCAAAAGTCCTAAATTTTGTTCCAACAACTTCCTAGGATCCTAGAAGCCCATAGATTATAGTTAGTGATATCAGACGGATAATTCCTAATGATTTGCTCTCAAGAATTGAACTCATTCAAGGCTTAGAAATTCAAAATTTAAACCTTCTCGATTCTTAGCTTCAAAATCAGTGAATCTTCACAAACTTAGGAAATTGCTGAAACTACAATCTGTAGTGAAGCAAAGTCCCAAAACTGACATAGGCTACCTATAACCTATTCCAAAATTCGTCCTCTCTATGATTAGTTTCAAGTTTGTCAAAATAAGTCTTAGTTCCTAATACTTCTTTATCAACTTGTCCTAACATCAATCAAAGTCATGAAATGTATCAAGCAAAAAGTATCAACCAAACACATTAACTATGTTAGACAATTTCTAGACAAAAGTCCAACCAAGATTCCTTGGTTGGAATGTATGAGTAAGATCTAGGAACCAAATACACATGAATTGTGTAATGGTGTTCCCCAAACTCAATTAATGTCTCTTCAACCTAATTATTCAAGGGATGCATGATACATTTTGAATAATTTGGTTGATCCTAGCATCTCACCCCATTTCTAGCAAACAAAAACATTTTGTTAAACCTTATAGTGTATGTGAGATGTTCCCAAGTTGCCCAAATTTTTGTCCCAATTACTCTTGTCATTTTAATAGTCCTTATTGATCATGGTGAAACTCTAATGACCTAAGGAGCCAAACACATTCCCAACTCCCTCCTTAAATGACTAAATTCATTTTCCGGAAGGGGTTTGGTGAAAATATCAGCTAGGTTTGACTTTGACTCAACATATGTGAGTGCAATGTCTCCCCTAGCTACATGATCTCTAATGAAGTGATGACGCACTTCAATGTGTTTTGTCCTTGAATGATGGACTGGATTTTTAGTTAGGTTAATCGTGCTAATGTTATCACATAGCACTTGTACACCCTTGTAAGAAAATCCATAATCCTCTAAGGTGTGTATCATCCACAACAATTGCGATACACTCTCTCCCATGGCAATATATTCAGCCTCGGTCGTGGAGAGAGCAACACAATGTTGCTTCCGACTTGACCAACTAACTAAAGATGACCCTAAAAATTGGCAACCCCCACTCGTACTTTTCCGATCCAATTTGCACCCAGCATAATCGGAATCGGTGTAACCTATCAAGTCAAAAGACTCGGTACGAGGATACCAAAGACCTACTCTTATTGTGCCCTTAAGATATCTCAAAATTCTTTTAACTGCAATTAAATGAGATTCCTTTGCACAGACTTGATACCTAGCGCACATGCCCACAGCAAAAAGTATATCGGGTCTACTGGCTGTGAGATATAGAAGACTACCGATCATGCTTCTATATTGCGTTAGATCAACTGGTTTTCCACTCTCATCATTGTCAAGGCGAGTGTTTGTCGCCATTGGAGTGGACACTTCCTTAGAGTCACTCATATTGAATTTTCTGAGCATCTCTTGAGTGTATTTTGCTTGATGGACATAAATACCATCTCTAGTTTGTTTGATTTCGAGTCCAAGGAAGAAAGTCAATTCTCCCACTAGACTCATCTCAAACTCACTCTCCATGTGAGTGATGAACTCATTTAAATAGCCCTTGTTGTTTGAGCCACAAATTATGTCATCGACATATACTTGGGCTACAAAAATATTTTCACCATCTCTACGTAGAAATAGTGTTGGGTCTATTTGTCCTCTAACAAAGCCCTTCTCTAGTAGATATGTTGACAACCTTTCGTACCAAGCTCGTGGTGCTTGTTTAAGCCCATAAAGTGCTTTCTTGAGCTTGTACACGTGATTTGGAGATTCGGTATTCACAAATCCCGGTGGTTGTTCAACATAAACTTCTTCCTTAATGAGACCATTTAAGAAGGCCGATTTTACATCCATTTGATAGAGCTTGAAACCTCTATGTGCAGCAAAAGCTAGCATTAAGCGAATGGACTCTAATCGGGCCACTGGAGCATATGTCTCATCATAATCAAGGCCTTCAACTTGACTATAGCCCTTGGCTACAAGTCTTGCCTTGTTTCTAACTACCTCTCCCTTTTGGTTCAATTTGTTCTTGAAGACCCATTTGGTTCCAATAATGGTGGTCTTCTTAGGTCTGGGAACCAAGTCCCATACTTGGCTCCTTTCAAATTGACCTAATTCGTCTTGCATAGCTATGATCCACTCAGGATCATGCAATGCCTCATCAATTAATCTAGGTTCAATTTCTGAGATCAAGGCGACCTCATTGGACTCATTTCTAAAGAATGACCTAGTCCTAACCCCTTGATGGATGTCTCCCACAATCTGGTCTTGGGGGTGACTAGTGTTTAACCTAGACTGCCTTGGTGCTGATGGTGCCTCATGAGTGGTCTCACTTGGCACAGACAAGGACTCAATATCAGGCAATGGATCCACCTGAGTTCTTTGTTGTCCTTGCTCATCATTATCAGAGTCAATTTCGACTCTTTCGATGTTTTGGTCATTCAAACTTAGCCTTCTAAGTTCGAATTGAATTTGTTCTACATCCCTTGATTGATCATTTAAATTAGGGATTTCTTCAAAAGCTACATCAGAGGACTCTTCAATCAATTTAGTCCTACTGTTGTAGACTCGATAAGCTTTGCTGGTGAGTGAATACCCGACCAGTATCCCTTCATCAGCCTTAGCCGTGAACTTCCCAAGATGATCCTTTGTGTTCAAGATAAACACCTTACAACCAAACACCCTAAGATGTTTAATTGTAGGTGGTTTCCCAAACCAAAGTTCATGAGGGGTCTTTCCTAAAAATCTGTGTATTAGGACTCGATTTTGCACATAGCAAGCTGTACTCACAGCTTCGGCCCATAAGTAGCTCGGCAAAGAGTACTCATTGAGCATGCTTCGTGCAGCTTCCTGTAGGACTCGGTTCTTTCTCTCCACAACCCCATTTTGCTGTGGGGTCCTTGGAGTAGAGAACTCATGTCTATAACCCTTCTCTTGACAAAACTCTAAAAACCTATGGTTTTGGAATTCACCACCATGATCACTCCTAATGGTTTTAATTGTGGTTGATTTTTCATTTTCCGTTCTTCTACAAAAAGAAATGAAAATATCTATGGTTTGGTCCTTATGTTTCAAAAAGAAGGTCCAAGTATATCTAGTGAAATCATCAATAATCACAAGACAATATCTACTTCCATTCAAAGATATTACACTACTGCAATCAAATAGGTCCATGTGCAATAAGTCTAACGGAGTAGAAGTACTTACAATGCTTTTACCTTTATGAACCGCTTTTGTTTGCTTACCCTTTTGACATGCATCACATAGTTTGTTCTTTTGATATTTGATGCTTGGTAAGCCTCGCACTAATCCTTTGTTTGCTAGCTTCGGATGTTCTTCATGTTTACATGTGCCAACCTTCTATGCCATAGCCAAGACTCTTCTTCTTTTGACATGAAACACTTAATCAAAGCATTAGTAGCACTTTTAAATGATACTTGATAAATATTGTCTACCCTTGTGCCTACTAGTACTGTGTCAAGTGTGTCAATGTTTTTAACCAAACATTGACTTGAATGAAATTCAATTGTGTAACCCGTATCACACAATTGACTGACACTTAGGAGATTAAAAGTCATTCCCTTGACTAGAAGGACATTCTTGATATGAAGACATTCGGATATATGAATGTCTCCAACTCCTATTACCTTAAGACTACCATTGTTACCAAAGGACACATTACCTCTACTTTTGTTTTGAAGAGAAGCAAATAGAGATTTGTCCCCGGTCATGTGCTTGGAGCATCCACTATCAACAAACCAAGTTGATAGGTGCTCCCCCTCGATCAATGCCTACAAGATACGAAAGATAGATGTTTTAGGTACCCAAATCTTGGGACCTAATGCATCTACAAGAAGTGACCTAGGAACCCATGCTTTGGTCATACCCTTCCTAGTTCCATGAACCCTAGAATCATTTGATCTATGGTATTGGGTCCTAGACACTAATGAGATAAAACTCGATTCTTTGGGTTGATAACCTATCCCGGCTTTGTTGTAGACTGCCCTTTGGGCATTTAAGATCATGTCTAATGTCTTAGAGCTAGTTGAGAATTTCTCAAGCATTTTCTTGAGCTTCTCAACCTCACTCTTCAAAGCCTTGTTCTCATCTTCAAGAAGCTCTAGATGAAGGTCATCAACCTCATCTTCCCTAAGAGCCTTTAGCATTTCTACTTCTTCTTTTAACAATTTATTTTCTGTTTTCGACTTTTTAAGCAATGTAGATAAATGAGTAATAGTCTTATAACATTTTTCTACATGAGAAGAGGTTACCTCTTCATCATCCGAGGATGATGAGGCCGCGTTTGAAGCATCACTTGAGTTGCCATCGCTTCCGGAGTCCTCCCTTGCCATGAGTGCTAAATGGCGAGTGCTCTTCTCCTTCTTCTCTTCTTCCTCGGATGAGCTTGAAGATGACTCATCCCAAGTGGCCTTAAGGGCCTTCTTCTTTTTGCTTCTTTCTTCTTTCTTCTTGGCTCGTTCTTCCTTCTTCTTGGCTCGTTCTTCCTTCTTGAGCTTAGGACACTCACTTCGGTAGTGCCCTTTCTTACTACATTCATAGCACGTAACGTTAGATTTATCAATGTTCGGATCATTAGGTTTACCTTTGTATCTTCGGCTTCTTCTCATGATCCTCCTCACGAAATTCGCCATTTCGCTTGATGACGATGATTCGCCTTCGTCATCGGACTCGGAGGAAGAGGTGGATGAGGAGATCTCCTTTTCTTTCTTCTTTTCCTTCTTCCTTCTCCCATCCTTGCTCCTTTCTCCTGCAACAAGAGCAATACCTTTCTCCTTTTGGCCTTTGTTAGCAAGTTCATGTAATTCCATTTCACAGAAAAATTCATCTAACTTGACAATTGAAAGATCCTTGGATACCTTGTAGGCATCTACCATAGATGACCACAAGGCATTCCTAGGAAAAGCTTTAAGTGCATACCTTACAAGATCGCGGTTTTCTACACGTTCATCTATGGAATGGAGACCGTTAATGATCTCTTTAAACCTACCATGAAGTTCACTTACATTCTCATTTTCCTTCATGGTGAGGTTCTGGAGTTGGTTGAGGAACAAGTCTCTCTTGGCAATTCGAGAGTCCCGAGTCCCTTCTTGAAGCTCAATGAGCTTGTTCCATAGATCTCTTGCACTAGTAAAAGGACCTACCTTGACTAGTTGGTCCTTGGCGATTCCACATTGCAAGGTGACCATGGCCTTGGCATCGGCTTGTGCTTTGCGGAGTTGTTCGGTAGACCACCTTGACGATTCGAGCTCCTTACCTTCCTCATCTCTTGGTGGTGTGTAGCCTTCCTTGACTGAGAACCACATGGCAATGTCCGTCTTTAGGTAATACTCCATGCGTCCCTTCCAGTACTGGAAATCTGCCCCTTCAAAGTAAGGTGGTCGATTTGTGCTAAAACCTTCCCTCATGGCCATCTCTTTGCTCTTAGGTTGTTAAGCCGGATGAAGAGCTCCAAGCTCTGATACCACTTGTTAGGATCCTGGATGGCTAGAGGGGGGTGAATAGCCTCTTCAAAAGCTAAAACTCAAAGATAAAACTCACACGAGTGGTTAGCGCAGCGGAAAACAAGTTAAGAACAGAATAAGAATAAGAGAAGAACCAAAGCAAACCACAGTGACTCAAGTGTTTACGAGGTTCGGGGATAACTTGCCCCTACTCCTCGGTGTCCGTAAGGTGGACAAGCCGATCTTCGGTAGATCAACCCCGGTGAACACCCGGCTATGAACTTTCTCCTTCTCGGTGGAGTGACCTCTCAACAAAATCTCAACAGGTATGTAGAATATAGCACAAGACTTACTGAGCTTGGTGACTTAGGAGAATGAATATTAAGCTTACAGTCACGCGAAGGTCAGTGAAACAGAGAGCAAGTCGAGACAGCCGCTTCTCAGCCCCGAGCGTCAAAGCTTTTGCACCGATCGACAGAGCGTTTCTTTTCTCCAGAAAAACTTCTTCTTAACCCTCTCTTCAACCAGCCTTTTATGTCTCTGCCATCTCTGCCTTTTGCCCGCAACGGATCCCTGCCAAACTGCAGCAAATCTCTGCATCCAGCCATAGCATCGCCAATCACGCTTCTTTCTCATCTGATCATCTGAGCTCACACCAATGGAATTCTGGTCTTCACTGGTGTCTCTGAGCTCCACCCAATCACCATGAGTTGAGCTGATCGATGCCAGATCACCGCCAGATCGCAGCCACGACTTTGCTGCTTTAACAGGTTTACAGTGGAACATAGCAAAAGTTTCTCTGGTATCCTCTACTAATGAAGCTCAATTTGAAATCAACCAATTGCAAATTACCAGTAACCTGCACCTCAAAATCTTGCAGCAGATGGTTAGAAATATTTAGGCAAAAGCAACTTTGAATCAGAAAGAATCAGAGAAAGTGCATGCAAAACAGACTATAGTATGGATCGGTCTGCAGACCGATCCATACGTTCAAATCTCTTTTTCGATCGTTACTGATCGGTCTGCGGACCGATCAGGAACTAACCTGATCGGTCCTCAGACCGATCAGGTGTCGCGCGCACAAGCCTGATCGGTCTCCGGACCGATCAGGCATCAATCTGACCGGTCCCGAGACCGGTCAGTATCGATACAGTAGCATACTGAGTATTCGCAGTATGCTACTGAGTTCTCACTGATCGGTCGGCGGACCGATCAGTAACAACACAGTATGCTACTGAGTGTTTACTGATCGGTCCGTAGACCGATCAGGGCACACTTAGTGTCACTGGATCGGTCTGCCGACCGATCACCCGTGCCACTTGTGCCACTGGATCGGTCATCAGACCGATCCAAGGCTGTGATTTAAGAGGCAAGCTTCCAAGCTTGCTACCCTTAATCCTGACAGTCCAGAGACCGAGCTACCGAGCTCTTCTCCGACTATACATGCCAAGTTTCCATACTTGGACTTCCCAACACCAGATGTCCGATCACCCTTGATCCATCTGGATTTTCCCTTGCCTGGCTTCACTCACCAGGACTTTCCAATTGCCTGGCTTCACTCACCAGGACTTTCCAATTGCCTGGCTTCACTCACCAGGACTTTTCCAATTGCCTGGCTTCACTCACCAGGACTTCTCCAATTGCCTGGCTTCACTCACCAGGACTTTCCCGTGCCAAGCTCCTTGCTCGGACTTTTCCCAATCAGATTAATCAGGTCAACCAAGTCAACCCTGATTTGTCTGAGTTAATTCAATATCTGATTGAAACTTAAATCAGTGTCAACATCAAAACAACATCCAGGTCAGACTGTATCAACAATAACCTAAATTATAAATAACCATCTCACAAAATTACTTAAAATTACTTGATTGATAATTTAGAATCGGGTGAGATGGATCTAGGTACAAATAAGTTCAAATTATTCAAAATTTAAGCAGATTTAATTAAAATCAACTAAACCCAATCAGCCTTTATTTGAAAAATTCTTTGAAAAATCATTTTAAAAATTATTTAAAAAATCTTTTAAATACTTTAAAAATTATTTGAAAAATCTTTTAAAAATCTTTCAAAAATCATTTTAAAAATACTTTAAAAAATCTAATAAAAATACTTTAAAATTTTTTTGAAAAATATTTCAAAAATTCTTTAAAAATTCTTTGAAAAATCTTTTTAAAATAATTTTAAAATTATTTGAAAAATCTTTTAAAAATACTTTAAAAATTATTTGAAAAATCTTTTAAAAATTATTTAAAAAATCTTTTAAATACTTTAAAAATTAATTGAAAAATCTTTTAAAAATTCTTTAAAAATTCTTTGAAAAATCTTTTTAAAATACGTTAAAAATTAATTGAAAAATCATTTTAAAAATACTTTAAAAATTATTTGAAAAATACTTTAAAAATTATTTGAAAAATCTTTTAAAAACACTTTAAAAATTATATGAAAAATCTTTTAAAAATACTTTTAAAAATCTTAGAAAAATCATTTTAAAAATACTTTATAAATTATTTGAAAAAACTTTTTAAAATACTTTAAAAATTATTTGAAAAATCATTTTAAAATACATTAAAAATTATTTTAAAAATCTTTTAAATACTTTAAAAATTATTAGAAAAATCTTTTTAAAATACTATTAAAAATCTTTGAAAAATGATTTTAAAAATACTTTAAAAATTATTTGAAAAATCTTTTAAAAATACTTTAAAAATTCTTCGAAAAATCTTTTAAAAATACTTTCAAAATTCTTTGAAAAATCATTTAAAAATTCTTTGAAAAATCTTTTGAAAATACTTTTAAAATTATTTGAAAATACTTTAAAAATTTTTTGAAAAAACTTTTAAAAATTATTTAAAAAATATTTTTAATACTTTAAAAATTATTTGAAAAGTCTTTTAAAAATAGTTTTAAAAATCATTAAAAAATCATTTTAAAAATACATTAAAAATTATTTGAAAAATCTTTTAAAAATTCTTTAAAATTTTTTTAAAAAATTCTTTAAAAAATCATTCAAAAATACTTTAAAAATTCTTTGAAAAATCTTCTAAAAATACTTTTAAAAATCTTTGAAAAATCAATTTAAAAATACTATAAAAATTATTTGAAAAATCTTTTAAAAATAGTTTAAAAATAATTTGAAAAATCTTTTAAAAATATTTTAAAAATTCTTCGAATATCTTTTAAAAATTCTTTGAAAAATCTTTTAAAAATACATTGAAAAATCTTTGAAAAATCATTTTAAAAATACATTAAAATTTCTTTGAAAAATCTTTTAAATACTTTAAAAATTATTTGAAAAATCTTTTAAAAATCTTTGGAAAATCATTTTAAAAATACTTTAAAATTATTTGAAATATCTTTTAAAAATTCTTTAACAAATCTTTTAAATACATTAAAAATTATTTGAAAAATAATTTTAAAAATACTTTAAAAATTATTTGAAAAATCTTGTAAAATTTCTTTGAAAAATCTTATAAATTCTTTAAAAAAATTTTGAAAAATATTTTAAAAATTCTTTAAAAATTCATTTAAAAATCTTTTAAAAATCTTTTAAAAATACTTTTAAAATTATTTGAAAAATCATTTTAAAAATTCTTTAAAAATTAAAAATTATTTGAAAAATTAAAATCATTGAAAAATTAAAAATTATTTGAAAAATGTTTAAACATTCAAAATCAATTTAAAAATTCTTTGAAAAATCATTTTAAAAATACTTTAAAAATTATTTAAAAAATCTTTTAAAAATACTTTAGAAATTTAAAAATACTTTAAAAATTATTTGAAAATCATTTTAAAAATACTTTAAAAATTATTAGAAAAATCATTTTAAAAATTCTTTGAAAAATCTTTTAAAAATTCTTTGAAAAATCTCTTAAAAATTCTTTGAAAAATCTTTTAAAAATACTTTTAAAATTATTTGAAAAATCTTTTCAAAATTATTTAAAAAATCTTTTAAATACTTCAAAAATTATTTGAAAAATCTTTTAAAAATACTTTTAAAAATATTTTAAAAATTATTTTAAAAATACTTTAAAAATTATATGAAAACTCTTTTAAAAATTCTTTAAAAAATCTTTTAAATATTTTAAAAATTATTTGAAAAATCTTTTAAAAATACTTTAAAAATTCTTTAAAAAATCTTTTTAAAATACTTTAAAAAATCTTTGAAAAATCATTTTAAAAATACTTTAAAATTTATTTGATAAATCTTTTAAAAATTATTTGAAAAATCTTTTAAAAATTCTTTGAGAAATCATTTTAAAAATAATTTGATAAATCTTTTAAAAATACTTTAAAAATTATTTGAAAAATCTTTTAAAAATTCTTTGAGAAATCATTTTAAAAATAATTTGATAAATCTTTTAAAAATACTTTAAAAATTATTTGAAAAATCTTTTAAAAATTCTTTGAAAAATACTTTTAAAAATATTTGAAAAATAATTTTAAAAATACTTTAAAAATTCTTTGAAAAATCATTTGAATACTTTAAAAATTATTTGAAACATCTTTTAATATTACTTTTAAAAATCTTTGAAAAGTCATTTTAAAAATACTTTAAAAATTATTTGAAAAATCTTTTAAAAATTCTTTAAAAAATCTTTTAAATACCTTAAAAATTCTTTGAAAAATCTTTTAAAAATTCTTTGAAAATTCTTTTAAATTCTTTAAAATTTCTTTGAAAAATATTTTAAAAATTCTTTCAAAAATCTTTTAAAAATTATTTGAAAAATCTTTTAAAAATACTTTTATAATTATTTGAAAAATCATTTTAAAAATTCTTAGAAAAATCATTTTAAAAATACTTTAAAAATTATTTGAAAAATCTTTTAAAAATACTTTAAAATTTATTTGAAAAATCATTTTTAAATACTTTAAAAATTCTTTGAAAAATCATTTTAAAATTTCTTTAAAAATTCTTTGAAAAATCATTTGAAAAATACTTTAAAAATTTTGAAAAATGATTTTAAAAATACTTTAAAAATTATTTGAAAAATCTTTTAAAAATACTTTAAAAATTCTTCGAAAAATCTTTTAAAAATACTTTCAAAATTCTTTGAAAAATCATTTAAAAATTCTTTGAAAAATATTTTAAAAATACTTTTAAAATTATTTGAAAATACTTTAAAAATTTTTTGAAAAAACTTTTAAAAATTATTTAAAAAATATTTTTAATACTTTAAAAATTATTTGAAAAGTCTTTTAAAAATAGTTTTAAAAATCATTAAAAAATCATTTTAAAGATACATTAAAAATTATTTGAAAAATCTTTTAAAAATTCTTTAAAATTTTTTTTAAAAATTCTTTAAAAAATCATTCAAAAATACTTTAAAAATTCTTTGAAAAATCTTCTAAAAATACTTTTAAAAATCTTTGAAAAATCAATTTAAAAATACTATAAAAATTATTTGAAAAATCTTTTAAAAATAGTTTAAAAATAATTTGAAAAATCTTTTAAAAATATTTTAAAAATTCTTCGAATATCTTTTAAAAATTCTTTGAAAAATCTTTTAAAAATACATTGAAAAATCTTTGAAAAATCATTTTAAAAATACATTAAAATTTCTTTGAAAAATCTTTTAAATACTTTAAAAATTATTTGAAAAATCTTTTAAAAATCTTTGGAAAATCATTTTAAAAATACTTTAAAATTATTTGAAATATCTTTTAAAAATTCTTTAACAAATCTTTTAAATACATTAAAAATTATTTGAAAAATAATTTTAAAAATACTTTAAAAATTATTTGAAAAATCTTGTAAAATTTCTTTGAAAAATCTTATAAATTCTTTAAAAAAATTTTGAAAAATATTTTAAAAATTCTTTAAAAATTCATTTAAAAATCTTTTAAAAATCTTTTAAAAATACTTTTAAAATTATTTGAAAAATCATTTTAAAAATTCTTTAAAAATTAAAAATTATTTGAAAAATTAAAATCATTGAAAAATTAAAAATTATTTGAAAAATGTTTAAACATTCAAAATCAATTTAAAAATTCTTTGAAAAATCATTTTAAAAATACTTTAAAAATTATTTAAAAAATCTTTTAAAAATACTTTAGAAATTTAAAAATACTTTAAAAATTATTTGAAAATCATTTTAAAAATACTTTAAAAATTATTAGAAAAATCATTTTAAAAATTCTTTGAAAAATCTTTTAAAAATTCTTTGAAAAATCTCTTAAAAATTCTTTGAAAAATCTTTTAAAAATACTTTTAAAATTATTTGAAAAATCTTTTCAAAATTATTTAAAAAATCTTTTAAATACTTCAAAAATTATTTGAAAAATCTTTTAAAAATACTTTTAAAAATATTTTAAAAATTATTTTAAAAATACTTTAAAAATTATATGAAAACTCTTTTAAAAATTCTTTAAAAAATCTTTTAAATATTTTAAAAATTATTTGAAAAATCTTTTAAAAATACTTTAAAAATTCTTTAAAAAATCTTTTTAAAATACTTTAAAAAATCTTTGAAAAATCATTTTAAAAATACTTTAAAATTTATTTGATAAATCTTTTAAAAATTATTTGAAAAATCTTTTAAAAATTCTTTGAGAAATCATTTTAAAAATAATTTGATAAATCTTTTAAAAATACTTTAAAAATTATTTGAAAAATCTTTTAAAAATTCTTTGAGAAATCATTTTAAAAATAATTTGATAAATCTTTTAAAAATACTTTAAAAATTATTTGAAAAATCTTTTAAAAATTCTTTGAAAAATACTTTTAAAAATATTTGAAAAATAATTTTAAAAATACTTTAAAAATTCTTTGAAAAATCATTTGAATACTTTAAAAATTATTTGAAACATCTTTTAATATTACTTTTAAAAATCTTTGAAAAGTCATTTTAAAAATACTTTAAAAATTATTTGAAAAATCTTTTAAAAATTCTTTAAAAAATCTTTTAAATACCTTAAAAATTCTTTGAAAAATCTTTTAAAAATTCTTTGAAAATTCTTTTAAATTCTTTAAAATTTCTTTGAAAAATATTTTAAAAATTCTTTCAAAAATCTTTTAAAAATTATTTGAAAAATCTTTTAAAAATACTTTTATAATTATTTGAAAAATCATTTTAAAAATTCTTAGAAAAATCATTTTAAAAATACTTTAAAAATTATTTGAAAAATCTTTTAAAAATACTTTAAAATTTATTTGAAAAATCATTTTTAAATACTTTAAAAATTCTTTGAAAAATCATTTTAAAATTTCTTTAAAAATTCTTTGAAAAATCATTTGAAAAATACTTTAAAAATTCTTTGAAAAATTATTTTAAAAATTCTTTGAAAAATAATTTTAAAAATACTTTAAAATTATTTGAAAAAACTTTTAAAAATTATTTGAAAAAACTTTTAAAAAATTCTTTGGATATTCTTTTAAAAATACTTTAAAAATTATTTGAAAATTCATTTTAAAAATTATTTTAAAAATTGTTTTAAAAATTCTTTAAAAATTATTTGAAAAAACAGTTTAAAAATTCTTTAAAAATTATTTGTAAAGGCTTTTAAAAATACTTTAAAAATTATTTGAAAAAAAATACTTCTCGAACTTAGATTTTAAAATCCTTAAAAAAATTGTGGTTCCAAACTTATGGCAATTTTTTTTTGAACTTAGCTAAATATTTACAAGAAAACTTATTTTAAAAGTGCTAAGTATTTATACTCATTTTACTCTCTTATTTATTTTTGATATATGACAAAGGGGGAGAGTATAAGGAAATTCAAAGGAAATTAAATATTCAAAATAAAAATTCTATTAAGGGGGAGCTTCTATTAAGGGGGAGTTTTAATGTGCTTATGTTTTATTTATGCTTGTACTCATTTATGTTTATCTTTATTACATTTTTTACTTAACTTTGAATTTCGTTTGTCATAGTCAAAAAGGGAGAGATTGTTGGTGCGGGATGTATCCGACGATCAAACCTTAGTTTTGATAATGGAAAAGGGATTCAAAGTTAAGCTTAATTGTTATCTGATGTGTATGATTGAGTGTTTCAGGAAAGTCCTAGCTGTGGTTAAACAAGGGGAAAACCCTAGGGGGTGGTAACCCTAGGTCATAGGGGGTGGTAACCCTATACGGAAAGTCTCGGCGGGTCGGAGCTTCGGGCAAAAATCCTAGGGGGTGGTAACCCTAGGTTAAAATCCTGATGTCGCGAACTGGGTAGAAGTCTAGATGGGTCGAGGACCGGACATCCAACATGAAGATCAGAAGCATCGGATGCTGAGCAAAAAGTCCAGTCGATCTGGAGGATCGCACTGGCAACAGGTAAATCTCCTGAGAGGAGTAGGTGAGGACGCGTTCCCCGCGGAGGAAACAGTAGGCGTCGGTTCGACCTAGGGTTTCCAGACGAAAATCCGAAGTCAGAACCGGACAGTCCGTAGACTGTCAAAATATTCTATTCATATTATTGTTTTGTGCTAACTTTGTTTTACAGGGTATTTTTGGGACTAACATACTTGCAGGTACAAAAGAGCACCTAAAACCTCGAATGAACAGTGTCCGAGGCGCCTCCATGGAGCTTGGAGGCGCCTCGGGTGCAAGCCGGAGCCAGCTGTCTAGAGGAGCTGGAGGCGCCTCAGATGAAGCTGGAGGCGCCTCGAACCAAGGCTGGAAGGTGCCTTGAGGAGGCTTTAAGGCACCTTGAACCAGATAAGGTTCGACCTGGTCTGTGCTGATCCAACCGTGCGACTCGGCCGGCTGGAGGCTCCTTGGACAAGCTTGGAGGCGCCTCCAGCACTGTATAAAAGGTGTATTCGAGCAACACCTTAAACAATCAATTAAGAAGCTATCTCTCACTAATCTGCTGCTCAAGAGTCGACGCTAAAGTGTTGTTGCAGTCCCCGACGACCCGAAGCTTCATTTGCTATTTACTCTATTGTCGGTATTGTTTCAATTTCAGTTGTACTTATTCCTACTTATACTCATTCACGATATTTTAGTGATTTCCCAAAGTAAACACTCAACGAGCGTGGGCCTTGGAGTAGGAGTCACCCAAGGCTCCGAACCAAGTAAAACCACTTGGGTCTTCTGTGTTTGTTTCTTATTTCCGCTGTGTTACTCGTTGTTTTTACGAATTTGAAAATAGTGAAAGTCACGAGCACTATTAACCCCCCCCTCTAGTGCTTCTCGATCCAACAAAAGCAACCTTCAGAAATGAACCAAACATATCTTTGCCATCTAAGGTTGGGTCATATTAACTTGAGTAGAATTCAAAGGTTAATAGCCGATAGGCCTTTGGGTTCATTAGTAGTGAAAAACTTTTCAATCTGCGAATCTTGCTTGGAAGGAAAAATGACCAAAAGGCCTTTTAAGACAAAGGGGTATAGAGCCAAAGAGGTGTTGGAATTGGTTCATTCTAATTTGTATGGACCTATGACTATCCAGGCAAGAGGTGGTTTCGAATATTTTGTCTCTTTTATAGATGACTATTCAAGATATGAGTACATTTACTTGATACTCCGCAAATCTGAATGTTTTAATAAGTTTAAAAAGTACAAGGCTGATGTGGAGAAACGTCATGGTAAAAGTGTCAAGATACTATGGTCTGATCGTGGTGGAGAGTACCTCTTAGGAGAGTTTAGGAGCTACTTATTAGAGGCTGGGATTCAATCCCAATTATCTACACCTGGTACATCCCAACAGAATGGTGTGGCGGAATGAAGGAATAAGACTCTTATGAAAATTGTTAGATCAATGATGAGTTATTCAGAATTACCAAATTCGTTTTGGGGATATGCTCTGGAAATGACGTCATACATTCTGAACTTGGTACCTTCTAAGTCAGTACCCTCTACTCCCACAGAATTGTGGAATGAGCATAAGCCTAGTCTGAAACACATTCGGATTTGGGGTAGTTCAGCACATGTGCTGAAGGGAGACACTGATAAGTTAGAATCACGTACAGAAGTTCGTTTATGTGTGGGTTATCCTAGGGGAACGAAAGGTGGTTTGTTTTATAGTCCTAAAGATCAGAAGGTCATTGTTAGCACCAATGTTCGATTTTTAGAAGAGGATTATGTAATGAACCACAAGCCCATGAGTAAAATTGTTCTTGAGGAGATAAGAGAAGACACTTCTACTTTAGTACCAATGGTACAAGATGAGATACCACAAGTAACTGCAACACGTGTCACAAATAATGCAAATTACAGGTAGTGCAATTACAGGAAGTGCAATTACAGGTAATGTCACGCCTTGAACCTTGTTGGAGGCGCCTTGGACCTTCGAGATAGAATTTCCAGGAGCTATATAAAGGCCCCTGGAGCTAGGAAATTGTAATCAACTCAGTACTCAACTCTGTAATCAACTCCTAGCCGTTTGTGAGCTTTCTCAGTGTGTAAAAAGGCTTCTCTGCCTATAGTAAAGAAGACTTTCTTAGTGCACGCTTTTTATCGCCCTGGATTAACAACCTTCTTGGTTGTAACTAGGTTAACTCCCAAGTCTCTGGTTTATTTTTCCTTTTTGTTTTAATTTAGCTGCTTTTATTTTGAGTT
The DNA here is from genome assembly GCF_018446385.1 of Zingiber officinale. Lineage (NCBI taxonomy): Eukaryota > Viridiplantae > Streptophyta > Magnoliopsida > Zingiberales > Zingiberaceae > Zingiber > Zingiber officinale. Next base: position 48,407,563 of record NC_055992.1, on the reverse strand, counting down.
GAAAATTCCAAGGAGGGTATACTTTATTTTCTCAGGCAATTCACCCCTCCTCTTGCCAGTCTCCGCTGCACCAACATCAATAATGTTAAGTTCTGTTTGCGATTCCAAATTTAATTTCTAAAGAACACAATAGGTTGTTAGGAAAGGTTCAGGACTTGTACAAAATTTTTTGTACAGGGGAACCGGTATGATATTCCGATTAGCAACCAACAGCAACAACACCAATTACTCAAAATTCAACTTACTTTGCCTAGTACCTCTAAGACTTTACCTTTGCTATGTGATCCGATGGTAAGTAACGGGGGCCCACAGAGGAAGGGGTCAATGGCACGGGAGAGTCAAAGGTCTGGCCGAGCTGGGAGGAAGTCAAAGGTTCGGCCGAGCAGGGAGGAATCCCTTGGCCGACCAGCCTGGGCAGACCCCGGGTCGGCACGAAGACAGCTCGACCTTGGGTCGAGCTTCTGACGCTCACAAGTTCCTTTATAAGGGAACCATTATGCCGAGTAGCTGGGATGCTAGGCCAAACGGCAGAACAACTAGCCGGTGCCCCACCCGAGTATATGACCGATCGGCCGGCTCACCCGGTCCGAGGTACGAGTATACCCGGGCACCCGGGAGGCCGAGCGATTAGCCCGACCAGCCCGGTTAAAGATAAAGGGCTTAGAAGAGGACAAAAGGGGCAGCTAGTGATATCATTTTCGAGACGTCTACCGCTGACAAGAAGCATGGTCGACGGTCGGGTCGTACCAAGGATTGTACGGAGGAAGTTTCCACTGACATGACAGAGATATGTCCGGACAATTACGTCATGGCGTCAGACATGCTTTTCTGACAAAACCATCCCAAGGGTATGGGGAAGCGTGCACGCTCCTCTCCGGGGTCCTATATAGAGACCCCCGGACTTCGATGGAGGTATGATTTTTCTCCTTGTCTACTGTAGCCACAGTGTCTATTCTGCCTCGTCTTGTAATCGCCTGACTTGAGCGTCGGAGGGTCGTCGCCAGGAATCCCTTCCCAGCCCGACTTTGTTGCAGGTTCATCGGAGGCTACGACGTTGCGAAGATCACCGGGGAGCAGCTGAGAGCGCCACGTCCCCAGTTTCCATCGACTCAGTGCGCGGACAGGATCAAATTGGCGCCGTCTATGGGAACGCACCTGAATCCGAGCCAAGAAGATGGAAGAAGCTGGACGCCAACTTATGGTAACGCTCTCTCCCGATGAGCTCGAAGCACTCATCCAAGCGCGAGCCGCAAAAATGGTGGAGCAACAGCAGAAGGCCCAAGCAGAAAGGATAGTGCAACAGGCCGCCTCGGTCTCTGGAGGCCGAGCAGCCATGGAGGAACGATCGGAACAATATTCTACGTGGGCTCAGAACAAAGGGCAGACCGGCAAACCAGGAGACGCACCGACCGCCCCCATCCCATTTCATCGGGCACTGTTCCAAACCCCGTCGGAGCTGGCCCTAGCCAACTAGGGATCGTCCGACGAAGCGCCCATGCGAGACGCTAGAAAGGGGAAAGCACCGCGTACAGAGTCATCTCCCGAGCGGGTCAATCGCTAATTCTCTGAGGCGATTTTACAAGACCCGCTCTCGAAGCATTACGCTCCAATATCGATAGGGGAGTATAATGGAGTAACTGATCCAGAGGACCATCTCGGTAAGTTCGATAACGCTGCTACTCTTCATCAGTACACCGACGGAGTTAAATGCCGAGTCTTCCTCACTACATTATCCGGCTCGGCTCAACGCTGGTTCCGGAGGTTACCGGACGGATCGATTAAGAGCTTCAGAGATTTCCGAATGGCATTCCTCCATCACTTTGCCAGCAGCCGACGCTATCAGAAGACTAGCGTTAGCCTCTTTTCCATGAAGCAAGGCCCGAAAGAAACTCTCCGAGCCTACATCCAGCGCTTCAACCAAGCGGCTATGGACATCCCCACGATCTCGTCTGAGACGATGATGCATGCCTTCACACAAGACTTAGTCGATGGGGACTTCTTCCACTCACTCATTAAGAAGTCGCCTCGCGACTACGATCACATGCTGAAAAAAGCGAGTGAGTACATTAATGTGGAGGAAGCACAAGCGGCCCGAAAGAAGGAAGCGCCGGGAGAACCCCCATCCCAAACCGAATGGAGAACACATATCAACCAGCAACCGCCAAAGGGGCCATGTGCCAAGGGGATGAGGCCACCTCAAGATTTCATATCACCCGCCGTTCAGCACATTGCGGCCGATCGACCTCGATAAAAAGGCAAGGTATGGACGCCCATGTTCTGTAAAATCCATCAATCTGCCACCCATAATACTCGAGACTACCGAAGTCCCCCCCCCCCCCCGGTCAGCCAGCCTGAGCCGAGGATCTATCGTCGTCGGTCACCTTCACTCGACAGGCGAACTCAACATCAACACGCTGAGCGGCGGATTATCAGGCGTTCACCCGAACGACACCACCATCAGCAGCATCATCACCAGACAAGAGCCAACCCTCGAGTCCCCCACGAGCAAGCCAAACCATCTGCTCAGGAGGAAGAAAATAGAAGTAATTCCGCTCGTAGGGAAATCAATATCATCGCCGGTGGGCCAACAAATGGGGACTCCAACCGAGCCCGCAAGTCGTACGTCCGACGATTGGAAATACATGTCGTGGGATTCAACCAAGAGAAGGCGAGCGGACCGGCGATCAGCTTTGGTCCTGGCGACCTCAAGGGAGTCGAAGTGTCGGACGATGGTGTCCTCATCATCCGAGTGGTAATACCAAACTACACTATTCATCGCATCTTCATTGACACAGGGAGTTCGGTCAACATAATCTTCAAGGAGGCATTCGACTAGCTCCAAATCGACAGGGTGGAGCTACTACCAATGGCCACGCCCTTATTCGGATTCACAGGGAATGAAGTTCAGCCAGTTGGTCAGATTAAGTTGGCCATCTCGCTCGGGGAAGAGCCACTCAGAAGGACGTGAACTGCTAACTTCATCGTTGTAGACGCTCCCTCCGCCTACAACGTCATTTTGGGTCGACCGGCTCTCAGCGAGTTTCGGGCGGTCGTCTCAACTTTCCACCAGAAGATCAAATTCCCCGTGGAAGACCAAGTGGGAGAAGCTAAAGGCGACCAGTTGGCAATGCGCCGTTGCTATGTGGAGATTGTGCGAGCAGAGGTAAGATCCGCTCGGGAGGCCCCCCGTATCTAGGTAAATACTATAACCGAGAAGCCGCCTACTTTTGTTTATGAAGAAAAGGAGGAGGTACAGATTCATCCGGCTCGACCGGAGGCCACGACGTTCATAGCCTCCGACCTGGAGGCAAGCCAAAAGGAGGAGCTGACCAGGTGTCTCCAACAAAACCACGATGTCTTTACTTGGTCAACACTCAAGTTGTCAGGAATCTCGCCAAGCGTCGCACAACACGAGCTACATGTCCGGCCAGACGCTCGGCCCATCAAGCAGAGGATGCAGGACTATAGTGCCGACCAGAACGTCATCATACGGGCGGAAGTGGAGAAGCTTCTGGAGGCCGACCACATACGCGAGGTGCAATTCCCAAGCTGTCTCGTAAATGTGGTGCTAGTCTCCAAGCCCGACAACAAATGGAGGGTCTACATCGACTTCCGCGACCTGAACAGGGCGTGTCCGAAGGATTTTTACCCACTACCCCGGATTGACCAAATGGTGGATTCGATCGCCAGGTGCGAACTGATATGCATGCTGGATGCATATCAGGGCTATCACCAAGTGTCGCTCGCCTGGGAGGATCAAGAGAAGGTCAGTTTCATCACGGCGAATGACACTTATTGCTACAACATCATGCCGTTCGGACTGAAGAACGCGGGGGCAACGTACCAGCGACTCATGAACAGGGTGTTCCGGAAGCAGATCGGGCGAAACCTAGAGGTATATGTTGATGATATACTCATTAAATCATTCCGAGCGGCCGACCTCTATGCAGATATGGAGGAAACTTTCCAGACACTACAGGCGTACGGGGTCAAGTTGAACCCGCAGAAATGTCTGTTCGGAGCAAAAGGTGGTCGTTTCCTAGGCTATATAGTCGCCGAGCGAGGCATTGAGGCCAACCCTAGCAAGGTCAAAGCGCTACAAGATATGTTGCCGCCTCGAAACTTAAAGGAAGTTTAGCGTCTCATGGGCCGCATAACAGCGCTATCCCGGTTCATCTCCCGGACGGTCGATCGGAGCATGCCCTTCTTCAAGATCCTGCGTCGGGCGACCAAATTCCATTGGGATGAGGAATGTGACCAAGCATTCAAAGAATTGAAGGCCTACCTAAACTCATTACCTATATTAGCTAAGTCATCTGTCGGCGAGCCCCTCCGTATTTATCTGTCTTCAACCAAGCATGCGGTCAGTTCGGCGCTAGTCAGGCAGAACAGCGAAGAACAGCAAGTGTATTTCCTTAGCCACATCTTAAAGGATACTGAGTCTTGCTACACTGGTCTTGAGAAGCTTGCCTTCGCACTTGTTTTGGCCACTCGAAGGCTCCGGCCGTATTTCTTGGGGCATACGATTATCGTCATGATGAATAACCCCTTAAGTCGAGTTCTACTGAACCCTGAGGTGTCCGAGCGGCTGATCAAATGGACGACAGAGCTTAGCGAGTTTGACATACAATATCAGCCCCGCACGGCAATCAAGGCGCAGGCGTTGGCAGATTTCATCACCGAGGTACAAAGTTCCGAGCCCGAAGCTACCTGGAAGGTGTACGTAGATGGATCGTCCACTCGGCAAGGAAGTGGAGTAGGCGTGCTACTGGTCTCCCCCCACGGAGAACGGATGCACTTATCCATACGGCTGGAATACAAAGCAACCAATAATGAAGCTGAGTATGAGGCACTTATAGCAGGTCTGTAGGTTGCTCGGCATATGGGAGCTAGCAATGTGCTAATTCATTCAGACTCACAGTTGGCCGCTCAACAACTTGCGGGGGCATTTGAGATAAGCAACATTAGGCTAAAGCTTTATGTGGAAGCCTTCGCCAAATTAAGGGTCGGTTTCCGAGAGGTACTGGTATAGAAGATCCCTCGCTCGGCCAATCAAGCTGTAGATGAACTAGCCAAGCTGGCCAGTTCAATAACACCTATCGTCATTGAGCAGCCAGTCGAGCAAGTGTCCCTGGTAGCTCATATCGATCGGATGGAGGGACTCACATTCCCAAATGACTGGCGAACGGCTATAACCGAGTTCCTGAAGTCCGGAGCAACGTCGTCCGATCAGTCGGAGGCGCATCTGCTCAGAAGAAGAGCTAGTCGTTTCGTCCTCATTGGTGACCAGCTCTACAAAAAGGCGTTCTCCAGGCCTCTGCTGAAATGCGTCGACCCAGAGGATGTGGAATACATTTTGCAAGAAGTGCACCAAGGCTCATGCAGCGGGCATCAGGGCGGTCGTTCATTGGCAAGGAAGATTCTTTTGGCCAGCTACTTTTGGCCAACTTTACAGGAGGACGCCGCCCGGACAGTCTCCGCATGCTTATCCTACCAACGATACCACAGCTTCTCACATCGTCCCGCGGAAGAATTAAAAACTTCCACGGTGTCCTGCCCGTTCGATCAGTGGGGCATGGACATTGTAGGACCATTTCCAATGGCGACCAGACAGCGAAAGTTCTTGTTAGTAGCAGTGGACTATTTTTCCAAGTGGATTGAAACCGAGCCGCTAGCTAAAATAACCGAGGAAATGGTCAAGAAATTTATATGGCAGCATATCATTTGTCGGTTTGGCATCCCACGGCGGCTCATCTCCGATAATAGGAGGCAATTCTCGGGTCAACAGCTCAAGGAATGGTACGAGGGGTACGACATTCAGCAAGCCTTCACCTCTGTAGCATATCCCCAAAGTAACGGGCAAGCCGAAGTCACCAATCGGGAGATCTTACGAATTCTCCGGGCTCGGCTCGACCATGAGGGTGGCAGTTGGGTCGACGAGCTGCCCGGGGTATTATGGGCGCTCCGAACGACGCCCAAGGAGAGAACAGGAGTGACCCCCTTTCACCTGGTGTACGGCGGGGAAGCCATCATCCCGGTAGAAGTCGGGGTAGAATCCGACAGGATCAAAGTCTACGACGAGAATAATGCCAAGCGGAGGCATTTGGAGCTGGACTTGGTGGACGAGATGCGAGCCAAAGTCGTCGTTCGATTGATGGTGTATTGGCAGAGGATGAAGCAAAACTACAACAGAAGGGTAATTTCCAGATCTTTCCAGGTCGGCAGTCTCGTCTGGAAGAAAGTCAAGCCGGTCGGCGACGTGACCAAGTTGGGAGCTCCTTGGGTCGGGTCATTCAAGATTGTAGAAAAGCTCCGTTCGGGCGTCTATTACCTAGAAGATGAAGATGGACGCAAGCTAGAGCGACCGTGGAGCGCAAATCACCTCCAGCCGTACCGAGCTGGGTGAAAGGTGTGTCATTGTAACTCATAATGTTCAATTCTATTGTATCTTTTGACCGCAGGAGTAAAGTCAAAGGAACAATTTATGCCGAACGAAGACCGTCGAGCGGCGACTTTAAATCCCTGAGTCAGACCGGCGACTATAAACACACCGGCCCAAAGACCGTCGAGCGACGACGTTAAATCCCTGGTCGGACCGGCGACTATAAACACACCGGCCCGAAAATCGTCGAGCGGCGACTTTAAATACCTGAGTCGGACCGGCGACTATAAACACACTGGCCCGAAAATCGTCGAGCGGCGACGTTAAATCCCTGAGTCGGACCGGCGACTATAAACACACCGGCCCGAAGACCGTCGAGCGGCGACGTTAAATCCCAGAGTCGGACCGATGACTATAAAAACCCCAGCGTGAAGACCGTAGAGCGGCGACATTAAATCCCTGAGTCGGACCGGCGACTATAAACAGACCGGCCCGAAGACCGTCGAGCGGCGACGTTAAATCCCTGAGTCGAACTGGTGACTATAAACACACCGGCCCGAAGACCGTCGAGCGGCGATGCTAAATCCCTAAGTCGGACCGGCGACTATAAACACACCGGCTCGAAGACCGTCGAGTGGCGACGTTAAATCCCTGAGTCGGACCGGCGACTATAAACACACCGGCCCGAAGACCCTCGAGCGACGACGTTAAATCCTTGAGTCGGACCGGTGACTATAAAAACACCGGCCCGAAGACCGTCGAGCGGCGACGTTAAACCCCTGAGTTGGACCGACGACTATAAACACACCGGCCCGAAGACCGTCGAGCGGCAACGTTAAATCCCAGAGTCGGACCGGCGACTATAAAATCCCCGGCGTGAAGACCGTCGAGCGGCGACGTTAAATCCCTGAGTCGGGCCGGCGACTATAAACACACCGGCTCGAAGATCGTCAAGCGGCAACGTTAAATCCCTGAGTCAGACCTATGACTATAAACACACCGGCCCGAAGACCGTCGAGTGGCGACGTTAAATCCCTGAGTCAAACCGGCGACTATAAACACACCGGCTCGAAGACCATCGAGCGGCGACGTTTAATCCCTGAGTCGGACCGGCGACTATAAACACACCGGCCCGAAGATCGTCGAGCGGCGACGTTAAATCCCTGAGTCAGACCGACGGCTATTAACCCCCCGGCCCAAGGACTACTGAATACCACTTGGGAGAGATACGTGCGGAGAAGTAACATTAGCAGAGACGAAATTTTATATTGACGCAGCATACAAAAATAACACAGTCAAGTAGTTTGAAAGTCAGATTAAAGCGGATAATTGTGACTCGTAAAACGGCGAGCATACAGATACACTTCAAAACATAAAAACAAAGATAAGTTGAAAGCGCTCCTCACTCCAGGGCTTCAAAAATGGGCTCGAGGATGGTTTCTAGCAGACCGGCAAAGTCTTTAGGAGGGATGGAGGCTGTCTCTGGAAGTTGGCCCTTAGCCTTCAGATAAACCGTTGTCGCCCGGATGGCTTCCTCAAAGGCTAGAACTAGCCGATCGCTAAACTTCTCGCCAAATTCGTCCGAGCGGAGATAGTTTTGTTTCATCACCTCAAAGCGGCCTGATTCACCGTCTTGATATTCCTTTAGCGCAGCTTGGGAAGCCTCAAGAGAGTCTTGGAGATCTTTCTTGTCTCCTTGAAGTTTAGCTTCAGAGGTCGATCGACCCTCCTACTCAGCAGATAGTAGATCGACCAACTCGTTGACGCGCTGCTCCAGCGCTCGGGCTTGCACATTCTTTGCCTCTAAATTGGAAACGGCCCTATTTTTTCTATTGGTCGCCAGCTTCATCTCCTGGTCGTGAGACTTGACCTGGGCTTCAAGCCCAACTACCCTGGTCTCCAGGCAAGAGGACTTGTGTCGCTCGGCCGCCAGTAATTTCTCCGATTTGTTCAGCTCAACTCGAAGCGTGGCATATGAGGGCCCCTGAGCTGGCGCCCCTCCAGAAAGTTGAAGCTTTTTCAATTCTTCCTCTAGTGCAGCCAGGCGGTTGCTGACCATGATGTTCTCTACCCAATTCCGCGCACAAAGGAAATAATATCACGAACCAAGTCAAATAGTCATGTAGTGTGTTAAGAAGCATACCCTCGTAGCTTGCTGCAAGTGGCTGTTGCCGAGCTGACTGGGAGTCATCAAGGTGACACGGGCCCTCGCATCCTCCCATATCTTGGCGAGCGGTCCGCGGATAGTAATCTGATGCTCAGGGGCGACTGGCCGATCAGCCGCCAGAAGAAATTCTTCTGTTGGGAGGTGGAGGACGGCCTTAACCACTTGACGGCCGCTCGGATCAGATTGAGCTGAGGATGCGCGCCCGGATGACTCGCCGAGCGGGGCGGATATTATACTAGAACGCCTAAGCCGAAGGGGAGCTCGTGGCTGGGAACTGACGGGCGGCGCTCCAAGGGAAGCCACCACAGATCAAGCTGGGAAGGAGTTCAATCCGAAGAGATGACCTCGACTGGAGCAGGGGCCGGGGTGATTGCTACAGAAGGGGCGCTGGTCGGCTCAGTCACTGGCTCCACAGATGTAGCTGACTGGGTGTGGAGAACTGTCCGGCGCCGTTTGCGTATTATCAGTGGGGAGTCCTCGGTCGAGTGCCCCGCTTCTTCCGATGCAGGTTGTCCGGAAGACGAGATAGCATCACCGACCGGTGCAGTTGTAGGGATCCAAACGGCCGACTCCCCAACCGCAGGAGAAGCTTCTTCGCTCTCGCCCTCGTGTGAGCCGACCGGGGCGATGCCCAGATCGGCCATCTCCTTCGCGGTCGCCGCCTCCACCTCGGCAGCTTTCAACTTCATCCGATCAGCAACCTTAGTGCGCCACATGATGTCGGCTGCATAAAAGAAGAAAAAATCAGTTAGACCAAAAGGAAGGGGGATAAGGAAAATGTTTACCCATGCTGCTCGGAAGTCTCGTTCTGATCGGGCTCAGTCCAAATATATATAGCACCCCCTCGTGGAGCAGCTTGTTGATGTTAAATCTTTACCCGGCTAGCAAGTTGGCTGCGTGAAGGTAATCTGGCTGGCTCTTATATTTACCGAGGTCCGGCGGGCTCGACACAGTAGTCTGCCATTTGGTACAGAAGGACGACCGCTCGGGAAAACGAAGATAGAAATAGTTTTCCTTCTAATGTTTGTTTGAGGTCGGCATCTTGTCGAAGAACACAAGGCCGATCCGCGACTGGAAGAGAAAAGTACCCCACTCGGACTGTTTGGGATAGTAGAAGTAGTGGAAGGTCTTAGGGACTAAGGGGATGTCGTGCAGCCTAAAGAGGACAACCACCCCACACAGCAACCTAAAGGAGTTGGGGACGAGTTGGCCGAGCGGGAGGCGGAAATAGTTGCACACCTCAAGGATGAACGGATGAATGGGAAAGCGCAGACTGACCACGAAATGGTCTCGAAAAAAGCAAACAGTGCCGGTAGGAGGGTCGTATGGCCGATCGGAGGGTGTGTCTAATATTAGTTCGTGGTCGGATGGAAGTTCAAAGGTTCAGGTGAGGCTCAACGCATCCTGCTCATCAAACTGGCTCTCCGTGGTGGTATACCAGAGGGGGGGGGTGGTGAGGTCGGATGGGCGAGAAGAACTAGCCATTATCAGGACAAGGACCAACATAGAGGAAGTCTAAGTTTAACAAGCAGAATGGCCGGAACAGTGTCCAAAGGGGCACGAATACAGCGAGAAGGGCGAAGAAAAACACAAAAGAACTGAAAGGAAAAGGGCGAAGGGGCCTTACAAGAGATAGGACCAAAGGAGGAGACGACGGATCACCGGCAAGCAAAGCGACGAGTTCGCCGGAATGCTGAACGAAAGGAAGCGGACGTCTTCAGGTGCACACGCGATATCGCGAAGCGGCTGGGGAAGAGGAGATGCCCTTATAAACGTTGGGCTCGAGCGACCGGAGCCGTCCGATGCAGGTCACGGGATTCGAGGAGGGGATCTGACCATTGAATTTGAAAAGCCAAAGGTCACATCAGATCTGACGGCTCGAGTGAACGGTGACGGATGTGCGACCATGTGGCGCTCGCTCACGGATCGCATTTAATGGGCACCATCATGCGGGCATGGCTGCGTGCTCAGCTTTAATGGCAGTGATTTACACAAATGCTGAGGAGTTTTCTAGGGATAATCAGTGTGACTGCTGTCGAAGCGACGGGACAACGGCTGGCGAATAAAACTTTCCAAGTACCAACCGGTGACGTGCCGATCAGCGTCACCCGTGTGCGTAGCCCCCGATCGGATAAACACTAGCATCAACGACCAAGTGGCAGACACGACTCCAAGTCAACGGTCCAGTCAGTCGGACTCGCTGCCTCCTTCGACTAGACTTGAAGGGAAGGCATGTGATCCGGTGGTAAGTAACGGGGGCCCACAGAGGAAGGGGTCAATGACACGGGAGAGTCAAAGGTCCGACCGAGCTGGGAGGAAGTCAAAGGTTCGACCGAGCAGGGAGGAATCCCTTGGCCGACCGGCCTGGGCAGACCCCGGGCCGGCACGAAGACAGCTCGACCTTGGGTCGAGCTTCCGACGCTCACAAGTTCCTTTATAAGGGAACCACTATGCCGAGTAGCTGGGATGCTAGGCCGAACGGCAGAACAATTAGCCGGTGCCCCACCCGAGTATATGACCGATCGACCGGCTCACCCGGTCCAAGGTACGAGTATATCTGGGTGCTCGGGAGGCCGAGCGATTAGCCTGACCAGCCCGGTTAAAGATAAAGGGCTTAGAAAAGGACAAAAGGGGCAGCTATTGATATCATTTTCGAGACGTCTGCCGCCGACAAGCAGCATGGTCGGCGGCTGGGCCGTACCAAGGATCGTACGGAGAAAGTTTCCGCTAACATGATAGAGATATGTTCAGATAATTGCGGCATGACGTCAGACATGCTTTTCTGACATAGCCATCCCAAGGTATGCTTTGAGGAACGTACATGCCTCGGGAAGCGTGCACACTTCTCTCCAGGGTCCTATATAGAGACCCCCGGACTTCGACGGAGGTATGATTTTTCTCCTTGTATATTGTAGCCACAGTGCCTATTCTGCCTCGTCTTGCAATCGCCTGACTTGAGCGTCGGAGGGTCGTTGCTGGGAACCCCTTCCCGACCCGACTTTGTTGCAGGTTCATCGGAGGTTACGACGTTACGAAGATCACCAGGGAGCAGCAGAGAGCGCCACGCCCCCAGTTTCCATCGACTCAGTGCATGGACAGGATCACTATGTATTTAGTTCCCTACTAACACATTGAGACTTCCACTACCTAGTGTGTGATCACGTGACTCATTATGATTTTTCACTACTTAGTACTTATCAAGTTTGCCATTGCCATTGTCTAGTATCTAGTCACTTGACCATGTAGGACTTTTGCACTAATGACCAGCAAGAGGGGGTTAATTGCCTGCATAATAATAACAAAAAAATCTTTCTCGATCTTTTGAAATAATAAGATACTTGTATAAAAAGAATTGATAAACTAAAAATAAAGAAGCTACCAATTTTTTACTTAGTTACAACTGGAAATGTTGTTAATCCAAGACTCTGAAGCACTACTCAAATTCTCCTTTCGTCATAGGCGGAGAAGCCTCTTACAAGTGTTGGAAGCACACACAATCGTAGAACACTTAAAAAAAACTCATATACAAGTCATTCTAGACTACTGGGATCAAGCTATATTTATAGCCCTATTCTGGGCGCCTGGAAGGGGTTAAGATTTTATCTCCATCTCGACAGCTCTCACTACGTAGAGTTTGGCTAAGTTTTCAACTCTGGGCACCTAGAGGGGTTCCGGGCACCTAGAGTCCGGGCGCTTGGAGTCCAGGCGCCTCAGCCTCTGTTAACTTTTTGGTTCGGGTCTTCTAGTCAGGTTTTGCTCACTTGGGTCTGAGTCTTCCGCTCTGGCTCCATTCACTTGAGTGATCTCAGCCATTCAGAATAGGGTTCACTCGAACCCAACTTCCGGTGTTCGAGCAATTTTTCTCTCTGGCTTCTCGTCCCTCGAAAATGTTGCACGCCTCTTTCTCGTTCATCCACGTACTCTTCCTTAGCACCTCGTCCCTCAGATGCACTGAGCTCGTCGGCTCTCTTCTATATTGTCCTTCTCGTTAACTGCGTCTTTTGTTTGACTTCCTATGCTCCTAAGTTCCTGTACACTTAGACACAGGGGTTCAATACCAACATAATCTAATCTGACTTGGTTGATCACATTAAAACTACCTTGGGTACTAACAATCTTCCCCTTTTTGATATGAACAAACCCAAGTTAAGTTAGGGTAAACCTCAAAAATAACATTTATAATTTTTTAAAAAAGATTGCAAGTAAATTTTTTTTAAAAATACTAACCTCTTCCTAGACTTAATCTTCAATACTGCTCTTTTTGATCACATTAAAAAATGGAGTACTTTTAAAATGATTTTGGAAAAGGTAAATATAGAGTCTAAGGAAAAAAATGAAAGGTTAAGCTTCAAAAACTCTGGTTTTATTAACAAGTTTTTTAAAAAAAACTTTAAATATTTAAACAGATTTAACAAGGGTAAAAATTTAAAGTTTAGGAAAAAAAATTCACACAAAACAAACTTGTACTTTGATAACTAATTCATAGAAAATTTTCTAACAGAATTTTGATAAGTAATTTATAGCATTAGTTAAATACTTCACAGTAAGTCAATTAAACATTCAATTCAGTAATTATCTTTCAATCTATGGCGAGACACTAGACTTTCTTGGTTATTGGAGCATCAACCACTTCTAGACAAAACCTCTTCAAGAATTTAAATATTTAATTTTCTTTCTGAAAGTCCTAGATCTAATAAGTTATTCATCAAAAGATAATTTTAATTTAAGTATAATTTTGAAACTCAAAACAGATTCCTTCCTATCAGATTTATCAAAAACTTTCTAGGAACATACTTCTGTGATATTTTTCTAATTTTACCCTTATAATATTTAAGTTACTAATTTTGGTTTCTATAATTTTTCCAGGTATTTTCATTATCATATGCAAAGTTTCTTGATTTTTCAATTTGATCCTTCAAATTTTTATTTTCATCTTTTAATTTATCATACATTTCTAGGGGGCATGTTTTTGCTAATTTGTTCTTAATTCCAAAACTTCCTTTTTTAAATTAATATTTTCCGTTTTTAGTTTACATAGAGATCTGGTCATGGATTTAATACCTGAATATAACTGTTTAGGGGGTAGTAAACATACCTCACTTACCAGATCTGTTCTAAAGTTTGTTTCTTCCTTCTCGCTGTTATTTTTCTTTGAGGAGCCTCCTCCTTCATCTATCCTCTCCTCCTAGTAGCTTGCCATCAGTGCAAGTCCAACGTACTCCTCCAGATCTGACACTGATGACGACTTATCCCACGTCACTTTTAGGGTTTTGTGCTTTGTTGTGGTTGGTCCCTTCTTATTTTCCTTCTTTAATTTTGGGCAGTTATCCTTAATGTGCCTCTCTTCATTGCAGTTATAGCATCTTACCTTCCTTACTCTTCTTTTCTTTACCTGCACTTGATTAAACTTATTAGTTTTAAAAAATTTCTTAAATTTCCTTACCATGTATGTTGTTTCATCATCGTCGAAGGAGTTGTTGGTGTTTGATTAATCCTTCTTGGCTTTTAGAACAATGTTATTTGATTTCTTTATTTCCTGAGAATCTATACAACGAGACTCGTGAAGTTCAAAAGTTAAAAATAAGCTTTCAAGAGTACATACCTTAAGGTCCTTAGAGATGTAGTAAGCATCTACTAAGGCTAACCATTCTTAAGTTCTCGGAAAGGGGTTAAGTGTGTACCTTAAGGAGTCATGATTTGTTACCTTTTCTCCGAGGTTATTAATTTGGGTGATTAGGTCTTTGATTCTTGTATAGAGTTGGGCTACCTTCTCTCCCTTGTTCATCTAGAGGTTCGTTAGTTGGCTTCGGAGGATGCCCCGCTTAGCTAGTTTGGATTCTGAGGTACCTTCGTGAAGCTTCAGAAATTTCTTCTAGAGATCTTTGGCAGAGTCGTAGTTTTCAATTCGGCTAACCTCCTGGGGTGGAAGAACACTGAGTAGATGAAACTATGCTTTTCTATTAGCCACAAAGTCAACTTGCTCCTTCTTTGTCCATGTGTATTTTTCTTTCTCGACTCCGTGATGATCCGTAGGTGCTACAAAACTGTACTTTATACTTAAGATAATTTCGAAATCGGTTTTAAAGAATACCTCCATGCGCTTCTTCCAAGTTGCGAAGTCTCCCTCAAATTTCGGCAGGTAGATGCTGGATTCGACCATTTCTTTTGCTTCGGATGACGATTAATCCTTCTAAAGCGAGACTGGCTCTTATACCACTTGTTAGGATCGGTACGACCAACAAAAGGGGGTTAATTGTCTACATAATAATAATAATAATAATAATAATAATAATTATTATTATTATAACGACCCAATTTTCCTCATTAGGAGTTCTAAAAGTTCTTAAAAATATTTAGAAATATTTTAGAAATATTTTAGAAATATTCTAGAGATTTTTAGAAATTTTTAGAGTATTTTTATGTAATTTTTGGAGGTCGTTTGGTATTTTTACTAGACAAAAGAAGTTTTGACAAAAAATGTCCAAGCCGAGTTTCGAACCCGAGACCTTCGACCAAACCAAACCTTAAGTGAATCCTGCTAACCAAGTGTGCTGCGGATATTTTGTGAACATATAGGAACCAAATTATACTTAAGCCATAATAGGAACAGGAAATAATAGGAAGAAAAGGGTTGCAGCCGAGATTTGAACCCACGAGCCGAGTCTTAAGCAGAACGCAGCCAACCAACTGGCCCGCAGATATTTCGGGAAAGAGTAAGGCACAAAATATTCTTAAGCAATAGTTGATAACGGAAATTACCTTAGGTTATAAAAAGAGGGCTTAAGTGATTTTCGAAAAAAAAAACCTAACTTTTCCTTTCTCCTCTCTCGGCGACGGCGTTTTCTCTCGGGCGAAAAACGCAGCAGAGCTTTAGGGCTTCTCCGGCGGCCGCCCAAAGGGGACCTCTCCGTGGGTTCTTCACAATTCCGAGCTCCTCTCGTCGAGGAGAATCCGTAGGCACGAGGAAGAGGGCGAGTTTGTGAGATCCTCCGCAAGCCCTAGAAGCATTGGAAGCCTTCTTCTTCGGCTGTAAGTCCAAGAAACCCAAGGTAAGTTGCTACTCACCTGCAGTAGGATAGCTCCGAGGTTTATTCCTCGTTCCTTTTCTTGTTTCCGAAGTTTTGTTAGGTTGTTGAAGGAGTTTGATTTCCACTGGAATGCTCTTAATGTGGATATTGCAAGATTTATTTGACTGCGAACGGGTTTTGATTCAATTACTACTGTGTTTTTGATGTTGTGAGTGACTTGCGAGAAACCTGTTCGTTAATATGCTTGGCTGAATTAAATGTTAACTTGAGTCTCAAAAGCTACTTTCAGTGAGGCTTCCATGAAACTACAACATGGGGGTAGTTTGGTTGGGCCACCTCACAGGACAAACCTCCTCGGTAGCACTATGCATGAGAAAATAGTTTACCCTACATGGTGGAAAGATGGTGCTTTAGGAGGGATTAATTAGCTATAAAATAATTACGAACAGAAAAGAAGAATTAGATTTGTCTTTTACTTATAGCAAGTGCAAATTTAGTATTGTCTTTTACCTTTAGCAAATGCAGATTGTCATTAAGAGTAGCTTTATAATTTTCCTTTGTTTTAGAACTTGCCGTACAGAAAGAATTGAGGATTGATAGAGCTTTAGTTCCTTTCATGATTTCGAAACATGCAGAATTTAGGCTTGGGTTCCTTTGTTGCTGTGATATTGAACCTGAATTTCCTTCGTAAGATTCAGATCAGAGTTTCTTTTGTTTGTAGTGGTCGTTTTAGCAAGTGCTTAGATCTGTTGTCATTTCCTTTTGTTAACACGTAGCTTTAGATCACCTTACCGTGTGGTTTGAGTATTTTAGTTTCGGATTGCAGTAGACAATTTTGTAGCCGAGTAGATTTATCCATTAAGATAAACATGTATATGCACATGCTAGTTCCGTTCTTTAAAGTTGCTAGACCCGAACAATATTATTTTGAGCATTTCGGTTTTCCATTTGCTAATAATTAAGCATGATCAGTTTCCCATTTTGTTAATAGAGCATGAGTAGATTTTTAGTTTTCATTTAGTTCCTAAATTTCTTTGTGTAGCAGTAGGCGTGCACAACAAATGAAGCAATGCAGATTTTAATAAGCAGATTTTTATAAGTATAGCATGCAGATTTGTATAAGTATAGTATGTAGATTTTAATAAGCAGATTTTCATAAGTATTGCTTATAGATTTTGATAAGTATTGCATGCAGAACTCCAATCTTAGAACAGATTTTTATTAAGCTTAATATGCAGAATTTTATTAGCATAGTAGGCTGATTTTTAGTTTAAGCATTTCAAAGTTAGAATTTGCTTAAACATTTCAGTTTCTTTTTAAAGAAGTATTCTTTTAGAAGTATTAACAAGTATAAGAAAGATAAAGAAAAGAAAGAAAAGGCCAAGACCTTAAGTAGATCCCAAAGTCAAGACTTTAGGAATTTTTGGCATACAAGGTGCTTATTAAAATGCCAAGGCATTTAGAGAAGAAGTAATTAAGATTATAATATTTTACTTTATTTAAGAGGCTAGTACCCGACTTCCGAGGTTGTCGTTAAACAAATCCAGGTGTCCAATTCCGAGCTCTTGGCCCTGGTAGACCGAGGTCTGCTCTTTTAGGATTGGTGGCTCACTACCCCAACCTATTAGGGAATGCGCATAAGATGGTACTACGCCTGGGCCTAAGAAGAAAGTTGATTATTATTTTGAAGTATTATAAGTATAAATTTTTGAACAAGTAAAACAAGTTTTACCTAAGTATAAAGTGTTAAAGAATAAGTTTTAAGCAAGTGAAATAAAGAATAAGTTTAGAACAAATGAAATAAGTTTCACTTTGTTTTAAAATCAGCAAGTTGAGTTTTCTTTTATGCTAGCATGTTATTTAAATTAGTTTACTGTTCTTTGTTATTAGAAGAGCATGAGTAGCTTTACATGTTTAGCATTTCAGTATGTTTGTTTCTTTTACTAGTAGATGAGCATGAGTACTTTTCCTTTTGAGCATTCAGCTTTTAGATTTCAGTATATTCACATGCATATCGAGTTTTGTGAGTTAGATAGCGCTTACTAAGCATTTTGCTTATAGATTGCATTTCCTCTTACTATAGATAAAGGAAGATGACGAGGAGGTGCGGATGATGTATGATGCCAGGGCTATGGAAGTCTTGGGACTAGAAAGGAGTTCCTTTAGTCTTCTTTCCTTATTCTTTTTTTCAGTTTCCGCATTTTAGTTATTGTAAACATTTGAGACTGTACTTTACACTCCGTGTCATTCAAGTTTATTCTTGTTCTAGGTTGCATGTAGGATGAGTTCAGTTTAGTAAGTAGATATTTGTGTGTTTGATACTTATTTAACTGCGTGGGTGTTTGATAAATGTGCCAACCACCTGCGGCTGATGTATACTATATTTGTATCTCGGTTTATGGTCACCGGTACAGGGGAGACTCTGTCGAAATTTTTCGGTAGAGACTCTTCGTGGTTTCGATCATACCGGTTAAGTAGAATTAGTAGTTAAGTAACGGTCACCTTAGAGAGTAGTATAGTATAGTAAGAAGGGTGGTTGTTACAATAATAATAATAATAATAATAAAAACCTTTCTCGATCTTTTGAAATAATAAGCTACTTGTATAAAAAGAATTGATAAACTAAAAGGAAAGAGGCTATTGATTTTTACTTGGTTATAATTGGGATGGTTGTTAATCCAAGACTCTGAAGCACTACTCAAATTCTCCTTTCGTCATAGGCGGAGAAGCCTCTTATAAGCGTTGGAAGCACATATAGTGTTGGTTGGTCCTAGAAACATTGCACTGGTTCCACTGTACAAAAATTTTGTACAAGTATCGAACCTTTTCTAACAACCTATTTAACTTAACATTCGGAATTTTGTACATGTGTTCTTTAGAAATTAAATTCGGAATCGCAAATGAAACTTAACATTATTGATTCCAAATTTAACTTATCTGTTCTTAGTGGTTTAGACTTGGATCGCAAACGATGCTTAACATTATTGATCCAAATCCACCCATGTTACAAATTCAATTAAATATTAATTTCAGAAATCAACTTCCAGGTTAAACATGGCGAGGCACTAGGCCTTCTTGGGTATGGGAGCATCCACCACTTCCTAGACAAAGTCTTTCAATGAAATCTAATATTTAATTTCCTTATATAACCCTAGGTTTAACCAAAAGGAACAATCGAATCACAAATTCGAAAAATAAAAAAAAACACAAACATGAATCACAAATTCGAAACCTAGAATCATATGCCTCTTGTGTTTGGTATTTCAAAAAGTATACAAAGAAAACTAGTATGATGCGGAATAGAATTACTAGTTATACCTTTCTTTGTAAACAACAACCTCTTGATCTTCTACCGTATTCCTCTTCTTATCTCGGACGTCGTGTGAGCGACGATCTACCGAGATGAGAACCACCCAAGCTTCCTTCTTCTTCTTGTGAGTTTCGGCCACCACAATAATTCCAAGAATAGATGAGGTTCGGCCACACCACCAAGCTCCAAGGGATGCTAGAAACAAAACCTCCTATCTCTCCTTCTTCCTTAAGCAAGATCCGACCACCAACCAACCTCCTTGAGATGTAGATGCCGCCGGCCAAGGAAGAAGAATAGGAGAGGGAGAGGATGTGAAGGGTAGGTCACCAATCAAGGAAATAGAAGAGAGGAAAACTAGAACATAGGTTATGAGGTTAGGCACCTCTACCCTCTCTTTTATATTCCTTAGTCTTGGCAAATAAGGGAAATTTTATTAAAACTTCCTTATTCTCTTTGCCAATGAAAAGAAAGTTTATAAAAATTCCTTTTCAAACTCAATGTGGCCAGCCATCACAAATCATCCAAGCAAGGAAAGTTTTAAGCACAAAAATTAAAACTTCCTAATTTGTTTCTGGAAATTTTTTAAATAAAAATTTTTCTATTAATTTTTCCTTCATGGTTGGTTATAAAAAGAAATTTTATAATTTAAAATCTCTCTATTAAAACATGTGGATGATTTCCAAAAAGGAAAGTTATCTTTAAAATTAAAATCTTCCTCTCAATCTACAAATAAGGAAAGATATTAAATCTTTTCTTAATCTTTTGTAGAAACTTATAAAAGGAATGATTTAATTTTAAAACTTTCCTTTAAATCATGAGGATGGTTAAAAAAGGAAAGTTTTATCAAAAATTAAAATATTCCTTTTAACTACAAATAAGGAAAGATATCAAACCTTTCACTTAATTTTTTGTAGAAAGCTACAAAATGAAAGATTTAAATTTTAAACTCTCTTTTAAAACCATGGAATCCACATAAGAAAAATTTTAAAAAATAAAATCCTTTTAATATTATTGTGGACGACCACCTAAGCTTGGACTCAAGCTAGGGCCGACCACACTTCAACCCATCCAAGCCATGTCTTGGCCGACCCTTGCTTGGGCTCCAAGCTTGGCTTGGGCGACCACATAAGGATGGGTAAGAAGGTGGGTATGAGTGGGGTATAATACTTTATAAATAAGAGGCTACGATAGGGACCGAGAGGAGGAATTGGTTTTGGTTTCCCGATGAAATTAAGCTTCCCGTGTTCGCCCCGAACACCCAACTTAATTTCATCAATAATAATTCATACCACTAAAGAATTATTATTGAACTACCGCACCAATCCCAAATTACATTTTGGGCTCCTTCTTATTATGAGTGTGTTAATCTCCCTGTGTTTAATATGTCGGATGTCCACTAATTAATTGAGTTACTGACAACTCACTTTAATTAATATCTTAGTCCAAAAGTAGTACCACTCAACCTTATCGTCATGTCGGACTAAGTCCACCTGCAGGGTTTAATATGACAATCTTTATGAGCTCCTCTTGGGGACATTATCAGCCTAGATTACTAGAACATAGTTTCCTTCTATAATCAACAACATATACTCTAAGTAATATCATTTCCCAACTTATCGGGCCTATTGATTTATCGAGCTAAATCTCACCCTTTGGTAAGTCAAAGAAATAAATACTAAATATATGTGCTTGTTATTATATTAGGATTAAAAGCACACACTTCCATAATAACTAAGGTCTTATTCTTTTATTAAGTTAGTATAAAAAGAACTTACCTTAAATGGTCCTGCTCAATACATTCAGAGTGTACTAGTGTAATTTATCAGTCAAGATAAACTAATACCTAATTACACTATGACTATTTCAATGGTTTGTTCCTTTCCATCTTAGTCGCGAGCTACTGTTTATAATTTATAAAGAACCGATAATATGATCTTCTGTGTATGACACCACACACCATGCTATCTACAATATAAATTAATTGAACAACTACACTTAGCATAAATGTAGACATTTTTTACCAATGTGATTCTTTATTTTAAAATAAATATTTACAAAATCTAGACTTTTAGTATACACTCTAACACATAATCGTAGAGCACTTAAACAAACGCGTATACAAGTCATGCTAGACTACTGAATCAGAGCTATATTTATAGCCCTGTCCAGGGGGCTTGAAAGAGTTTCAGGTGCCTAGAGGGGATAAGATTTTATCCCCGTCGTGATGACTCGCGCTACGTAGAGTTTGGCTAAGTTTCCAACTCTGGGCACCCGGAACCAAAAAGTCAGCCTCTATTGACTTTTTGGTCCGGGTCTTCTGGTCCGGTTCCACTCGCTTGGGTTTGGGTCTTCCGCTTCAATTTTGCTTGCTTCGGTGATCTCGACCATTCAGAATAGGGCTCACTCGAACCCAACTTCCGACCTTCGAATAATCTTCCACTTTAGCTTCTCGTCTCTTGGAAACACTGCGCGCCTTCTTCTCGTCCGTCACCATACTCTTCCGCAGCACCTTGTCCCTCAGACGCACCGAATCCATCGACTCTCTTCCGTGTCATCTTTCTCGCTAGCTGCGTCTTTCACTCGACTTCCTGTGCTCTTAAATTCTTACACACTTAAACACAAGGGTTAAAGACCAACATGGCCTAACATAACTTGGTTAATTACAACAAAACTATCTTTGAATACTAACTTAACTATCACAAAATTCAATATAGTTTCTATTTTTCATTTGGTGTTTAAACTCTATATTCATTATTTTTCACTCCTATATGTCTATTTATATCTCATGCGACAATACTCATGTGATAATATTTTATGATTCAACCATCGCACCGTCTTATAAGGATGGTAGAATATTTTATAATGCCTCATTTAAGTGGCGATCATCTAAAATTAATAGAAAATTAAAGTGTTATGAATCAATTATGCCGATTTGGATTTTGATTTACATGAAAATTTAAAAATAAAACAGTAGTTTGGGAAAATCTATTTGTATGGTAAAATGGCAAAAGGGGGAAACAAAAAGACTTAAATCGTCTGTATGTACGATTTGATCGACGCCATAGCAGCTTCGGTTGTTCATCCCTCCTGCAGAACACGCGTCATCTCTCCGCCGGCGGCTACCGACTATGAAGAAGACGTTGCTTTCGTGGTTGCGAGCTTGATTTATTATTATTATTTTTGGATGTCCCGAAAAGGAGGCTCCAAGAAGCCGCAGCATTCTTCTCCTCCAGATTCCGATGGCATGTTCCAGGGCATGGTCGTCTTCTTGCTCCCCAAGGGCGTCCAACTCCGAAGGCTTCAGGTATATCGTTCTTCGTTCCCCGTTTCCTTTTCAGTCTTGATGCAATGCCGCAAAGAGCTTTGTGCGGGTTTAGGTTAAAGAACCAACGGGAGCTGCCGTATCTTCATTTTGCATGCTAACTGCGTTATACTTGATCTAATATTAGGTCCAAATATAACATAAGTTGCCTTGGTCTCCTATTTTAACTGCATTGCAATAACTAAATTCTACGAATTCTGCACTTATAATTTGAAGCTTAGTTGTTCGTGTTGATTAATTGTTAAACATTAACAAATTATGCCTTTCTCCTTTCATCGGGGAGTGCACTTTATAATAGTTTTGCCTAAGTTTTTTTTTTAAAAAATGTATTTTACGGGAACTGATTGGACATTTGCCAGTAGGTATGGAGGCAGAAGCTGACCCAAATGGGAGCTGTGGTTGGTGATAATCTTTCTAAGAAAGTAACCCATATCTTTGCTACCAACTATGACATGTTTCTACAACAATTGAGCCCGGAAAAGTTGTCTCAATTTAAAGGAGTAAGCTTCATTTTTCGCTGATGCTTTTGTTTAGATGATCTTCAATGATTCTTGTTTAAACCTTTTCAATGACCTATATAGCAAACAAGTGTAAATAAAAAAAATGCCATTTTAAAATTATTCGGACTACTAAAATAATTTGGGTCTAGGTCTAAATAAAAATAATTTTGGGTAAGTGCTCAAGTCCTCTTGTATAAAAGCAAAGGGATGTATAACATTGTGTGAATTATAGGGATATTAAGCTAACGAGTTATACTATGTGTTACAGTCAAAATTTATCGGTTCACGGGATCTGGTGCTCCCTGCAAGAATAACCATGCGTCAGAGGGCTTGTGGGGAGTCATCCTAGTGAGGCCTCTCTGATGCCTAAGTCATCATGGGTATTCCAAGGAAGAAGGTAAAAAATGTAGAAGTTGAGAAACTTAGATTAGGATTAGTGTAAAAACATATCCCTTTTCACCATTACCTCGCTATTTATATACCCTCATGCTCACAACCCTAACGATTAATGGATTACGAGTTGCAGGTTGTGGGTGCTGGAGAGGCATTATTATCGGGGGTAACACTATAAAACATTGGGAAGGAGCCATAGAAAAAAGATTAAGAAATTATATCAAAGTGACCAGAAATTAATTTAAATTCATTCTTAAAAAGTCGACAATAGAAGCTATACATCTCTCAATATCATGAAAAGAAGTAAGTCTTATGCATAATATTCATTGACCTTAAAAAAGCTTATAGCCGAGTCTTGAGGGAAATTATATAAAGAATTCTAGAAAAAAAAACAAAAGATTTAGGCTTAGTTGACTAAAGACAAAATATATGGAATTTAGTTTACTAGTAGTTAGATGTAGCAGGATAATTATTAAGATAGGAAATAATGAGTTATCTATAACTGAGAGCTTTAAGTATCTAGATTTATTTTTGTAAAAGGATGGAGACGTTGATAGAGATGTTTTATATATGATATAGGTAGGATGATTGAAATGGAGGAGGACATCATGCATTCATTGTAAGGTACCTCTAAAGCTTAAAAAGAAGTTTTATAAAATGATGGATAAGGATGAAAGTCCCAGAGATGATGATGTAAGGTAGATGTGGGGATATATGAGGATGAATTGGATAAGAAAAGAGAATATTAGAAAGAAAGTCAGACTTTTGTACCTATTGAAAGAAGACTTTGAGACATGCATTTAAGATGGTATGAACATGTACTTGGATAATCAATAAATGCCCCAATTAGGTGATGTGAGACTATGACAAATATGTATATTAATTGAGGAAGAGGGAGATCAAAGAATGCTGGGTTAGCAACCATAAAATTGGAAGATATTTATTTAAATATAGATGATGATATGAGGGGATCAAACCCAATGGAGTAGGAGGATCCTTATAGCCGACCTCATTTAGTAGGATAAAAGTTTAGTTGGTGTTGTTGTCTAAATAAAAATAAGTTTCTATTATATTATTTTAAGTTATTTTGCCGTAATCTTATTGTAAGGCCTATAAAAATGACTACCATCCTATTGTTATATTAATTGAAGGAGTAATATAAACTACTTTTTTATATATCCTTTTTTAACTAAATCACCACCTTAGGCATGCGATTGTGACTCATTAGTTGAAGTACATAACTCTATTTTGAGCTGCATCACATATGTGGAGAACGATATGAGTAAAGTAGAACTCTTATCTTGGATCCATGGACAAAACAAATGAATTGTTCATCTTACATAAAGTAGTATTACTTTGAAAGGTAAACAAACTCATTGTAAGTGATCATGATAAAACCATCCAAAGATATATATTACTAACATGTCAGCTTGAAAATATGGAATACCAAGAGTAATCATGTATTAAAATGCATTCTACCTTATAAAAAAAATACAAGAATATGAAAATTTCCACTTTATCTTCAAATGTTTTAGGTGGTCCACTAATCGTCTTCATGTTTGATAGAAGTGCAAAATTATTTTATGTTGTTAAAACTTTTATTCCCCGACAAGATGATAGGTGTGATAATTTTATGCAAAAATATAAGTGGGAAAAATAATTGGCTGTTATTCCTCAACGAAAAAGATACATATTTTTATAGTTATAATGGGTGTATCACATCCCAACAATAAAGGAATAAAAAATATTATCCTACTATATTTACAAAATACTACCAAATCACATAAAATCCTATTCTACAAAATCATATAAAATCCTATCAAATCAAATAATTTGATATCAAATATTGGACTAAATCATATAGGATTTTTATGTTAATCTTGTTGGGCGTTACAGAAGACGAAAGGGTTTGTCTCTTTCGTTGCTGCAAACACTCATTTGCTGCAAAACGCCAAGGAGACGAAGGGGTGTCCTTTCCCCTTCGTCTTCCTCAACCTTCTTATTTAAGGTGCGTCTAAGCCATGAGAAGAGGGACAGTGGAGAAGGTTTCAAATGTGATCAGTGAGGGTAGAAGGGTGCGGTGACGGTGATTTGGTCGAGCAAAGGAGAACGTCCAGAGGCTGGGATTTGGCTCGTGAACTTTGAAGTGCTTTCCGATTGCCCCATGATCGTGCTTCCGACAGCGGCAGCCTCTTCGTCGACCGGTGTCTTCAGTTGCGATTTCTTCGGGAGATCACTGTGAGTGGTTACTGCTTTCGTTTTGTTTTATTTCATGCTCTCAAAAAGACCTACAATGGTATCAGAGCCATAGATTCGAAAGCATGAAAATTGCCGCGGAAAAGCTCGCGTTTTTTTCTTCTTCTGTCGCAAAGAAGAAGATGAATAGTGAATACTGTTCATCAATTGAATCGATTAACCAATCGATTCAATTGAATTGAATCGATTGAAATTGCAGTTCAATCGATTCAAAATTGCGCAGATTTCTTGGATCGATTGAAGAGAAGAAAAAAAATGCGAACAGTGCTTTTTGACGAAGCACAGTGAAAAAAAAACCCTCATTGAATCGATTCATGAATCGATTAAAGGCATGAACAGTAGTTTTTTTTCGAAGCACAGTGAATCATGCGAAAAAAAATGTTAATTAATGATACATTTTTCTTTGCATGAAAAAACAATGTTAACTTTTGTTTAAATTTTAATTAAATATATTTATTAATTAATTAAATACATACTAAAATGTATTATTAATTAATAAATAAATATTTAATTAATTTATGGTTCAATTTACTGAAAATGGAACCCTACCAACTTGTCCAATCAAACTCAATTCTAGTTTAAATTATTAGTTGATTTAAGCAGACCAATTTGATTCAATGATACCTAAAGCTGGTTCAAATTATTTGTTAGTTTAATCAGATCGGTTTATTATTGAATTAATTAGGGTGATCTTGATTACAGTAGTTGGGTTGATCAAATATGACCGGATTAGTTCTGTTGTGTCAGATTTGATCATAAAAATTAGATTTGTTCTAATGGGTCAGACTTAATCCAATGGGCATTGGATGAATCAAACGGACCTGAGTTTGATCAATAAGTCTGAGATTGACTTAAATGGGCTTAAATAATAACAGAACATAGGTCAGAAATCCCTGTCCAATTAGATTAGTTCTAATGAGGACAATAGATTAAGCTTATGATCCGGATTCCTGATCGACTGATCCAATATGTCAGTCACATGAGACTTCCCAAAATAAGGAAATTTGTTTTTCTTAATTGTTTATGCATTCTGTATATTTTGTTCTATATGTGGGAATTGAATTGGACCAGCTTTTATTACTGGTCTGTCGGTTTTGTACTGACATCATGATTTTCAATTCCAGAAACAAAGAACGATATACACGATGACTAGTCGCAATGAACGACAACATGAGCTATGGGAGGAGATCAAGAAGCTAGAATATAACCCGGATCACGGAGTCGGTAGGCTTATTGGTCGGCTTGATTGGTTGTTCTGGAATCTTGAGCAAGAAGGGTATCAAGTCCAGGAAACAGAAAGAAGATGGTCTCTGGTTTATTCATTATCGGAACATCTAAGGCAGATTGCATTTTAACTTTGGGATGATTCTGATGGGCACATCTCATACTCAGAGATGTGTAGACAGTTATTTCATTTGGAATGGGGTCCTAATGAATCTGAAGAGAATCCAGATTCCAAAGATATGGATCTCGAAGAATCTGAGGAGGATCCATAAATAGATTCTGAAGATTTAGAGGAGGATCCAAATCCCGCAGAATCTGAAGATGGTCCGGAAATGAACCTCGAAGAATTTGAAGAGGATTCAGAAATGAATCCTGAAGATTTTGAGGAGGATCCAGAGATGGATCCCGAGGAGGATCTAGAGATGGATCCTGAAGAATTAGAGGAGGATCCTCAAGAGTGTGTAGAAGATCCAGAAATGGATTTGATGGATATATCTGAGGCTGAACCACCCATCATAGAATCCGGGACAAACGGGATGCAATTACCCACTGCTCTAGCATTTATCCTAGTGGGAGTAGTGCTAGCTTATCTATGTTACTAGTGTTCTGTTTATTGTTGTTATGTACGAACAGTGTTAGCTCATCCAGTTTTTGAGTCATGTAATAATTTCCGTCGTTATGTATGAACAGAATTATATAATGAAAAGTTATGTTATATGTTAACAAACTTGGAAATGATTAGTTCATTTCATGACATGATTAGTTCATGTGAATATGATTCGTTCATATATCCATATGATTAGTTCATATGAAAAATGATTAGTTCATTTTAATAATGATTCGTTCATTAGATGGGATATGTGTAATATGATTGATCAGTGTTGATTATATTAGAACATACAAATGATGAGTGAAAACAATATTATCACTTAATTTTGTAAATTAACTCTAATTTACACTGAGTCAATAAATAATTACACATATATGAATTACACTGAAATAATAAATAATGTGTTCATTTATGTAGATCATGACAACTAAAAACATTATAACTGAACTCAATAAGGGTGAGAAATTATATGAGGATAACTACAAAATCTGGCACCTCAAGATACAATACGTTCTTGAGGAACAAGAAGTTCTAGAGGCTGTAAATCAAATCATGGAGGAATCGATTGATGGT